>NC_064623.1:218052265-218701015 GCF_023898315.1 Schistocerca nitens | reverse complement strand
TTTATTTGGACCCATGCTGCAGGGAGAGGCTTTGAAAGTCGCAAAAGAGCTTGGAATTATGGAGTTTAAGGCATCCCCAGGACGGCTGGACAGTTTCAAACCTAGGCACAACATCGTGTGGAATGAAGTGTGTGGGGAAAGTACGGATGTGCAGAACAGTATGGAAGACAATACTGTCCAAATTAATTGTGAATTATGATCCGAAAGACGTGTTCAGTGCCGATGAAACGGAATCATCTTTTTTTTCTTCTTTTTTTAATATATATAATCACGCGCTGCCTTCAAAATCGTTAGCAGTTCGAGGTGAAAAGTGCGTCGGTGGAAAAATGTCCAAGGAAAGACTGACTCTGCTGCTGTGTGGAAACATGTTAGGTGAAATGGAGAAGCCGCTGGTGATTGGAAAGGCGGCAAAACCGCGTTGTTTCAAAAACGTAATAGGCCGTTAAGATTCCAGTCACATAGCGAAGCAATAAAAAGGCGTGGATGGCGAGTGTTCTTTTGGAAGAATGGTTGGGCTGTTTCAATGCCAAGAAAAAAAGAAATCGCCAAGTTCTCCTTTTCCTAGACAATGCAACCCGCCACCAGAAAGTAACGTTATCAAACGGGAAATTGGCTTGGTTTCCTCCAGTATCAACCAGCCTCACATAACCCATGGACCAGGGGGTGCTTCACACATTCAAATGTCATTATAGGTGATGACTGATACAGTCTCTTATTCGTAGTGTTGAAGAGGCCGAAAGTGCTTTTGCTCTTGCACGATGAGTTTCTGTCCTCGATGCAGTAGTTTGGATCGGCTTGGCAGTAAAAGAAATAAAACCCGAAACTGTCACCAAGTGCTTCAACAAAGCTGGGTTTGGGGGTCAAGAACATGAAGCTTCTACAGCCATCGATATTCAAGAAAATGCAGCAGCGATTGCTGAATTAATGAAAATGTGAAACGTTTCATGTAGTGCAGATGATTACATTTGAAGTGATGACTTTCTGTCAGCTCACTCTACTTTCATGTCAGCAACATATTTAATAGAAATTAATACACCTGATGAAGTCGTTGCATGCATAAACGATGTTATGCAATTTGCAGCACACAAATTCTCCCAACTTGTTGGAATTATTGACTCCTAGCACTATGGGACTTAACTTCTGAGGTCATCAGACCCCTAGAACTTAGAACTACTTAAACCTAATTAATCTAAAGACATCACACACATCCATCCCCGAGGCAGGATTCGAACCTACGACCGTAGCGGTCGCGCGGTTCCAGACTGCAGCGCCTAGAACCGCTCGACCACCTCGGCCGGCTGTTGGAATTGTTGTATGGTGCAAAAAATTGCTTAGATATAATTTGAACAGGAAATTAAAACCAGTTTCCCACCTTGATACGTGGCGAAAAAAGTGAAGTGTAAAGTAAATAAACATGGGAATAATATGTATGTGCATACAATAATAAACTGATTTAAAGTTCTAGTAAACATACAGAAATGCCGTGTTATTTATCAATTAGTGTCATAGTCCAGTGCTCTCTTGTTCAGTATACAGCAAATGAATATCTACTGTGCTGGAGTGAAGGTACATAAATACGGTACTGTATATACGTAATTAAAAGCATTTACTGTACTTTTGTGCATGGTACCTGATGTGTAATGTCCAAATTGGAAAATTATTTTAGTCGCAGGCTGTCCGATAATACTTACTTGTTGACAGGGAGAGGGTGACTGCAGGAAAGGGCTTATATGTACCTGTCGAAAACAACCCATATTAGTGTCATATCCTTAATTGTGATGTGTCAGAGTCGATTGGTAACGCGCCATAGTTTAGTGGAATTGAATATTTTGAAAGTATTTGGAAACAAACTGATTTCTGTAGAATTTTATATAAAGGACTTTTTTACTCTATTATGTTCTGAAACTTCATTCTTCTTCCTATTACATAGGATCCATGGGCGTACGTAACTAGGGGCAGGGGGGAGGGGGCGGGAGCAGCTCCCCCCCCCCTCTCTTAGAAGATATTCGAACCCGTTCGCGCAGATCCGGGAGTAATTTTTTCGTCTTCGGCACGTTACTGTCGGCAGGGAAGTTTATAGAAATAATAAATTTAGCGATAAGCAATCCGCTCTGCTATTCACAGGCATGTTACGTCTCCAAGGAACAGTGTATTCACTTGTAGGCAGTAAGGGATCATGACTATGTGAAGCTCCTAACGAACAACATCGTTTCTCCTACCATATTTAAATGTAAAATGCTTTTCTGCTCCTAAACTATTAATTTTTTAGTTACAGCTGACGGTAACTGTAGATTAATAGCAGTTGACGTGCAGGTTATGACTAGCAGTAAATGGCGAGACATTTAGTGCAAGTGATTTATAAAATAATTTTTACAACGTTCCACAAAACTGGCCATCACCGAAAAAACTACCGTGCACTTCAGTAAAAGCCCCATTAGGGCTGCCTGAAGCGATGTTCGCTGGTACACCATAAATCGAATCATTCATGTCATCATTAAATATACGATTTTCACCAGATAATACACCAGCTTTTGCTTTAAATAAGCTACATCCCTTGAATATGAGCAATTCTAGTGTAATAGACTTCCTTAAAAGTGCAGAATTGTTTAAAACATTTTATGGATTGGATGATATTGCCGGAGAACTGGAAGTATGGTACAATTTGTGGAGGAAAAAGAATATAACTAAAGCTAAATTAAAGGATATGGAAGTCGTTGACCTGTTTAACGAGACCAATATTTTTTTTCCCTTGCATGAAAAACGCACTAAAAATTTTGAGCACCATTCCATGCACAACAGCGACTGTGGAACGATCCTTCAGCACACTTCGAAGAGTGAAGACGTGGCTCAGAAGCACAATGGGAGAAGAAAGGCTCACAGGATTGTGCCTGATGAGCGTACACCGCAATTGTGTAAAAGAAAACTGCGAGATGTTAGAGAAGAAAGTAATTGAGAAATTTGCGGCAAATCCTAGAAGATTATTACTGAATTAAAAAGTTGTATTTTTAAACACGTGAATTCTTATATTTAAAATGTTTATTGAAAGCAGTTTTTCACTAGTTTACTGTTTTATTTAATAAGAAATGCTGCATGTTTTCTCGGATTGTACAAGTGCATTCTTGTATTTAAAATGTTAATTAAAAGCAGCTTTTCACTGGTTTACTGTTTTACTTAATGAGAAGTGCTGTATGTTGTCTCGAGTCCTTGTTTCCTGAGATTAGTATGACCTCCACCCCCTCCCCTCCCCCCAGTTCAGATTCTGGGTACGCCCTTGATAGGATCCCTTTATTAACTAGAGACGACTTCTATACTAGTTTCTCAGATATTATCTTCAACATGTGTAGGGATACTTTACGTGTTACCTTCAGTATGGCGAGTGAGAGTATTACAGAAAATTAACTGCAATTGACTGCATACAAATGCGTGTAATCGCAGTGCACAGTGCAGGAACAGCCCCTCGGACGTATAGATGCATATTGAAGTACATAAAGGGGCGCGAGTGGATCCAGTCCTTGGATGCGTAACCAGTCTAACATAACAGTCGCGACACTCAATGCTGTGAAAGTTGTTGCCGTTTGACAGATGGAGCGACACTAGCGCTCCAAGCGGCAGGTAAGGTGAACGTCAGAGGCGTCGTAAGCATGTTTGTTTGCATCCATTTCCTACGTAATTTCCGAATTATTCGAGTTATTTTCTTGCCTCCAAGAGTTTGTGTAGTATCAGAAGGCATATATGTTTCTAAAAATGATTCTAAAATAAGCGCAAGTATGGACAAAAACCATGAATAGAGTGGCAAGCTACAACACATTCGCGAAGAAACACTTGTGACATTGGAAGGAATTGCAGCTTACCATGTTGATATCAAAAGAATATAAACACACAGATTCACATGTAAGAAACACAGACATGTACCTCTACATGCAAAAGCGATCGACAGCTCGTTTACCGTTCTGTAGACCTACTGTGTTTGTCATTGTCGCCTGTCGCCACAGGTACGACCTTCATCTTTATATTATTCTAAGTGGGGACAAGCAACTGCCAAATAGCGGGAGACATATACTGAAAACATTATAATGAGCTGATTACATTACATTTAACGAAAAACCAAATATTCGAATAATTTTCAAACAATCTGTCTGTAGGCATTTTCCTTGTCCCATAATAGTTTCGCCCGAAGTCTAGCGATGTGCACATTCTGACACTTCACACGCTTTTGTAAGACACGAACAGCTGCACTAATCTAACCACTTCATCGTCAAAGCAGGTCTGTGTCGATGATTCACACGAATCTGGCACTGATGCATGGAGAGTTGAACTGGCTGCTTCTGTGTCATAGGACTGTTTTAGATTGACTGTCGAATCTTTGTGCAGTTTCCTCTTTATCGTCAGCTGAGGTGGCTTATTTGGAATGTCAAACTGTGTGGGTACTGCGTTCCACACGAGTTTGTTATTGTCTGCGTTCATGAACTGGTTTTGTTCGAAATGTAGCGAACAAAACCTAATATTAGGCAAACTGGGTCTTTCTTCATAAGGTCTTCTCGTCTGCTATTAACTAGCCATTTTCTGCTCCTAAAACGAAACAGTCATCATTTATACACATACAGTTTGCAAGTGAATCCTGACGATACAGTTTAGTAACATGATGGTATTTACCTCCGAGGATCCTTAGGAAACCTAAAAAAGACAGCTGTGGTGTCTTCATCCTGTTGCTGCTGCAATTTATTGCGCTACAAACGCTCCCGATGGTAAAAACCATTGTATAAATCAAAATAAACAATCACTATTGCGCTACAAACGCTCCCGATGGTAAAAACCATTGTATAAATCAAATTAACAATCACTCTTCGCTTTCACGATCGCGCCGAACTCACAGTTCAACCTACCGGCCGCTTGGAGCGCTCCTGGCGCCGAAGGCAACAAAATCGAGGCGAAGTGTCGCGACTGTTATATTAGACTGTGACTCTATCCGTGTCGTCGACCTCTCGATAGCTACCAGCGAATCGCTGTAGATCGTCGTCTGGTGCTGCCCCTCAGTGACAAAAACGGCAGTCGACTAAGCGCGTCTTATAAATGCAGTTTTCGGTTAAATCTCTGACAATGGAGACTGTTGTGCTGTATGAGAAGTAATACGAAACCAACTTTAATCCATCTTTATCGAATTCACAGTGTTATTAAAGAAACCGTTCTAGTGTGAGTATCACCAAGAAGTTTCTCTTCATGGCATTTTATGCAGAATGTTTTCATTATGATCTTCATTATATTTGTTTTTAAGTCACAAAGATCTAGTCATTATACAAACACAGATATTTCGAGGCTACTGTCAAGGAAACGTAGGTGGCATCGTTATTTGACTTTTAAATAAAAATCCAAACAGAGATCTGTTTTACGTATCAACATAATCCCCAGAAATTTGTACATACTCCTATATAATGCTTCTGAATTAAACCTTCAGTTTTCGGTTTTATGACGAATGGTGTGTTTAAATTATGGGAAATACGCACAATCTGTGTGTGGCACTTTAGGAGACTTTTTATTTAATGGTCAAAATAATGATGCCACCCACACTTTCTTGACTATGGCTTCCAATATCTTCATTAGTATAATGACCAGACTTTTATACCAATGCTCTGTTTTTAAGCACTTGACAATACCTACATGCCGAAACTGCGTGAGTGTATTGAAAAAATAAAATATTAGTCAACAGCGGAAAGAAAATGTAAAATCTAATACTTTATATATTTATATCCATGTGCTTTAAATGTCAGACATTTGAAGGTCATTAATTTTGTACTGTGCATCAACAAAAATAAATTTTTAAATCCCTGCTAAAATCATTTATTCTGCACAACTCATTTTGTTTAATTGACAAGTTAATATTTAAAAACCTGTAACTTGTCGAAAAAAAACTAGTTTTTAAATATGATTAATTGAATAGGAGAAATATGTTCATTGAAGTTAAAACTATCTGTGTACACAAATCTTGTAAACTGACTTATTTCATATCTTTTTGATGAAAAAATTCCTGCAAATGATCTGACAAACACACAACGTAAGTGCATGAGTAAGCTGTGTTATGCAGTTTTGTTTGTCCGGGATCACTATCTCTGCATGATTTGCTTGCATATAACTTGTTAGTATGATTTAGCCCCAGTACATTTGCTGCCTTTCATTTACTAGTTTGTATATATACATAAATGAAGTGATGGTCCACTGGAAGTCCTGATACAGTATTTTTTCAAGTGAATATCTCCTTATCTGATTAACTGTTCTCGTCTCTCCTAAATCAAACTGTTGCTTGCTTCATAATGTTTCCTCTCACAATCACCTGGTGTTGTATAGCAGCATGAAATTCTGAACTTGACCAATAGCACACACATTTGTGTCTGTTTCTTTTTGAGCAACAATGCTGGGAAGTGTTTTGTTGCCTATATTTTCGATTTCTACCTATCATGACAGGTAATTAACAATCCTCACTGACTGAAGAGAAGGTTGAATGAGTACACTGCATGCCACAGTGCTGGCAAATTTGATTTCTTGAGGACATTTATTTTATCAAATAGCTGCTATGACTTTGCATTTTCATTGTAAGTTAATCTGGATTCCTCCATCCTTTCAAGGCATGCAGAAGACAGCAAGCATTTAACAGTGTCCAGTAATTGTACTTGTTAAAAATGTTACCTCGATAGATCCGTGTTATGTCTCCTTTTACAATTCAACATACTGCATCTCTCAGGCTTTTCTTTTACCCCTTTTTCCAGTGACAGTTTTGTTTCTTTTGCTGAGGGAGTTTCTGTTATGCAGTGAACATACAGTTTAATTGCTTTGTTATAATGTCCATTTTATAGGGTTTATTTTGGCAAATCTTGTGATGTAAGCTGTGTGCTTCACCCAACTTCATGATACTTTTGCTTTCTAGTCTGTTGGTGTTTAGATCTTGATAGATCCTTTCTTGATCTCTTCAATTTTTGAATTTTGTTTTTAGGTGACTGGTCTTGTGTTTTGGTTACCTGTTTTGTCGTGAAGGTAACTAAAATCCAGTGTCACCATAGATGACATAAATTGTTGTAGGGAAAACCAGGTACTGTACTGATATTTAAAGCAGATTTTATACGTAGTTTGTTTTTCGGTCCAGTTGCAGTTTCTTTTATTTTATTCTAAAGTAAAACTACTTCCTATCTCCTTGGACCACCTTCAGACCTAAACATAAACTAAAATTAAGTATGTACCATGTATTATTTTACAAAATGTAGAAAAGTTTTGTACATAGCTGTTGAATTTATCTATGTAAGTAAGACAACATCATTTGGTCAAGAGCATCTGACATCGAAGTGCTCTGTTGGAACCATTGATTTGCAGTTGGAAGTGCTGCACAATGAACCTAAGGAACACCTCCTGTAAGGGACACCTCCTGACAATCTTGGAAGAAACTGAGATTTTTACATACCACTTACAAGAGCCTGGTAATACATAAACAGTAAAATGATCTTATTAACAGCGCATTTTTTAGACCTTTGGAGGCCTAGTCATCCACCTCAACACAACACACGTAAGAGCAGCAGCCCCACTCACCAAGAAGAAATGACAGATGTGCATAAGCTCACATACTGTACTAGCAGCAAGCAAGTGTGAAGGGTGGTTTTCGTACACGCTGTAGAACTTGCATGCCATATTAGAACACCAAGCAGAAACAAGTGCAATTAACTGTAACTGTTACACCCTGTTCCCTGTAATTTCACTTGTCTCACATAGTTTTATATCTTTGTGGTTTTCTACTTCCAGTGCTTTACAATTTTAATATTTCAAGACACTTAATTCCATTTTAGTTACTTCACATAATTCCATTTGTATAATTTTATGGTTTTATACCTTTCACAGTTTACACATCCATTGTTGTACACATGTAATATTTGAATAAAATTTTTTACATAATTTTACTTTCTATAATTTTAGTATTTGTTTTTAGAGGAGCTACTTTTAAAGCTTTACCAAATGTAAATCAATCTTGCACACAGTGTCCCTTCCACTCGCCCTACCTGCCTTTCTTCCCCTCTCCCAGTCCCCCTCATTCACTTTTCCCTCTCTCCTCCCTACACCAGAGTACCTGCTTAAAAACCTGGATCACAATATTATGTGTAGTTCCGATACAGACATGGCAGGTTGCTGACCCAGCTACGTAGGTAAATTCAAAAGTTGTTTCAATACTATTCTATATTTTGTAAAATAATAGACAGTAAATATTTAGTATTGCTTTATATATATAATATATATCTGTGTGTGTGTGTGTGTGTGTGTGTGTGTGTGTGTGTGTGTGTGTGTGTGCTGATGACCACGCTGTTTAGCGCCCGAAAACCTCAAACCACACACACACCTAAGGTAAGTCTTTCCGCTCCCGGGATTGGAATGACTCCTTACCCTCTCCCTTAAAACCCACATCCTTTCGTCTTTCCCTCTCCTTTCCTCTTTCCTGATGAGGCAACAGTTTGTTGCGAAAGCTTGAATTTTGTGTGTATGTTTGTGTTTGTTTGTGTGTCTATCGACCTGCCAGCGCTTTCGTTTGGTAAGTCACATCATCTTTGTTTTTAGATATATTTTTCCTACGTGGAATGTTTCCCTCTATTATATATATCTGAAGACAATCCAAGGAGATTGAAACTGGTCATATTGTATAATTAAAAAAAAATATGCAATTGGGACTGAAAAATAAATGATGTATAAAGATTGTTTTGAAAAACAAGTATTTCTGTTGTGTGCTGGGGGAGAAAATGTTAAACCTTAATTGCCTCTCAGTGTACAGGTTGACATGTTGTGATTTTGGGTACTGCTGTTTTGTAGATTCTCTCAGAACAGGTATTCTGTTTGTGAAAGACAAACAGTATGTCTTGGTATTCATTTTCATTTATGTTTGTTGAATCTCAGGACTTTATCTGGTTTTCAGATTCAAATCTTCCAGCCTGACTCCAGTTTTAATATCTAAAGATTTTGACCTTTTTCTTCTACATTTATTTTAAGTAGTCTTTAGTTGCAGTAATATTTATTTGGACCTCTTTATGAGCAAGGCCCAGTTTTTCCACAGTGTGTAGCAATGGTATGGTGTCATAGATCTAACAAACATCAACAGATTATACAATTATACATAAATGCTGTAGTGGTTCCTGGGCCATTCCGTGCCAAGTGGTCTAATATCGAGAAATGTTCCCACATGACCATAATGGATTTTGATGAAATTTTGTATGAACATTAACACATGTTCTTAATGAACACTGGAAAAGTTTCAGATTCAGAAATTCAATACTTTTGGAGATACAGTCACTTGTTTAAGACCATAGCACAGCTTTCTATAGCACGTCCTTGAATTTTCAGCAACTTTGAGGTGAGATATCTCTGTAAGTATTTGCATGAAAGAAACAAAACTTGACCATCTTATACAACTTTTAGAGCTCTTTAAAGTAAAATATTAAGGAAATGATTTCTGAGCAATTTTCATATAGATAATTTGAAGCAAAGTTGGGCAAAAACATAGCTGTTTAAAAAAAATGCGAACTTTAGTTTTTTATATCTCCAAAACTAATTGTGGGATGTACATGAAACTTTGCACACCAACACAAGGTCTTAGAATATAAAATTTCATTTTCCTATTGCTTTCCATTATTTCACAAATCTAGGGTAAAGTTGACGATTTTTCAAAAAGTGCTAAAAATGGGTATTTTTAGTGAAATTTTTCAAAAAAGTGCTTTCTCCAAACTCTTCTAAACTATGGTCATTAGAAAGAGCATATTCTAAACTATCTAGAAAAGTGGATTTGGTTTTGCAATGCAAGCATATAAGGCCATAAAAAGTAGCATCATCAAAGAGGCGCACTGGAAGTTTGAACACATTTTTCTGGCACTCAAATTATACCTGAAACCTTTTACTATGCCTAATAAATGTTTATTAGTGCCTTGAATAATTGAAATAAAAAGATCTGGTAAATAGGCAATGAGACTGTCAGAAAAACTTGAAAACTATGAGAAGTAGGCCTTCTGCTATTATTGTAAGTGTTCAGTTCATCTGCATACAACTCTTCTCATTTGAGGGGGGGGGGGGGGGGGAAACCATAGAGAATTCAATGAATAATAGCTTCATATTTTTTGTACTTCTCAAAATTGTAAATATTTACAAGTGGAAAATGAAGACCTAATTTTTGGATTCAATTGTATAAAACATTTTTCCAAAAAAGAATCAATATTGCAGAGATTTTAGTACCTAGGTGTTGTAACCTGTGAATTTTTGTCTTAAAGTTATTAGGGAAACATGTGATATTGGTTGGTTAAACATCTAAGAGTTTTTATTTAGTATTTAATCACACTTAAATGTAGCCTACTACCTTGGTAAATACGTAACCACTAGTTTCACAGAGAAAATTCACAAGATTCACTGTTTATAGAAAATATAATGGCAACATTTACTTTAACAATCAGATTGTTTCATTATTGTGAGCCTTGTTTGAACAATCAGTATTTCAGTGGTGTGTTTGTAGCATAGTGAGTGTGGCTTGGTAAGTGATTCGTAAGACCATCAAAGTTTGTAATCTAATTTACAAAAAATTGTTTTGATTGTGTCTTTTATAGCATATATCTCCTATTAGATTTTTTCATGGGTATTATACATTGTGTATAATTTCATTCAGTAGCAATTTGTCTGAAATTTAAGCAGATTATAATTTGCACTTAGAGGCCAAATACATTATTTAGTTACTGATAAGAGAGGGATGCAGAAGGGAACAGCATACCTTCCTGTTCAATTGGGCAAGGAGATAGTGGAACAAAGTGCCATGTCACTTTCTTTGTCAAAAAATCTGCTTTCAAATGGTTTGCGGATTTTAGTGATGAGGAAAAAGAGTTGTTGGTCCGACGTTCTGAAGCAAAGCTGGACAATACCTCTCAAGTTTGCCTACACCATGAAGCCCTGTTATTGACACAATATGAGAGGTTAAAAAAAATTGCTTCAAACCCTGTGGGAAGGTGAATCATAATGTTAAGGCAGGAATTCGCACTCTTGATACTGAAACAGCTAATAAGGATTCTGATATGTTGAAGAAGCAGCTTGTTAATAACATAAAGCCAGGTCAGAAAATTTGTCCGGCTTGCAGGACTACCTTAAATAAACACTTGGACGAAGCTTTATCAGCCTCATGATCACATTCTGATGTGGACTTTACACCAAAAGAATAATTAAATAGTAGCTTATTGTCCATCGGTATTTCAACCATGAAGAGAACAGTAAGCTACTGAGATAAGCCCCAATATGTGAAGAAGAAAATTCAAAAGGCTCAAAATGTGATTAAAAACAGAATTGTAAATGCAATGGGAGTAAACCGACAAATTGAAGATGCTAGTGAAATTAAGGAATGTGGAAACTGTGCCGACTATGCACATTTGCTGACTGAACTGAAAGCCAAGATGCAGAATGCAATTCATAAAGAACAGGTGCAAATTTTAACCTTGGCACCTGTAAGTTGGACAGTCAGACAAACAGCAGGTCAGTTTGGCGTGTCCGAAAGAATGGTGAAGAATGCTCGGAAGCTTATGGCAGAGAAGGGCATTCTGGCACTTCCTGAAAATAGGCAAAGCAGGAAATTACCAGCATAAGTTGCTAGTAGAGTGCGAAATTTTTTTGAAGATGATGGGTATAGTAGGGTGTGCCCTGGAAAAAAAGATAGTATTTCAGTTGGACTTGTAGATAGAAAGACATACATTCAGAAAAGATTGTTACTTTGCAGTTTACGGGAAATGTATGTTATCTATAAGAATATAAATGGTCCAGAAATAGGGTTCTCAAAGTTTTGTGAACTTAGACCCAAATGGTGTGTAACAGTAGGACCAGCTGGAATGCATGCAGTTTGCGTCTGTGCAATTCACCAAAATGTTAATCTTATGCTTAGCAGAGCTGGTATACGTGAAAATTATAAGGAGATTCTCAGCAAGGCAGTTTGCAGTTTGAACTCTAAACAGTGCATGCTACATCGCTGTGAAAGGTGCCCGGGCCCGAAGCTATAGCATCTGAAATTGCCAGCTATTTCCTAGATCATGAGCCACAGGAAGTTATTGTGTTTAAGCAATGGATACATACCGATCGGCCACACTGGACACGAAGCAAATGGTTGTGGATGAATTTATTGAAGTTGTAAAAAATAAAATATGGAGTCTGTCATGCCATCATTACATTGCCAAGCATCAAAGCTTGCATCTCAAAGGCTTTAAATGTCATCTGAAAGATGAAGAACTTGTTGTCCTAATGGATTTTGCAGAAAATTATTCTTTTATCATTCATGATGCTGTGCAAGGCTTCCACTGGGACAATAGTCAAGCAACAATTCATCCATTTGTTATCTACTTTCGTCAAAATGAGAAAGTAGAATCTTTAAGTTTTTTGCATTATCAGAGATTGTTTGCGGCATTACACTATTACAGTTCACGTTTTTATCTAGGAGCTCATCAAATATATAAAAGCACGGTTTGCACAGATAGCCCACATTCATTATTTCAGTGATGGCGCCAATGCTCAATATAAAAATTTCAAGAATTTCCTAAATTTGTGCTATCATAAGAGTGATTTTGGAATGACAGCTGAATGGAATTATTTTGCTACTAGTCACGGAAAATCACCTTGTGATGGGATTGGAGGTACAACAAAGTGGTTAGCAGCAAGAGCAAGCTTGCAACGACCACTTAATGGACAAATTCTTACTCCCCTAGATCTGTTTCACTTCTGCTCTGAAAACATTAATGGAATTAAATTTGTTTTCGTCGGTAAAGATGAAATTGAAAAAAAAATATTGTGTCACAAGAAGAGAGGTTTAAACTTGGACAAACTAGCAGGCACTAGAGAAAATCATCACTTTTTACCTATTCATGAAACAACAATTCAGGTCAGCAGAGTTTCAAATGATCATTCATCTTTTCTAGCTAAAATGGGTCACAGTAATGAAGGAGGCATATTAATGTCTGCTCACCAACCAGGACAATATGTTGCATGCCTCTATGAAAACGTGTGGTGGATTGGGAATATCTGTGAGACCTCCACAGAGCAAAGGGATGCATTAATAAACTTTATGCATCCACATGGTCCAGCAAATTCATTTTATTGGCCATCAAGAAGTGACAAGTACTGGATTCCAGAACACCACATTATTGCAGTTATTCCAGCTCCATCAGTAAATTCGTCTGGCCGGCAATACACCATTCCTCTTTATATTCATCAGAAAATTAATGTAGCATATCAAAAATTGAAATAGGTTAGAGGAAACAATCTAAGGAAGCCAAGAGTGCCTTCTAATTTTACACAGGGCACTTAAATAATTTTACTATCAGGCTTTGGAACCTGTGTAAAGGAATCCTTATCAGGCTTGGGATCCTGTGGTAAAGAAACCCACCCGTGGCTGTTGTTGCTAAGCTATCGGGCGTGGCCCTATGGCAACGGGAATGCTGGTTTTCTCAAATGAAATGAAACTAGCAATGTTTAAGCCACCATGGACCATAGCAACTCATTTATACACTTCTTTTCCATCAGTAAGCTGGTGTTGTTCATTAAACAGGTAACTAATAAATAGATGATTATGCAAATAAATTCTATGATTTACATTCATTCTTAATAATAATTGTGTGTGTGTGTGTGTGTGTGAGAGAGAGAGAGAGAGAGAGAGAGAGAGAGAGAGAGAGAGAGGGGGGGGGGGAGGTGACAATTAAGAAATAACATTGTTTCTATTTTTATTCTTTTGCTATTCGGACTTAAGCTAGGCCCTATTCATCAGGACTTCTTATTTCACTTATCCCAGACATTAAGAAACATGTATAAAGCAAAATAAAAGATTTCAGGTATAATTTGAGTGCCAGAAAAATGTGTTCACACTTCCAGTGCGCCTCTTTGATGATGCTACTTTTTAGGGCCTTATATGCTTGCATTGCTAAACCAAATCCACTTTTCTAGATAGTTTAGAATATGCTCTTTCTATTGACCATAGTTTAGAAGAGTTAGGAGAAAGCACTTTTTTGAAAAATTTGACTAAAAATACCCATTTTTAGCACTTTTTGAAAAATCGTCAACTTTACCCTAGATTGTGTAATAATGGAAAGCAATAGGAGAATGAAATTTTATATTCTAAGACCTTGTGTTGGTGAGTTATGGTGTGCAAAGTTTCATGTACATCCCACAATTAGTTTTGGAGATATAAAAAACTAAAGTTCGCATTTTTTTTAAACAGCTATGTTTTTGCCCAACTTTGCTTCAAATTATCTATATGAAAATTGCTCAGAAATCCTTTCCTTAATATTTTACTTGAAAGAGCTCTAAAAGTTGTATAAGATGGTCAAGTTTTGTTTCTTTCATGCAAATACTTACAGAGAAATCTCATCTCAAAGTTGCTGAAAATTCAAGGACGCGCTATAGAAAGCTGTGCTATGGTCTTAAACAAGTGACTGTATCTCCGAAAGTATTGAATTTCTGAATCTGAATCTGAAACTTAACCAGTGTTAATTGAGAACATGTGTGAATGTTCATACAAAATTTCATCGAAATCCATGAGGGTCATGTGGGAGCCTCTAGACCACTTGGCATGGAATGACCCTCCTTCACACAATGACTGGCCTGAAATTGTGATTTTGTTTTATAAACAATCAACCGTTCCAAAAAGTGACTCACACTTGTTACTTGTTTGTATGATACAGTTTTTTGTTTTCTGTATTACATGTTACCTAAATATTTACTTATTATTAAAATATTAATAGCCGTTTAGATTTCTACAAGTGTTACAATCATTTTAATTTATTTTAACAAAGTGCTGATTAATGTCGCTGTATTTACTGCATGCTCAAAAACAAGTCAGCTGTGCACAGTTGTTGTGTACAGAAAAGTAAGGGCATATTACTTTTATGATCTTTTATCTAGTAAACGTTTTGCACTACTACTCCTGAAGATGATAATTTTTCATTAATTAAGTATTGTTTACATGCTAGGTCAACAGACACAAAACCAAAGGAATGACTGCAATATCTGGAATCTCAAGAAGTTTGCATGTCACAGAATATCTGTTATGGAAAGCTGATATTCTGTGTAATCTACAGGGCTCCAAGGACCTTTCCTAGATTTAATTACACGAGTGTGCATCTCTTTTACTGGATAATCACACCTTAATACTAGTAAATATAGCTGATTAAATTCAGTACTTCGCAAATTTTTATCCACTTTGGCAGAATGGAGCCTAGCACTGACTTTCATTTTACCTGGGACAACCACCAGGCAACTTTATTGACAGTTTTTGATACTCTCTTGGCTAATGAGAAACTAGCTGATTGCACAGTCAGTGTTGAAGGAAAGTCCATTAAGGCACACAAAGTAATTCTTGCAGCCTGTAGTCCATATTTTGAACGGGTATTTACTGAGAATCATGAGAAGCACCCCATAATTATACTGCCAGACGTAAAGTTTCGGGTAATGAAAGCTTTACTGGACTTCATGTATCATGGGGAACTGAATATACAACAAGATGACCTCGGAAGTGTGCTGAGGCTCTCAGAGTCCTTCCAGTTGAGGGGGCTATCAGGTAATGTGTACATTAGTGACATGCACACCCAGAGAGATGACGGAGGAAGCCAGTTGCTTATCTCTGCTGAAAATCAGTCTTC
Organism: Schistocerca nitens; assembly: GCF_023898315.1. Classification (NCBI taxonomy): domain Eukaryota; kingdom Metazoa; phylum Arthropoda; class Insecta; order Orthoptera; family Acrididae; genus Schistocerca; species Schistocerca nitens. The sequence continues at coordinate 218,685,356 of NC_064623.1, read as the reverse complement.
GCAACCTACTATTTTGTCAGTGTTTACACTATGTTCTCAGGAAACTAGTGAAATGGAAATGATGAATTCATTTGAGGAGGATCCCCGTCCTCATTCCTCGCAGAAAAATAGCTGTGTGGAAACAGGTTCAGTTATAAGAGCGAGTTGCAATCACAAGAAGTTGGCTGTATATCGTAGTTCCGATCGAGGCACAGGGTCGGCCTCATTAAATGAAGAAATTAATATTGGTGTCGAAACATTTCAGATTTCTGATGCAGAAGAAACATTACCTTTACTTGCCACTGAGACTGACGAATCTGACTGTTGTGCAATTTCTGCCCATCCTACAAATAGCCAGTTGCAAGGGTCTGTTAAGAGAGCTAGAAATACTGAGAGAGTCACAAAAGAAGATTCTCTGGTGACTCTTAACTCTGCACTAACTCCGGGAGTAGCGTTTGATCAGGTTACGTGCAGTGAAGGAACTATAGGTCAAGTGGCCCATGAAACAAAATTTGCAGACCAAGTTGGTAAACACTTGAGAATATCACGCGGTGTTACACTCAGTGGTGGTGCTGATGGTAATGGCAGTGCTAATCATAGTGATGTACGTATGACAGTCGACTGCACAGTTAAAGATGTTTCTGCCAGGAGAGGAAGAGCAGTAAAGCATCAGCCAGTGCAGTCGCAGAAAAAGTGTAAGGGAAAGCGATACACAAAATTTAAATGTTATTCGTGTGGGAAGTCATATGTAAATCGTAGTGGTCTGGTGAGGCATTTCTTGTACGAATGTGGAAAAGACCCTCAGTTTGAGTGTCCACGCTGCAAGCTGCGGTTTTTCAGAAGAGATCATTTGGGGAGACATATGTTAACTCGCCGTTGTCGAAGCTATTTGCAGGTTGAAGATAAACATGAATGAAAGTAAATGTTGATCAGTGTACAGGTAAAAAAAAAAAAAAAAAAAAAAAAAAAAACAGATAAGTTACAGTCACTATAGCCCATGACCTAATGTCAATTAATAATGACAGCTAGACTGTAGTCTCAAATATTATTTGTTGAGGTAATGATGTTATATTCAAAGCATATTAGTGATGTGTGGGGTAAGTTGCGACCAGTACAAGAAATTCAGAAAATTGATAGCTCTCACTAACATGATATTTGGTCAAGTAACTCTTGTATTCCCATTGTGTTGTTTAGGTAATGTGCATCGCCATTTTAAGGGTATTGTGCAGGTTAGGCTAACTTAGGGTACAGATAGCGCACATCCAGTACACTACCGTGACAAGAAGGCAACTGCTCAGCTAACATCATGTAGTTGTTACAGTATAACACAAGGCATGTTAGTTTATGCACTTTTTCGGAACAGTTCGCAATGGACACCTTCTTGTGATGTGCCGGAAAATTGTCATTTCCAGAGACTGATGTATCAGGAAAGAGACTGATGCTGCAGATTTATGTACTTTTCAAGTGAGTTCAGTTATTGGTTGTCACTTCCGAAGCATGGTCGATTCAAGTCTGGACATGTCCACAGTTGTTCTTTTCACTTCTCATGTGTGCTATTTTTTGACCACTGGGAGCTCTGCCATATCCAAATTCTGGTGGAGTGTGGAGACCTATATGTAATAGATTAATCGTCCCCTGCCAGTGAGTTGATGGATATTGATGAAAGGGCACAGTCAGACTGAAAAATCAGTCTCATTTCTTTTGTGTTGAGGTGCTACTTCAAACATGTTTGATTGCTTACACTGATTTGCCTGCTTACAGAAAATCATTGAGATATTATTCAAAACAGCCACATAATATACTAAAATAGCAAAAAGTTTGTTAGTGCCATGTACAGTCATCTTACAAACTGAACTATAGAGTCATGACTCGCAAAGGTACTTCAAGATTTAATTTGCCACTATCTCTTCCTAGTTTCTAAAGTTTACAGTAGCTTTCCTATGCACTCTGCAACAGTGGTTCTATACCCAAGAAAGGTGTGCATGAGGGCTCTGTGGATTTTAGAATGAGAGGGAGAGGTACCAGTATACTTAGTTTGTGCGGCTCATTGAGATAGATCAGTCAGCAAAAGCATTGCCTGTAAAAGGCAAAGGTCCGAATTGCATCCTGGCATTGCCTACAGAGTTTATGTATTGGGAAGTTTTGTGTCCATAATTTATTGTTGGGTTGCAGAAGAGAAGACAAGTGTCAGGCGAGATGGGAAATGATATGCATATTCATCCATGAAATATCTTTGCCGTCAGTTTGCAGAAGGTATTAATAGTGTCTGCCTTGAACCAATATATTCTTTATGCCAATATATTGCTGTTTATCAGACACTTTTGAAGTTTTGTATCAAAAGGACAGTTCATTTGAGAAAACTGTAAAATTAGGACAACATAGAATCACTGACCGGACAACATAGAATGACTGACCAGAACTCATCCTCCTGTGCCAGAATTCGAAGTATTGGTGGTAGACTTCTTTAGAAGTAGGAAACACTGTTCCCAGCTTTTTGGAACTGCCAGTTACTTCCTCAGTGAGGAAAGAGTGGTAGCTCTTGGGGAGGTTAGAAAGGAGGGAGCGGATTTCTCAGACTCCAGATTGAGAGGGCAAAGGGGAGAAAAAGGTCATAGGTGAGCTGGCAGAAAGTAGGAGTTCGAGGATGGTATACTAGTGAGCACTGTGCCAACTTCAGTCCTGAGATGATGGAAGGAAGAATGAGAAATAAAGATGGATTAAGAGCAAGAGAAACGTGTAGTGAATAGGAAGTTACAAACTAGGTACCAGGCCATCTTTCCTATGGTCCGAGTGAGATGCTCTCAGTTTTGAAACTTCCTCAACCTATTCTCCTTTCTCCTTGGACAAGGAATAGACAGTTCCAAATGGCAGGAATAGTTTTTGCTACTATTAAGTGTGTATGTCAGTAGTACTTGGAATTTTCCTTTCTGAAGATAAGGATTGGTCAGCCATTTTGTAGCTTTTGAAACTTTGAAGAGTGTGTTGAATTTGTTCAGTAGCAGAAAACCTACAGATCTTCTCTGGTGATAGTGATGTGACATAAATGTCAGCTCACATAAAACGAAATAGAGCAGTGGCAAGTCAGATGATTGCTATGGTTATACACTTTGTTCTGTATTCACCTGTTTTCTGTTTCCAGTATGCATTTCCCGATTGCTGGTTGGATGGTGGTGAATAAATGTCACCATCCACTTCACCATTAATAACATAAACTGATTCAAAATATGCTTGTTATGCCCCATCAAATAAATACATCTACATGATCAATTAAGAATAGTTTGTAATTTAAAAAATGCCTTCTAAAGTACAGGGTGCTTGATAGAAAATGATCATTTCTGTAAGACATGTTCATAAAATGTTTGTAGGCAGTGAACTGACTCAGCTTGTAAAGTATGTGCCTGGGAACTAGCAGGTGCAAGGATCTTAATTACAGCCAAAATCTTTGAAGTTCATTTGTTTAAAGTATTATTGTAGTTCCTTTGTTTAAAGTATAAAATAAGTTCCTGTTTTAACATTGGAGATTGTATGTCAAATGTGTGTCACTGAATATCTTGTGTGTTGCAAATATGCCATTTAAGTTCTTGATCTTAAGAGTGTGTCATTGAAGTTCCTGTGTGGTATAGCTTGTGAACAGGTCATTGAAGTTCCTATATAACATTGTAGTTGGTATAATTGTGTGTTTGCTGTGTGTTAAGTGACATAAAAATTAGAGGCACCAGTGAGGACGTATTGTAAAAGTGTAGAAAAATTGGGATTCCTTTTTCCTGCTCTTCACTTAATGCCAATTCCCAGCAACAGCTTCACCATGTCAATATTGGTGCTCTGAAATCATTATATGACTTGATAGCTATTAAAATAAATATCAATTTTGTTTTGCTTGTTTGTACCATTTGCTACTGAATGTAATTAAAATTTGTATTTCTGAGGAATTTTGCTTGTTTTTTGTGTACATGCTTTCATCCTTACTTTTTCCTTCTCCTTAAAGTCCTTTGCTTTTGTCATATTGTATGTACAGGCATATTTACAACCTTTTCATCATGTTCACAAGTAAAGTCCCCCCCCCCCACACACACACACACACTCACTGTTTGAGACCACTGTCTATTTTTTTTATTTATTTTGTGGCTCATGCATAAATTTTTTTCAAGAACCGTATTTGAACTTAAATATCAGGGCCAGTATAGCTTTCAAGACTGTGTGCTCTAAATGTGTTTTGGGTCTTTTCAGAATGTTGTTGATACGATGCTAATGAGGAACATAGAAAGGAAGACAGTTTATGGAACAAATTTCTTGGATAAGGGCTAGTAATATTTTTATTAAGATTAAATCAGAGCTTGATTGCATACTGTTGTTTGAATATTGATGCCATTGCCTGTCGTGACATGTGAACTATCAGCAAGTTAACAGAAACAGCAATTGTGACATGCCCAGAGCTCTACGGTGCACTGAGCTAGCCGGTGCTGAAATGTTAAGTGTCTTGCCCCACTTCCCCATATAACTTGGCTCCCTTGGGCATGATTGTTGCAACAGAAGTACTGTAGATAAAATAATATCAACAGTTCTGGAAAGGATAGCTTGCTACTTATCATAAAGATGACATGTTGAATGGCAGGCAGGCACAATGAAAAGACTGTTACACACTGAGCTTTCAGATAAAGCCTTCTTGAGAAAAGAAAGGAACACACACACACACACACACACACACACACACACACAAGCAGACATGTCTCACCCCCACGTGGTAGCTGTCTCTGGTCCCTCTGACCAGGCTGTAACTATTTTGTTGAACTAAAGCAAAATGGTGTGGAGCAACAATGGTGTGGGACATGGAAGAGGGAGGGATAGCATAGTACGGGTGCCGAGAGGGAAGAGCACTGTCTGTTAGAGCATGCAGGGACTGGAAGGCGGCAGGACTAGGTTGCCCCAGGTGCAGTGTTGGGAGGTTGTGGGGCACACATGGGGGAGAGGGGTCAAGGCTGCCAGCTGCAGTGTTGGGAGGAGGCTGTGGGAGACACGTGGGGGGGGGGGGGCTAGGAAAAGATGAGCAGAAATAGGAAAAGACTGGTGGGTGCATCGGCAGAGAGTGGTGCACAATGAGGGTGAGAAAAGTGAATTGGCTGGAGGTAATAGGACTGGGGAGAGAGGGGGGGGGGGGGAGTTGGTGGGATGTTGTTGAGTGAAGTGAGTGGGAGCAGTAGGTTATCTTAGATTGAGGCCAGGATAATTTCAAGCGGAGAATGTTTTGTAAGGATAACTCCCATCTCTGCAATTCAGATAGGCTGGTGGCGGAGGGGAGGATCCAGATGTCCTGGGTTGTAAAGCAGCCATTGAAATTAAGCTCGCTGCGTTCAGCTGCCCATTGCGCCAGAGGGTGGTCCATTTTGCCACTGTTTGATGATGGCCATTCATCCTGGTGGACAGCTGGTTGGTAATCATAACAATATCAAAAGCTGTGCAATAACTGCAGCAAAGCTGGTAAGTGACATGGCTGCTTTCACAGGTGATCTGGCGTCTGAGGGGCTAGGGTAAGCCTGTGACAGGATTGGAGTGGGAAGTGTTGGGTGGGTCTTGCATGTGGGTCTTCCACAGGAATATGATGATGTTCTTCAAGGTAGTTGGAGGATTATAGCAGTGTTAGGATATGGCACGGGAAATCTGTTTGCATACTAGGTTTGGGGTATTGTGCCTGTCAGTGAAGGCCTTTGTGAGACCTTCAGCATACTGGGAAAGGGAATTATTGTCACTGCAGATATGCTGTCCTGGGTAGCCAGGCCGTATGGGAGGGATTTTTTGTTGTGGAAGGGATGGCAGCTGTCAAAATGTAGGTACTGTTGGTGGTTGTTGGGTTTAATGTGGACGGAGTGATCGGAGAGAAGGTGATCGATGTCCTGGAAGGTCACATACTGGGTCGATCGGGACCCGGGGAAGTGAATGGGAGAGAAGGTGTTGAGATTGTAAAGCAGTGAGGATGGATAAGAAAATAAACATTACTCTCTGGACATGCTTTTGTGTGTGTTAGGCAGCCAGTGTGAAGCTTATTAATCTCAGTTATTGAAGCAGCTTAGCACTTCATTTAGTCCTTGATTGTTTGATTGAATCTATTGTGCATCAATCTGCTTCTGTCTGCCTGCTGTGAATGGCTACACTGTCTGTGCCAGTGTCTTGCTTATCACTTGTCTGTGTTACATTTCTTGTTGTACAAGTGTGTGTGTGTGTGTGTGTGTGTGTGTGAGAGAGAGAGAGAGAGAGAGAGAGAGAGAGAAAATTGAAAAGGGGGAAAACACAAGTATGGACATTGTTTCAGACAATTTGGTGAGTATTTGTGATGATACTATTCTCTTAACTCAGTGCTACCTTAATAATGAAACATGCAGACAAAAACAGTATTATGCCACTAGAAAGAATGGTGAAATTCAGATGCAATTTTTTGCACATAAGTGTCAGCATCAAGCTTGTAAATGTTTAGTGTTTCTGTGATCTGAGAGGTTAGAAAAGCCACTAGGATGTGGCCTGACAGGGTGTACACTGTGTCTGATAGTGAGCATTGCAGAGGACCACAGAAAAAGCCACATGCTCGCATGAGGCTAGCAGCATGTCCGAAGAATTTGAAAGGGATGTTATTGTGTGTCTGCATATGATCAAATCATCTAACAGCCAGGTTCATTTAGCATCTGGACATGACAGTGACCCGACATTGGGCTGAATGGGACCACAAGTATTATAAAGGTTCTGGTTGATCAAATCTGACCATATGTGCTGACAACTTTGTAACTCCTTCATATGCGCCCATTGTCTGGGCATAAGTAATGAACTCACTATTATTCTGTACCGTACTTCACAGTTGGTCTCAACTAGCTGAGGTCAGGCTACTTTGGACACAGCAACACTGATAGTTGTGCTTTGAATGGTACCGTGTCTGAAGGACACAGTCTGCTGATGAGTCATCAGATAATTTTCAGCAACTTGTCTCAGTCCTGCACTACCGCAGATATCTTTCGTCTGCAATTATAGGACTGACGAAGGTAGCTAAAACGACGTATAAATGGTTTGGAGAGACACACGGATATTATCACCAGTATTGTGATGTGGGAAGCCTGTGGGTACAATTTCAGGTCAACTCTGATAGCAGTTCAATGAACTCGGATCGCACAGCAATATGTCACAGACATTCTGTATCAACGTGTTTCCCCTTTCATAAGACAGTGTCCTGCTACCGTCTTTCAGTAGTAGAAGTAGTAGTAGTAGTAGTAGTAGTAGTAGTAGTAGTAGTAGTAGTTTTACCTATATGGATACTGGACAGGTCACGGTATTACAGTTCGAAAACAGAAAATATAATTCATACATGAAGCATCTATTGAAGGGAATAAGTCATGAAGTGATATTCTCATATGAGAGACCAGGTTGGACATTAGCTTTATCCCAGTTCCACTGTCTAGGCTGTGAAATGCCATTTTCAACAGTTAAGGGCCAACTTTCCTCAGCTGGAGATACAGTGGCTGTACGACACACTTCCCAACTGAATTAGTACATACACTGCAGCCCTTGGGGGTGCAACATCCTATTATAAAGGGGCCGGTTAGTTTGTCTTGTCATTTTGTTATTGATTTAATATTGTCACCTTGCAACAATGCACACCAGTTGCTGCCGGTGATAGCTAAAGTCACATACTTTAGGTAATCTGTACTCAATCTGAAGGTGGCCTAATTTGATCGAAACTGGTCATAACACTTAATAAAGTGTGATCTGGACTGTTTTGTGCATTAAATAATAAATCTGCATAACATCTCAACAGGTAAATTTTCATTTTACTTCATCCATTATCCATTGCTTCTAGGTGCTGAATCTGTGGTCCCTGTATGAAGTTGCTAGTTGCTGTTTAATTTGGGGAAGTGAGGAAGATATATAGTCTCAAAATCAGAAATCAGATTAGGGGAAATAATGGAGTGCAGATGATGTATGGGGATCTGTGGAAGAAAAACATTTATGAACTGGTGATATCTGAATTGCTTCAAAAAGCCACAACGATTTTCCCGTCTGACTGAATCGCGTTCACAAACATACACACAAAATTCAAGCTTTCGCAAACAACGGTTGCTTCATCAGGAAAGAGGGAAGGAGAGGGAAAGACGAAAGGATGTGGGTTTTAAGGGAGAGGGTAAGGAGTCATTCCAATCCCGGGAGCGAAAAGACTTACCTTAGGGGGAAAAAAGGACAGGTACACACACACACACACACACACACACACACACACACACAAGCTTGGGCAGTGTATGTGCGGATGGATACGTGTGTGTGTGCGAGTGCGAGTGTATACCTGTCCTTTTTTCCCCCTAAGGTAAGTCTTTCCGCTCGCGGGATTGGAATGACTCCTTACCCTCTCCCTTAAAACCCACACCCTTTCGTCTTTCCCTCTCCTTCCCTATTTCCTGATGAAGCAACCGTTGGTTGCGAAAGCTTGAATTTTGTGTGTCTATCGACCGGCCAGCGGTTCTGTTTGGTAAGCCACATCATCTTTGCTTTTAGATATATTTAAAAACAAAGATGATGTGACTTACCATACGAAAGCGCTGGCATGTTGATAGAAACACAAACAGACACATACATACACACAAAATTCAAGCTTTCGCAACAAACTGTTGCCTCATCAGGAAAGAGGGAAGGAGAGGGAAAGACGAAAGGAAGTGGGTTTTAAGGGAGAGGGTAAGGAGTCATTCCAATCCCGGGAGTGGAAAGACTTACCTTAGGGGGAAAAAAGGACACACACACACACACACACACACACACATCCATCCACACATATACAGACACAAGCAGACATATTTAAAGACAAAGAGTTTGGGCAGAGATGTCAGTCGAGGCAGAAGTGCAGAGGCAAAGATGTTGTTGAGTGACAGGTGAGGTATGAGTGGCGGCAACTTGAAATTAGCGGAGATTGAGGCCTGGTGGATAACGGGAAGACAGGATATATTGAAGAGGAAGTTCCCATCTCCGGAGTTCGGATAGGTTGGTGTTAGTGGGAAGTATCCAGATAACCCAGGCGGTGTAACACTGCGCCAAGATGTGCTGGCCATGCACCAAGGCATGTTTAGCCACAGGGTGATCCTCATTACCAACAAACACTGTCTGCCTGTGTCCATTCATGCGAATGGACAGTTTGTTGCTGGTCATTCCCACATAGAATGCATCTCAGTGTAGGCAGGTCAGTTGGTAGATGACGTGGGTGCTTTCACACATGGCTCTGCCTTTAATCGTGTACACCTTCTGGGTTACAGGACTGGAGTAGGTAGTAGTGGGAGGGTGCATGGGACAGGTTTTACACTGGGGGCGGTTACAATGGTAGGAGCCAGAGGGTAGGGAAGGTGGTTTGGGGATTTCATAGGGATGAACTAAGAGGTTACGAAGGTTAGGTGGACGGCGGAAAGACACTCTTGGTGGAGTGGGGAGGATTTCATGAAGGATGGATCTCACTTCAGGGCAGGATTTGAGGAAGTCGTATCCCTGCTGGAGAGCCACATTCAGAATCTGATACAGTCCCGGAAAGTATCCTGTCACAAGTGGGGCACTTTTGTGGTTCTTCTGTGGGAGGTTCTGGGTTTGAGGGGATGAGGAAGTGGCTCTGGTTATTTGCTTCTGTTCCAGGTCGGGAGGGTAGTTGCGGGATGCGAAAGCTGTTGTCAGGTTGTTGGTGTAATGCTTCAGGGATTCCTCCGGACTGGAGCAGATTCGTTTGCCACGAAGACCTAGGCTGTAGGGAAGGGACCGTTTGATGTGGAATGGGTGGCAGCTGTCGTAATGGAGGTACTGCTGCTTGTTGGTGGGTTTGATGTGGACGGACGTGTGAAGCTGGCCATTGGACAGGTGGAGTTCAACATCAAGGAAAGTGGCATGGGATTTGGAGTAGGACCAGGTGAATCTGATGGAACCAAAGGAGTTGAGGTCGCAGAGGAAATTCTGGAGTTCTTCTTCACTGTGAGTCCAGATCATGAAGATGTCATCAATAAATCTGTACCAAACTTTGGGTTGGCAGGCTTGGGTAACCAAGAAGGCTTCCTCTAAGCGACCCATGACTAGGTTGGTGTATGAGGGTGCTATCCTGGTACCCATGGCTGTTCCCTTTAATTGTTGGTATGTCTGGCCTTCAAAAGTGAAGAAGTTGTGGGTCAGGATGAAGCTGGATAAGGTAATGAGGAAAGAGGTTTTAGGTAGGGTGGCAGGTGATCGGCGTGAAAGGAAGTGCTCCATCGCAGCGAGGCCCTGGACGTGCAAGATATTTGTGTATAAGGAAGTGGCATCTATGGTTACAAGGATGATTTCCGGAGGTAACGGATTGGGTAAAGATTCCAGGCGTTCGAGGAAGTGGTTGGTGTCTTTGATGAAGGATGGGAGACTGCATGTAATGGGTTGAAGGTGTTGATCTACGTAGGCGGAGATACTACAGATTTATTGATGACATCTTCATGACCTGGACTCACAGTGAAGAAGAACTCCAGAATTTCCTCCCCAACCTCAACTCCTTTGGTTCCATCAGATTCACCTGGTCCTACTCCAAATCCCATGCCACTTTCCTTGATGTTGACCTCCACCTGTCCAATGGCCAGCTTCACACGTCCGTCCACATCAAACCCACCAACAAGCAGCAGTACCTCCATTACGACAGCTGCCACCCATTCCACATCAAACGGTCCCTTCCCTACAGCCTAGGTCTTCGTGGCAAACGCATCTGCTCCAGTCCGGAATCCCTGAAGCATTACACCAACAACCTGACAACAGCTTTCGCATCCCGCAACTACCCTCCCGACCTGGTACCGAAGCAAATAACCAGAGCCACTTCCTCATCCTCTCAAACCCAGAACCTCCCACAGAAGAACCACAAAAGTGCCCCACTTGTGACAGGATACTTTCCGGGACTGGATCAGATTCTGAATGTGGCTCTCCAGCAGGGATACGACTTCCTCAAATCCTGCCCTGAAATGAGATCCATCCTTCATGAAATCCTCCCCACTCCACCAAGAGTGTCTTTCCGCCGTCCACCTAACCTTCGTAACCTCTTAGTTCATCCCTATGAAATCCCCAAACCACCTTCCCTACCCTCTGGCTCCTACCCTTGTAACCGCCCCCAGTGTAAAACCTGTCCCATGCACCCTCCCACCACCACCTACTCCAGTCCTGTAACCCGGAAGGTGTACACGATCAAAGGCAGAGCCACATGTGAAAGCACCCACGTGATCTACCAACTGACCTGCCTACACTGTGATGCATTCTATGTGGGAATGACCAGCAACAAACTGTCCATTCGCATGAATGGACACAGGCAGACAGTGTTTGTTGGTAATGAGGATCACCCTGTGGCTAAACATGCCTTGGTGCATGGCCAGCACATCTTGGCGCAGTGTTACACCGTCCGGGTTATCTGGATACTTCCCACTAACACCAACCTATCCGAAATCCGGAGATGGGAACTTGCTCTTCAATATATCCTCTCTTCCCGTTATCCACCAGGCCTCAATCTCCGCTAATTTCAAGTTGCCGCCACTCATACCTCACCTGTCATTCAACAACATCTTTGCCTCTGCACTTCTGCCTCGACTGACATCTCTGCCCAAACTCTTTGTCTTTAAATATGTCTGCTTGTGTCTGTATATGTGTGGATGGATGTGTGTGTGTGTGTGTGTGTGTGTGTGTGTGTGTGTGTGTGTGTGTGTGTGTGTGTGTGCGCGCGCGCGCGTGAGTGTATACCTGTCCTTTTTTCCCCCTAAGGTAAGTCTTTCCGCTCCCGGGATTGGAATGACTCCTTACCCTCTCCCTTAAAACCCACATCCTTTCGTCTTTCCCTCTCCTTCCCTCTTTCCTGATGAGGCAACAGTTTGTTGCGAAAGCTTGAATTTTGTGTGTATGTTTGTGTTTGTTTGTGTGTCTATCGATGTGCCAGCGCTTTCGTTTGGTAAAATTCACAATTGTCATTATACACATGGAATCCTTTTTATATTTTTTAATTCAGTAAGACAAATTTTAACATTAGTGAGTGGGTGATGTATTGCAGACTCAAGTGGCCTCTTGCTCAAATAAAATTGCTTGACTTCATGGAAATAAAATGAGTTAATGAAATTCTCAATCTTTTATTTATCGGTTTTAAAATGTATGACTGTTGTTGTTTATGCCTGTCAGCATGCTACACATTCAGTACATTTATTGAGACTGGTTAATTATCGATATTTTTTTCTGGAAGCTTGACACTATGTAAAGAGAACCAAATATGTCTCAGTTTTGTTTCTGGATCAGCTAAGCATCATATTATTCTGAATATAAAACACAAGTAAACCAGCGATTTTTTTAAAGAATAAAATCACCCAAGATAGCAATAGTTTCAATTATCAGTTACTTTTAATTAACATGGCTTCTGTCAAAACTAAATACACTATTGGGATCTGACTATTGAAAACAGTAGTCTGAATAAAAAACCTACCTGAAGCACAGTCTGGTTAATGTTTTGAAAGATCTGGCACATACTATAAAGGGCATACTAGGAGGTATGGGCAACATTCAGGGATATGGTAGAAATACTCATTTCAAGCAAAGTACATCATATGGACATACATGCTATCCAAATGGTTTCCAAGGTAGAACACATTTGTTCTCGGGCTAGTGGTGCACATATATGTATCTCACCCACTCTTCCTCTTTCACATTTTATTCTAGCCCAACCGACATTGTTGCTTTCAATGTCCCTGCTCGGAATGTCTGTCTGCCATTAGACTAGCCCATTGAACGTGCAGTTAACTGTGTTTGTACGTGTGCTGCCTAAAATGCCACACATCTACACTAATGTAGAATATGCAGATATAATGTATGTTTATGCCATTTGCAATGGTAGTGCTCCTGGTGCAGTCAAAGAATACCATTGGTTCTTTCCAACACCTCAAATTCAACACAGACCATGAAACAGTTATTGTTCCAAGTTTCGATTTTTTTGTGAACATGTTGCTCAACAGCTTATCCAGGAACAGCTGTTGAAATAGTGCAGCATAGTCCTACCACCAGCACACAGCAGCTTTCTGCAGGTGGTGGTGTCACACAAACACTTCTATAGTGAAAGTTACGTGCAGAAAACTTTTACCCATTTCAAATACAGCGCAACCACAATCTTCACATTGGCGACAACCCCACTTGATTTGAATTTTGTCACTGGGTAAATGATAGTCTTCATTTGCTTCCATTAACACTAGTTGCTGATGAAACCATGTTTATACGGAATGGAATCGACAACACGTGTAATTATCATCGACGGTCGCAGGTGACTCCACACATTACTGTGAAAACTAATTTCCAGGTTTGTTTTTCAATCAGAATTTGGTGTGGCACAATTGGTAATGTGATGATAGATTTAGTAATTTTAGAGGAGTGGATGATGGGACAGAGTAACACGCATGTTCTGGAAAATTTGTCTGTTGAACACCTTGAGTATGTTCCTTTGCTCACATGCACTGCAATGGACCCTCTAGCGTGGCAGAACAACTCCACATTTTACATCTCAACCACAGTTACCCTAATCACTAGATTTGTCACGGTAGTACAATTATCTGGCCACCTAGATACCAGACCTAATGCCATTAGATTTCTGTTTAGGATGTTGAATGAAGTCTGAGGTGTACAAACAAAATGTGAATACACAAGATGAACTGTGTAGTCATACTGTGGAAGCTGCTGCCCTCATTGGGGAATATGCAAAAGGCACTCCAACAAGCAACACATGTTCTCTCAAGAGTGCACAAATTCACTGAAGTTGATGATGGGATAGCCGAACATTTGTTGTCAACTGTACAAAAAATGTATTGTGACATGTGCGGTAATGCTTTGATGCTTTGTAAAATGTGTGTTGTAATCAGAATGAATTTTTCACTGTGCAGTGGAGTGTGCGCTGATATGAAACTTCCTGCAGACTAAACCGGATGTCTGACCAAGATTCAAACTCGGGACTTTGCATTTCACAAGCAGGTGCTCTACTGTCTCGGGTACCCAAGCGCAATTCACCACACATTGTCACAGTTGTACTTCATACAGAACCTCATCTCATACCTTCCCCACTTCACAGATGATCTCCTACAAAACTTACAGGACTGGCACTCCTGGAAGAAAGGACGTTCCGGAAACATGGCTTAGCCACAGCCTGGGGTATGTTTGTCGGAAGTTTCATATCGGCACACATTCTGCTGCAGAGTGAAAAATTCATTATGGGAATATCCCCCAGACTGTAGCAAAACCATATCTCGCTATATCCTTTCTTCCAGGAGTGAAAAATTCATTCAGTAAACATCCCCTGGCTGTGGCTAAGCCCCATCTCTGCAGTATCCTTTCTTCCAGGAGTGCTGACCTGCAAGTTTTGTAGACTTCTGTGACATTTTGAAGGTAGAAGATAGGTACTGGCAGAGGTAAAGCTGTGAGGACAGGTTACGAGTTGTGCTTGGGTCGTTTAATCGGTGGAACACTAGATCACGAAAGGTAATATTCCCGAGTTTGAGTCTCGGTTCCTGCACACAGTTTTAATATGCATGTTGTAATATTTACTAACTGTTGTACATGTACAAATTTAATAATGTATTGAATAATACAAGAAATTAATAACACTTTACATTAAATGTGTTCAACCTAGGAAGCCATCCAGAATGGAGCATGTGTCGATATGGAGTTTTTTGCTACAAATAATCATTTCTGTCATATTCCTCAATATTCCTCCTCAGACATTTTGTACATGCACAACTAGATGAAAGTTGAAAACTTAGTAGAAAAAGAATTAATTATTAACAAGAGTGTAATCATTGCAGGCGGGGTAGTTCTAGCATGCTATGTTATAATCCTCACCTGGGAGGAATGTGATTTGCCCCCCCCCCCCCTCCCCAATTTATACTGTATGCAATTTCCATACATTAATTCAACAGAATGTTGGGATGAGTCCTTTGGAAAGGACAATTTTATTCCTCATTTCAGCACCACTGGAGCATGTATTCGGTCTCTAATGACCTTATCTTCAAGCCATAACATTGTTTTCTGCCTCTCTCCTTCCCTTCTTTCCTTGTCCACCTGAACAATACTCTGTATCTATGAATAATATCTCGACTATCAACACAGTTGTGTCCTTCATGTGCTGTGAGTTGTGCTGTTCTGTGTACTTACTGCCTGGACTCTGAACAGTCTGTTTGGAATCCAGGTTGCAAGTAAACAGGACAGCACAAGTCGCAGCACGTGAAGAAGATGGCTGGATTGGTCAATGAAATAGTGTGCATAAAATGAAAACATCAACAGAGCTCGAACCCTGAAACACATAGTTGCGTTGGCTTCATCCAGTGTTATGCTACAACAATCTTCGCATTGTTTTTATTGCATGATACATTGTACAACACATTGTAGTGTTCCTAAGCAGACATTACTGGTTGACAAAAGTTAGAAAGTCCTTCAAGGGGGTAGGCTGTTGGACAATTTTGTAAATTGACTGGCTGATTTTCCAGATTTATCAAATTCCTGTCCAGTTTTTTCATGTTGCATGCTTACTGTTTACATTATTATTATTTTTTTTTTTAAATTCTGTGTGTAGATCATGCTCACCACTCAGTATCTGAAAATTAGGCTGTGGCAGCCTTTTTAAATACTAGCTCACTGAGCAAAGTGGTCTTAGAATATATTATTTGATACACTACTTTTGACATACCGTACACATACTACTGTGTTAGTGTTAAAGGGTTACATATATTACACTAATATTGGCAGCCAATCACCCGCCACAGACTGTGCATGAAGCACAGAAACACATATCAGGAGACAGTACTCACAGTAGCATTCAAAGCTCTTATTCTTTTTCCAGCAAAATCAATCTCTCTCTCTCTCTCTCTCTCTCTCTCTCTCTCTCTCTCTCTCTCACTCACACACACACACACACACACACACACACACACACACACACACCCGTAGCCGTGTAATTTTATTCTAGAAAAAGAGCAAGAACTCGAAACTTAGTGTGAATGCTATTTCTTGTTATGTGTTTCCGTGCTCCATATGTCGATTCACTGTATAGCTGCATGGTTACCTTTCCCTTATTTTACATACCGTTCAAGGCAGGAATATGCATTATTTTTTTTACACTAACATTGTAAATAATTAATACTTCTAAAACATATTTATATATTTATTTGTGCTAGTTTAGTGAAATTTGTTAACATTTGTCTGCACACTAGGTCAGCAAAATGAGATCCTCAGGAAGGAGCAGTTGCCCTGCAACCAGAAGGACTTTTTGCTCATTGTTGTAATTGTAATGAAGCAGCTGAATTCTGGAGTAAAAAAAACTTGACTGCTCACAACATTAGTCAGTACATGGAGTAAATCGTGAACAGAAGCTGAACTTTGTGTAAAGAGTGCACCCACACCATCTGCAGCTATGTACAAATACTGTAAAATGCTGACAGAAGGTACTTACCATGGTACTACAGTTTACAGTTTCTTTCCATTCCAGTTGCATCTGCATTGTCAAAATAATGACTTCTTAAATTCCTTTGTGCGTGCTGTAATTACGCTAATCTTGTGTCTGTAATCCCTTCAGGAATGATATTGAGGGGGAGAATGTGTTGGATTGGAAGGAATAAAAGATCAAATTGAGTATATTGACTTTTTACTGCACATTAAAGTCTGTTTTTCACACCCTTTTAGACACTGAAAGTTTCGCTGATTGTACAATTGGTACTGGGAGCCAGTATTTATAAGCACACAAGCTAATGCTTTCAACTTGTAGTCAGTATTTTGAGGTGTTATTCAGTCATCACTGTAGAAAACATCCCATTATCATACTACTTGGTGTAAACTTCCATATCTTGAAGGCACTGATGGAATTCATGTATTGTGGTGAAGTACTTGTGCCACAGGATGAAATTGATGCTTTACTGCAGCCAGCTGATTTCTTGCAAGTGAAAGGATTATCATATGATGGCAACACAGTATCAGAGAATAAACAGGCACACAAAAGGAGAAACAAATCTTCCACATATTCTGAACACTCACCTCAGTGTTGTGTGTCACCTGTGAGCTACAAACAGTGCGTCTCTTCAGAATTGTTAGAAGTATCTGGGAGCAACTCTCATTCAGGCTGTTTGCAGAAACACCTTTGTACAAAAGTGACTCCCATTTCAACGCTTGCTCGCAAACACGAAAAAATCATTTGGAATTCCTCAAGGGAAGAGCCACCACCCCAACAAGATTTGATACTGCCATCTTACACTGTGGACTGTAATTTTCCACTTCAGAGATCAGAGCTGCCAGATAAAAGTAACTTGGCTCATATTATGTTTTCAGATCCAAAACCTGGGGCATCTCAGACCAGCCAGTTGCCTGTTTTCAGAGAAGGGACTTTCAATGAAATGACTGTATCAGGTCAAGAATTGATTTCAGCAAAACCTTTGAATTCGGTGGTGAGAATAACAGCATATTCAACACTGAATGGGGAAAATAGTATTTTAGAAGCATTTACAGAACAAAAGAAAGAGAAATCCAATGGTTTTAATAAATATGGTATGAAATATGTCATCTTAGACTGTGATGATACCCAGTGTCAGAATACCAGTGATGATAACGGTATTGCCATGAGAGTTCTTTCTGAGACGGAGAATCTTTTACTGAAAAAATGCGGTTTCCTCGTGCAGAAGGGACTGACACAGCCCCTAGAGAACAAACTTCAGTGTCAATTAATTGATTCTCCCTCACAGGTCAGACTTGGACATCAAACAGTTGCTTCGAGTGCGTGGCTTGTGATAGGTCATACCGGCATCACAGGGATTTGCAAAGACATTTGAATTGTGAATGTAGGACAGAATCACAGTTTCAGTGTCCTCATTGTTTAGTTCAATTTAGGTGTAAACATAGATTAAAAGAACACATGTTTAGACATAATCGATAACAATAAGATCAGTTGCAATGTGCTGAGTGGGTCAAGTTGAGTGTGTCAGCTACTGCTGCAATGATGAATTGGCAGATTGAACAATGTAAGACCTGAAGGGGTTGGCAGAAGAAATGGGTAACTCTTAAAAACATATAGTAAGGTATTGCATGTTATAGGTTTGATGAACTTCAAAATCAAGAACATAAATACAACGAAACAAAACAATTTACATATCATACAGTATGTTTTAGCAGTACAGAAATATTGCTTTGTACCAGAACGCTCAGAAGCACAACGGATTATGTGACCACACCAATACTTGCTAAACCAAGGCTATGCACCTTCTTCCATTGACCCCTTCAGTTATTTCCTTAATTAGCTGATTGCCTGGTTCTGTAATGACACCAAGCTGTTATTAGGCAGAATAAGTAATCAAAACTGTCTTTGTATAAATGTAAAGTAATTTTATTTTATTACTCTTAAAAGTATTAGGATAATATGAAAATTATGTTGTACACTCCATGCCATTTCTTTCAACCCCCTCCAAATTGCATCTATGTATGTGGGTGTATGTACAGAGGACAATTAATGATTTGTCAGCATAAAGACATGGGAAAGTGGTGTCCTGCTCCTTATGTTTCTTCAAGAAAAACTGGACATAAATCTGTTTCTAAAATTCTATCTATTGCTACTGGTGTTGGTTTTATACACTCAAGCTTGGCCTTTAATTTTATTGGGACTATCAGCAGTCAGTGAAAAAGTGCTAAATTTCAATTTTGTACTAAAATGTTCAGTAATTTCAACACAGTTCTATTCTAGTGATTAAAATTCTTCTGGGTATTATGCTGCGTCATTGCTAAAAACGAACAACAATAATAAAATATAACCAACTAAAAATGAGCTACAACACATGTTTTGTGCCAACGGCTATGATGACAACATCATAAGAAAGGTAGCTAAAACCAAAGGGGAGCAGAACACGAGAAGAAGGCAAAGAAGAGAAGCTTCGACTGGTACACTTACCGTATGTAAAAGGTGTCAGTGAACGGCTAGGCAACGTCCTCCACCGACGAGGTTTCAAACCGATTTTTCAAAGCAGTCACAGGATCCACGAAATAATAGGTTCCACCAAGGATGTAGTCAACAATCTTAACACTGCAGGTGTTTACGAACTATGTTTTGAGTGCGGAGCTACCTACATAGAAGAAACAGGGAGACGTACCAGCTTACGAGTAGCAGAATATGGAACGCTATGTACGATTACAACAACATAGTAAAATGGTGATAGCGAAGCACCACCGTGACAGTGGACAACCTATCAGGTTCCAGGAAGCCCGAGTACTGGCGAAAGAATCGTGGATGCTAGAATGCAAAATACGCTAGGCGATCAAAATTATTAAGTAGCCTGACAACATCAATAGAGAAGATGGCTCCAAGCTCCTGGTGTCCTGGCTGCCGGCCATCTCATTCCCAACGGGCCGCGAGCGGTCGCGGGGCAGAAGCTACACGGGACACGGACGTATCTGCACAAACAGCTGTAGTGCAACTGTCAGTCCACTTCTGCGCACACCAGGAGGAAAACTTGCCGACCAGAAGCCGAACGCTGATTGGCGCACAGCTACCAATCGTTGACGACATGGACATCCACGAATAGCCTCTTTCCTTCCATCTTCCCTTACGTCATGACTAGCCAATCATATTGGAGGGCCAATTAAAAGTTTTACAACAGTGACGTCAGACATCGATAGTCTGTAATAAATAGAAGCACCTATCCCCATGCAAAACCAGTCGTGCCCTGAGGAAGGCCGTTGCAATTCGGCCAAAATGTCGGTTTTAGTTTATTATTGTTGTTAGTTTTTAGCAATGACGTGGCATAATACCCAGAAGAGTTTTAATCACTATGACACCGGTTGCGAAAGTCTACATTCTTATAACAGTTCTATTCTGTTCTAAGTTCAGACTTAAATTTTATTAGGACTATCAGCAATCATTGAAGAGAACTGCTAAACTAATGATTTGCTGCAAATGCTGCTCATCTTTTTAATTTTTTTTTATACTGCTCAACTGACTAGCTTGGCACACAACAGAAATCTTTAGTTCACTTCATATAATTTCAGTGCTATTTGTACATGGTAGGAAGAAAATTATCATTATTTGTTTAGTTACATAAATTGTTTACTGTGTATTGGCACTTTGATGACATTTAGGCTCCCTGTAGCATTTAATATGGTCAAGGTGGCATTTAGTAATTAATACTTGAAAAAGAAAATGTCCTAGTTTGATGCCTAACTGTTGGTGGGTCCCCGTCATTTAGAATCACCGAATAGGATTCACTCTCATGAGTTGCTCATTGTCCCTCACACTATTGTTGTACCTCAGTGTCATATGGCACATCCATTATCACTGCAAGCATTCCGAGCTTGGGAAAGTCTTCTTACTTATCATTATAACATTTTACATTGCTGCTTAGGAAAGTGAGTTATGCTTTTAACTGCAGCATTCCAATATAACAATAAAATTAGCAGAAAAAGTGGTAAAGAAAAAGGGTGTCACATATCCTCTTCAATGCTTGCTTTTCAAACTTGTGGTTTCCTTGAAACAAAATTGCAATTTTGAAAATAAGTAGTGTCATGGTATATCATATTACATAGGAGTAGCCTTTACATTTTGTCATTTTTTCCTCTGTGCAGTAAACTTATACATTTTCAAAGCTTCAAGAACAATTTTATTTAAGGATTTTTATTTCTTATTTGACTTCAGTATTGCATTTTCGTTACAAACATTCCTAAAGAGAAACTATTCATTAAAAAGAGTTCTTTGCAGTCTTATTACAAAATAAACAATTTTTACAGAATTACAGGAATACATAAAATTCATACTAACATTCTTTTCCTTCAGATTATTGT
This sequence comes from Schistocerca nitens, assembly GCF_023898315.1. Classification (NCBI taxonomy): domain Eukaryota; kingdom Metazoa; phylum Arthropoda; class Insecta; order Orthoptera; family Acrididae; genus Schistocerca; species Schistocerca nitens. The sequence goes on along the minus strand of NC_064623.1, from coordinate 218,664,557 downwards.
AAGATACAGATACAGATACTATTTGTCATGTTGCCACAACATTAATATTCTTCCCCATTTTTAGTTTAATAAACACCAAATAGAATGAGCTTAACACCTAGTATGATATTCAATATTTTATATCAGTTTATTTATTTGATAGTACCAAAATGATACGCTTTTTCTGCGCAGAAAATCTGTATAATTATTGAAAATAAATTATTATTCAAATACGAGCCTCACATAAAATTGTGGTTAATCTAGGTAAACAAAGTTTTGAGGATAATTATTATACAAATCTCAATTTTCTTTCACATTACTATGTACATACAAAGAAAGCCATTATACTTACATTATTCTGTAGCCTGGTTATCATCTGATAGTAATCCATATGGGCGCTCTTTATCATTCTGTCATTACACAGGTACAAAATATGATTTGTGATTCCTTTAGATTTCAACTCATCTTCTAGTTATAATTAAACTTTTGCTACTTGAGCCAGTGTGGATGGAAAACTATTTACCAAATGAGTACCCAACTTTATACGAATGACATTCAGATTGTACATTGAAGTATTTGCGTTGTTAGTAGTGTTAATGTCATGCCTTGCTGTTAGGTGCCACAACTGGTATCGTGCCATAGGAGGAACTCGGACCTTGAGGACCATAGAGATGAAGTGTGAATGGCACACGTTATTGTGATTTTCACCAACATGTCATCCTTGTTCTATATGAGATGAGAGAGGTGCTTTAGACTCAGTTGTTTTGATGCATGTCAGAGGTCCACCTCACAGTGCTTGTGAGGTCACTCCATTACTCTGTAATACATTTAGGGAAAACTGAATCGTTGGCCAGTCGTTCCAAGCTGGATAGCCACAAAGTTAACCATATTTGAACCCTTGTGATTTCTGGCTGTGGAATTACACGAAGGTCAGGATTTATCAGCGGGACACTAACACACGTCAGATGTCGAAGGTGAGCGTAGTGACGGAGGCAGCCGACTTCCCACTCGATACGTTTGTGGCAGCAGTAGAGCTGTCTCCAGTGCAGTTCCAGGGTGTCGTGGATACAAATGGCCGTCACATTGAGCAATGTTTGTAGCCTGGAAAGTAAACATGATACGCAAATAACAAATGTTACCTCCTCGTGTGGAAATAAGAATTTGCTTCTTTCAGTGGTTTATTCATTATTTACAGATTTATCCACAATGTTTCGATGCCAGTCATTTTTAATTATAACCATCCTGTACACCAGTGGTAGTCAACCCGGTCCCTGCCACCCACTGGTGGGCATTCCAGCTTTCACGGTGGGCAGTAGGTGTTACAGGATTTAAAAAAAAAAAACATTTTCATTAGGTTTTCATAAAATTTTAACTTAAAGTATCTGGTTAGCATTCATTATTATATTCTTTAACTTGCTGAAACTCTGCTTTATAAGTTTGATAAAGTAAATCTACTTCTCTACTTTATAAACCACCATTACCGTGAAACAGGTGGGTGGTTAGAATATGTGGGTGGCAGGTAATGAATGTTGACTATCCCTGCTGTTCACTGTACACGGGATATTCAATATTTTTCCACTTAATTATCGCTCACTGACGTCCAACACAATGCTTCCTTTAAACATTTATAACTGTACAAATGTTATTTTATAACATGTGCCTCTGGCAATTTTTCTTTGAAACCAGTTTTCACTCACTCGTTGAATGTGGGGATCCTTGGTACTGTGGTTCTATCGTGACCCAGTTTTGGCTGTTGTCATTTGATATTTAGCTTTGGTCATCTTGTTAATTTGGCTGCAACTTTTTGTGCTATTCCAGGTACCATTGATTACATTAGGATTATATGTACCAAGAGAAACCCATTCTGCTTCGAATTTAATTCACTGAGTGTGAGTTCCTTGATATAAGCTGTATTAGGTATAAGTCTACTATCCAAAGTGAATTTTGAAAATTAATGCCAGGCTAGGACTCGGATCCGGATTTCCTGATTATCATAAGCATTCATCTTAATCATTTCTGCTGTCTGTGCATGTGTCTTGGACTGACCCAAACTTACAAATTTTTTTTTTTTTTTTTGGTCACTATTGAGTAGCAGATCCATATGGAATATAGCTGATGTCAAAAAATTTGCAGCCGGTGAATTAAGTTAAAAGTAATTTGTGCAGCAGTGGATTGTCAGCAATGTCTGGTCTTTGAGACGTGTGTCAAGGCCCATTTTAGATGAAGTGTACAATTTTTTTTACATCTTCCATAATTTTCATAATTTATGTTTAACTTTTCTTGCCAAGGTGATCTAAAAATATTATTAAAATCCTCAAATAATTAGCTATGGAATTTGCATGTACAAAAATATTCTGTAGTTAATTTATTTGACATGGAGATCAACCCGTCCCATGGTAAATACGCCCTCAGGCAAAAGGATAAACCACAAAGGAATTATCTGAATGGGATGGAAATTGGTAGATGGGATGACAAACAAATGATTACAATTGCCCAAAAATTGGATGATTTATTACAGAAAAAGAGCTTCACAGATTGAGCAAATCAATAACATGTTGGTCCATGCTTGGCCCTTTATGCAAGTAGTTATTCAGCTTGGCATTTTCGATAGATTTCTTTATGTCCTACTTAGGGATACTGTCCCAAATTCTGTCCAGTTGGTGTGTATGTTGTCAAAATCCTGAGGTAGTTTGAGGACCATGACCATAATGCTCAAAACCTTCTCGATTGGGGAGAGGTATGGCGACCTTGCTGGCCGTGTTAGAGTGTGATGAGCATGAAGATAAGAAATAGAAATTCTCTCCACATTTGGCTGTACATTATCATGCTGAAATGTAAGCCCAGGATGGTTTGCCATGATGGACAACATAACAGGGTGTAGAATGCTGTCGATATACTCCTGTGCTGTAGGGTGCCACAGATGGCAACCAAAGGGGTCCTGCTATGAAATCAAATAGTACTGTAGACCATCATTCCGGGTTGTTGGCCCATATGGTGAGTGACAGTCAATTTGGTATACTGCTGCTGAGCAGGGTGTCTCCAGACAATTCTTTACCAGTCAATGAGATTCCAGGCTGAATGTGCTCAAAACCATTTTGAATGGGTGTGTTGGTGTAGAGGGGTCAATGGTAGTCAGTGCAAGTTGCACCTTAAGGTCAGCCACCAGTTGCACCAGTATGTATGATGTGACTCCCCTCTTCACATAAAATTATTTTTGATAGTTATCAAAAGTAAACAGTACAATAAATTCCCATGCATAATCCGTGTTTATTTATAATCCAAAAGATCACACATGTGATATAGTATGTGTCATTAGAATGTTTACATGTAAAACATGATAACAATGCATAACATAATAAACAAGCAAAGTAAAAAAGTATGTAAACAGAGAACAAACACTTAGTACACAAATACACATACTCGTGAAAAACATAATGTATGGCATTGACTGCACCTTATACATAGAATTTCGATAAGTATTTCATAATTTGAAAATAAATTTAGATTGTTTAAATTATTGAAAGCAAGTATATGCTTCAATTTATTGTCTTAGACAGATATTTATTGACACTGCAGAAATATTTATCCATCAGGTATTTTTTTTTACTTCATTCTTGAATCTTCTTTTGTCTTCCACATTATTAATTTAGGATGGAAGAGCATTTGAAAGCTTTATTCGTAAGTGCCTCGCATCATTCTGACTCCTGGTATTCACGATATGGAGAATGTGGAAGTCTTTACAATGCCTTGTATTGTAATTATGGTAGCCAGAGTTGGCTCGTATACTACAGTGTTTATTACTGATCATTTCCAGACATTTTAAAATATATGTAGATGGTTCTGTTGGTATCTTTAGCAGTTTAAATAAGGGTCTGCAGTGTATGTGTGGTGCACTGTGAGTCATGATGTGAGTAGCTCTTCTTTGTATAATAAAAATTTCTTTTAATTTTGACTTAGTTTTGCCCCAAAAACTTAAATTCAAGATAAGAACTGAGGCTGAATCATTAAGTACTGTAAAGGTTTTTGAAGCATTAGCTGTCCAGTTGTATAGTTTAAAAAAGGAAATAACTATTGCAGCAGTTTACAGATCACCATCTGGGGACACTGAAGTCTTTCTTAAGAAACTGTTTGTTGTTGTTGTTGTAGTTGTTGTGGTCTTCAGTCCTGAGACTGGTTTGATGCAGCTCTCCATGCTACTCTATCCTGTGCAAGCCTCTTCATCTCCCAGTACCTACTGCAACCTACATCCTTCTGAATCTGCTTAGTGTATTCATCTCTTGGTCTCCCTCTACGATTTTTACCCTCCACGCTGCCCTCCAATACTAAATTGGTGATCCCTTGATGCCTCAGAACATGTCCTACCAACCGATCCCTTCTTCTGGTCAAGTTGTGCCACAAACTTCTCTTCTCCCCAATCCTATTCAATACTTCCTCATTAGTTATGTGGTCTACCCATTTAATCTTCAGCATTCTTCTGTAGCACCACATTTCGAAAGCTTCTATTCTCTTCTTGTCCAAACTATTTATCGTCCATGTTTCACTTCCATACATGGCTACACTCCATACAAATACTTTCAGAAATGACTTCCTGACACTTAAATCTATACTCGATGTTAACAAATTTCTCTTCTTCAGAAACGCTTTCCTTGCCATTGCCAGTCTACATTATATATCCTCTCTACTTCAACCATCATCAGTTATTTTGCTCCCAAAATAACAAAACGCCTTTACTACTTTAAGTGTCTCATTTCCTAATCTAATTCCCTCAGCATCACCCGACTTAATTCGACTACATTCCATTATCCTCATTTTGCTTTTGTTGATGTTCACCTTATATCCTCCTTTCAAGACACTGTCCATTCCATTCAACTGCTCTTCCAAGTCCTTTGCTGTCTCTGACAGAATTACAATGTCATCGGCGAACCTCAAAGTTTTTATTTCTTCTCCATGGATTTTAATACCTACTCCGAATTTTTCTTTTGTTTCCTTTACTGCTTGCTCAATATATAGCCGGCCGAAGTGGCCGTGCGGTTAAAGGCGCTGCAGTCTGGAACCGCAAGACCGCTACGGTCGCAGGTTCGAATCCTGCCTCGGGCATGGATGTTTGTGATGTCCTTAGGTTAGTTAGGTTTAACTAGTTCTAACTTCTAGGGTACTAATGACCTCAGCAGTTGAGTCCCATAGTGCTCAGAGCCATTTGAACCACTTTTTTGCTCAATATACAGATTGAATAACATCGGGGAGAGACTACAACCCTGTCTTACTCCCTTCCCAACCACAGCTTCCCTTTCATGTCCCTCGACTCTTATAACTGCCATCTGGTTTCTGTACAAATTGTAAATAGCCTGCCGCTCCCTGTATTTTGCCCCTGCCACCTTTAGAGTTTGAAAGAGAGTATTCCAGTCAACATTGTCAAAAGCTTTCTCTAAGTCTACAAATGCTAGAAACGTAGGTTTGCCTTTCCTTAATCTTTCTTCTAAGATAAGTCGTAAGGTCAGTATTGCCTCACGTGTTCCAGTGTTTCTACGGAATCCAAACTGATCTTCCCCGAGGTCGGCTTCTACTAGTTTTTCCATTCGTCTGTAAAGAATTCGTGTTAGTATTTTGCAGCTGTGGCTTATTAAACTGATTGTTCGGTAATTTTCACATCTGTCAACACCTGCTTTCTTTGGGATTGGAATTATTATATTCTTCTTGAAGTCTGAGGGTATTTCGCCTGTTTCATACATCTTGCTCACCAGATGGTAGAGTTTTGTCAGGACTGGCTCTGCCAAGGCCGTCAGTGGTTCCAATGGAATGTTGTCTACTCCCGGGGCCTTGTTTCGACTCATGTCTTTCAGAGCTCTGTCAAACTCTTCACGCAGTATCGTATCTCCCATTTCATCTTCAACTACATCCTCTTCCATTTCCATAATATTGTCCTCAAGTACATCGCCCTTGTATAGACCCTCTATATACTCCTTCCACCTTTCTGCTTTCCATTCTTTGCATAGAACTGGGTTTCCATCTGAGCTCTTGATATTCATACAAGTCGTTCTCTTATCTCCAAAGGTCTCTTTAATTTTCCTGTAGGCAGTATCTATCTTACCCCTAGTGAGACAAGTCTCTACATCCTTACATTTGTCTGCCAGCCATCCCTGCTTAGCCATTTTGCACTTCCTGTCGGTCTCATTTTTGAGACGTTTGTATTCCTTTTTGCCTGCTTCATTTACTGCATTTTTATATTTTCTCCTTTCATCAATTAAATTCAATATTTCTTCTGTTACCCAAGGATTTCTACTAGTCCTCGTCTTTTTACCTACTTGATCCTCTGCTGCCTTCACTACTTCATCCCTCAAAGCTACCCATTCTTGTTCTACTGTATTTCTTTCCCCATTCCTGTCAATTGTTCCCTTATGCTCTCCCTGAAACTCTGTACAACTTCTGGTTGTATTGCTCAACATTTTCTCTAATGGAAACTCTACCATAATTCTTTGTGGTGACTTAAATATTAATCTCTTGGTCCAAAGTTCAATAAAAAACAAGTTTCTAGGCATATTAAAAAGCTTCAACATATTTCCCCACATGTCAGATCGCACTAGAACAATACACTCCAGTGAAAGTTTAATAGATAACATCTTTTCCAATGTGGTCACAAGTGATGTGGCAGTAACAAATGCAAATACAGAATTATCAAACCATAACTTATTAATCGTTAATATCACTGCAATTCCTAAGAAGCAAAATATAGTACATAATGAGTACAAACGATTTTTCTCTACTGAAAATTGTAACCAGTTCAGAAGTATCTTAAGAAATGATGTTTGATCAGGGGTCTTGGGACAAACAAACACAAATGATGCTTACTATTCATTTGCTTCCTCTTTTATGACAAACTTTGAAATGGGTTTCCCAAAAAGATTGTGAGTTACAGATCATCTGGATCCAAACTGTCAAATTCTTAGATTATACCAGAAACTAAAAAGTCAAGTGAAACCATGAAAACACTAGGTTTAAAGCTATAAACATGTCACAATCTGGAGTTTGTTGAGTATGTGAAGATCTACAGAAAGACTGATCACAAAGTAGTAGCAAAATTACTGTTCAATGATAGATCAATAAGGCAGACTAATAACAATTCCAAAATGATGTGGGGAAATTATTAAAGAAAGAAACTGGGCGACTCCCCATACTTTAAGTAGCAACTTTACACAACAACCAACAGTAATGGCTCCAATGGTAAATATTAGCATGATGGCAATCTCAAAGATTAAAAGCTTGAAATCCAAAATGTCATCTGGAATGGATGTACCAGTAATTAAGAAAACTGCACCATGTATTGATAAACCTATCATGCACAGAGCAAACTTGACTTTCAGTGAAGGGATATTTCCTGATATGCTTAAAATCTCTAAAGTTGTACCACTACACAGAAATGGTGACATACACAAAATAGAAAATGATTGACTTATACCATTCCTCCTAACTTTTTCTAAAGGTACAGGGTACAGTACAGGGTACAGTACAGAAACAGCCATCTTATACTTCACAACAGAAACAGTGAGAAATTTGGAGTTAAATAAACATGCTGTCGGAATAAATTTAGATTTGTCCAAAGTACCATGAAATACTACTATGGAATTCTTAAGAAATAGGCATTAGGGGTACTGTCAAAATATGGTTTGAATCCTACCTGCAAAACAGATCATGAGTTGTGGAGTTGAGGTCATCTCACAATTTTCATAGTTTTAAGCCGATACCAGAACCAAAACAAACTGAATAGGTGTTCCACAGAGCAGCATCCTGTTTCTAATTTATATCAATGATATACACATTCCAGACAGCTCAGCCAAAATTCTGTTTTTTTTTTCCCCCCCGCAGATGACACAAGTGTCACTTTAATTAGTGACATAAAGAATCACTGTGTATTACAGCAGAAAAAGTACTCTCATATATACAGTCATGGTTTTATTCAAATAAGTTGATTTTAAATAAAAAAATAAAAAAAAAACTAACTTTATACGGTATGTAAGTAAGGATCAAGAGGAAAATATGAGCATGATCCTGGAAAACAAACAGAAAAGGTGTGTACTACAAAGTTTGTGAGAATGCAGATTGACCAACATCTAATTTGGAATGAACATGTTGTGTATCTCACTCAGAAACTCAGTTCTGCATGTTTTGCCTTAAGAATAACATCCAATTTATGTTACCCAGAATGTAGTATAGCTGTGTATTTTGGTTATTTCCAGTCAGCTGCAAGGTAAATACAGACACCACCGCCTTCGTTATTTTGCTTATGGTACTGACTGGCAAGTATACATTGGGTTAAACTTACGCTGTTTAATTCACTGTATCTACAGCAGTGTTTCATAACACATAAACAATTGATATTGTCACTATTAGCTAATACCTCCCATTCAAGGTACATATTTTTAAGACACCGATGATTTGAGCGACCTATCTGTCCTATGTTTGTACTGTCTGTTCATACATCTCTCTTACCCCATTTAAAGTTCTCATACCTTGTTGTAGATTCCTCTGCTTGCGAACATTTAACTGTTTCCCAGTTATATGGTGTTCAAAGACAACACAGCAAAATACAACAAAATTAGAAACATGAGCTCTCAGTTGCTACCTGTTGTTCCAAACTAAGTGTGTATTGCAATTTCCTATCAAAATAATGCTGTAACAGACTGTTAATTAACAAAAGTGTAATAACATTATTGAAAATATTTCATGACAGTGGATGTTTTGACCTACTGTCCCTAAGTTTTCCATTACAGCTAAGGTTTTTATCCGTCAGTAGTTGTTTCTGCATTACCTTCACGTGATCTCTCTCTCTCTCTCTCTCTCTCTCTCTCTCTCTCTCTCACACACACACACACACACACACACACACACACACACAAAAAATCCATATCCAATATACATTTTAACAACACTTCTGCTTTATCAAAAGAGTGATCAATATCTGTTGAATTTATAATTATAACAGGTAATAAATGAAAAGCATCAGTTTGCTTTTGTTCTACAGTATTAATTTTTTTGTGTTAACTGGTTTTTGGCTTACAAGGCCAAGTTACAGTGCATCTTCTTTGCTAAAAATACTCAGTAAATGTCTGGAGATGGCCTTGTAAGCCAAAAACCAGTTAACACAATAAAAATTAATCTGTAGAACAAAAGCAAACTGGTGCTTTTCATTTAGTGTAATGTTGCTCTACCTAGAACTGGTGGAAGATTCTGTTAACATGAATTATAACAGAATTTAAGATAAAGTATTTTACATTAATTGCAATTTCTTCACACACAGAAAAACAGTTATGTAAATATAGTCCAAAAGTTTCTTTAAAAAAAAAAACAGAAATATTCGTTATCACTCGATGAAAAACACTATCACATTGCAAAATATTTATCACCTCAGCTAGAAATGTGTTATGCAAAATATTTATTCATCTCACACTAATGTCGTGAATAAGTAATTAATAATACTGAAACATATTTATATATTTGAAGTGTGCTGGTTCAGGGGAGTTTATTAACCTTTGGTTGTTTGCACACTAGGTCAATAAAATGAGAATCTCAGGAAGGAGCAATGGGCCCGCAACATGAAGAACTTTTTGCACATTGTTGTAACTGTTACGAATCAGCAGAATTCTGGAATAAAAAACTAGACTGTAGATAACATTAATCAATACTTGAAGTAATGTGTGAATAGAACTGAGCTTTGGGTCAAGAAGTCATGCATTGAATTGGAGAAAGGAAATAATAAAGTTAAAAATATTTTAATCTTCTTGAGTCAGAGAAACCTGCTAGAATCTAATTGTCTTGAAAAATAATGGAGCAGGACAGTAATGTTAATCTGAAGTGGGATACTCATCAGGCCACATTAAAATTGGTTTTTGACACCATTCTAGATACTGATAGTTTAGCTGACTGTACAGTTGGTACTTAGGGTCAGCATTTAAAAGCACACAAAGTAATGCTTTCAGCTTGTAGTCGATATTTTGAGGTATTATTCAGACATCATTATGGAAAATATCATCATCATCATCATACTATCTGCAGTACAATTTCATATCTTAAAGGCACTGGTTGAATTCATGTACTGTGGTGAAGTACTTGTGCCACAGGACAGACTTGATGCTTTACTGCAGCTAGCTGATTTCTTGCAAGTGAAAGGATTATCATGTTGTGACAGTACATTGTCAGAAAAAAAACAGGCATAGAAAATGAAAAACAAATCATTCGCATACTCTGAACACGCATCTTCTCAGAGTCGTGTCTCTCCTGAGAGCTACAAACAGTGTGCCTCTCCAGAATTCTTAAGAGTACCTGGCAGCAGCTACCATTCAGAATGTTTGCAGAAACAGAATTATACAAAAGTCACTCCCATTTCAACATCTGCTTGGAAGTGCAAGAAAAGCAGTTGGTATCCATTGAGGGAAAAACCACCACACCTACAAGATCTGGTACCTTCGTCACACACTGCATCCCATAATTTTCCACTTCAGAGATCAGAGCTAACAGATAAAAGTAACTCAGCTTATGGTACATTTTCAGACACAGTATCCAAGCCATTTCTGAGAAGCCAGTTGCCTGTTGTAAGTGAAGGAAACGTCAGTAAATTGCCCCTATCAAAAGAAGAATTGATTTCAGCAAAACCATTGAATTCAGTGATTAAGTCCAAAACATTTTAGAAGCATTTTCAGAACTGAAGCTAGAGAATTATGAATCAAATGAAGGCTGTGTAGATGATGTCATCCTAGACAGTGATGATACCGAACATAAGAATATCAGTGATGATATCAGTGAGGTAACTGTGAGTTCATTCTGTGATGAAGAATCCTCTACTCAACAAATGGAGTTTCAACAGACAGAATGGACTGATACAGCCACCACTGAACAAGCTTCTATCTCAAACAGTGGACTCAAGTGCCAGTCTTGTAATAGGTCTTATCGACATCACAGAGATTTGATAAGAGATTTGAAATATGAATGTGGGAAAGTACCACAGTTTCAGTGTCTCCATTGTTTATTTTGATTTAGGCATATACATCAATTAAAAGTGCATATGGTGACATACATACATTAACAGGAGGGCAATTTGCAGAACTAAGGGATGAGTCCAGTGATACGTGTTGTATTATTGTAGCAATGATTAATTGTCAAATATAAGCATGTAAGAATTGTTTTGTTTAGCAGATGATTGCCTAGTTAATTATTTACCCAAAGCTTTTATTGGACTGGTAAAATAATCAAATCTGTCTTTTGTGTAAACTGGGTTTAATTTTTTTCCTTGTGGCTGAAAGTATAAGGACAATATATAAATTGTAACATTCATCCCACTCCATTTTGCCCAACACTTTTTCATTTCATATACAAGAGTGTGTGATTCCTTAGACCAAACAGGCTTGGGAAAATGGGATATTTAATTTCTTCTTTTCAGTTAGTTTCTACAATTTTCCAGCAATGGCTACAGAGCTATGTGATATTCAGTTAACCTGGACATCAGTTTTATTGTGACTGTCACTTTATCGTGATAGAGTGAAATCTATGGGTTTGCACAAATATGATTCATTTTTTATTATTTTTACATCAACCTATTCCCACCAGCTCTCTTACCGTCAACAATGAAACTCCTTCAGGAATGTAACCAGTACTTTAGCAGGCCTGGAACAGTGTATCCAACACCAATATGGTACATTTAATTTTAATATACCACTTACAGTCCTAGACTACACTGAAAGTATCTTTTTGTGAGTTTTGACACAAGAGCATAGTGGATAAGTGCCAGACTGAATCCAGAGGTCAGATTTTTCTTCCACCTGTTGCTTCTTTCACTTCTGCCAGTTATTGTTATGTAAAAGAATGCTTTGTTGCCACCTGGTTCAGAATCCACGTTGAACTACATGTCCCCTTACAACTAGCTGTAGATAGGTACAGAGATTGCAGGAACGCAAAGGTATACTACCTCTAATAGCACTGTGACTGGTAAAGTATTGTTGTGTTTTCAGGAGTGTACAGTCATGTGTATCAAATGAGGCTGAAATTACTCAAGACATTCCAGAGTTCTGATCTGTAAACCCACCATAGGGCTGCGAGTAGTATTAAGGTGAAGGCATTCCACAGGTATGTCAGAATGCACATCCATCCATCCATTTGGGTGGCAGTTTGAGAATCGTTTTGACCTTCTGAATAAATTCCTATTTAGATCTTGTTTCATAAAGACTCTGTTCAAATTATACTGCATAGTAACTGCAATTTAATTATGGAATATAGAATTAATATTTTGTAATAACAGAAACTCATTTTGGCCTTGTTTTATGAAGAAAATCTGACTTCATTGTCTGTTGCATCTCTTTATACTAGTGTTAACTGTTTCTAGCTGTTAGATTGAAATCATTGTTATAGTAACTGTGAATATTTGTTTGGATCTAAATGGATATCTCTAGAAACACTGAAACATTTTCCTCTCTGTAATTATCTACATCTACATAATGCTGTAACAGACTGTTAATTAACAAAAGTGTAATAACATTATTGAAAACATACATGATACACAATCCGTCACGTACTGGCTGCACCACTGCTAGTCATTTCCTTTCCTTTTCCATTCACAAATATAGCAATGGAAAAACTGCTGTCTACATGCCTCCATATGAGCCCTTATTTCTCCTATGTTATCATCATTTATTTATTTATTTTTTTATTTATTGTATTTTTTGCATGGAGAAACCAACTGGTGTCTTTTGCATACGTCGTAGCATTTTTTCACAAGTTTAGTACAGTCAAATATACATATGTGATTACATATACATGATACAAATGTACCATTGTACCTAATAAGGCACAATATTGGGTGTTACATCGTACCTATTACAAATATTCATATACAGGGTTATTACAAATGATTGAAGCGATTTCACAGCTCTACAATAACTTTATTATTTGAGATATTTTCACAATGCTTTGCACACACATACAAAAACTCAAAAAGTTTTTTTAGGCATTCACAAATGTTCGATATGTGCCCCTTTAGTGATTCGGCAGACATCAAGCCGATAATCAAGTTCCTCCGACACTCGGCGCAGCATGTCCCCATCAATGAGTTCGAAAGCATCGTTGATGCGAGCTCACAGTTCTGCCACGTTTCTTGGTAGAGGAGGTTTAAACACTGAATCTTTCACATAACCCCACAGAAAGAAATCGCATGGGGTTAAGTCGGGAGAGCGTGGAGGCCATGACATGAATTGCTGATCATGATCTCCACCACGACCAATCCATCGGTTTTCCAATCTCCTGTTTAAGAAATGCCGAACATCATGATGGAAGTGCGGTGGAGCGCCATCCTGTTGAAAGATGAAGTCGGCGCTGTCGGTCTCCAGTTCTGGCATGAGCCAATTTTCCGCGGGCTACGCGTGAAACTTGCCCGCACGCGTTCAACCGTTTCTTCGCTCACTGCAGGCCGACCCGTTGATTTCCCCTTACAGAGGCATCCAGAAGCTTTAAACTGCGCATAGCATCGCCGAATGGAGTTAGCAGTTGGTGGATCTTTGTTGAACTTCGTCCTGAAGTGTCGTTGCACTGTTATGACTGACTGATGTGAGTGCATTTCAAGCACGACATACGCTTTCTCGGCTCCTGTCGCCATTTTGTCTCACTGCGCTCTCGAGCGCTCTGACGGCAGAAACCTGAAGTGCAGCTTCAGCCGAACAAAACTTTATGAGTTTTTCTAAGTATCTGTAGTGTGCCGTGACCATATGTCAATGAATGGAGCTACAGTGAATTTATGAAATTGCTTCAATCATTTGTAATAGCCCTGTATATAAAAACAAAGATGATGTGACTTACCAAACGAAAGTGCTGGCAGGTCGATAGACACACAAACAAACACAAACATACACACAAAATTCAAGCTTTCGCAACCAACGGTTGCTTCATCAGGAAAGAGGGAAGGAGAGGGAAAGACGAAAGGATGTGGGTTTTAAGGGAGAGGATAAGGAGTCATTCCAATCCCGGGAGTGGAAAGACTTACCTTAGGGGGAAAAAAGGACAGGTATACACTCGCACACACACCCATATCCAACCGCACATACACATACCCCTTAATTATAATTGGTGGGCGAGGGCAATGGATTGTTCAGTTTGGAATTGGTATAGGGACTGATGGAAAGAAGGGTTGCAGCCAGAGATGGGAACTTTAAGTGTGAGGCCTTTGGGGGTAATGCCAAATGTCAGACAAGCCTGAGAAAATAAAATATGCGAGCGTAATCTGGCTAGGGTGAAGGCATGTTTGCGGAGGGAATGTAAATAAAACTTAATGGGGTCGTTGTGGGGGTGTTGTGAGGGTGACATGGTATTAGAAGGTGGAAAGTGTAACATGAGGCTGAAATGAAAATGAAAATAAAAATATAAATATAGGGAGAGAGAAAGGTGAACTAGAAAGCAACTGGAGATCTGGTGTGAAAAAAGGCGAAAAAGTGTTGGTTAAAGCTGGGCTATGTTGATCCTGAGGTGAACTTAGGTTGGTAGACAACGATGTGCACAAAGGTTAGGTGGTTGTTTTGCCACCAAAACACGTTAAAGGGTGGAGAAATTCAGGAAAATTTCGAAAAAACTGCGTGTAAATGTATTAAAAGGAGTGGTTTTGTGGTGGCAGATTATGAAAATGAGGCTAACAATTGTCTGTCGAAGAAATAATGATATTAAAACCTGTGGGAAGCGGCTAAAAATGATCACTGATGTGAGAAAAACGGAAATGGAAATAAAGCGAAAGTTATTAGAACTAGCCGAAATGGTTGTTTAATAGGTGAAAGGAACTGTTTGTGAACTAGAAATGGTGGATTTTATAGCAGCGGTAGTGTTGAAAGCGGAAAAAAATTTTTTTTTTGGTTATGTTTTGGAAGTGGGTTACGTATTATTGAGTATATATAGGCATCATAAAATTGTATAGTAGATTACGGTTAAAAGGAGAAGGTGAATACAAAGTGAAACTAGTGGCAAAATCAGAAAGAGAAAATAAAGCAACAGAAAGGGTTTCGAAATGCAACAGTGACAATAAAAAACGTAATTGTTGGGTTCAAATTAATGAAATTAATGATTCTGCACATACACAGACACAAGCAGACATTTGTATATATATATATATATATATATAATATATATATGCTGGCAGGTCGACAGACACACAAACAAACACAATCATACACACAAAATTCAAGCTTTCGCAACAAACTGTTGCCTCATCAGGAAAGAGGGAAGGAGAGGGAAAGACGAAAGGATGTGGGTTTTAAGGAAGAGGGTAAGGAGTCATTCCAATCCCGGGAGCGGAAAGACTTACCTTAGGGGGAAAAAAGGACAGACACACACACACACACACACACACACACACACACATACAGACACAAGCAGACATATTTAAAGACAAAGAGTTTGGGCAGAGATGTCAGTCGAGGCGGAAGTGCAGAGGCAAAGATGTTGTTGAGTGACAGGTGAGGTATGAGTGGCGGCAACTTGAAATTAGCGGAGATTGAGGCCTGGTGGGTAACGGGAAGAGAGGATATATTGAAGAGCAAGTTCCCATCTCCGGAGTTCGGATAGGTTGGTGTTTGTGGGAAGTATCCAGATAACCCGGACGGTGTAACACTGTGCCAAGATGTGCTGGCCATGCACCAAGGCGTGTTTAGCCACAGGGTGGTCCTCATTACCAACAAACACTGTCTGCCTGTGTCCATTCATGCGAATGGACAGTTTGTTGCTGGTCATTCCCACATAGAATGCGTCACAGTGTAGGCAGGTCAGTTGGTAAATCACGTGGGTGCTTTCACACGTGGCTCTGCCTTTGATCGTGTACACCTTCCGGGTTACAGGACTGGAGTAGGTGGTGATAGGAGGGTGCATGGGACAGGTTTTACACCGGGGGCAGTTACAAGGGTAGGAGCCAGAGGGTAGGGAAGGTGGTTTGGGGATTTCATAGGGATGAACTAAGAGGTTACGAAGGTTAGGTGGACGGCGGAAAGACACTCTTGGTGGAGTGGGGAGGATTTCATGAAGGATGGATCTCATTTCAGGGCAGGATTTGAGGAAGTCGTATCCCTGCTGGAGAACCACATTCAGAGTCTGGTCCAGTCCCGGAAAGTATCCTGTCACAAGTGGGGCACTTTTGTGGTTCTTCTGTGGGAGGTTCTGTGTTTGAGGGGATGAGGAAGTGGCTCTGGTTATTTGCTTCTGTACCAGGTTGGGAGGGTAGTTGCGGGATGCGAAAGCTGTTGTCAGGTTGTTGGTGTAATGGTTCAGGGATTCCGGACTGGAGCAGATTCGTTTGCCACGAAGACCTATGCTGTAGGGAAGGGACCGTTTGATGACAGCTGCCACCCATTCCACATACACTCGCACACACCCACATATCCATCCACACATATACAGACACAAGCAGACAACATCGCTTGTGTTCTGTCAGAACTCCGGAGATGGGAACTTGCCCTTCAGTATATCCTCTCTTCTCGTTATCCGCCAGGCCTCAACCTCCACTAATTTCAAGTTGCCGCCGCTCATATCTCACCTGTCTTTCAACAACATCTTTGCCTCTGTACTTCCGCCTCGACTGACATCTCTGCCCAAATTCTTTGCATTTACAAATGTCTGCTTGTGTCAGTTGTTTTTATACACCAGGGAAGCCTTTTGCTATGTCATCCATACATGAGTATGTGTGATGGTCAAATGACAACATTTTTGTACAATTCTTGTGCGGGAACAATTTCTTACATGTGAAATTTAAATTTTTGGCTATCATCTACCTCCGCACTGGATTGCTCAATGAGTGACTGGATGGAAGCCTTAAAACCATTTAGCAGGTTTACATACGATAAGAGCGTTCTTGGGTTTCTGGCCAGATTTTTTGCCAAGGTATTAAGCTTAGCACATAGAGGTGTAGATCTATTCAGTCTTCTTTGTCTTTAGTAATTTTTGTGGTTAGCTATAATGATGCAGTTAGACATTCCATTTCTTGCTTTCATTTGTGTTGTTATAAGTTTTCTTCTCCAGAAAGAAGATGGATATTGGCAGATACAGTCTTCTCTTCTGTGTGCAATATGAAAATAAACAGTTCCACACACTGATTATTGTTTGAACAAACACACCAGGCACATAATTTGTCATGTGTATGACTTCTCTTCCATTATTATAACAAGTAATCATAGGGAGAGGCTTTCCATTTAGTGTAAATATATTGAATTTAGGTTTTCTCTACAGTTTTCCTGAAGCATATTGATTGCAAGTTGGCAAGGTTCTGGACAAATAGACTTGTCACTTACCAGAGCTTAAAGGTTTATAATGGGACACTGGGACTCTTGCCTGGCTAAAGCAGGTGTGGTTATTACTCTGTGAACAGAAACATTAGTGTTGTGATACAATAAGTGTCTTATTCCAACTTATTGACGCATTTTAGAAAGTGTGCAATGTTAAATTATTACTGAGAATTATGTTCACTTCACCACTGTCTAAATTGAGTAAGATGACAGTATTTAAACAACTGGAGTCACACCAAGGCAATTCAAATTACCACATGACAATCCAGATTAATATTTTCTATGATTTCTTTCAGTAAATGCCTGGAGGTTCCTCTGGAAAGGACATCTCCAGTTTTCTTTCACAATCCGAGCTTTTGCTCCAGTTCTAATGACCTTGTTATCGGAAGCACATTAAGCTCTAATCTCCTTCTTTCCAATGGCCATAACTAATGGTACAAGAACAACCCAAGGAAATGACCGTCACACTACCTGCTCCAAATTCCACTTTGCGCTGCATCTGAAATATGCCTGTCCGAGTGATGCATAGTGTGCCACAACTCGCCACTCCATAAAACATTCTTTCAGTCTGAAATTTTGCCCTCTGCAGTGGAGTGTGTGCTGATATGAAACGTCCAGGAAGATTAAAACTGTGTGCCAGACCAGGACTCAAACCCAGGACATCTGCCTTTTGCAGGCAGGTGCTCAACCGACTGAGCTACCTGAGCTTCTCTCATGCTCCGTCCTCAAAGCTTTACTTCCTCCAGTTCCTCATCTCCTGCTTCCCTAATGTCACACATGTTCTCCTGTGTAGCTTGCAGGACTAACTCTGCTGGAAGAAAGGCTAATGCTGAGACGTGGCGTAACCACAATCCGGGGGTATTTCTGGAATGAAATTTTACACTCTGCAGTTGATTGTGAATGGATTGTGTGGAGTGTCTGAAAGGTAGGAGATGAGGTACTGATGAAGGAAAAGCTTTGTCACATCACTGTCGATCAAGCCTACGAGAGTGATGACTCAGTTTGGTGCTTCGTCAGTGTTCCCACATAGCCAACAGTGGACTATACCGTGATGCATGTAACTTGTGTGAAATTTCCAAGGTGGATTGGGCAAACCTGTGGGTTTCTTCATTCATTCATGATTTGAATTTGCTGTTGTCTCTGTCACCTCATTCTGACAGAGTATATCTTGTAATGTACTTTAAATTGGAAGTTATTTATGCCAAACAACTCTCTCCTCAGTAAAAAAAAAAAAAAAGGATTTTTATTTAGAGCATGGCACATTTTGACACTGACTACTTGGGGGCATTCGGACTTAAAAGAAATTCTGCTGTAAATGAAAACCAAATTTGTGACTGAAGTTTGCAGAGCTTTCCTTTGTATTTTACAAAGCTAAACCCCTCACAGCTCCTGCAATAACTACTGTGGATAAAATTAAAGCTTTCTCCCTTCTTTTGTTTTATTTGGGATATGGGAATCATGTACTTACCTTCAGAAAACAATTGGAGAGAATGGGCAACAGTCACAGGAATCAAAAGAGAGAGTGATTTTTTAGCTTGCACATCTTATAAAGCAAATTAATCTATATCGATTAATGGTAATCTAAGAAACACAAAAAATAAAAGGTTGGAAGTAAGTGGGCAGAAGTGCATAAAAAAACATTCCAATTTCTATGTCAGAAGAAAGACAATATAAGGTGGGTTTGGTTTAATTGTTAAATTTTCATGTAACTCTAGTTTTCTACTGTGCGTCTTTACTTATATCCTCAGTTTACTTATTTACTTAGAGAAATCATAAATATAAATAAATAAACCTGGTCATGTAACTGTTCTTTGAAAGGCTATTTATTTCACTTTCCCCACTTGAAAATTAAAATTCTGTCAAAAGCAGGAAATATATTGATGATGACCAGTACATCACTGAATTTGTCTCTTTTAAGTTAACACTGCCAGGAACAGGTCTAGCACTGTATTTGAAAAAAATGAATTTAATGTAAATATATGTATGATTACCAATAGTGTAACAAGATAGTACAGATTGTACTATCCCGTGAACCATACGCTACTGGATAAGGAAAGGGAGGTAATGCAGTGGCACGTAAAGTGCCCTCCGCCACACACTGTTGGGTGGCTTGCAGAGTATAAATGTAGATGTAGATGTAGACGTAGATTGTTTAAAAGGAACTTTCCTTTTTTAATTATTTCATGAAAACAGAGTTATTTGATGTTAACACCTCAGCCTGTCTGTTGTAAAATTGAACAGATTCTACGAAGATAATTATTTCCTAAACTAATAACAAGAATGTTGCAGTTATAGT
The DNA here is from genome assembly GCF_023898315.1 of Schistocerca nitens. Taxonomy (NCBI): domain Eukaryota; kingdom Metazoa; phylum Arthropoda; class Insecta; order Orthoptera; family Acrididae; genus Schistocerca; species Schistocerca nitens. Next base: position 218,644,994 of record NC_064623.1, on the reverse strand, counting down.
ACAGAAATGTATAGATTATTTACAGAGATGGCTATTGAAGAGTGTTCTGTTTCATTTTGTATTCCTTTGAATTCGTGATTTTTCTACCTTGTGCCTACATGCAATTTGTCAGTGGCTTTTGCTCCAGAATACATAACTCCCTATGAATCCTAGACAGTGATACATGGAGTAAGTGAATATTCTTGTAAAATATTTTTTTTAGTACTTATATGTTTCTCTACTTTCCTTCAAATCGATTATTATTAGTTGTTAATGCCATCAAAAAGAAAGTAGACAGGACTGTCATTGTAAAAATAGTCATCTCCTGAGAAGTAGCACCATTGCAGTGTTGCAGTTCTGACTATCCAAAGTAATCTTGTTCATAATTTCTGTAATCGTGATCTCTCCATTAGTTGCATGGATTGCACTAGCATAAAACTTCAAATTATGGGTAAAAATACCACATTTCTTTCTAAATTAGGTCACGTATTCTTAAATGCAAGTTTTCTTTTTGGTTTTGCTGTCAGATCGTATTGTACAAATCCCACAGTGTTTCATCATTACAACTGTTTCACATCTTCAGGTGGTGGTAGCTGCTGTTTTCGCTGCTATAAGGTGCACCTTGTAGCTGTGCAAACAGCAGCTACCACCACTTGAAGATGTCAAACAGTTGTATCAATGAAATATTGTGGGATTTGTACAGTATGATCTAATGGCAAACCTGAGAACAATATTTGCAACGGATCCATTGAGAAAGCTTGAACAGTCACATACTCTTTAACTATTGGTAGCTTAAGAAAAAGTACTGTCATTTCTTGTTTGGGCATGTTCTTACTTATTGTGGCACTATGTAATAACATTGACACTGATACAGAACGATATCAAATTGAATACATATGATGACGTTATGTATGCATGACTTTCTGGTGTGTGATGTCATTACACTGGACAATGGCTCCAAACTGGAAACTGCAAAAGTGAACATAATAAACGTAATTATAGTCAGATGGCAAAAGGTTCTCATGAAGAAAAGCACTTCTGTTGGTGAACTGTCAGTTGAATTTTGAGCCTTGTTCATCTTTGCAGGATTTGCAGTGGATGACTAAGAAAACTGATTAAACTTCATCACACATTCACATTTGTGCCTGTCATTTGGGCACAAGAAATGAACCCACTATGATATCCCATGTCACCCTCCATCATACCTTCCCTCCTAACCTCTCTCTTCTCCCTTCTCCCATACCCACTCTAGCACTTCCATTTGTCCCCCATACCCTCCCTCTCTACCCCCCACACCCTCCCTCCTGACCCTTGCCTCCATCTGTGTGTGTGTGTGTGTGTGTGTGTGTGTGTGTGTTTCTTTTCTTGTCCAGATGAGCAGTAATCTGTCCCTAATGGCTATACTGATATCAAGACATTAAACTCCACTCTTCTTTTTCTCTGCAGTGTATATATTTTTCAAAATGAAAAAGTTTTGTCGTTCCCACTACTCATTATTCAGTGGTTTGCGTTAGATGACAGCATGATTTCCTTCGTAAGCCAACATCAAGCAGTTCCCCAAATAAAAATTGGGCCAGATGAAGTCTCTGTTATGATACAGTAATATTTAAATACTTTCTATTGGACCTGTGTGATGTAGAACATAGTTACTGAGATACTGCATATTGCTAACCAGACATAGCAGTTAGCCTTCATACATGTTAGAAGCCAGAAAGATAGGGTTGTGAAACACACATTTTCAGGTGAATCATATTTCTAATAAGTATTACCTCACTAAGCAAACAGGTCATAGTGTGCACTATTTGATGCACTACTTTTGACATACCAGATAAAGTTTTGTGTTAGTATTAACACACCATTTATCATACACTAACATTGATTGTAAGTGATTAATAATTCTAAAATATATTCATGTATTTGATTTGTGCTAGTTTAGGGCAGTTGGTTAACATTTGATTGTTTGCACACTAGGTCAGCAAAATGACAGCCTCAGGAAGGACCAGTTGCCCTGCAACCTGATGGACTGTTGTACATTGTAACTGTTATGAAGCTGCTGAATTCTGGAGTAAAAAATTGGGCTGAACACAACATTAATCAGTACTTGAAGCAAATTGTGAGCAGATTTAAGCTTTGTGTAAAGTATGGATGTGTTAAATTACACAGAGGAGAGAACTAAATTAAAAATATTGTAATTTTGTTGAGTAAGGGACCCCTGCTTGGACCTAATTTTCTTATAAAAAGAATGGAGCAGGACTGTAATGTTAACCTGAAGTGGGACGCCCACCAGACCACATTAAAATCTGTTTTTGACAACCTTTTAGACACTGAGAGTTTAGCTGACTGTACTGTTGGTGCTGAGGGCCAGCACTTAAAAGCACACAAAATAATGCTTTCAGCTTGTAGTCGATATTTTGAGGTGTTATTCAGTCAGCACTATGGACAGCACACTGTTATCTTATTACCTGGGGTGCAATTCCATATCTTAAAGGCACTGGTCGAATTCATGTACCGTGGTGAAGTACTCGTACCACAAGACGAAATTGATGCTTTACTACAGCTAGCCAATTTCTTGCAAGTGAAAGGATTATCGTATGACGACAATACAGTGTCAGAGAAGAAACAGGATTACAGGAGGAGGAACACATCAGCCACGTACTCTGAATGCACACCTTCTCGTGAACACACACCTTCTCAGTGTCACGTCTCCCCTGAGAGCTACAAACAGTGTGCCTCTCCAGAATTATTAGAAGTATGTGGCAGCAGCTCTCAGTCAGAATGTTTGCAGAAACAGAATTATACAAAAGTGACTCCCATTTCAACACCTGCTCGGATGCGCAAGAAAAGCAATTGGAATTCATCGAGGGAAGAACCGCCGGCCCATCAAGATCTAGTACCTCCGTCGCACACTGCATCCCATAATTTTCCACTTCAGAGATCAGAGCTATCAGATAAAAGTAACTCAGCTCGTAGTATGTTTCCAGATACAGTAGTCGGCCCATCTCTGACAAGCCAGTTGCCTGTTCTAAGTGAAGGAAACTTCAGTGAATTGATGCTATCAAAAGAAGAATTAACTACAGCGAAACCTTCGAATTCAGTGACAAGAACACCATTGTGTCCAACAGTGAGTGAAGACAATAGCATTTTAGAAGCATTTGCAGAACCAAAGCAAGAGAATTGTGATTCAAATGAAGACTGTGGGGATGATGTCATTCTAGACAGTGATGATACCCAGCATCAGAATATCAGTGATGATGTCAGTGGGGTAACTGAGAGTTCTTTCTGTGATGAAGATTCCTTTCCTCAGCAAATGTGGTTTCAACAGATGGAAAGGACTGACAAGGCACCCACAGAACATACTCCTGCCTCAAACAATCGATTCAAGTGCCAGTCTTGTAATAGGTCTTATCGACATCACAGAGATTTGGTAAGACATTTGAAATATGAATGTGGGAAAGAACCTCAGTTTCAGTGCCCTCATTGCTTAGTTCGATTTACACACAAACACACATTAAAAGTGCACATGGGTAGACATCAATATTAACTGAAGAGCAGTTTGCAGACTTATCTGTTGAGTTCTGTGATGTGTGCCAGGTATTGCTGCAGGGATGAATCAACAATTGGAAGAACGTAAGAATTCTTATCTTTAGAATTTTCAGTGACTGGATACTTAATTAGTCAAAGCTTTTACTGGACTGGAAAAATAATCAAATCTGTCTTGTGTATAAATGAGCATAATTTTTTGTATTTGTTTTTAATAATTCACGGACAGTTTAGAAACTAGTAACTCATTTCCCTTGCCCCCTATGATTTCCGTATGTGGGATTATGGGTGTAACATGATTAATGACTTCTCAGTACAAAAAATCATATGAAAATGATTGCACAAATCTTTAGTTTTTTCAAGAAAGTGCTGTATTTAAGTTTGTTTCCAAAACTTTCAGAATTTATACAGAGTTATTTTGTATTTGCATATATGAGTACTATGACTTCAGTTTAATTGAGACTATTACCTATTAGTATAAGGAACTGAAAACATTGGTTTTTCTGCAAATACCATTAATTTTTTGTTATGGCCGGCCGAAGTGGCCGTGCGGTTAAAGGCGCTGCAGTCTGGAACCGCAAGACCGCTACGGTCGCAGGTTCGAATCCTGCCTCGGGCATGGATGTTTGTGATGTCCTTAGGTTAGTTAGGTTTAACTAGTTCTAAGTTCTAGGGGACTAATGACCTCAGAAGTTGAGTCCCATAGTGCTCAGAGCCATTTTTTTTGTTATGTTTACATCATCTTCTTCCTATCCTTACCCTTATACCAACAGTCAAATATCATCAGAATATTGTAATCAGTCACCCAACAACCCCAAAGCTATGCGTTCAACACTAATATTGGACATGCAGTTTTTACAAGCCATCCTCACTACGAGTACTGCTTTGTGTGTGTGTGTGTGTGTGTGTGTGTGTGTGTGTGTGTGTGTGTGTGTGTGTGTGTGTGTGTGTGTGTGCGTGCGTGCATGTGTGTCGGCACATGCACGCACGCACACGCGTCGGTCACCACTGCAGTATTTTTTTTCTCAAAATTACAACTCAGTGGGTTAATGGGCTAATCGGTAAGTGCCAGACTATGAATCCGAAAGTCAGGGATTTGATCCTCAATTGGACCAAGGATGTTTGTCACCTATTGCTTATTTCACCTGTGTGAGTGCTACATTCTATGTCTATGTGATTACTCTGCTATTCACAATAAAGTGCTTGGCAGAGGGTTCAATGAACCACCTTCAAGCTGTCTCTCTACCGTTCCACTCTCAAACGGTGCGTGGGAAAAATGAGCACTTAAATTTTTCTGTGGGAGCCCTGATATCTCTTATTTTATCATGATGATCATTTCTCCATATGTAGGTGGTTGCCCACAGAATGTTTTTGCAATCGGAGAAGAAAACTGATGATTGAAATTTTATGAGAAGATCCCGTTGCACCGAAAAATGCCTTTGTTTTAATAATTGCCACACCAATTCAGGTATCATGTCTGTGGAACTATCTCCCCTATTTTGCGATAGTACAAAATGAGCCGCCCTTCTCTGAACTTTTTCGATGTCATCCATCAGTCCCACCTGATGCGGATCCCACACCACACAGCAATACTCCAGAATAGGGCGCAGAAGCATGGTGTAAGCAGTCTCTTTAGTAGAGCTGCTGCACCTTGTAAGTGTTCTGCCAATGAATCGCAGTCTTTAGTTTGCTCTACCCACAACATTATCTATGTGATTGTTCCAATGTACCTTATTTGTAATTGTAATCCCTAGTTGAATTTACAGCCTTCAGATTTGTGTGACTTATCACATAACCAAAATTTAGCGGATTTCTTTTAGTAGTTATGTGAATAACTTCACACCTTTCTTCATTCAGGGTCAATTGCCACTTTTTGCACTATACAGATATCTTATCTAAATCATTTTGCAATTTGTTTTGGTCATCGATGACTTTACAAGAGACCAAATGACAGCATTATGTGCAAAAAATCTAAGAGGGCTACTCAGATTGTCTCCTATGTTGTTAATATAGATCAGGAACAATAGAGGGCCTGTAACACTTCCTTGGCGAATGCCGGATATTACTTCTGATTTACTTGATGACTTTCCATCTATTACTACGAACTGACAGGAAATCACGAATCCAGTCGCACAACTGAGGCGATATTCCATAGGCACACAGTTTGTTTAAAAGACACTTGTGAGGAATGGTGTTGAAAACCTTCTTGAAATCTAAAACTATGGAATCAATTTGACATCCCCTGTCGATAGAACTCATTACTTCATGAATATAAATTGAGCTAGTTGTGTTTCACAAGAACAACTGAATGCATGCTCACTATATGTCACTAAATCATTTTCTTCGAGGTAATTCACAATTTTGAACACAGTATATGTTCCAAAATCCTACTGCAAATCAATGTTAGTGGTGTGGGCCTGTAATTCAGTGGATTACTGCTGTTTCCCTTTTTGGGTATTGGTGTGACTTGTGCAATTTTCCAGTCTTTTGGCACAGAACTTTCTGTGTGCGAGTGGTTTTATATAATTGCTAAATATGGAGGTATTGTATCAGCATACTCTGAAAGGAACCTGACTGGTATACAATGTGGACCAGAGAACTGGACTTTATTAAGTGATTTAAGCTGCTTTGCTACACCGAGGATATGTACTTCGCATCTTGACAGTTGTTCTTGATTGGAATTCAGGAATGTTTACTTAATTTTCTTTGGTGACGAAGCTTCAGAAAACCGTGTTTAATAACTCTGCTTTAGAGGCACTGTCATCAGTGACTTCACTGTTGTTATCGTGCAGTGAAGCTATTGATTGCGTCTTGCCACTGGTGTGCTTCTTGTATATCCAGAATCTCTTTGGATTTTCTGCCAGATTCTGAGACAGAGTTTTGTTGTGGAATTATTAAAAGCATCTTGCATTGAAGTACGTGCTGTATTTCAAACTTCTGCAAAACTTTGCCAATCTTGGGGATATTGGGTTCTTTTAAATTTGGCATGCTTTGTTCATTATTTCTGCAACAGTGATCTGACACATTTTGTATAATGTGGCATATCAGTACTATAACTTATTAATTTATGTGGTATCTATCTCTCAATTGCTGTTGATACTATCTCTGTGAAATCATTACACATCTTTTCTACACTTTTGTGATCAGATTGGAAGGAGTGGAGACTGTCTCTTAAAAAGGTGTTAATAACATTTTTATCAGTTTTTTAAATAAATATATTTTGTGTTTCTTTTTGATGATTGTAGGTGTTACGATACACAGTCTAGCAGCAACTGCCTTCTTGTGAAAAATGCACACACACACACACACACACACACACACACACACACAAAAGCTCTGCTGATGGTATCAACAGGATACAGTGTATTTGGGGGGGGGGGGGGGCTCCTCAAATGACATAATGAGGCAGAGAACATGCCTTTCCAGGCCTCCTAGCAAGGAAAAATACCTGGCAGTATCAGTGGTAGATCGTGGGTCCCCTGCAGAGCCGTCAGATGTGCTGCTCATTCTGCTACAGAGACAGGAACTTTAGATATGTCTGGCACTTTGGGAACTATTTTGCTGTTCTAAATGACCTCAACTGCAACATTTTGCAGAAAATCCATACACATTTTTCTGTATAATGACAGGTTTGCAATTTAGTAATGGCATACAGAATAGACTTTCTTTATCTTTTTTGTGCAACAGCAGCTACAGATTCGGTCCTGTGGCATGAAGAATATGGGAATTTGGTTTTTGTTACTTCCACTTAAAATGAATAATTTTTAGCCCCCTTTGTTACTCTGAAATCAGCATTATAATAACTGTGAATATTTATTTATTTTCTAATCATTATCTGAAATACATAATTGAATCACTTAGGTAATGTTATAGTACTACTCACCATATAGTGGAGATGCTGAGTCACAATAGGCACAACAAAAAGATCCACACAATTAAAGCTTTCGGCCATTAAGGCCTTTGTCAGCAGTAGACACACACACACACACACACACACACACACACACACACACACACACACACACGTGCACGCGCATGCACAATCACATAAACGCAACTTGCACACACGTCTGCAGTCTCAGAGAGATGAAACCACACTGCGAACAGCAGCACCAGTGCATGATGGGAGTGGCGAATGGGTGGGGGTGAGGAGGAGGCTGGGGGGGGGGGGAGGGATAGTATGGTGGAAGTGGTGGACAGTGAAGCGTTGCAGTTTAGACGGAGGGCAGGAGAGAAAGTGCAGAGGCAAGAGGGGGTAAGTAGCAGAAAGAAGAGAAATAAAAAGCAGTTAAAAGACTGGGTGTGGTGGTGAAATGGCGGCTGTGTAGTGCTGGAATGGGAACAGGGAGGGGGCTGGATGGGTGAGGACAGTGACTAACAAAGGTTGAGGCCAGGAGGGTTACGGGAATGTAGGATGTACTGTAGGAAAAGTTCCCACCTGCGCAATTCAGAAAAACTGGTGTTGGTGGGAAGGATCCATATGGCACAGGCTGTAAAGCAGTAATTGAGATGAGGAATATCATGTTTGGCAGCGTGTTCAGTAACAGGGTGGTCCACTTGTTTTTTGGCCACAGTTTGTCGGTGGCCATTCACACGGACAGACAGCTTGTTTGTTGTCATGCCTACATAGAATGCAGCACAGAGGTTGCAGCTTAGCTTCTGAATCACATGAATGGTTTCACAGGTAGCCCTGCCTTTCACGGGATAGGTGATGTTAGCGACTGGACTGGAGTAGGTGGTGGTAGGTGGATGTATGGGACAGGTATTGCATCTAGGTCTGTTACAGGATTGTGAGCCATGAGGTAAGGAATTGGGAGCAGGTGTTGTGTAAGGATGGACGAGTATATTGTGTAGATTCGGTGGACGGTGGAATACCATGGTAGGAGGGGTGGGAAGGACAGTGGGCAGGACATTTCTCATTTCAGGGCACAATGAGAGGTATCTAAACCCTGGCAAAAATAATGTAATTCAGTTGCTCCAGTTCCGCATGGTACTGAGTTACGAGGGCAATGCTCCTCTGTGGCCGGACTGTGGGACTTTGGGAGGTGGTGGGAGACTGGAAAGATAAGGCACAGGAGATTTGTTTTTGTACAAGGATGGGAGGATAGTTACAGTCAGTGAAGGCTTCAGTGAGACCCTCGGTATATTTTGAGAGGGACTGCTCGTCACTGCAGATGCGACGACCTTGGTTGGCTAGGCTGTAAGGAAGGGACTTTTTGGTATGGAATGGGTGGCAGCTGTCGAAGTGGAGGTATTGCTGGTGGTTAGTAGGTTTGATATGGATGGAGGTACTGATGTAGTCATCTCTGAGGTGAGGTCAACATCTAGGAAGGTGGCTTGTTGGGTTGAGTAGGACCAGGTGAAGCAAATGGGGGAGAAGTTGTTGAAGTTCTGGAGGAATGTGAATAAGGTGTCCTGACCTTCAATCCAGATAGCAAAGATGTCATCAATGAATCTGAACCAGGTGAGGGGTTTAGGATTCTGGGTTTTTAGGAAGGATTCCTCTAGATGGCCCATGATTAGGTTAGCATAGGATGGTGCCATGTGGGTGCCCATAGCCGTACTGTGGATTTGTTTGTAGGTATTGCCTTCAAAGGAGAAGTAATTTTTTGTGGGTGAGGATATAGTTGGTCATGGAGACTAGGAAGGAGGCTGTTGGTTTGGAATCCATAGGGCATCTGGAATGGTAGTGTTCGATAGCAGTAAGGCCAAGGGCATTAGGAATGTTAGCGTACAGGGAGGTGACATCAATAGTAATGGGCAGGGCACCATGTGGTAAAGGGACAGGAACTGTGGAAAGACCAGCCATTGTGGCTGAGCGGTTATAGGCGCTTTAGTCTGGAACTGTGCGACTGCTACGGTCACAGGTTCGAATCCTGCCTCGGGCATGGGTGTGTGTGATGTCCTTAGGTTATTTAGATTTAAGTAGTTCTATGTTCTAGGGGACTGATGACCTCAGATCTTAAGTCCCATAGTGCTCAGAGCCATCTTTTTTTAAAAAAAAAAAAAAAACTGTGGAGAGTCGGTTGAGGAAAGGGTTGGTATCTTTTATATAGGAGGATAGGTTCCGGGTAATAGGTTGAAGGTGTTGGTCAACGAGAGCAGAGATTCTCCCAGTAGGGGCACAGTAACCGGCCGCAGTGGGGTGTCCTGGGTGGTTGGGTTTATGGACTTTAGGAAGCATGTGATTTACAAGCTAAGCTGCAGCCTCTGTGCTGCATTCTATGTAGGCATGACAACCAACAAGCTGTCTGTCCGTGTGAACGGCCACCGACAAACTGTGGCTGAACTGTTGCTGAACACGCTGTCAAACATGATATCCCTCATCTCAATGACTGCCTCACAGTATGTGCCATATGGATCCTTCCACCGACACCAGCTTTTCTGAATTGCGCGGGTGGGAACTTTCCCTGCAATACATCGTATGTTCCCATAACCGTCCTGGCCTCAACCTTTGTTAGTCACTGTCCTCACCCATCCAGCCCCCTCCCTGTTCCCATTCCAGCACTACACAGCCGCCATTTCACCATCAAACCCAGTCTTTTAACTTTTTTTTATTTCTCTCCTTTCTGCTACTTACCCCCTCTTGCCTCTGCACTTTCTCTCCTGCCTTCCATCTAAACTGCAACGCTTCACTGTCCACCACTTCCACCATACTATCCCTCCCCCTCCCCCCCCCCCCCAGCCTCCTCCTTACCCCCACCCATTCGCCACTCCCATCATGCACTGGTGCTGCTGTTCACAGTGTGGTTTCAGCTCTCTGAGACTGCAGACGTGTGTGCAAGTTACGTTTACGTGATTGTGCTTGCGCGCGCACGTATATGTGTGTGTGTGTGTGTGTCTACTGCTGACAAAGGCCTTAATGGCTGAAAGCTTTAATTGTGTGAATCTTTTTGTTGTGCCTATCGCGACTTAGTATCTCTGCTTTATGGTGAGAAGCAATTTTCCTTCTCTGGTATTGTTACATTCCTTCCTGGATCTTCCATTGTTAGGTAATGTTATGTTTTTTATGACAAAGGAAATAAAAATTTATAAGTATTAGTACTAGTTATACTTCTTGTTCCACTTAGTAAATATATGCAGATCTATTCATTCTTCCTTATCTTTTGTAGTGTTTTTGACAATAATCCATGATGCATTAAGGCCCCCCCCCCCTCTCTCTCTCTCTCTCTCTCTCTCTCTCTCTCTCTCTCTCTCTCTCTCTCTCTCTCTTTCCTTTTTTTTCCCTCCTTCAGTTAGCCTGCATTATCATCTCCAGAAAGTTGATAAATGGGGTAGATGGATTCTTCTCTTCTATGTGCATATTGTGAACAAAAATCAACTGACATCAATTTCTACGTCTACATATATACTCCGCTTGCCACCAAGCGTTGTGTGGCGGAGGGTACAATTTGCGCCAAAGTGATATTTCCCCTCTTCTGCTCCACTAGTAAATCGTGCGAGGGAAAAACAACTGTCTGAACGCCTCAGTACGAGCTCTTATTTCCCTTATGTTTGAATGGTGATCATGGTGCGATTTGAAAGTTGGTGGTAATAATATATGCTCTACATCCTCGGTGAAGATCGGATTTTGGAATTTAGTGAGCAGCCCCTTCTGTTTAGCGTGCCGCCTATCTGCAAATGTGTCCCACTTCAAACTTTCTGTGAGATTTGTAACTCTATCGCGATGGCTAAATGTACTAGTCACGAATGTTGCCGCTTTTCCTTGGACCTTCTCAATATCTTGAATCAGACCCAACTGGTAAGGGTCCCACATAGACGAACAATACTCCAAGACTGGATGAACTAACGTACTGTAAGCCATTTCCTTTGTGGAAGGACTGCATTGCTTCAGGCTTCTACCAGTAAACTGCAATCTAGAGTTTGCTTTACCTGTTACTTTGTGTAATCTGATCATTCCATATGAGATCATTTCAAATAGCCACACCCAGATACTTGACGGACATTACCACTTCCAAAGACTGGGCATTTATTTTGTACTTGTACATTAATGGGGATTTTTGCCTTGTTATACGCAGTAGGTTACACTTACTAATATTGAGAGATAACTGCCAGTCATTACACCATTCATTTATTTTCTGCAAATCCTCATTGATTTGTTCACAACTTTAGTGTGATACTACTTTCCTGTAGACTACAGCATCATCTGCAAACAGTCTAAGGTTACTGTCAATACCATCAACCAGATCACTTATGTAAATCGTAAAAAGCAGAGGACCTATTATGTTGCCCTGGGGCACACCTGAAGTTACACTTGTTTCTGTTGAAGTCGCCCCATTCAGGACGACGTACTGCTCCCTGTCTGTTAGAAAACTTTCTATCCAACCACATATGTCATCGGATAGACCGTAAGCGCGCACTTTTTGTAGCAAGCGACAGTGCTGAACTGATGCGAATGCCTTTCGAAAGTCGAGAAATATGGCATCAACCTTGGAGCCGGTATCTAGAGCCTGTTGTATATCATGCACAAAGAGGTCCAGCTGTGTCTCGCATGACCGCTGTTTCCTAAATCCGTGCTGGTTTCTGCAGATGAGCTTCTCAGAGTCTAGAAAGGTCATTATGTCTGAACACAAAATATGTTCCGTGATTCTACAACAAATCAATGTCAGTGAAATTGGCTGGTAATTGTGTGCATCCGATTTTCTACTCTTTTTATAGATTGCTATGACCTGGGCCTTCTTCCAGTCCCGTGGAACATTCCGCTGTTCCAATTATCTCTGATAGATGATGGATAAGAATGGTGCTATATTTATAGCATAGTCAACATAAAATCTTACGGGGATACTGTCTGGGCCAGATGCCTTCCTGGCATCTAAGGATCTTAAATGTTTTACAATCCTAGATAAACTAAACACTATGTCAGCAGTCCTTTACCATAAATGATTTTTTGAAAGCTAGGTTTAGTATTTCGGCCTTCTGTTTATCATCATCAGTTACATTTCCCGTACTGTCAGCAAGAGAAGGTATTGAATTATTTGTAGTGTTCATAGATTTTATGCACGACCAAAATTTTTTGGGGTTATTTTTAGAATCTGCAGATAAAATATTGCTTTCAAATTCATTAAAATAATCTCTCATTGTCCTTCTGACAGCTGCTTTCATTTCGTATAATTTCTGTTCGTCAGCAGGGCAGTGACTACGTTTAAAACAACTGTGCAAAATTCTCTGCTTTCTCAGCAACTTCCTAATATGTTTGTTACACCAAGGTGGATCCTTTCCTTCCCCTATACTTTTGCTAGGCACATACTTCTCTAGCACATGGTGGACAACACCTTTAAATTCTGACCAAAGGTGCTCAATATCTTTGTGTCCCGCATTGAATGCTTGGAGCTGACTATGAAGATATTCGTTAATGACACTTTTGTTTGCTTTCCCAAACAAGAAAACTCAGTGCTGTTTTTTTTGCAACTTCCACTGACATAAGCCACAACGACATTATGGTTGTTAATACCTTCTTCTAGATTAACTTCCTCAAAAAGATCAGGTCTGTTTGTTGCCAAGATATCTAATATGTTCCCTTATTGAGTTGGTTTTCTAACCAATTGCTCAAGGTTGTATGTTGAGAGTGCTCCTAGAGTAACTTCACACGAATCTTTGCTTCTGCCCCTTGTGATAAACGCGTTATTTTCCCAGTCAATGGATGCTAGATTAAAGTCTCCACCTATAACTAATGGGTAATTTGGATATTTACTTCCTATGCATTTCTATTTGGCACAAAGGCAGGTTTTATTTTCCACTTTTCTTTGAAGCATGTTTGCTAGTTGCTAGGTAGACTGATTTATCAAATACCAGAGCATAATGACGCATAGTAGGACACAGTTTGATTCTGACCAGGAACACAATAAATATTCATGATTTTTACTTTTAATCATGATGCAGTGGTCATTGCTTTGTGGACAAGAGCACTGTTGTGTTGACACACAAAACATCTCATTTAAAACTGTAGCCTTAATCTGGAAAAAATGTCTGTGTGAATAAGATTATTATGATAAGATACTACACATTGTTACAGAGAGCTTTGTTAAAATTTCTCTTGGTGCAAATGGAATGATTGTATAAATTATACCCATTATTAATGTGAGGCAATGAAGAATATTTATAGTGATGGATCTCAAAACATATTATGTATTTATTGTCATATTCTTTGGATTACTAATTTTATGTCTTGTGCCTGCATTCAGTTTGTTGATGGCTCATTTTCTTCTGTGTGGATCTCATGGCCTCTCTAAATTTAAAGAAGGATATTATTCCACCAGGCTGTGTTTAAAATATTGTTATTGCAATGTTAGTTTCAGGCATTACTTCTGCTCAAGTGCATTTAAAAAAAATGACAACACAGCATAGAAAAGAGGAGAGAGCTAAAACTTGAAAATCATGCTACTACATAGGATGTGGCATTAAAAAAATGAAGTAGTTACCTACAATAACACATGTCGATACATTGTCATCGTTACATTACAAAGTCACATGCCAAGCATTTTTGTGCACAACATGCTCGTCAACAACGATGACTCTTGCTCCAGAATATACAGCCCCAAACTGACTCATAGACAGTAGTACCGTGAGTTAGTGATTTTTGACAGTATAAAGTAACTGGATAGATAGAAAATCTACTCACCAAATGGCAGCTGGAGAACATACATATATAAAAAAAGGTTTTAGCTATGCAAGCTTTCAGGCCAGTGGCTCCTCCTCCGAGCAGATGGGTTTAAGGGTAAGGGAGAGGGGCGAAGGGAGAGGATTGGAGAGGTTTAGGAAAAGGGGCAGAGTTTGGAAAAGCCACCCAGAAACTTGAGTCAGGAAACACTTACTGGATGGGATGAGAAGGAATCAGTCTGTTTACCTGCAAAAGTATGTCCTGTACATGCAAAAAGATTTTATTTGATTCATTTGTTCATCCAGGGATCATCTCACAGTGGTAGAAGCTTTATCATCATAATGCAATGAAATAAATAGCTCAAAATATACATAAACACAGCATATATTAGTTTACTTTTATGAGGGCAGGACAGATGGTCGGCAGTGACCTGGATGAAGGAAAGATTGTAGGATTTCTCTGAAATGGAGAAGCACAGGAGACTTAAATTGGGATGCACAGACAGGGCAAATTCCATCCTCCTGAATGTGAGGTCAATCTCTTAACCACTGCAGTGCCTCATTTGGTTGATCACTATTGTACAATATTCTTTGATTTACACACAAGTTGTTCCAGATACTTGTAATATAAAGCACAACTTTGCACTTCATCACCGCACACACTAAGGACACTTGCTGATAACTTCTGGACTACAGACATGCTGCTATGCCCACTGCACTATGCACTAACTGCATACTCCCCATAAACATGCAACTGTACAAACCCCCCCCCCCCCCCCCCCCTGTGCATGTCTTCGTATTCACCCCTTGGTCCATGTGAAAAACTGATTCAGCACTCCTCACAATGAGTGACATGTTGAGCTGAGGAGAATGATGAGACATTAAACGAGATCTTGCTACACGATTTTCATATAATCATATTACATTGTTATCGTTTAATGTGACAGTGTTCTGTAGTTATCCTGTAACGTTACTACCCCCTACACAAAGTAATTTGTAATTGTGTAGTGTGCCTTACTTGTGAAGAATGTTTTAGCTGCATTTTTGAACGTAACTACTGTACTAATCCTTTTCATCTCTCTAGGCAATTTATTATAAAAATTTATCCCCCAACAGAAAATGCTGTATTGAATTTTTTTATTTGTTTTTTGTTGACAAATGGCTCTTATTATATGATTATATACAGAACATTTGTGAAATACTTATTAATGTTTTCCCTGATTTGCACAACAGATTGGTAGATGTATAGATGTACTCACTTGGTGCAATAAGGGTACTGAGTTTTTTTAAAATAGTTCTTTACACTGAACCCAACTTTTACCTCTAGTTACTATTCTTATGCCCATTTTTTTGTAGTTAAAATGTTGTGTTCATGTTTTGCACCTTCGATCCCCAGAAAAGAATACTGTAGCTAGGAACTGAGTGTGTGTAGGAATAGTACACCACTACCAAGACTTTGGCTCTTACAAACTAATGGTAGAACAATTACAGCATACCATGCTGATGCCATTCTTTTCACCAATATCTTTGTGTGTTCATTTCATGTTAATTGGAAATCAATACTTTTTCCTAAAAATGCTCCTCTGAACGATTTGTGTTCAGTGTTACTTTATTACATATTGCCCAAATGTAAAGGATGAAACTTCCTGGTAGATTAAAACTGTGTGCCAGACTGAGACTCAAACTCGAGACCTTCACCTTTCATGAGCAAGAGCTCTGCTATTCTGGATCCTTAATGATTTCATTTGCTTTCTGTACTAGGAGTTCTGGTATTTTATCAATGACTGTTTTGTTGCTGTCATCACATTTTTATCTATTTCTTATTCTGTCTGGAAAGTCATTGACATTTATTGGGAACAGAATCGGACCCATTGCACTACCCCAGTAGACAACTATGGTTATACAGTCCTTGTCTGATAATTGTCTAATCTACATCCCATTATTTAATTGGAAACCTGTTATTATGGAGAAGAATGTGTATGGATTTTCTGCAAAGTGAGGTGTCAGTTGAGCACTTTTAGAACATCAAAATAGTTTGCAAAGTACCAATCAGGTATAATGTGCCTGCTCCGTAGCCACGTGATCAGCAAGTCCGTCTGCTGTATGGAGGACATAGGTTCAATTACTGGCACTGCCAGGAATGTGTGAGGACTGGTAGAAAGTCCACTTTGCCTCATGATGCCAATTGAGTAGCTACTTGGATAAAAAGTAGTCACTCCAAAATCTTGAAAGCTGACAACAGCTGGGAAAATGATGTGCCTTATACTGAACACACCTCCTCTTCCTCCTCTCTTTGTCTCCCTCTGTCTGTCCACCTCATCCTCTCACCTCTAGCTGTCTCTTCCTCCTCCCCACTTTTTCTGTCTTCTGGTCTCCTCTTCCCTCTCTTTGCTCATTTCCCCCATCTCCTCTCTCTTATCATAATTTCCTCCCCCTACCTCTGGCCATGTCCTCCTCCCCTCTCTCTTTCCTTCTCCACTTCCCTTCTTCCTTTTCCACCAGCCCACTACCCCTATGCTTTCCACCTGCCTCATGCATCTTCCCCTCCTCCTCTCTCTTTGTCCATTTCCTCCTCCTCCTTGCTCTATCCATCCCTTTCTGTATTCATCTCAAGCTGTTCCCAACCATGCTATAATCAGCATTCTTAGTCTCTTCATTACAGTTTAATGGAGCAGATCAATACTACTCTCACAACATGCCTGAAATGCAGGATAGGCTACATGTCAGGACCAGAAGAACCATTTCTTGCTCCTCAAATGTAGGTTGCCCTGCAAAGCAGTTTCATTTGGCTGGCTGGTACTGTTCCCACACAACGTGTTTGTTCTGCAGGGCAGCCTGTATGCTAGTGCCTGAAAAAAATATTTTTGGGTGTATCTCTGCTCTTATTGGAGCTAGGAGAACATAAACCCCACAGTGCTGATATTCATGTTGCCTGCTGTTTCCGTACCTAATTTGGTTGAAACTGATCCAGTGGTTTGGGAAGGGACCCTGGCCATACACACGTACACTCTGCTTTATGTATATAACAAAAGATTATTAGAATAGAGCTACTTGGAAGTTGAGGAACATACATGACAATTCCCCTATGGATGACCTTGTGTTTCTCAAGCACTGATATTACTTAGCATTCTTGTTTGCTTCGGCTGTGTGATTGTTTTGTCTTTTGTTGATTGTTCTTTGCTTATTTGTCTGTGTTGACAGCTTCATTGAAGTGTGGTGGAGAAAGTTATAGTGGAGAAAGTTGTAGCAGGCAGTGTTTGGCCTGTTCATTTACTTTCAGTTCCATCAATGTATAAATATTTTTAAAACATTTACTTGCTTCTGCTTTATGTTTATGTTCCCCTTGCATTATGGCAGCATGATTAACATGTGATTGTTTGCACAATAGGTTGGCAAAATGAGAATTCCATCATCAAGCTCCTAATTCTGCAGTCTCAAGAAGCTTGTCTGCCTTAGATTAACTGCTAATTCACAGTGTGTGACAAATTGCTGGACTGCAAAATGCCTGCCTAGTTAGTCTCAAGACAACTCTTCAGTGCTGCACTCTTCTGTTCAGAGGTGATTAAATGTTGCCACACAAAAATGTTTTGACTTAAAGCATTTGTTTCCACTGAATTGAATTGTTGCACCAGATTTTTTACAGCATTACACTCTCTAGTATGGAACAAGACACAGATGTCAACCTGAGGTGGAATGACCACCAGACTACACTACTATCTGTGTTCAGCTCTCTTCTAGGTAATGGGAATCTGGTAGATTGCACAGTGAGTGCTGAAGGTCAGTATTTTAAAGCACATAGAGTGATTCTCTCAGCTTGCAGTCCATATTTTGAATTAATATTCAGTCAGCATTATGAAAAGCATCCTATTGTTATACTGCCAGATGTAAAATTTCAAATTTTGAAGGCACTGATGAAATTTATGTACTCTGGAGAAGTGAATGTACCGCAGAATAAGCTCTGTACTTTCCTCGAGATTGCTGAGACTCTACAGATTAAGGGCCTCTCATTTGCTGGTGATAGTGGATTGAAGAATGAACTCACATTCAGGAGAACGAATGAATCTGACTCTCATCGTGGACAACAAGATTTCAGAAAAAATCTGTGTGAACCAAGACATGGTTCTCAAGTAGAGCAGAAAGAAGGTGGTTGCTCACAACACACTTTAGAGGAGGCGTGTTCTAAAGACACTGATTCACATCTGCTGGCTGCTCAGAAATGTGACAGTGATAGTTCCAATTATGTCTCCCATGAGAAGCCAGGGGGAGAGATAGCTATGTCCCAAGACATTTTTGTTACTAAGCACTTCAACGTGTTCCAGTGTTCATCTCTCCCAAAAACACCTACTAAATCAGATACCTCTGTGTCTGGAATAGTATTAAACTTAGTACACAACACTTTAGGTTCCAGACAGTTGCCAGGATGTTCCAAAGAAAATATTGGAGAGCAGGGACTGTTAAGTGACAATGTGCTTTCAAATTGCTCATTTGATAAAGAACTGAGAACATCGAAACCTCGAGATATGTTTGGTGAAAGTGCTGTCGCGTGCCTTCTACCGAGAATAAAGCAGGAGGATCCAGATGACTTCAGTGCTGACAGTATAGAAGAGATAATCCTAGATGATGAAGGTGACGATGACAATTGTGATAGTGGCGATGACAACAGAACCGTTGGAGGATTAGCGAGAGTGACACCAGAAGAATCCTTTAGTGGCCAAGGATTCTGCAGTCTAGAACAATACAGGGACACATACGTTGTAGAACAGTCATCAATCTTACCTAAACGATTTAGATGTGATGCTTGCGGAAGGTCTTATCGGTACCAGAAAGGTTTGTCGAGGCACTTGAAATATGAGTGTGGGAAAGAACCACAGTTTAAGTGTCCTCAGTGTCCTGGGAGATACACTCATAAGCATCATTTAAAACTGCACATGCTAAGAAATCATTAACTTTACTAGGGTTAAACAGTTGTTAACAGAAAACTTGTGTGAATCCCTTTATGTAATCCGCATGAGTAATAGTTATTTGATATTTTTTAAATCATATCATAGGTGGTGTTGAAGCAGTTTGCTGGAGCAAACGAGTTCCACTGAATTAGTGTTGCTAATTTCCATGGTAGCTCTAATTCATGTGATGTGACTCTATGCTTTTCATCAATTTTGTATTTTGTTAACTTGGGGTTTAGGTGAGTTGTGTGTACCGTAAGCTCCACATAATTTAGCCATCGGTCCATTGGAGGTTCTGTTAAGATGAACTTCTTGGTATTTATTTCAAAGGTTTATCAGTGTTTAAGCTCATTAAATGTTTTTAGTATTCAACTTATCTCAAAATTGTATATATTTGCAGTTTCAGAAAAATTCTGCACAAATGAACAAATGACAGAAAGATTTTACTGTTTTTAGCTAGTGTGCTGTAAATTCAAGATTACATGTACACACGGTTCCCAGGATAAGCAGGAAGCATGTATGTGTAAAATTAAGAAGATAGAGAGTTTATAACAGGCGGTATGTTGTGTGAATAGGCACAGGTGACATGGGTGGAGAAAAGATGAGTTTGGTAGCTATTATTGCAAATGTTAAAGGCAGTATCTGTTGAGGTTGTTCTAAGTAACTGTTGATTCAGCGTGAAGCATTGAAAAGACAGAACCAAAATAGTATCATTCACTGGTCCAACTGCTTTGTTGTGCCACTCAAGTATTGCCCCTTGTAATCTTACCCTCCCACACATCACTATTAAAATTCTCTGTCTTTGCACAAATTTTTAAAGCTTTGAGAGGTGTAAGGTATATGAAAGAAAAACTGTTTACTTATCTTCATTATCTTGTTGTTGTTGTTGTCTCCAAGTCTTGTTGTGTGTGTGGTACATTCTTGTGGCTATAATTACGATTTAATGGGTTCCTGAAGATGAAATAACTAATGAAGATTTGCCTGTTGCTATGAATATCTTTTTATTTTATCCCATTCTTCTAAATCAGACCAACTTTACAATTTTTACTTCTATCACATCAAAAATTACATTGTTGTTGACAAGTTTAGCAAAATACATGCATTTACATCAGAGGCATGCCCACCACTATTTACATTCTCTGGTACTCACAATGTTTCAAAGAGTTTACAAAGCAAAAGAGTTTACACACTTTCTTGACACAAAAAGAATATTTACTAATTTATATCATTAATTTGTAAATGAATCCAGAATTAAATTTAATAATTAGTATTAGATTGTGCAATTAATAATTTGAATTTTAAGTATACCAGAAATTTTGTAATTTCAAAATATTTTCAAAAGAAGAGTAAATTTAACTGCATGTACAGAGTACTAACAAATTGATTTCTTCCTAAAACATAACACATTGTATACAAAATCATATGAAGTTTATTCAGTTAGAAAGCTGATATAATGTTCACCTACACAAGAATCGATAGTATATGTGGTATTGGTTGTTTCTGTAAAAAAAAATGTAATGTTAAGAGGACGGTGACCATAGTACCTTGTAGCAGTGGCACAATGCTGCTTTCAGTGTAGAGAATCCTTTCAACTGAATTACAGAGAAGGACGAGTTACCAAGTGAAGTGCAGTTTTGCAAGTGGTGCATCTAGAATCACAAAATTAATTGTGGGTATGAAATTGGATCTTGTGGTTTTGTAGCCCCGTTCTGGATAGCTATGCTGCTCATTCATGTTATGTCTTGTGAAACAACAGTATGGATGTCATGCTGTCATATAGACAGTGTACAGTGCCAGATATGCACCTGGTGGCCAAAATTGGGACTAGCTTTTTCCATTGTAAATCAGTTCCACATTAACACAATAGTATATCTGCCTAATTTCTCTGCCATATAATAATTACAGCCTGTTTTCGATCTCTGTGAGTTGCTTCATTTTAAGTACCACCCTGTACTTGTTGCTTGGATACATTTCAAATATTGCCATATATTGTCAGCATTTCACAGGTCATATTTTTAGAAAACTCATCCTGAATTTTTATTTAAAATTTGCAATTATATACTAAGCTGTCAGACTTTCTAAATAATGTATTAATGCTAGCTGCAACAAATAAGAGCTTATATTTAGCAACAGCACCCTTCTACGTGCTTTGTGCTTTACTACACTCAGTTTTTCTATAATTGTCACATTTTCATTATATATGAGAACAAAATTGCTAACAAGAATACGCAAAAACATAATACAACAGACTTGGAGCTGTAAATGTGTTGTGGCTTGCATGGTGGAACTCTGTAATTGCCAGTTGGCTCAGCGGAATGCCTGCTGAGAGCAGAATCATTAACTGTCTCTGAGGTAGGAATTTAATGTGCTTGAGGCATGAATACCCTGGCTGCATGGAGCAGTAAACTTTTCACTGCCTGCTTGATAGAACTTGGCTGTGGTGCTTGTGAGGGGCAGTGATTGCTGCATGCTTTCCTAAGGAATGAAATGTACTAATGAGCATTAGTACCCTGGCTGTACAGAATTGTCTATGTTTAACTGGTCATCAGACTGACTTCTGAGGCTGCCTGTTGCAATGACAAGGGCAAAATGTTCCTGACTTGTTCAAATAAAAATGTCAAGAATAAAAGCATAGCAATAAAAATGGAATTTTGAAGGTAGAAGGGAGATACTTGCTGAAGTAAAGCTGTGAGGATGGGTTGTGAGTTATCCCCAGATACCCCCAACTTAGAGTCCTGATGTGACACACATTTTTGATCTGCCATGAAGTTTCAAATAGGCACACATTCTGCTGCACAGTGAAAATATGTTCTGGAAAAATAGGACAGATGTAATCACCCGAAGGTTGGAGGTGATATAAACTTGTCTTCCACTTATCTCTGAGCTGATTTAAACCTAGTTAGTTTGAGACTGTGCTGCACTGCAACTCAGTGTTCCTCACATTAACAAGTAATTGACAGTGTGATGAAGTAAGTGAGTTGTGAAAGAAAAAAATTTATAAGGGCTGGTGATTAGGCCCTTGGCTTTTATATTTGTAGGCTGTTGCGTTTTTTTTTGTGAATCTCACCCTAGTAAAATGTAAGAAGACTCAACATGGTACCGTAATTTACGTTAATGAAGCAATGCTATTACAGGATTATTTGAATAGCTACTTTCCATGTTACCCATCCCTAATATAGAGCAAGATAATCATCATTCTCCAGTTTCAGTTCACTGCATCTCTTCCTGTTGCCACACACGTTTTCCTTGTGGATTTCCTTTCGTGTCAGGCTGGCTGCACCCACAGCACGATTTTAATGTCATTGTCCATAACTATTTACAAGTTTCTGTCTGTCTCTCATATGGTTTTCTAGTTCACAATTGAGGTGAAATTCCTTTCTGCCCATTTACTTTACTCTCTTTCTAGAAACAGTATGATGCCAAGAATAAGTGCAGTCATTGTCAGTAATGAAGAGAAAAGTTGTAAACACGCACAAACCTTTGCACATAGGAAGTTGTACCAATCATTTTTACTAATTTTGTGGGGCTGATGACAATATATGAGTAGAGAATTCAGTTATCCCAATGTATGCAAAAGTAAAACGATATTTTCCGATGAAAGTTCATACTGTTAAACATTTTTTAATAAACCCAGCAAGAACTGTTTAGTGAAATTCCAGTTCTGGGTTCTTCAGCTGCCATTAATCATAGAAACACTCCAGGTGTTAAAAAACTATTTTCATTACCCAGCTTGCCTGTCTCCTTAGTTTTAATTGTTCTTATTCTATTGGACTACTATGTCTATGACACTTTATTGTGGAATGTCACTTTGTACTCATTGTTTCAAAGAAACCACCATAAATATTAGTGAAATAGGGACTAGCCAGTCTCACAGTTCTCTATACACTGTAGAAAATCACAGGCCAGCACACTTATCAGAATTTTACACACGTTAACATTCTCTTGCTTTTAATTGACAGTGTAACTACAGCATCCAACAACTCCAAAAACATGATAAGTATTCTAAAATGAATGAAGTTGATTATTGTTCTGGTTGTCATTTGAAAGTTAACTGATTTTATAACTTCTCTTGCACAGTCTAAGGTTTTTTATTTCTTTTCAAGGAGATGACATTAAATCCTCAAATCTTTTTTCCTCACATTTGTCTGTGAAGAGTGAAATTAGTAATCCCTAATGTGATTAACTGCTCTGTACACTTTAGTGTAACTTGAACATTTCAATCTAAATTTGATTCCAGAGTTTTGTGAATGGAATTTTTGGCAAGATCATTCCACCACTGAACCACAGAATATTGTTTCCTAGCTGTTAACAGTCCTTTCTATCTTTACTGACACTTGCATTCTCTCTTTGACTGCTGCTGAGTTCATCTCATCCAATTCTAAATTTCACAGCAAATAAATCAGGTTTGTTTGGCACCAGATGTGACCTGAGCACCAGAGTTTCATTAAAACTCATTATACTTCTCAAATCCATCAGTGTTCGGTCCTCTCACAATTAACCTATCTCAGTTGAATACTTAGTTTGTATATAAATTGCTCAAGGGCTGACAATGTGCTGTGTCACTGGCTCTTCCACAACACAAGCCTGTGACTGTGAGCCATGGTTATGAACCTGTAAATGTCCTAAATTCCCTACTTCAGAATGAGCTCTAAACCCTGTCACAGTCATGTTTCCATCGATAAGAATATCTCAACAATGCCATCCAAATGTTCCAGTGGAAGCAATGGTGCTCTTTCCTCCATCACAGACACTGATGCGATCTCAGGCCGAATGATGCCACAGTGATTTAGGCCTACCTTTAATAGACCATTTATTGCTTGTAAAAAGCTGTCACAACATCGATCATGACACTCGGATACTTCTGACAAAAGCTGTGGATTAGATCATTGAAAGCTTAAGTTTTTCTCTAGTTTGATATGACAAGAGGACTGAGAAGATTTTGTGCTGCTTTATTAATGCACAATTGAACAACAGAAAACCTCATTACAAAAAGTGAACCTGTAGTAAAACAGCAACAGATACTAAACATATCTGATTTAGCACCTGCCAAATCAGGGAATCAAGAGATCTAACTCGTTCTCAAGGGAACAAAAGTACCATAACATCATAACAAGGGCAACTTAAGAAGACATTTCAGAAAACTACAGGTAAACTGAAGTAACTAAATTCTGTTCTTGTGGACTCTGACAAAGGGGACACCATAGTAATTTAAAAGTAAAAGAATAAATTGAAAAATAAAACAGAAGGTTTCCTGCAATATGACAGTGGGTAATGTGAAAACTAATAATTGTGTCTTGCATAAAAAGTAGTCTTTGAAAGCTAATCATACGAGGAACACACCCTATAAAGACTTGCTTGATGATGTTTAGCTTTGTCCTGGAGCTAGTGCAAAACAAATATCTGCACTTGTTATTGTTGACAGATTAGTGGCCTCTTAAATATACTTTATGCTGACCAAGCAAAGGTAAAATTAGAAGACTTTGTGATGGAGTCCTGTGACAGGTTGCATTGTCACATAAGAGCAAAGTATAGTTGTTCAGCTTTCCACATCTCTTGCTTTTACAGCTGAGTGCGAAGCCCATAGAGTTTTGCTGTAAGATCTGTCACTGATGACTGTCTGTTTGAAATAAACTTGGTGTGCACCTTGCCCTCATGGTCAGAGAAAATTGTGTCCATGACCATAAGCCTTCACACAGGATGCGGAAGCTAATATGGACGTGGGAAGGATGAGCTTTTGACATTATGCCATTAAAGTTCCTACTGTAGATCACTCTTGTGCATGCAGAATGCACTAATTCCCATCAGATTCTAGTAACATACTATGAAACGTGAGCCAGAATAGTGCTAAATCATCTACAGTGTGATAGACTTTAAGCTTACAGTTTAGTAAAGCTGAAAGGCCATGCAAGTTATAGGGCTTTTGGTAGAATTTGTTGTAATAAAATATAAACGTCAAAGATAGCATGTCATTGGTTAAATATATTCAGAACAGCATAATGGGTGTGTCCAAACAGCAAAATTCTTCATATTCTCTGATTCTTGAGTGCCCCTCTGCCACTACAATCTTTGTACCCAGCAATAAAGTAGTCCATAATATCCATTACACTCTTATTAGCTTGGAAAGGTGCACAGAAGATGTCATTCTGCTGGGTACCAGGGTACATGAGAATTGAGATAAATGAATTAGTGGATGGGCAGTGATGATCAGGTAATTCATTATGCTGTCTCCCTACATGCTACCACATCACTGTAGAGTTACAGACCCGTGTGTAGATGGGAAGAATAATGGCTGGAAATGATGGAAAATAAGCTGCAGCTGGTAATGTCAACAACACAGGTTTGCCATAACTGTTTCCAGCCACACAGTGAGCACCCCTGAACACTAGTTTATGTGTTAGGTCGCAGGCCTTGTGACACATAGCTTCTTCTTCCAGTGAGAGGACTCTCTAATTTGTGATTCGTATGGTCTAGTACCTCCCGCCACGGAAGTCGAACACGCGCCAGAACAAATGGATGTGGCCAGCCCATAGAGGACTCCGTGTCCGCGGCGGCTCTTCCGCGCAGCGGCTATCGCGCAGCGAGGGTGCCACCGCTACACCACGTGCAGACAGCGGCCAATAGCCGCTCCCTCCGGTATTGTATATAGGGACCCGCTCTGCCCTAGTCCAGTCAGTCTGGTACTCGCTCTGGATTGTGTCTCTATCTCGGCGGTACTGCGGTCTGGTTGTTGCTCGTTGTTGACATTTGCCTGGCTCTGGTTCCGAGTGGATTTACTGTTGGTGTTTGGTGTTGTGGTTTCTATAAGCCTCCGTTGTTTATCTCTTCCTTGTTGTGTCGGTCATAGTCGGTCGTTGTTGATTGTTGTCGGTTGTCGTTGGTCTGTCGTCTGACTTTTCCTTGTGTTTACCCGGTGGTGCATGCTCCACCGCCAGCGGCTTCCCTGCCTGGCGGCTCCGATCCCACAGCCCAAGGCGTTCCCGTGTTTGGTTTTGGTTACTACATATGGCACACAGGTAAGTGTGCCACACTTTAGTTGACTGTGTTTTATATTCAAGCTAGAGACTAATTTACCCAAATATCTGTCTCCTTTCTTGTTGGACAGTGACACAAATGGGAAACAGCTGTTAATATTCTGTGAATGTCTGATTTGCTGCCTAAAATACTGGGCAGGGGCTTTTAATTTGTTATGTGAGTGTATCTTTCTTCTTGTATTATCCATATATTTTACCTACATTTGACTAAATTTACAGTTTTACAGGTAACATGATAGTGTGAATGTACAAGTGGATGTGACTGAGTTTGATAGAGAGAGAGAGAGAGAGAGAGAGAGAGAGAGAGACTTTAAACAAGTTTGTATACAGCTCTTTTAACTTTTTTAAAAAAAGAGTTTTAGACATTTTAAACACATTTGACCCTAATTATTTTAGTAAGGGCACTAATAACCTTCTAGTTAAGAGTCCTTAAATTGCAATGCCAGACAGACAGAAAGAGTGAGTGAGTGAGAGAAAGAGAGAGAGAGAGAGAGAGAGAGAGAGAGAGAGAACACTTAAAAATTAAAAATCAAAATAATGTTTACTTTGCTAGAAAACAGGGGTGCAGACTACAAAATATTTTGAAATCTGAAAGTGGACATAGAATCTTTGTTCTTTCTGCTCATAATGAATACTTAGCTTTCATAATTAATGTCATTTCATGCTATATGACTTTGGTGTAACTTGAAATCTTCATACACTGAAGTAGAGGCATTTGTAAGTACACAGTAAGTCAGTGCTTCACACCTCACATTGACCTCAGCGTCATTAATTTTCATTAAGTTTGAACAATATAGCCAGTGATTACTGTTGCATTGTGCATTGTTATGTCTCATTTTGATGCCTGTGGTGCCTATCAATTCATCCAATTTCATTATGCAGATTTTCATCTGTAATTTTTTTTTTTAAATATGGTGAATTCCAGGATTGTTCTAAGTTCAAATTAAACACTGATAGCAAAGTTGTGGTTGCTAACGAGAAGCTACACTATTATATAGGGAACTTCAAGTAGTGCCTTAGTGATTTGAATTGAGGTCACCTTCTTGTAATTTTCAAGACATAACCGTGTGCTCTTTGTGTAATAAGAAGTGTGTGTCGGGGTACTTAATGACTGATTTAACTCTTTTCCTTGTTTATGATCCATCCCATGTGAAATTTTGAAAGTGTATGTGAACTTGCTACATTTTGGTGTTGTCAGGGGAATAATAATGGCTGTTTTTCTGCGTACTGCTAATTGCTATTTAGATGAATAAAGCATATTGTAACACGCTGGTATCAAAAACATTTTATGAATATGTCTTATTCCCACAGTGGGTACTTTTTTCATGTACAATGAAACTATTTGTCTGTTGCAATTCTTTTTTTAGTCCCTCGCAAGACAGCACACTTTTTTTTTTTTTTTTTTTTTTTTTTTGCTGTCAAAAATTGTTCGTACAGTGCAGTAGTGTAGAATTTTTACTTTTATTGTGAAAATATTTTAACAACTATTTTTTGTAAGAACTGAAATGTTGAGGCTGAAGAATGCACACCATAATACGTTTCCATGCCTCACATAGTGTGCACGTTAACCATGGTGTATGTTTACGAGGTGTGGCTAGAAAAAAACCGGACTAGTACTGGTGAAACAATAAAACGAATGCAATAAGGCTGAAAGTCGCGTGGCCTGTCACGTGACTCTCGCTCTGCCTACTGCTCGAGTTTCATCTGCCTCCTGCACTCAGTCTGCCCGTGGCGTCTGTTTTAAGTAGTTGACGTTTTGTCTGTGCGTCGGAAAATGTTGAGTGTACAGAAAGAACAGCGTGTTAACATCAAATTTTGTTTCAAACTAGGAAAATCTGCAAGTGAAACGTTTGTAATGTTACAACAAGTGTACGGCGATGATTGTTTATCGCGAACACAAGTGTTTGAGTGGTTTAAATGATTTAAAGATGGCCGCGAAGACACCAGTGATGACACTCGCACTGGCAGACCATTGTCAGCAAAAACTGATGCAAACATTGAAAAAATCGGTAAACTTGTTGGACAAGATCGCCGTTTAACAATCAGAGCAGTGTCTGAGTTAACAGGAGTTGACAAGGAAAGTGTCGAACAAGTTTACCGATTTTTTCAATGTTTGCATCAGTTTTTGCTGACAATGGTCTGCCAGTGCGAGTGTCATCACTGGTGTCTTCGCGGCCATCTTTAAATCGTTTAAACCACTCAAACACTTGTGTTCGTGATAAACAATCATCGCCGTACACTTGTTGTAACATTACAAACGTTTCACTTGCAGATTTTCCTAGTTTGAAACAAAATTTGATGTTAACACGCTGTTCTTTCTGTACACTCAACATTTTCCAACGCACAGACAAAACGTCAACTACTTAAAAAAGACGCCACGGGCAGACTGAGTGCAGGAGGCAGATGAAACTCGAGCAGTAGGCGGAGCAGGAGTCACATGACAGGCCACGCGACTTTCAGCCTTATTGCATTCGTTTTATTGTTTCACCAGTACTAGTCCGGTTTTTTTCTAGCCACACCTCGTATGTACGATTAAGCAGCAAAGTGCAATGTTTAAGTTGAAGCTGTGAATTTTTGTTGGCCTAAAAAGTTTAGTAATAATCTTATGACTATTCAGGCACAATGCAGCTTCTATTTGAGGCTAAATATTCATCATGTACTTTCCATTCTGCTTGTGATGACATTGTAGATGAGGGATATGTATATGACTGCATACATTCTCCTCAATAGTTTTACCTGTAAAATGTAATAATTAAAAAAATCTGAGGTTTTCCTTATCTAACTGATAGAAAGAATAGTTTTAAGCATCCATCCACATTGGACATTCCATTTTCAAGCACAACATTCCAATGAGTGACTCAATGATCTTTATTGGGTGTGACGTTGCGCTTGTGTGCGTGCGTGTGCGTGTGCGTGTGTGTGTGTGTGTGTGTGTGTGTGTGTGTGTGTGTCTACTGCCGACAAAGGCCTTAATGGCGGAAAGCTATGATTGTGTGAGTCTTTTTATTGTGCCTGTCGCGACTCAGCATCTCCGCTGTATGGTGAGTAGCATCTTTCCTTCTCTCGTATTGTTACGTTCCATCCTGGATTTTTCAGTAAAACGAATGTTGGACTGGACTAATATGGGAGTGCTGTCTCAAATATGTGTGTAAAATCCACAAATTAAATTAATTTTGTTTGTGATGGGGAATGACTCAATGGTTTTGGTTGGCACAGGGCATCACTCTAAGACCCTGATGAGTGCTATTTGTTTGGCCTAACTCCAGCTACACAATGCAAAAATGAAATTGCAAATATCTGCTGAAACCCCAGAGAAAATGTGCCTGATGACTCTTGAGAGATACATGCTGTATAAGTATACCACAATTCCAAAGTAGGATAATTATATATGTAAAAAATTGTAATAATACAAGAATTGTGTAGATCAAACTTCATTTACCCACATTGTCTAGAAACTGTGAGTTCTGACAGACTTTCAGCATGATATGGTGTGGCTAAAAAAAGTGTTATCCGGGCAGTTCTTTCATTGTAGACTATACGATGTGCAATTGTGGAGTATATACGTGTCATCTTGGTGGTAAAATGGAGGCTGGGTGCTGGATGTAATTGTATCTTGTACACAAATTGTTGGTGTGGGTTTGATATCTTGTGTCACTTTGGATGTCGTACAGTGCCACTGATACTTACTGGAGTGATGATGCACAGAAACTGTTTGCTTCTTAATTACATTGCATGGTTACATTGCAGGAAAGATAAATATTTACCGGTATTTTTGTAATTTAAAAAAAAAAAAAAGCAAGGAAGTAAATGCAGTGATAACTGATTGGTACTATGTTTTGTGCCATTTTGCTTTGCAGCTGAAACATAATTATTTTATCTCAGTAAGACAATTCCATAATTAACTGATTACAACACATTCATGACATTGTAACATTTCTTATAAATGTTACCAAAGAAGTGTTCTTTCCCTACACAGATACTCATTTTCCTGTACAAAGACTGGCAAGTTACCATAAGGATACTGTCCATAACCTGAAGTTAATAGAATGTTTTTGAATGTTATTGAGAATTTCATGTAATGTGTATGTAAATGTTGCTGTAAATGCAATTCGTTTGTGGAAATAAATATTCTGATGCAAGACTCTTTGTAACATTATGTTCCTTTCTTAACGAGTCCCAAGTTTAAGTAACTTATTGTGTCCACAAATCAGAACTATCACAAGTATTTTCCATAAAATGTAGGTTTTCAGCTGTGGAAAGGTCAATCTTTGACCTTCAAAGCTTACACGAAGGTAGAGTCGAAGTTTAGCTGTGTATAAGCCCTATGCTACCTGCAGCTGTCAACTTTTGTGGTTGTAATTATGTAAGCTTACAAGTAAGTCTTGTTGGCATCTGCAGTAATAATAATCTGAGAAACATTTAACAGATTTCTCATATACATTACTGGCAAGAGTGAAGCACCAAGAAGGGGAGATGGAAACAAAATGAAAATTCACAAGTCGAGAGGGAGTACGATCTCATTTCTGTGATCACAAAATCGTGTCACATTTAAAAAGAACTTGGCAGTATGAGGCCACTTACCTGTGTTACATTACACATCTCCTGGCCTGGACACACGCACTGATGCAGTTCCATTCTATCCTCTCCTGTGGTGACCTGGCTCGCAACTGTTGTAACTATTCCTCGATACTGCATACTGACTCTGGGGCGGAGTCGAATCCGAGCCGGTCCCGTACACGCTCTATCGGTGATAGATCTGGAGGCCTTGTCGGCCACATAAGTACGACATTACACAGATCGTTTGTAGAGACGTGTCCCACGTGTGGTTGAGCATTATTCTGTTCAAAAATTGCAGCACGGCACTTACACGTGAGACGTAACATGTGAAGATGCAGGATTTCTGTGACATACTGTTGTACTATCAAAATTACCTCAATCACCACCAGCCGTGACACCGAGTCACACCCGATGGCACGATACTAGTAGTAACATTGCTGTTCTTTTCCAAAATATTGGAATAATAGGACATCTTCCCCAGGTCACCACCGTACTCATTGACAGTGGTCATCTGGGATAATGGAGAGCCGTGATTCGTTGCCGAACATTATGCGACACCATCGGTCGGCAGTCCTCGCTTCCTGGTCACGGCACTACTTCAGACGCAGCTACTTGTGGTGTAGTGTTAAGAGCGGGCTGTGCGTGGGACTGTAATTCCCTAGTCGAGCTGCTGCTAGTACCCAACCGGTAGTGCAGGGGTTGACGCAGAATGTTCCGGGGAGACCATTACTTGTTCTCGGATGACAGGTGCAGAGGTGAAGAGTTTACGATGTGCTCGTTACGTGATACGGTAATATTTTCTTGTGGATATTGTATGTTTGACTTGAACGTTGATAGTGGTCACTCGACATCTAGTGCTGTTTACATCCCTTATACCACCTACCGGGCTCGGTAACAACAGTGAATACAAATAACACTAAAGCAGTCTGATGACCGATCTACCTGTCACAGAAAATTGCCACTCTGACCAGTTTAGGCCTACATGTCTGCCAATAGAGTTCATATGCCTGAAGTTACTTTGACATCTGACAGTGTGTTTTGAGTGCTTCAATTTTTTTATCAGGTAGTGTACAGCAACTGTATTTAGGGTAACAAATAAAATTGTGAAGACAGCCATCTAAGTATTTCTGCACAAGTCTTTTACTACCAGAAAATTCATATTAATGGATATCCTCCATTGTACAAAAATTTCATATTTCAGGTTGCAAAGGAAATAAAACTGTTTGTGTTCCACTAATACGCGTTTATTACAAACCAACTTTCAGCTTATTCTATTATCTAATGATGACGTAATAAAATTAAAACTAGTTTGTACTAAACATACATTAGGGCAACAAAATAGCTTGTTTACTTTTTAACCTTAAATACCAAAAATATATCTGCCAAACAAAGTTCAGTCCATAAAAGTGTATGTTTTCATTTTCTAATTAAACAGATCTGTCGATGTCACAAAAATTTAACACTGTACTGCACTTTGTGCCATTATTTTCTAGTAATAATTTCTAATTATTTACAAGTAATACATATGGCTGAGACCTGGGACAGAAATGAAATAGTATTGTTACTTTTGTGATATTATTTCATTTACATGCCACTGCAACTAAATCTTGTGAAAAGCTGAAAAATTTTTGTATTGTTTGAAGACACACAGTAGATGTTAGAGTGAAGACACAATAAAATATCTTCAGGGCTAAGTGGCACATTGATGAGACAAGAGATTGTGGACATATAATGAAATGCATTTGCAGTGTATCTGCAAATTTGCACATCTGAATAATATTTTGAAATTGTTTTTACAAAATTTCCTCTCCACATATGAAAGGAGGAAGAGGATAGCTTATAGAATAAACCATGCTACTAAAAAGAGAGAGAGAGAAAAACAGTAACTTGAAATAGTTTACTCAGCTTCAGTTGAACATTGAACTCCCCCCCCCCCTGCCTCCCCTCTGTCCCCCACCCCCTCACACACACACACACACACACACACACACACACACACACACACACACACACACACACACAACAGTACATCAAATTATAAATAAATGTAATGAGCGGAAAATGATGAAAATCATGAAAATTTTCAATATCTTCCAGTGGTTTGGAATCTAGCAAAAATCTGAGACAATTGCTTGAGAGTGCAGGTAGTCTGGTTAATATTATGTTATGTTAACCGGGGACCTAGAAACAATGGCCAGGCTCCATCCCCACCGCAGCTGCAGTGGCCCGCAACCCCACGACGACTACTGCCCTCCGCCGCCCCACACCGAACTCAGGGTTATTGTGCAGTTCGACCCCTGGTGGACCCCCCCCCCCTGTCACCTCTCCCTCCCCAGGGAACATCTCACACCAGACGAGTGTAACCCCTATGTTTGCATGGTAGAGTAATGGTGGTGTACCCGTGCGTGGAGAACTTGTTTGCGCAACAATTGTCGACATAGTGTAGCTGATGCCGAACAAGGGGAACCAGCCTGTATTCGCCGAGGCAGATGGAAAACTGCCTAAAAGCTATCCACAGACTGGCCAGTTCACCGGACCTTGACACAAATCCACCGGGCGGATTCGTGCCGGGGACCGACGCTCCTTCCCGTCCAGAAAGCCGTGCATTAGACCGCACAGCCAACCGGGCGGGCTAGTCTGGTTAATACTGTTTTGATATTAAATCTGGTTCATAAGCAATGAGATGAGCTACAGTCACAACCAGAGAAGCAGTTGTGATTACAAAATTCTTCAGTCTTCACCACTATTGTTGCAGATTCGTAACCTGCTTGGTCTGATTTAGCTTGAAGGCATTGGCAGTGTTTCGAAATGATACAAAAGCAAGCAGTACACTAGCAGTTCAGCAGCCTGAAGACATTAGTCTGTCACGTAATGTTTCATGGCTTTTAGAACAGTAGGACACTGTAACAAGGGAACCAGGCTCATAAGTAATAAAATAACTACATTTGCTTGTTACTCATCATCTGCTCCACTGTGACATATGCTCATTATCATCTTTGACACATAGGACATGTTGTTTTAACATTTGCCTCATGGATTTATATGAGTATAGGGTCAACTGAACCTACAGTAGTAAAAATTTGAAGTTGTTTACTCCTGAATACTTGTGCAGTGTTACGGGAAAAGTGTTGTTAGTTCAAATTTGTTTCTTGAACCTTGTGGCTCTCATCGTCCAGGACTGCTCAGTCTCTCTTACCCATGTTTTATTTTTTCAAACCCCCCCCCTTCCCTGGGATGACATTTTCAAAAATGGTTGGCATTGGAGTATCCTTTACATTCTATGTGCAAGCTCCTGTTGTGCTCTTATGGTCTTATAGCTCAGTTCTGGCTTATTGTACAGGAAAATGAAAAATTAGCATTTAATGGGCTGCTGGTAACATGGTTATTTGAGACTGGTATGAGATGGAGCTAATTCAGCGCTGGATCAAACATGTATACAATATTAATCACAGTTGATGTGTTACTGACCAGTCTGAATGTGGTTTTTTTGTAGTTCTCCACATTTTTATGGGAAAATGATGGCACAACACGTAAACTTTTAAAATAGATAGATTGATAGAAGAAAGTTCACAGACATATGCTATACACTGCATTGCAACTTCCTGACAGATTAAAGTTGTGTGGTGGACAGCACTTGAACGTGGAAGCTTGCCTTTCACATGCAACATTTTTATCAGCTGAGCTATCTAGACACAATTCATAACCAGCTCCCACAGCTTCACTACTGCCAGTAAATCGTCCATACTTTCCAAACTCTGACAGAAGTTCTCTTACCTTTCTGCACCTCGAGAAATAATAATGACAACAAAGTGTATTGTATGTATGTATTGAACTGGGGACCTAGAAACGACGGAGAGGCTTCATCCCCACCGTAGCCCTCAGTGGTACACAACCCCACAACAGGCTACAGCAGTCTACTCACCCCACCGCCACCCCGTACTGAACACAGGGTTATTGTGTGGTTCAGCCCCAAGTGGAACTCCCCCCTCCCCCCCGCCCCTTCCCCTCCCCCCAGGAATGTCTCATTCCAAATGAGTGTAACCCCAGTGTGTGCGTGGTAGAGTAATTATAGTGTATGCATACATGGAGACAGTGTTTACACAGCAATCACCGACATAGTGTAACTGAGGCAGAATATGGGGAACCAGCTCGCATTTGCTGAGGCAGATGGAAGATCACCTTAAAAACCATCCACAGGCTGGCCGGCACACCGGACCTCGTCACTAATCCAATGGGCGGATTCGTGCCAGGGACCAGCACGCCTTCCCACTCGGGAAGCAGTGCATTAGACCGCACAGCTATCTGGGCAGGCTACGAAGTGTATTAGATGGGGAAGGATTAGGAGGTAAAACGAGAGCTTTGCTGGTTAAATAATGTTAAACTGGTTGTGAGATACAGTGATTGGATGGGTAGCTAGAAAATGTGTTGCAGTTAAAGTTTCTGCAACCAGAATCACAAAGTACCACAAAAGTTCAGCACAACAGTGTAAAATTTTAACCGTGCTGCTCTATGTAAGCCACCTGAATATTTGAGATTGAGCATTTTATGGACTATGAGACAGAATGAACTTACTGTGATACCTGAATTACACAGACAAAACTATGGCAGTGGAGAAGTAGAGCATGTAGAAACTCTGTACTGAGTGTAGTCCATACAGCCTGCCAACTTGAGCATGGAACTGCAAGACTGATGACTTATGAAGCTACTGAGAACTTGCCCATCTTAATGACACTGGCACCAGGCAAGTTTCCAATGACCGCAGTTGACTGTATTGCTACCCAATGTATTTCAGTAGTGACAGAGTTGCTGCATTGCTGCAGTGCCCTTTGCTGAAATCTGCATCAATGATATGCCAGTGGCAACCGAAACCTCCTTTGGTGAAGTCACTTTTGCTCTCCTGACTGATGCCGTCTGTATGCTACCAAAAAGGAAAAGATGTTTGTATCAGTGTGTACTTTCTAGATAAGCTTCATGTTTTCAATTTACTCTTCAGAAATGTTTGATGCATGGTATGCTAGACATAGGATATATATATATATATATATATATATATATATATATATATATATATATATATATATATATATATATATATATATATATATATATATATATATATATATAAAGAAAGATGATGAGACTTACCAAACAAAAGCGCTGGCAGGTCGATAGACACACAAACAAACACAAATATACACACAAAATTCAAGCTTTCGCAACAAACTGTTGCCTCATCAGGAAAGAGGGAAGGAGAGGGAAAGACGAAAGGATGTGGGTTTTAAGGGAGAGGGTAAGGAGTCATTCCAATCCCGGGAGCGGAAAGACTTACCTTAGGGGGAAAAAAGGACAGGTATACACTCGCACACACACACATATCCATCCACACATACAGACACAAGCAGACATATTTAAAGACAAAGAGTTTGGGCAGAGATGTCAGTCGAGGTGGAAGAGTAGAGGCAAAGAAGTTGTTGAGAGACAGGTGAGGTATGAGTGGCGGCAACTGGAAATTAGCGGAGATTGAGGCCTGGCGGATAACGAGAAGAGAGGATATACTGAAGGGCAAGTTCCCATCTCCGGAGTTCGGATAGGTTGGTGTTGGTGGGAAGTATCCAGATAACCCGGACGGTGTAACACTGTGCCAAGATGTGCTGGCTGTGCACCAAGGCATGTTTAGCCACAGGGTGATCCTCATTACCAACAAACACTGTCTGCCTGTGTCCATTCATGCGAATGGACAGTTTGTTGCTGGTCATTCCCACATAGAATGCATCACAGTGTAGGCAGGTCAGTTGGTAAATCACGTGGGTGCTTTCACACGTGGCTCTGCCTTTGATCGTGTACACCTTCCGGGTTACAGGACTGGAGTAGGTGGTGGTGGGAGGGTGCATGGGACAGGTTTTGCACCGGGGGCGGTTACAAGGATAGGAGCCAGAGGGTAGGGAAGGTGGTTTGGGGATTTCATAGGGATGAACTAACAGGTTACGAAGGTTAGGTGGACGGCGGAAAGACACTCTTGGCGGAGTGGGGAGGATTTCATGAAGGATGGATCTCATTTCAGGGCAGGATTTGAGGAAGTCGTATCCCTGCTGGAGAGCCACATTCAGAGTCTGGTCCAGTCCCGGAAAGTATCCTGTCACAAGTGGGGCACTTTTGTGGTTCTTCTGTGGGGGATTCTGGGTTTGAGGGGATGAGGAAGTGGCTCTGGTTATTTGCTTCTGTACCAGGCCGGGAGGGTAGTGGCGGGATGCGAAAGCTGTTGTCAGGTTGTTGGTGTAATGTTTCAGGGATTCTGGACTGGAGCAGATTCGTTTGCCACGAAGACCTAGGCTGTAGGGAAGGGACCGTTTGATGTGGAATGGGTGGCAGCTGTCATAATGGAGGTACTGTTGCTTGTTGGTGGGTTTGATGTGGACGGACGTGTGAAGTTGGCCATTGGACAGGTGGAGGTCAACGTCAAGGAAAGTGGCATGGGATTTGGAGTAGGACCAGGTGAATCTGATGGAACCAAAGGAGTTGAGGTTGGAGAGGAAATTCTGGAGTTCTTCTTCACTGTGCGTCAGCTTTCAGACAACACCACATACAAAGTTTGCCAAGGTAACCCCATTCCCGATGTCCAGGCGGAGCTTCAAGGAATCCTCAGAACCTTAGGCCCCCTGCAAAACCTTTCACCTGACTCCATCAACCTCCTGACCCCACCGACACCCCGCACCCCAACCTTCTACCTTCTTCCTAAAATCCACAAACCCAATCATCCCGGCCGCCCCATTGTAGCTGGTTACCAAGCCCCCACAGAACGTATCTCTGCCTACGTAGATCAACACCTTCAACCCATTACATGCAGTCTCCCATCCTTCATCAAAGACACCAACCACTTCCTTGAACGCCTGGAATCCTTACCCAATCTGTTACCCCCGGAAACCATCCTTGTAACCATTGATGCCACTTCCTTATACACAAATATTCCGCACGTCCAGGGCCTCGCTGCGATGGAGCATTTCCTTTCACGCCGATCACCTGCCACCCTACCTAAAACCTCTTTCCTCATTACCTTAGCCAGCTTCATCCTGACCCACAACTTCTTCACTTTTGAAGGCCAGACATACCAACAATTAAAGGGAACAGCCATGGGTACCAGGATGGCCCCCTCGTACGCCAACCTATTCATGGGTCGCTTAGAGGAAGCCTTCTTGGTTACCCAGGTCTGCCAACCCAAAGTTTGGTACAGATTTATTGATGACATCTTCATGATCTGGACTCACAGTGAAGAAGAACTCCAGAATTTCCTCTCCAACCTCAACTCCTTTGGTTCCATCAGATTCACCTGGTCCTACTCCAAATCCCATGCCACTTTCCTTGACGTTGACCTCCACCTGTCCAATGGCCAACTTCACACGTCCGTCCACATCAAACCCACCAACAAGCAACAGTACCTCCATTATGACAGCTGCCACCCATTCCACATCAAACGGTCCCTTCCCTACAGCCTAGGTCTTCGTGGCAAACGAATCTGCTCCAGTCCAGAATCCCTGAAACATTACACCAACAACCTGACAACAGCTTTCGCATCCCGCCACTACCCTCCCGGCCTGGTACAGAAGCAAATAACCAGAGCCACTTCCTCATCCCCTCAAACCCAGAATCCCCCACAGAAGAACCACAAAAGTGCCCCACTTGTGACAGGATACTTTCCGGGACTGGACCAGACTCTGAATGTGGCTCTCCAGCAGGGATACGACTTCCTCAAATCCTGCCCTGAAATGAGATCCATCCTTCATGAAATCCTCCCCACTCCGCCAAGAGTGTCTTTCCGCCGTCCACCTAACCTTCGTAACCTGTTAGTTCATCCCTATGAAATCCCCAAACCACCTTCCCTACCCTCTGGCTCCTATCCTTGTAACCGCCCCCGGTGCAAAACCTGTCCCATGCACCCTCCCACCACCACCTACTCCAGTCCTGTAACCCGGAAGGTGTACACGATCAAAGGCAGAGCCACGTGTGAAAGCACCCACGTGATTTACCAACTGACCTGCCTACACTGTGATGCATTCTATGTGGGAATGACCAGCAACAAACTGTCCATTCGCATGAATGGACACAGGCAGACAGTGTTTGTTGGTAATGAGGATCACCCTGTGGCTAAACATGCCTTGGTGCACAGCCAGCACATCTTGGCACAGTGTTACACCGTCCGGGTTATCTGGATACTTCCCACCAACACCAACCTATCCGAACTCCGGAGATGGGAACTTGCCCTTCAGTATATCCTCTCTTCTCGTTATCCGCCAGGCCTCAATCTCCGCTAATTTCCAGTTGCCGCCACTCATACCTCACCTGTCTCTCAACAACTTCTTTGCCTCTACTCTTCCACCTCGACTGACATCTCTGCCCAAACTCTTTGTCTTTAAATATGTCTGCTTGTGTCTGTATGTGTGGATGGATATGTGTGTGTGTGCGAGTGTATACCTGTCCTTTTTTCCCCCTAAGGTAAGTCTTTCCGCTCCCGGGATTGGAATGACTCCTTACCCTCTCCCTTAAAACCCACATCCTTTCGTCTTTCCCTCTCCTTCCCTCTTTCCTGATGAGGCAACAGTTTGTTGCGAAAGCTTGAATTTTGTGTGTATATTTGTGTTTGTTTGTGTGTCTATCGACCTGCCAGCGCTTTTGTTTGGTAAGTCTCATCATCTTTCTTTTTAGATATATTTTTTCCACGTGGAATGTTTCCCTCTGTTATATATATATATATATATATATATATATATATATATATATATATATATATATATATATATATATATATCCACTTTGGCCAA
The DNA here is from genome assembly GCF_023898315.1 of Schistocerca nitens. Lineage (NCBI taxonomy): Eukaryota > Metazoa > Arthropoda > Insecta > Orthoptera > Acrididae > Schistocerca > Schistocerca nitens. The sequence continues at coordinate 218,605,535 of NC_064623.1, read as the reverse complement.
GTGAATCTTTAAAAAATGATATTTTCAAATCCATTTTTCACAGACATGTAAAACAGTCAAACATCATCGTAAACTTATGTAGGAATCATTGTATTGGAGTTATCATAATTATTCCAGTCAAATGGTGTTCGAAACAGCCATTTTCATAACAGAATTGTGGAAGATCTTCTCTCTCTCTCTCTCTCTCTCTCTCTTTTTTTTTTTTGGGGGGGGGGGGGAGGGGTTGCCGAATCCAAATTTCATGTCTGCTGTTTTGTAGCATCTCGGAATCACAAAGAAATTTGCAAAAAGTCTCAAAATTTTTGTACTTTTTTCAGTTTTACATTTGTATCTCCAAAACAATGATTTTTTCAAAAATTAAAATCTGATACAAAATTAAAGTAGACAAAATTTGCCACAAAAGTCACTAGTCAGGTTTGATTTTCTGATGAGTGGTATCGGTGCTAGAGCACACTGAAAAGCAGCGACTTTGTGGCCATTCTGTGGAAAGACGAAAATGCCCAGTCCCAACCCCAACAACATGAAAAATATGCATGTTATCAACAAAAACACCTACACTGCACAAAAATACATTAAATTTTCTATGAGAGACATCTGTAACATTCAATTGTCTCATGAGGACATAAGGGGGGAGGGAGCAAAATGAAAAGTACAAAAAATGCTGTTTGTGTCCTCCCCCATGGCTACCTCTCATCAGTGTTGCACTTTTGGTGTATTACACTTGAAAGTGCTTGTTTTGAATGAATTGATGGGGAAATATGTTTGCTGAAAACATTAACAAATTATATTTGCAACATATTAGGTACATGACACTGAACAGAAAGCTGAATGTGAAATCTGTCTCCAGTAATGTACATGTATCATGAAATGAGTGAGCGCCAAGCCCACAATTGGAACATTCCTTTGAGTAGGTTCTCCAACTGGAGAATAAAGAAAGCATACAAAAGACAGAGAAGCGAACTATCAATTTATGAGTATGGGAGTCTTGTGCACAAGTTTTAATTTATCTCTGTTTGGCTACTGAGGGCCCTGATAATGTTTCTTGGGGAGTAGAAAGTCCAGGTGAAGGTTCTTTGGGAATGGAAGGTCCAGCAAAGTATTAGGGGCTGGGGAAGGTCCACGCTGAATAATGAGCTGTTGCTGTTCTTCAACAGAATAAATTGTTATTGAATGATTAATCATATAATGTAGAAAAACAGATTAGTAAAGACACATAATACTGGAAGATAATACTTCAATTAATACTTTCTGATGCCTCAGCTGCTTCAGACAGTAGTAATGAAAGAGGTTCTTCCAGGTTGTCTTTTCTTCTACATAAAAATTGAAGTTGATGTTGGAGCACAACCCTTCACATTATTGACAGAGTTTTGTGCAGAACAGTCCTGCTTGTCTATACCCTCCCCGGACTTGGAAATCTATCATCATGGTGCCCAAGAAACATTACCTGGTCCCACAACAGCCAACCAGATGTGAATAAAAATTCTGTGCACCAGACATCAGTATAGGTATTTCTTCATACATCAAAAGTTCACTATACAGGTTCTCTGTCATTCAAATCCTTATTCTATCACTAAATGCCTTCTTTCTTTTCCAGATGGAGAACATACTCAAAAGGATGTTCCAATCCTGGATGTGAAATTCACTCATTTCATGACACATAACTACATTAAGATTTCACATTCAGCTTTCTGTTCAGTGTCATGTACCTAATGTGTTGCAAGTATAATTTGTTACTTTTTCAGCAAACATAATTTCCCATCAAGTTACTCAAAACAAGTTCTTTGGAACAAAATACCTGAAAAGTGTGGCTCTGATGAGAGAGAGACATGTGGGAGGGTGCAGAAGGCATTTCTCATAATTTTCACTTTGCCCCCTTCCCCCTTACAGTCTTATGAGAAAATTTTTACACCCTTATGAGAAAATTGATTGTTGCAAACTGTCTCTTGTAGGAATTTAATAATCTTTCACATGGTGTAAGGGTTTTTGAAGATAACATGCATTTTTTTTGAGTAGATGGGGTTGGGATTGAGTGTTTTTGTCATTTTCGCAGAATGATCAGAAAATCACTGCTATTCAGTGTGCTGAAGTGCCAATCTTCTCATCAGAAAATCAGACCTGACTAGTGTATTTTGTAAGAAGTTTTGTCTATTTTAATTTTGTACTGAACGTTTATTTTAGAAAAAATCATAGTTTTTGAGATATAAGCGAAGAACTGAAAAATGTATGAAACTTTTGAAGCTTTTTTGCATCCTTCTGTTGTGAAGAAATTTGGATTCAACAAAAAAGAAATGTACATATAGAACTGCTGAGGAAAACCATCTGCAATTTTGTTATGGGGAAACCACCATTAGACTGGGCTAAGTATGTATTGCTCTGCATTATGTTGTGAAGAGGTGTTAGATGTGTAACTCAGGGGGTTGCATATGGGTGGTGGAGTGCATTATAGGTGTAGAAGTAAAAAAGGGGAGGAGGGGGAACCAACAAACATAAATATCCAAGGATGAATCAGTTAATGTGTTTATGTGTGTACTCACACACACACACACACACACACACACACACACACACACACACATAGTGAGAGAGAGAGAGAGAGAGAGAGAGAGAGAGCCAATTTTTGACCCCAATGTACTAATCAAAGAGTTGGGGAGGTTTCCCTTGATTATCAGGTAACAATTTTAACCCTACACTCTACTCATTCCCAACCACCCCATCTACCTTCCTGAGGAAGGATCTCATACAGTCTCGAACATCATTGATGTATAATAGGAACAAAATTGGGCCCAGTACACTACCCTGAGGGACATCTATGTTTATATGGTTCTTATCTGACAATTGTCTATTCTATATGCAATTATTTAATTGCAAACCTGTCATTATGTAGAAGGATGTATATGGATTTTCTGCAAAATTAGGTGTTAATTGAGGCCTTTTAGAACATCAAAATAGTTTGCAAATTGTCAGTCACATATAATGTGCCCGTGTCTGCAGCCAGCTAGTCAACACATCTGACTGCTGTGCGGAGGACATAGGTTTGTTTGCTGGTACTGTCAGGCATTTTTGCTTGGTGGGAAGGCTGGTCCACTCTGGCTCCTGGTGCCAGCTGAGCAGCTACTTGAATGAAAAGTGGTGACTCCAAGGTCTGTAAAACTGACGATGGTTGGAAGAGAGGTGTGCTCACCCTGTGTGCCTCTGTACCACATCCCAATGATGCGATATTGCAGAGGTGACACAATGGCTAATGAGCAGTTCACAGTCCACTCGGCCTGATCGCGGAGTTAGTTTTTTTAATTATTTTATTATTATAATAATTAGACTAAAGCTACCTGGAAGCCGAGAAACTTACATGCCATCTCCCTATGGATGACGTTATTTAGCATTCATGTCTGCTTCTTCTGATTGTGTGATTGGTATGTCTTTTGTTGACTGTTCTTTGCTTATCTGTCTGTGCTGACAGCTTCATTGAAATGTGGTGCAAAAAAATTGTGCTATGCCATGTTTAGCCTGTTTAAGGACTTTCTCTTCTATCAAATGAATTAAAATTTTTAAAACATTTACTTGCTTCTGATTTATTTTTATGTTTCCTTTGCATTATGGCAGCATGATTAACATATGATTGTTTGCACAATAGGTTGGCAAAATGAGAATTCCACCACCAAGCAACTGATTCTGCAGTCTCAAGAAGCTTGTCAGCCTTAGATTAAGTGCTAATGCAAGTGACAGTGCGTGAAAAATTGCTGGGCTGCAAAATGTCTGCCTAGTTAATCTCCAGACAACTCACCAGTGTTGCATTCTTTTGTTCAGAGGTGATTAAATGTTGTTGAAGAGAAATGATGAACTTTGACATTTGCTTTCACTGATTTGAGTTGTTGCACCATATCCTTGATTGTATTACACACACAGTATGGAACGAGACATGGATGTCCACCTGAGATGGAATAACCATCAGACTACACTATTATCTGTCTTCAGCTCTCTTCTAGATAATGGGGATCTGGTAGATTGCACAATAAGTGCTGAAGGTCAATATTTCAAAGCACATAGGGTGATTCTCTCAGCCTGCAGTCCATATTTTGAATTAATATTCAGCCAACATCATGAGAAGCATCCAGTTGTTATACTGCCAGATGTAAAGTTTCAAATTTTGAAGGCTCTGATGGAGTATATGTACTCTGGAGAAGTGAAGGTCCCACAGAATAAGCTCTGTACCATCCTTAAACTTGCCGAGACTCTACAGATTAAGGGCCTGTCATTTGCTGGTGATGGAGAAATGAAAAACAAACTTGAGCATAGGAGAAGGAATGAGTCTACCATTCTCCATGAACAACACGGTTTTGGTAAACATCTGTGTGAACCCAGACACGGTTCTCAAGTTGAGCAGAAAGGAGATGTTTCCTCACCACACACCTTAGAAAAGGAATGCTCTGAAGACATTGATTCCCATCTGCCGGCTGCTCAGGAAAGTGAGACTGATAGTTCCACTTATGTCTCCCACGAAAAACCAGTTGATGAGCCAGCAATGTCCCAAGACGTTAGTGATACTGAGGCCTTCAATGTGTTCGAGTGTTCATCTCTCACAAAAATACTCACTAAATCAAACACCCGTGTGTCTGGGATATTGTTAAACCCAGTTTCCAGTAGTTTAGATTCCAATGAATCGCCAGGAACATCCAGAGAGAATATTGGAGAACAGCGAATGGTAAGTGAAAATGTGCTTCCAACACACACAACTGGTAAAGAACTGAGAATGTCAGAACCTCTAGGTATGTTTGTTGAAAGACCAGTTGTGGACCTTCTACCAGAAATAAAGCAGGAGGATCCAGATGGTGACAGTATAGAGGAGATAATCCTAGATGATGACATCAGTGAAAGTGACGATCGCAGTCACGATGGTGGTGACGACGACCACAGTACTGTCAGAGAATTACTGAGAGAGATACCAGAAGACTCCTTTAGTGATCAAGGTTTCTGCAGTCTAGAACAACACAGGGACACATGCTTTGTAGAACCAGCATCAATCTTACCTATTCGATTTAGATGTGATGCGTGCGGGAGGTCATATCGGTATCACAGAGGTTTGTCGAGGCACTTGAAGTACGAGTGTGGGAAAGAACCACAGTTCAGGTGTCCTCATTGTCCTGCGAGATATACTCAGAAGCACCATTTAAGAACACACATGGTGAGGAATCATTTATCTTACTAGGTTTAAACTGTTATGAATAGAAAACTTGCACAAATCCCTTTAGGTAATCAAAAGGTGCATTAGTCATTGAGCTGTATTACTCTTGTTTGATATTACAGATGGTGTTCGAGCAGTGGGCTGAGTGTAAAGTCACTGAATGAAAGTAACTAGTTTCCACAGTAGATCTACTTCATTTTACATGAATATAGTCATGAGTTTTGTATGTTGTTAGCTTGGGCTTAATGTGAGTTGTGTGTAAGTCATTAGTCTATTGGAGGTTCATTTAATCTGCACTGGTTGGTAGCTATTTCAGAGGAGCTTCAGTCTTGAAGGTTATTCATTGATTTAACTTATCTCAACACCATCTACACTTGCAGTTGCAGAAAAATTCTGCACAAATTGCAGAAAGCTGGTTTTACTTTTTTTTCAGCCAGTGTGCTGTAAACTCAATATTACATCTATAAATGGTCCGAGGATAAGCAGAAAGGATTTACTTGGAAAATTTAGAAGGTGGAGAGTTTAAAAACTAGCAGTCTGTTGTGTGATTTGGCACATGTGAGGAAAGAAGAAATTTTAAAGGCAGTACCTGTTGATATGGTTCCAAGTAGCTGCTGATTCAGGGTGAAGCATTGTGGAGAAAATACTGAGATAGTATCATCCACTGGCATTGACTTGCTGCTCTGCCACTTGATTGTTGGCCTTCTAGTGATGGCATAATGCTGCTTTCAGTCCTGAGTAGCCTTCCAACCAACTTGCAAATGAAGATGAGCGACAAAGCAAATTACAAGTTTGCAAGTGGTGCATCTATAATCACAAAACTAATTTGAGATGTGAAATTTGTTTTTGTGGTCTTGTAACTATTTGAAATGGTATAGGTTGGTACACAATTATACTGTGTATCTGTATAATATTTGTCAACACTTGTGATGGCAGCATGGAGCAACAACTGATTGTCAGAATATAGTATGTAGTACACAGTATTACATGCTCAGTAACATTCATTGCTAACTGAAACTTGAAAATTGGTGCTTGACATTCCAAACTTGTCATTTAATAAATTTTATTTTGCAAGTGAAACTGTTTACTACATAGTACAGTAACTGTTGCTTGGATGCAGTTTGTGAGTATTAGCATCTGTCATCAGTATTTCTCAGGTCAGATGCTTTATGTACTTAGAAAAATTATTCTGAATTTTGATTTATGATTCACAGTTATGTATTAACCTGTCAGACTTTCTAAATAATGTATTAATGCTGCCTGTAACAAATAAGAACTCATATTTAGGAATGACATTTTTTCGGCATGTTACATGCTTTACTATACTCAGTTTTACTGTAGTTGTCATGTTTGCATAATCTGCAAGAACAGGACTGCTCACAAGAATAGATAAACACAATACAACAGATTTGGAGCTGTAAATGCGTTGTAACTTGCATTATGGAACTCTGTAACTGCCAATTGACTCAATGGAATGGCTGCTGAATGCTGAATCTCTGTCAGTTACCCCTGTTGGAGTCCAATATGCTTCAAGCATAAATACCCTGGCTGCATACACAATAAACTTTTCACTGCTTGCTGGACAGACCTCTGGCTGTGGTGCTTGTGAGGGGCATCATTAGTACCCTGGCTGCACAGAATTGTCCATGTGTAACAGGTTGTAAGACTGAGCTCTGAGGCTGCCTGTTGCAATGACGAGGAGATCAACCTGTTTAAATTAAAATGGCAAGGGTAAAAGCACTCCAATAAAAATGGAGTGGTGGGTTGTGAGTTATGCCCAGATAGCTCAGTTGGTAGAAGACTTATCCGCAAATGACAAATGTCCGAAGTTTGAGTCCCAGTATGGTACACAGTTTGGATCTGCCAGGAAGTTTCAAATTGCCACCTGATCTGCTGCAGAGTAAAAATACTTTCTGGAAAAATGGGACAGGTGTCATCATCTTGAAGTTTGTTTTAATAATGGCAGTGCTACTGTTCCTGTTGGAGATAGTATGAACTTGCCTTCCACTTATTTTTGAACTGACTAAAACCTTGTTAGTTTGAGGGAACCCACAGTTTAATGTAGACTCTGAACCACAGTGTAACTCAGTGTTTTTCACATTACCAAATAATTGCCAGAGGTGAAAGAACCAAGATTTGACAGAATAAAAGCTAGTGTAACAATGAAAACAATCAATTATTGACAAAATTATTTAATTGGATAGATGAAAAATCTACTCACCAAGTGGCAGCAGAACATGCACATAAAAGACGGCTGTAATTGGCAATTACAATCGTCTGCTCGTGGAAACCTGTACTCTTTGTGTTTATAAGTCTTTTTTTATTTTTATTTTAATCTCGTCCTACTAAAATTTAACAATGTTCAGCATGGTACTATAATTTACATTAACAATACAACTTTGTAACGGATTTATTTGAATAGCTACATTCCATGTCATCCATCCCTGATATAGCACAAAATCATCACCATTTTCCAGTTTCAGTTCACCACATGAGAATTACAAGTGCTGTGCATCTCATCCTGTTGCCACACACTATTCCTCATGGATTTCCTTTCAGATCCGGCTGACTGCATCCACAGCACAATTTTAATGTCGTTGTCCTTAACAGCTTCCCAGTTTCTGTCTATGGCTCATGTGGTCTTCTAGTTTTACAGTTGAGGTTAAATTTCTTTCCACATGTTCACTTTTCTCTCTTTCTAGCAAAAGTATGATGCCTAAAACAAGTGCAGTCAGTGTCAGTAATGAACAGAAAAGTTGTAAACATGCACAAGATTTTGCACATGGGAAGCTGTACCAAATATTAAACGTAATTTTGGAGGGCTGGTGACATTATGTGACGAGAAATATCTCAATGTATGGTAGAATAAAACACACAACTAAGGTTTATGGCAGAAGTACATGTTGTTAAACATTTGTCAATAAGTGGAACATGAACTGTTCAATGAAATGTCAGTACTAGGTTTCACAGAAACACTTCAGTCATTAACAAACAATTTTTATTATTCAAACACCAGTTTCTCTCTGTAGCAAAAATTAAAATTGGGACATTGTTATCATGGACTCCACATAATTCTGACACATAGTTCACCTTAATTATGATTATCCTGAGTTACCTTTATCTGTGCATTTTTTTTTTTTTTTTTTTTTTCTGTTGGACCACTACATCCGTGACACTCAGTCATGGGTCATTATGTACTCATTATTTCAAACAAAATGCCATAAATATTAATGAAACAAGGGCTATCTGTCATGTTCTGTCAAACTCACAGTTGCTATATTCACCACAGAAAATCCCATTCCAACATGCTTATTAGAATTTTACATTTGTTCACATTCTCCAGCTTTAACTGACAGTAGAACTACACTATCCGAGAATCCCAGGAACTCAACAAGTGAATTCTGTATTCTAAAATCCATCAAGTTGTTCATTCTTCTGACTGTGCAGGTCCATTAGTTCGCTGATTTTTTAATGTTTGACATTTTAACCATTCTTGCACAATTTTAGGGGTATTCATTGCTTCTTCAGGAGATGACATTAAATTCCTGAGTCTTTCTTCCTCAGATTTGCCTTGAAAGAGTGACAATAGCAGTCCCTGAATACAATGTAATGGTCTGGTCACACAAGCTTAAATTGAAGATATCAATATAATTTTCATTCAAGTGCTTTGTGAATGGAATTTTTTTGGCAAAGTCATTCCATCACTAAAGCAGTGAATGTTGCTTCCTAATAATTCACAGCATTTTCTGTTTTCATTAGAATTCACATTCCCTCTTTGAAACTCAGAAAATATACGTGGAAGTGACACTTTCCATCAATGATTTCATATAAACTGTTCTCAGTATTCTTTCCACATCGCATTATGGGAAAATCCTGAGAATTTGACAGTGCTCTCCATTACTTTCATCATTACCAATTTTAATTTCTGTAACTGCTGCTCTGGTGGCTTTGTATAACAACATTCAGCTTGTGATTGGTCAGCTTACATAATTGTGATACCACATTATTATAGATTGTGTCAGTGTCTGCAATGGAGGGACACAAAGGCATCATTTCACCTACTGGAAAATAACAAAGAGTTGTTTATGTTCCAATGAGAGCAATGGTGCTCCTAGAGCTTTTCTGTCATAGACATCAACATGATCTCTGGCTAAATGACACCACAGTGACATAGGCCTAACAGTCAGTGGCCATGTATTGCTTGTAAAAAGATACCGCAGTAGCATTTGTGGCAGTCAGTGAATCATGACAAAAATGATGGAGGGAACTGAAAGCTTGATTTTTTTCCCTAATTTTATGTGACAAGGAAACTTACAAGATTTTATGCAGCAACATAAATGCACAATAGAACAACAGAAAATTTATTACAGAAAGTAAACAAAATTAAAATGACAAAAAATATTAAGCATATCCAATGTAATGACTGCTTGATTAGGGAATCACAAGATCTATCATATTATCATAGGAAGCAAATTACCATAAGCAATGTGACAAGGGCAACTGAAGAAAACATTTATAGAGTGCTACAGATAGATTGAAGTACCAGTAACTAAATGCTGTTCCTAGAGACACTGACAAAGGCAACACCATAGTAGCTATAAAAGTAAAAGAATACACTGAAAAATTAAAACAACAGAATTCCTGCAATATGACAGAGGGTAAAGCAAAAACTAACAATTGTATCTTGCATAAAATGGAATCTTAAAAACCCAAGCTTATAAGAAATACACACTACAAAGACTTTCTTGATGATGTCCCACTTCATCTTGGAGTCAATGTAAAGATGATTATCTGCATCTTGTCACTGAAGGCAAATTAATGGCCTCCCAGCTGTACTTTAAGTTGACCAAGCAAAGATAAAATTAGAAGACTTGTGTCATGGAGTCAACCAAAAGGAAAATGTTGTTGATTAACTTTCCACACCTCTCTTCTTCACAGCTGAGTGCAAAGCCCACAGTGTTTTGCTGTAATAGTTGTCATTTAATGAACAGCTGTTTGATATAAACTTGATATTGGCCATGACATTAAGTTGTCCTCATGCAGGTTGTGGACACTAGCATGGATGTAATAAGAATGGGTTTTTGACATCACAACATAAAATTTCACATTACAAAGCATTCCTGCAGATGGGAAGAATGTATTAACTCTGTCAGCTTTTGGGAACATTTTACCAAATGTGAACCAGTATAGTGTGAGATCATCTACAATGTCAGAGACTTTAAGCTTACAGCTTACTAAAGGTAAAATGTCATGTAGGTTATAAGAAAAAGGGGATTTTGGTAGAATTTGTTATAATAAAACATCAAAAATAGCATGTCGGTGGTGAACACTGTTACAACATTTATGAGAGCAAAGGTATAGGATGTATATGAACCTCAACCAACATCCATGTGCATTTCTGTTGATCATTTAAAAGTTACAACTTACTTTGAAACCATTTAGAAATCCAAAGTTTAGTAACATATGTGTTACCTCAGTATGTAGCAATCTGGCAGCATACTCCTTTCTCTGTGTGGCGAACTATGTTGAATGCTCAGTTAGACATTAAATTTAAATGTGTCACAAGTGTTCAAAACTTGCTTGTTCAAAGAAATCATCATTAATGTTGTGTATAGCAGGAAATGGAATATTTTTACAGCTCTGTTTTTGTGTTAAGCATCTGTGAATCCATTAAGACCTCTGTGAGATTCATCTGGATTTCAAGAATCGCTAATTAAGTTAAAACATCAATCTTTCACATGTCTATTTTTGGAAGCATTTATGTGATTTTTCCTTAAGTGATAGCAAGGGCAGTTCATAATAAAGTCAGATCCCAGGGTACAAAGAAATAAGCACATTTATTGGTACACATGTAAATGAACAGTTCTCAGATCTGACATCAAATAGGAATATAATAGCACTTTTGATGTCTACATCAACATCAAAACTCCACGGGCCAGCTGACAGTGTGCGTGGAGGGCATTTCTGGCACCACTAACAGATTCCTGCTCCCCTATTCCATTTGCAAATGGTGTGTGGGAAGAATAATTGTCGGTAAGCCTCTGTGCCGGCTCAAATTTCTAAAATTTTCTCGTCACGGCTATTTCACAAGATGTATGTGGAAGGTAGAAATATGTTTCCGACTCTGCCCAGAAAGTACTCTCAAAAAGTTTCAGTAGTAAACCTGTCCCTGCTGCACAATGCCTCTCTTATGGTATATGGCACTGGAGTTTGCTGAGCATTCCTATAGTGCTCTCAAACTGACCAAACGATCCTCTGACAAAATGCACTGGTCTTTTTGGATCTTTTCTGTCTCTTCTACTTACCTGGTAAGGGCCCCAGAATGATGAACAATACTCAAGAATCAGTCAAACAAATGCCTTGTAAGCCATTTCTTTCATAGATGAGTTACATTTCCTTAAGGTTCTTCCTACGAATTTCAGTCTGGCATCTGCTCTTCCTACTATTTGTTTTATGTGGTCATTCCACTTAAAGTGGCTCCGGACGGTTACTCCTAAACTTAGAAATCGACAGAATGTTCATCTTGTCGGGAAACGTGTTTGTCAGTTACATTATGAAGCGCAGCCAGTTTATGTGAGAAGGATTTGGAATTTCTGGTATATGCTGGACCTGAAATTTTGATCTTCTCAAATTAAGTGAACACCTGAGCAACACTTGAGAAACTTAAGGAAAAGCCTATTTCAATGACATCTTAATATGTTTCACAAATCAGACTCTTGTCCATTTTAAGAAGTTAGTATTAATGTTAAAATGGTTTGATATTTCTTCTTAGAAACTACAAAATATACTGAAGTCTGAAAATGGATATGGAAGCAAAAATTCATTTCTATATGTGCTTAACTTTCATAATTAATACCATTTCATGCTAAATGACTATTTATGAGACTTGAAGTCTTAAGTGTCATTGGCCTGCCGTTGCTTGGGTTAGCACTGGAGTAGAGGCGTACAGTAAGTCTGTGTGGCATATCTCATTTGCCAGCTGGTATTGACCTCAAAGGCATTGTTTTCAGTGGGTCAGAACAGTACTGATCTTTGAGCACTGTTATGTCTTATTTTCGAGAGGTAACCGTAGGCTCTTTGTCTAATAAGTACAGGATGTGATGCTTAATTCCAGACAAATTTCAATTTGAATTTTCCTTCATATTGTAGTTCTGATGGAGGTCATGACTGGTATTCTTGAAAGCCGTAGGCATCTAGTAAGCAGTCACAACCTCAAAATGCCTGAGATGTTACTGACAAGTGTAGAGAACAGTCAAAGAGCACTGGGCATTTGCCCACTGAAATAGTTCGATTCTTAGGGTACCCGAACTCAGCTGTGTATGTCTGGCTAAGTATAATACTGCGGAAAAGTCTGGGGAAGGTTACAGTAACCCAGTGAGGAAACCTCATTCTAGAAAATGAATTTCACGAACTGCGGCAGTCATCAAAAAGGCTCAAGTGCTGATTTCAGAGGACCCGGCGAAATTGCTGAGGAAACTGGCGTCGGTACTGAATGTCAGTGAGCAAAAAAAATTTCGAATGGCAGAGGAGGACCTCATATTTTTTATTTATTTATTGTTCTGTGGGACCAAATTAAGGAGAAGTCTCCATGGTCATGGAACAAGTCAATTCATGAAATTATAACATAATAGTAGAAACAGATAAAATGAAATACGAGAAACGTATTCAGGTGACAATCCGTAAGTTTAAATAAAGAAAATCAACAATGTAACACTGGAATTTGCTTAATTTTTCAGCTCTTCCAGGAGCTCCTCAACAGAATAGAAGGAGTGAGCCATGAGGAAACTCTTCAGTTTAGATTTAAAAGCGTTTGGGCTACTGTTAAGATTTTTGAGTTCTTGTGGTAGCTTATTGAAAATTGATGCAACAGAATAGTGCACTCCTTTCTGCACAAGAGTCAAGGAAGTGCATTCCACATGCAGATTTGATTTCTGCCTAGTATTAACTGAGTGAAAGCTGCTAACTCTTGGGAATAAGCTAATATTGCTAACAACAAACGATGTTAAAGAAAATATATACTGTGAGGGCAATGTCAGAATTCCCAGACTATTGAACAGGGGTCAACAAGAGATTCTCGAACTTACACCACATATAGCTCGAACAGCCCGTTTTTGAGCCAAAAATACCCTTTTTGAATCAGAAGAATTACCCCAAAAAAAAATAATAGCATATGACATAAGCGTATGAAAATATGCAAAGTAGACTACTTTTTGTGTTGAACTGTCACTTATTTAAGATACTGTTCTAATGGTAAATAAAGCAGCATTTAGTTTCTGAACAAGATCTTGAATGTGGGCTTTCCACAACAGCTTGCTATCTATCCGAACGCCTAGGAACTTTAACTGTTCCGTCTCGCTTATAATATGCCCATTCTCTCTGATCCAAATATCAAGTTCTTGTTGAATTGTGAGTTAGAAACTGTAAAAACTGAGTCTTACTGTGATTTAGCGTCAAATTATTTTCCACAAGCCATGAACTTATTTCATGAACTACATTATTTGATAATGTTTCAATATTACACACAAGATCCTTCACTACCAAGCTGGTGTCATCAGCAAACAGAAATATTTTTGAATCACCTGATAATATTAGAAGGCATATCATTTATATGAATAAGAAACAGCAGCGGCCCCAGCACCGACCCTTGGGGAATGCCCCACTTAACAGTGCCCCATTGGGACTGAACATCACTACCACTCTCAATATTGGGGAGAATTACCTTCTGCTTTCTGTTCTTAAAGTAAGAGGCGAACCAACTGTAAGCTACTCCCCTTACTCCATAATGGTCCAACTTCTGCAGTAATATTTTGTGGTCAACACAGTCAAAAGCTTTCGTTAAATCAAAGAAAACACCTAGCGTTCGCAACCTTTTATTTAATCCATCCAAAACCTCACAGAGAAAAGAGAATGTAGCATTTTCAGTTGTTAAACCATTTCTAAAACCAAACTGTACATTTGACAGCAAATTATGTGAATTTAAATGCTCCAGTAACCTTGTATATACAACCTTCTCGATAAGTTTAGCAAACACCGATGGCATAGAAATAGGTCTAAAATTGTCAAGATTATCCCTGTCTCCCTTTTTATAAAGTGGCTTCACTACCGAGTACTTTAATCAGTCAGGAAACCGACCACTCCTAAAGGAAAAGTTACAGATATGGCTAAGTACTGGGCTAACATACATAGAACAATACTTCAGTATTCTGCTAGATACCCCGTCATATCCATGAGAGTTTTTGGTCTTTAGTGATTTAATTATTAACTCAATCTTCCTCTTGTCAGTTCACGGAGGAGCATTTCAGGTAACAGTCTCAGAACACTTTTTACTACGAGCGCTATATGATTCCCTGTTGGGACTAGGTTTCTATTTAGTTCACCTGCTATATTCAGAAAGTGATTATTAACTACTGTACATATATGCAACTTATCAGTAACACGGACATTCCCACTATGCACTGATTCTATATCTTTGACCTGTCTCTGCAGACCAGCCACTTCCTTTACGACTGACCATATGGTTTTAATTTTATCCTGAGACTTAGCTATTCTATCTTCATACCACATACTTTTTGCCTACCTAATAACTTTTTTAAGCACCTTACAATACTGTTTGTAATGGGCTGCTGCATTTAGATTTTGACTGTTTCTAACATTTTGATATAATTGCCACTTTGTTCTACAGGATATTCTTATCCCTCTAGTCAGCCACCCAGGCTGCCTGTTTGTGCTAGTACCCTGTTTCGAATGTTCTAATGGAAAGCAACTTTCAAAGAGCACGAGAAAAGTTTTGAGGAAAGCATTATATTTATCGTCTACTGTATCAGCACTATAAACATCTTGCCACTCTTGTTCCTTGATAAGGTTTGGTCTCTACAGCAACTGGATCAGCTTTCCTAAAAAGTTAATAACTGTATTTAACATGTGTTGCAGCACAAAAATCTTTTAGAGTTAAAAAATGTGCATCATGATCTGAAAGGCCATTCACTTTTTTGCTAACGGAATGCCCTTCTAGTAATGAGGAATGAACAAAAATGTTGTCTATGGTTGTTCTACTGTTCCCTTGCACTCTCATTGGAAAGAATACGGTTTGCATAAGATTATATGAATTAAGGAGGTCTACCAGCATCCTTTTCCTTGCACAATCACTTGTACAATTAATATTGAAGTCACCACATATAACTAACTTTTTGTATTTCCTATAAAGTGAACCAAGAACCTCCTCTGGCTTTAGCAAAAACGTTGTGAAATCAGAGTCTGGGGTTCTACAAATAACAACAGTTAGAAGTTTAACTCCACTAAATTTAACCACACCTGCACAACATTCAAACACCTTTTCAGTGCAGTACTTTGAAACATCAATTGACTCAAATGGGATACCGTTTTTCACATACATGGCTACTCCCCCACACCGCAAAGAGCTCCTAGAAAAGCTGCCAGCCAACCTGTATCCTGGTAAAGGAAGCCTCTGAATTATCTCCTTATTTAAGAAGTGTTCAGATATACCAATAATTTCAGAGTCAACATCTATAAGCAGTTCACTAACTTTATCTCTAATACCTTGTCTATTTTGATGAAATATACTAACTCCCTCATTACTCGGATACCTGAGCTTTGTCAAAGGGGTTCCTTTGTTAGAGAGACTTCCCTTAAGCAGGAATACCTATCAGCTGACTTCAGTCTAAAAAACGTGCAGCTCTAACACCCACTAGTACAGGAATTTTCCCATGAGTGATCCCACCACCCCCACCTATGCTGTCACCTATAAGCTTTGCCAACCTCCCCTTTCCATACCTGTTGAGGTGCAGGTCACATCTAGTGAAACCCGTCCTGCCGATAGACTCCACCGACACCCCGAGCCTCACGTTATTACGCTTGACGGCTGTAGTAACACGAGGCCGATTGTGACGCTGAAACAGTTCCACAAAATGCACATTAGTGTTGCCAGTCTGAATGGCTATCATTTCCAGGTCACCATCTATGTCATACTCCCCATCCCTATCAATACTATTACCAGCCCCACCCACAATCACCACCTGATCCTCTTTAGTAAAATCCCTACATAACCCCCCTATGTTCACAGTCACCTGAGCCAATCCTGCATTAGGCTTCACAATGCTGGTGACCTGGTAGGCTGAAACTGGCTCTCAGATAACACTGATATGTTCTGATCGAAGGAGTTCTGCCCCTGAATAGCCTGGATTTGAAACTCCTCAACTACTTTGTTTGGCACCCTAATGTCACATGTCTACAGACCATTGTCGAAGCAACATTCCCGAATATGGACAGTGCTGTATTAAAGAGTGCATGGGATTGCTTCAGAACAAGATTGGAGGCAGTCATTGTGGCTGGAGGGGGTAACGTCAAGTAATGTTACTCTTGAAAGGTACCACTATTTATATGTGAAAGAACTATCATTTGCATTTTGTTGTAATAAATTTGCTTTCTTTAAAAAAATCATTTGTCCACATTTAAGCACGGTGCCCTGTAGTGTGTTTCAATGTACTTAATGACAGTTTTGACTCTTTTTTCCTTGTTTGAAGTCCATCAGTGCAGTTTGGAAAGTGTATGTGAACCGGGTACAATTTTGTGTTGTTAGGTGAATAATAATGGCAGTTTCCCTACATGCTGCTAGTTGTTGTTTAGATGAATAAGGCAGAAAAACACACACACACACACACACACACACACACACACACACACACACAGTTATCACAAATACTGTACGAACATCACTTATTCCCCCAGTGTGTGCTTTCTCCTGTACAGTCCAACCATTTGTATGTAGCAATTATTTTTCTAGTCCCTTGCAAAACAAGCCCACTTCTTTTGTTAACAAATATTATATGTACAGTACAGTATTGCAGACTTTTGTTTTCATTGTGAAAATGTTGTAACAAATGTTTTTCTTAAGAACCGAAGTAGTGATGCCCGGTGCCTGAAGAATGCACCGTAACACATTGCCATATACTGTACAGTGTGAGTGTTAGCAGTGCTGTATGTTTGTATAGGATCAAGCAGGAAAGGGCAATGCCTAAGTGGAATCTGTAAATTTTTAGTGGTCTAATACGTTTAGTAATAATCTTATGAGCATTATAGTGGCATCTGTGTGAGGCTAAATATTCATCATGTGTTTTACACTCTGCTTAAGAAATGTGTTTTTTTTTCATCTTGTAACATGCAATTTTCAAATCATGTCAAGGAGACATTTCGTATTTAAAATAAGAAACATTTTTTAAGAGCAATATAATAATTTACATTATTTTATATATATTCTTGAGATACTGCTACACAAATGCATATTGCAGTTTCCAGTAAACAAAAATAAAAAGTGTAATTACTGTGTTCAAACTATGAAACTGACCTCAGTGAAGTCTTTAGTAGTATAGCCAGAGGAGTAAAGAGTAATCTTTTTAATGAACCAAGCTCCAAGTTAAGTATATTACTGTCTTTTATTTTATTGTAAATTTAAACCCCATTCACACTGCTATTTGGACATTGCATATTAAGCAGTGTGTCAGGACTTTAAAATTTTCTCTGTGGCAAATGCTGTAGTTGTGGTCAATGTTTATTTAAGGATAACACCACCTCATGTACATAAAGGGAGAAAATAGCTAGAGTTTTTAATCTTTTAACAGTGATTGACAGGATACCTTTTGTTTCACAACACATTTGTTCCTTATTATTTGTTGAAGATGACATTGAGGTGATAGATATTCCATATGGCTGTGTAGATAGTGTTCATTAGTTTTATCTGTAATTTTGTCTGCCCCTGGTAGCTGAGTGCTCAGCACGACGGAATGTCATACATAATGGCCTGGATTCGATTCCCGGCTGGGTCGGAGATTTTCTGCACTCAGGGATTGGGTGTTGTGTCGGCCTTATCATTGTCATTTTATCCCCATGACACACAAGTTGCCGAAGTGGCATTAACTCAAAAGACCTGCACCAGGCGAACCATCTACCCGATGGAAGACACTAGCCACACGGTGTTTCCATTACCTGTAATTTTAACAATTCAGAAATCTGAGGTTTTGTTTATGTAAATGATAGGAGGAATAGTTTTGAGTGGCCATCCATTATGGAAGTTCCATTTTCAGGTACAACATTCCAAAGACTGGCTTAATTGTCTTTATTCGATGCTGGAGCAAAGTTTTAGCTTTGCTTATATCAACTGATGAACATTACTCATTCAGTCATCAAACTATAGAACATAAAAGTGGAATCAGGAAACTGGTTGAATACCCAGAAATAGATAATATATATATATTTTTAGATGTACATCACCATCTGTGCAATTGTTTATTCCCTCAAGGTTTGTTAAAATGTGACTGGTCTATTATATTTTAGTAAGCTAGGCCTAAAACTGTTTTTACAATGTAGAGAAAATGCTTGTAGTTCTCTTTTAAACGTGTAATTTATGCCTGTGATGTTTTTGTGTCAAACTCTGAAATAATGCATGTTTCACACATTTGTAGGAATTATGGAATGGTGGTATACTTATATATTGAAAGAAATGTATTGTTCACAATTTATTTAACATCAGTCAGAACTATGTGTTTTGACAGACCTTCAGCATCAGATCATGTGGTTAAACAAAGTGTTGTTATCTGGACAGTTCCTTCATTGCATGAGTACACAGTGATCACTGGCCTCTTTCTACATCTATACCCTGTGAACCACCATGAGGTGCATGGCATCTATACTCTTTCAAGAGTTTCTGTCCTCTATAGACTATATGATGTACATGTACAACTGTGGTATGCATCCATGTCATCTTGGAGGTACAGTTCAGAGTAGGCATTTGATATGATTTCTTGTCATACACAAATTGTTGGTGTTGGTGTGATGTCTTCTCCTCTCATTTTTCTCTGTTGTTTTAGAAATCATATGGTGCCACCAGTATTTATCAAACTGTTGATGTATGAAAATGTGTTTGCTACAAATAATTACTGGTACTGTTGTAATTATGAATAAAAATGAAGGAAGTGGTCTAGTGAAAATAAATTGGTACAATGTTTTGTGCAGTTTTGTTTTCCAGCCAAAACTTAACTATTTCACATCAGTAAGACAATTTCATAATAACCTAATGACCACATGTTTGTAAGGTTGTAATATTTTGTGCCAGAGAAATATTCTGTCCTCCCTCTGAAACTCGTCTGCTTTTACAAAGAATGGGCAGTTACAATAAGGTTACCATACACAGTCTTAAGTTATATAATGTTTTTAATGTTACTATGTTATATAATATGCTTGTAAATATTGATGTAAACAGAATTTGTTTCTGTAAATAAATATTCTGATTAAGAATGTTTGTACTGTTATTGTCTTAATGAGGCCCAAGTTCAAATAACTTACTATGTGTGCAAATTATAACTGTCACAAGTATTTTCAATACGAGTAAGTTTTTCAACTGTGGGGTGTTTTGAGGTTTTACCTTTCAAGTTTACATGAAGATACAGATAAATTTTAGATGTGTATAGGCCCTACACTGCCTCAAACTGTCAATTTTGGTGGCTGTAATCGTAAGAGCTTTCTGGCAGATCTCTTCATCAGTGCAGTAGTAACAATATGATAAATATTTAATGGATTTTCCATGTACATCACCTGACAAAAAAAGTGAAGAACCAAGAAAAGGAGGAACCAAAAGGGAACAGGATGTTGATAGGGCATGTAATGTTATTTCAGTGCTTACAATATTGAGTCACATCTACAAAGAACTTGGCAGCCTACTTATCTGTAGGAAATTACACCCCCTTTGGCCTGGATACATGCACAAATTCACTTGGGAATGGTGTCAAAGATGTCATATCCTCTCTCGAGTCAAGACGGCCCACAACTGTCGCAACTGGCCCAGGGGTGGTGTCGATGTCCGAGCTGGTACCTCACATTCTCTTGTCACATGCACGGCATACCGTACATCGCCTATCTGCAGACCCACAGTGAGTTGGTCCATCACGTGCTACTACAGCATCTTCTCACCAATCTGCTCCCGTGTCGAGCATTCCACCGCCTACTGTTGTTTTCTCACCGCTGCGGACGAATCTACAAGACGCACCTGCATGCTTTGCTCCTGTATTGCGTCTTCCATTGCCGACTTGTTGATGCCTCACCTACGCTGCCCCGGTTCACTGAGTTCAGTGAACCGATGTTACCCCCGGATAGCTTCTTGACCCCTATTGCCGACCTGGCTACGAGAATATCAGCCATCAGTAATGGCACTTATAGGATTTGCACTACCGACGGGCCCACCTGTTCATTATAATGCCAGGCACCTTAATGCTTCTAAACTTCTGTGTGTGAAGAAGGCCATTCAGGATGTGTCGGCTTTGGGCATCCTCCACTCCTTCAATAGCAACTGGTCTTCACCTATTCACCTTGTTCCCAAAAAGGACAGCACGTTACGCATGTGCAGGGACTACAGGTCCCTCAATGCACACACCATTATCAATAACTACCCCATCCCATATATCCAGGATTTCAGCAATTACTCCAGGGTTCTAACTTTTTCTCTGTTTTAGATTGTTCCAGGGCATATCATCAGATCCCCATGCATCGACCAGATATTCTGAAGACAGCCACCGTCACACCATATTTGAATACTGTTACATGCCTTATGTATTGAAAAATGCTGCGCAGGTGTGGCAGCGGTTCATTGATTCTATTTTGCTCCCTCTGCCATTTCCTTATGCTTACTTAGATGATATACTGATCTTTTCCGCCTCCACTGAGGAGCATCAGGTTCACCTCGATGCAGTCCATTCAGCCCTCGCTGCCAATGGCGTGGTGATCAGCCACGATAAATCTCAACTTTGTTAAACATCAGTTACCTTCCTAGGCCATACTGTCTCTTCCGATGGCCTCCAACCGACGAGTTCTCATGTCGAAACCATACTTGATGTTCCTCTCCCTGAGGATTATGCTCAGATCCGTCATTCTCTGGGTATGGCAAACTTTACCGCCGCCATATTCCTCAAACTGTCTCCATCCAAATGGCTCTCACCGACACACTCTCCGGCAAAAACACCACTGGGAATGGGAGTTGGAGTGGACCAAACTCACGCTCGACACTTTTGGTAACCTTAAAACCGCCCTTGCCCAAGCCATCACACTTGCCCATCCTGACGCTGAGGCCCTTGTCTTGATCACGACTAATGACAGTGACTCAGCTGTGGGTGCTGTTTTACAACAGCACACTCCCATCTCCAAGCGGTTGGCTTTTGACCGTACAAGGCGATTAAACATTTCAGTATTGACCTCGAGGGATGACCTTTCACGATCTATACAGATCACAAGCCACTCGTGGATGTTTTTCGTAATCCGGCTAAGGACTTTCTGCCGAGGCATTTCCGCCATATGGACTACATCTGTCATCACTCTTCTGACGCTTGCTATATCCGTGGCACGGAGAACATTGTGGCAACTACCTTTCCCACATCTGCGTGCTAACTGCAGTACAGAATCTCGAGGAGCTCGCCCTACTACAAGCCTCTGACAATGATATACAGTGAATAATATCGGACAATGAATCATCGCTCTCTGTCCAGCTGTGTATACTACATGAGTTGATGATCCCTGTCCTTTGTGACACCTCTATGGGCACACTACACCCCCAGGTCCCTGCCACCCTTCATAATAGGGTCTTTACTGCCTCGCACAGTGTAGCCCGTCCTGGGACATGAGCCACGACAGGGGTGGTAATAGAGCGCTTCGCCTGGCCTGGCACGAACCACGACTATCACACTTGGGGCCGTACTTGCATCCCGTACCGCCGCAGCCAGGTCGGCAGGCACACTCAACCTCCGTTGGGCAAGTTTGATATTTCAACGGGGCGTTTTTGGCATTTCCATATCGACATCATTGGTCCCCTCCCCCATTCCGAGGGTTACAGATACATCTTATTGATCATCGACCGTGTGTCCCGCTGGGTCGAGGTGGTCCCACTTATTGACATCATGGCGAGACCATCGTCTGTTCTTGCATCTCGGTGTGGGTTGCTCGCTGCAGTTGTCCCATCTCTCACAACCGACCAGGGATGCCAGTTTGAATCTGCCCTCTCTGTGTGACTCTGCAAACTCTGCAGCATAGCCAAATTTCACACAGCAGTTTACCATCCACAGGCAAACGGCCTGGTTGAGTCTGGCACTGCACACTTGAGGCCCCGCTAATGTGCTACCGTGGCCTATGGTCGGAGGCCCTCCCGTGGGTCCTGCTGGGTATTCACTCAGCCCATAAAGAAGATTTGAACGCCTTGCTCGCTGAGATTTTATATGGTCAACCCCCCCTTCCCGCCGAGTTTGGCGAGGATTCACCGTCAGCTGCAACCGAGGATCTTCCCGCCCTGATCAAGTCGGTTCGTACACTCATCACACGCTTCTGCCCCCCCCCCCCTCTCCCCATTGCTTTGTACGACTTTGTGATGCTGTGGGATGTCACTATGTGAGCAGCCCCGCAGGCGCTTTATTTGGGTCGTCACCGTGTGCTATGTCGCGGTACAAATAGGTTCGTCGTCCACCTACGTGGATGGCCACAGACAATGTCTGTTAATCAACTGAAACAGGTGTGGTCACTCACCGATCTGCCTCCTGACGCTGTTTTTGGCTGATGTGTCCCTGTCTGGAACCACGGGGCTTCTGCACTGCTGGCACTGACGCACCCACTTCCTGTGCCAGCTGCCACCTACACCTGCCACGCTGGCACCAAGACTACAAATTAGTGAATGAAGCTTCCCTCCACCATGCTCCACACTACCAGGAGGAGGAGAGGGGTGGGGGGGGGGGGGAGCGCTCTGTGGCATCTCTGGTGCAGAGCGCCCTAGTTTTGTGACTTGCTTCTTTGGACAGCTTTGTTATATTCTGCAATTTTTGGCACATAACTTGTTCTACCACCATGTTCGTTACGTATCAGTGATTAATAAATGCATATTCAGTACTTCGTGTATGTCACCTCCAACTGATCCTATGTGATAACCACATAGTGTTTTCATTTAAAACTTGTTTGCCTTCTGTGAGAAATTGAGCATGCCATCTTTTGCACGTAGTAATGGGACAAATGAGAAAGACAGTATCAACAAAAATGTACAACAGCGCAAACACAAAAGTAGTGTATTATTTTTAACGGGCAGTCACAGCAAAAACATGACAAAACTTTTCAAAGAAAACAAAAAATATGACGGAACAGGTATTGTGAAGCCAGGACTTGGTGTCGATAACATATCGGGAAAAAATGACTATGTCGTGTGTATAGCAGGTGCAAATGATGTTGCAAAAAAGAAGCAAATAACTGCCTGATGGACCTAAAACAATTCCTGGAATGCGATAAACAACAAAATACAATAGTTGCAACTTTACCACACATGTATGATCCAATGTATCACTCATGCGTCAACAAATAAATTCGAAAAACTAACATCAAAATAAAACAAATGCATCCTTTGTTTGGAAAATGTAGTGTCTTTGATATAGGCAAATTAGACAGATGCCACCATACCAAACATGGAATCCATCTAAATTACAAAGGGAAAAACTTTGTGTGTAAAATCATAAATGACACCATTGTGAACGGAGAGAGAGAGAGCAAACAGCAAAATTCCGTGTACCGGTATGGGACCAGTCTCAGCAGCAGAAGAAGCAGCATCATCAAAAGCAGCAGAATCATCAGGGACAGGACCAACAGGGGAAACATCAACACATGCAGCAGAAACTGTTGCCCAGCCTACACGTAACAGAAAGCAAACCCACAATTTTTTATAGTAACACGAGAGAAAAGGATTTCAAGTTGCATGAAACATTTCTCTCATATGTTCAATATGAGTCTTCCACACCTCAAGCAATACTATCAACCAGTGTACTGGAAAAAGCCACTCTTAGCAAAAATCATGCAAATGCAGGGAAGAGCAAAAATCAAACATTGTCTTTATTCCACCAAAATCAAGAATCAAGAATTTTATTCGCCGTAGATCATTTTACAATGATATTGGCTTCGTCATACAAGATGTACTAGTACATACGGAATAATAAAATAAACTTCTGTCAATACATTATAGAATACATTTGAAGCATGGCAGTGTACCAAATTACAAAGGATAGCTTTTAAAAGTTAACGCAACAAGCTATCTTATAATCTAATATAATATGGTATTTTATTGTTTATAGTATAAACTTTGTAATTACACACGATTAACCACAGCACAAAATAATATGTTTAACTACAGACAACTTTTAAATGCTTATATTCTCCTCAGGCATCTCAAAGAATTCTTTAATGTCATAGAATGGATGATCTGACAGCCAGCTGTACCACTTAATTTTAAAAGAATTTGCATCCATAGACTGAACATGAACTGGCAGTTTATTGAACATTTTGAGTGGGTTAACTTTGTGGGAATTTCCTGTTTTCGCTACTCTGTGGCGCGGTGTGTCTAAATTACCGTTAGCCCTGGTGTTATGTTTGTGTATTTCCCTTCTGGCAATAAGTTCTGAAATATTATTTTTAATATAGAGTACAGACACATAGATGTATAAATTTATAATTGTAAGTATTCTGAGTCTGGAAAAAAGAGGACGACGGTGCTCCCTATGACCTCTTTTACATATTACACGTATGACTTCAATATGTCTTTGATGTGAGGGGAGTGCCCCCATATAATCAAACCATATGAAATATGTGACTGAAATAGCCCAAAGTATGTCACCCTGAAGTACTCCAAGCTCACTACCTCCCTCAGTTTCAAGAGAAGGTCTGCCACCCGAGATATTTTTTCACATACATGATTGACATGTTCCTCCCAATGTAGTTTTGAATCAATGTGAATACCTAAGAGTTTTACCGACTTATTGCCTACTTCATTTGATGTTCCCATTAAAAGTTGTTGTGTTTTGACAGGGTTGCATAGGAGCTTATTGGCTGCAAACCAGTCCAGGGCCTTATCTAGCGTTTCTTTTGTTAGGTTATTCAGATCTGAAATGTTCTGATGTGTCGTAAGTAGTGTTGTATCGTCAGCATAACACACAACAGGGTGAGCTATATTTTTAGGTAAATCATTAATAGCGACAATGAAGAAGAAGGGTCCAAGGATAGACCCTTGTGGTACATCTGTGCTGATTTCCATGATGGAAGAATTTAAATGTCTGACTGAAACGAATTGTTTTCGGTTACTTAAATAAGAATTTATCACATATAAAGTGCTCCCTCCCATCCCATAAAACTCTAGTTTCCCGAGTAGTATGTCAACAGGAATGCAATCGAAAGCTTTGCTTAGGTCACATAATACCAGTGATACCATGTTATTATTTTCAAAAGCTGTTAAGGTTTGGTCAATGATTTCCAAGATGGCCCCTGTTGTGTTCTTCCCCTTTCAAAAGCCAAACTGATACATAGGATATTGTGTTTTTCAAAGAAGTTGCTTATTTGTGTGTGTATCAGCGCCTCAAATATCTTTGAGAATATTGGAACAATGGAGACTGGTCTGTAGCTTTGGGGGAGATGTTTGTCCCTTTTTTAAAAAACTGGGACAACTTTTGATACCTTGAGTGCATCTGGAAAAACTCCAAATTCTACACATTTATTAAAAATATAAGCTAATGGTTTGGCGATTGAGTGTATTGTCTTTTTAATTATGTTATTTGATAACCAATAACAGTCCATACTTTTAGAACCTGAAAATTTGGATACAGCTTTTATAACATCAGCAGGTGTAACAGCCCTCCATTGAAATGCCAGGTTAACAGGCAGTGGTGTTCCAACAAGGTTCATAGCAGATGAATTTGTTGTTTTGATACTGTTACTTATTTCTTTAACTGAGTTTAAAAAGTACTTATTTAATTCTTCAGGATCAAGCAGAGCTGTTTCTGTGGATTTTGGTGTATTCTCTTGTTTTATTATTTGCCAGGCTGCCTTGCATTTATTGGGAGCGCTTTCTATATAGTTCTCCACTGCTTGCTTTTTTTGCCAGAAGAAGTTTAGCTTTATAGTATTTTTTGCATTTCAGATATGACCTATGAATGTTCACACTCTGTTCTGCCCCTTGGTCAGAGGCTTGTTTATGCACCTGGTACAGCGTATGCAAGTTTCCTCTAATTTCTACTAGCTCTTGTGTGAACCAGTTCAGACTTTTCTTTTTCATTTCATTTGGATATCTAATTTTTTTTACTGGTGACCAAGAATACCATAAATCTGTGTACTTTTTAAAGAAGTTACCAAAGCTAATTTCAGCTTCCCTTTTTCCAGATTGACAATTATATATAAAGTCCCAATCTGCACTTCCTAATCTATCAACAAACATATTTATGTACTCTTCCTTCTGTCTTCGTACCACTACTACTTTAGATTCTTCAGTTTTATCTGGCTGCCTCTTACAGAGTGTAAGGAGTAGTGGCTCATGATCTGCAAGTCCACTTCCTGCAAGTCTAACTGTAAAATCCTCCCTATGGAAATTCACAATAATATTGTCTATACAGGCATTCTTACGTGTGGCACAGTTATTTGTACAATAGAGGTCTAACGATCTTAGCATATTCAAAAATGTCCTAGCAACTGATCTCTGTGTGTTTACCATTTCTATGTTGAAATCACCACATATAGCAATTCTCATTTTACTCTTCAATATTTTTATAATTATTAATTCACATTTTTCAATAAACAAATTTACATCACCATCAGGCGACCTATATAGACTAACTACCACTATATTTTCATTCATTAGTTTTACACAACTAATCTCCCCATCTAGTTCTGAGGAGTATGTAGATACATCAATTCTGGAAAACATTATTCCTTCTTTGACAAAAATTCCCGCCCCACCATTCGTTCTCTGTTTTCTACATATCATGTCTCCCACAACATACTTGTGGGGAATGAATATATTTACTTGTTCTTGTGTTAACCAGTGCTCAGATACACATATAACATCTACATGCTCAGTGTTACATAAATGTTCTAATTCTAAAATTTTTTTTTCTAATACAACGTATGTTAACTTGTAGAAAAGTAAGTAGTTTGTCTCTGTCTGTATTCCTCTGAGAGCAATTTGATTTTATATTTGAAGTTGTAGGTTCCGTTAATGTCTTTAATCTTGATGCACTGTGATCATATGTGTTATGATAGTCACATACCTGTTCATCCACTTGATAACTCACTTTGTTAATTGCTTTCGTCTGTGAAACCACTGCTGATCCCACCAAAAATCCTGGTCCCTCGGTTGTGGTTTCTTTATTCGGGTTGACTGCCGTACTCCACATGTTGGTATTCTCATCCCTTGAGCTTGGGATGCTGTTCCTCTTTTTGCAAGTAAGTCTCTCTTCTTATATGGTGCCTTCTTTCCTGCCACCTCATTTGCTGCTTCTTCAAACTTTTGCACTGTCCTCTTGGGTAAGTTTATTGCTTGAGTAATTGTCCTCTCCACACAAACAGAGTTCACTTATAAGGATTCTGTTGTTATTTGTGCTGGAGTTGTGTCAGTAACAATTCTCACTGATTCTTTATCTGAGACTTCAGTATCCTTCCATTTAAGTTCTATTGCTGTTTTGTACACATTCCTGTTTGTTTCCACTGATTCATAAATCCTTGTGGCAATTAGGTCTTTACCAGTTGCATTAAGGTGTTGTCCATGTGCTGTATAAAGCTCCTTGTTACTAGGAGTATCAATAAAACAAGTGGTATGGAAGCCTTTCACTATTTTTTTTAGTTTTCTGTTTGCAGATTGAATTTCTTGGTTTACACAAGACCATTCAGGCAGCTCATGTCTATGTGGCACACCAACTACAATCACCTTTGTATTTGTATTTTGTAATGCTGACAAGGCTTTATGTAGTGAACGAATTGCCAACTTGGTTTCATTCTTTGCTACATCATTAGCCCCTGCCCAGATAACTGCAAAATCTTCACTTGTCAACTTATGGAGGTCATTGCATTTTTTTAGTATTACACTAGTGGGGGCACCTGGTATCACCTTCTCTTCAAAGTCATATTTATTTGAAGCTAAGTTTAAAATGTTTCTTGCACAGTTTCTGCCATGGCTATCTGAGGCAACGAATATTTTGGGTCTCCTATTCACTGACTGACTCTCAGGAGCAAAGGTTTGCATTTTCATTGCTGCACTGGTCGCGGCCATTGTGCACTAGTTAGTTTCAAAGCACAATATGTCCCTGTTCTTTCAACAGATCGCCGTATTTTTAGTTACTCACCGAGAACAATTATTCATCCACATATACACACCATAATATGTTTAACTTAAGCTCGTTAAACGATCAAAGTAACTTATTTTGTTCACACATTTATCAGTACACACTATACAGCCATACCAAAGAACATGTCAAATAATGCAAATGAGTGAAAAACAATTCTGAAACATGGAACAATATATATATATATATATATATATATATATATATATATATATATATATATATATATATATATATATATATATATATTCTCAAGAATAAAATAGATCAGTTGCTAACAAATTTAAAAGACAAGTGTGAAAGTGAGCCTGATATACTGTGTTTCTCAGAACATCATGTTCTGTGTGGGATCCACATGCTACAAATTGAGAACTTCAGTTCAGCTGCACATTACTGTAGATCTATTATGAGAAAAGGTGGAGTTTCAGTATTTGTAAAGAAGAATGTAGTGTATAAATCTCTAGATTTAAGCAGATCCTGTGATGAATAGCATTTTGAGGTGCGTGGCATCGAGTTAACAGCAGGCAGTGCAACAGTTATTGTACTGGCTATTTACAGGGCACCTACTGGAAATCTGAATATATTTCTGAGACAAATAGAATCACTTCTGTCCCACCTATGTAGGAAAACTAAATCAAACATTGTTATGGGTAACTTCAATGTGACCTTTTTAACAGAAAGTAGAAGCAAAACGGACTTTTAACACCTGATGTACTGTTACAACATAGAGCCGGTTCTAACACTTTAACAGATAATGTATTTGTAGATAAGGATATTTACAATAATTTAATTGTGTAAAATATTATAAATGGCCTCTCTGATCATGAAGGGCAATTCTTTACTCTAAACCAAATAAATGTACAAAGGAAAGAAAATTTCATTTAGAAAAACTTTAGGATTATAAACGAACACACCACTGAAAGCTGTAATCAGGAATTACAACTAGTGGAATGGTCTCCTGTGTATGCTGCAATTGATGTAAACTCAGAATTTAATATATTTATCAATGAAATTACAAATCTTTTTGAAGAAACCTTTCCAAAAAAGTCAGTGAGAGAAAACGTGTTAAAATCAACAAACAAGCCTTGGATTACTAAAGGCATCAAAATTTCTTGTAAAACCAGAAGAGAACGATGTGCAGCAGCCAAGAGATCAAATGATCCCAGTAGGAGTGGGCACTACAAACTCTACAATAAAGTTCTGAATAAGACCACAAAAGCAGCAAAGAACATGTGCTTGAAAGCAGAAATTGATTACTTGAGCAATAAATTAAAAACTATTTGGAATTTTGTAATGAAGGAAACAAGGAAAAATACAGTTTGTAGTGAATATATCCAAATAAAAAGTGAGAGTCATCTTGTTAGCAATCCAAAAATAGTTTCAGACACATTAAACAAACATTTTAACGTAACAAAAAAAAAATCGGTTTACAAAGCTCAATTACTCAAGACATCAATCTTTTGAAAGCCAGAGTACCTAGCTCAGTACAACACGTGTAGGTAACAACAGTCACTGCTCAAGAAATTGAAAGAGTTATTAAATCCCGAAAAGTAAAAACTCTGTGGAATTGACACTATTTCTAACACATTATTAAAATACTGCTGCAGACATGTAAGTAAAGTCCTCTGCCACATTTCTGATGCATCACTTAAGCAAGGAATAGTTCCTGAGAGGCTATACACAGCTGTAAAATCGTTGTATAAGAAGGGAGATAAGATGGATGCTGTTAGAGTCCAGTATCACAACTGACAAGTTTTTCAGTGGTTTTAGAGAAACTAATTCATTACAGGATAGTTAAGTGTACATATCTGGGATCAAAATATCCTCAGCAAAAGTTTTGATTTCAGAAAGGTTTGTCAACAGAAGATGCAATAATTGCATTTGCTGACAGTATTGGAATCTATCAACAAAAAACTGAAGGTGGCTGGGATTTTTTGTGACCTAACAAAAGTGTTTGTGTCAGTCACCAGACTCTTTTACAAAAAGCTGCACATCTCGGTATAAGTGGTTCATCAGGGAATCCCATTGTCTTTAGAATGGGGTACCATCACATGTGGAGTGCCCCAAGGCTCAGTTATGGGCCCCCTACTTTTTATTATCTTTATAAATGATATGCCTCTCTCTATGAAATATTGTAGATTCACCATTTTTGCTGGTAACACTACACTACTTATTGATAATTCAGTAGATGAGGAAATGGCAAATAATGCTTTAAGTGAAAGAGTGAACTGGTTTAACATTAATGGCCCTCTTTGAATTACACGAAAACAAACTATGTTCAGTCCCACACAACGTTCAAAGCTGAAGAAATAGTAATAAAAATAGGTGAGCAGGTGATAACCAGGGTGTATACCTCAAAATACCTAGGCTTGCTTATTGACAGCAAGCTGAACTGGTCAAACCACATCCAGGATCTATGCAAATTACGCATTGTTTCTTCTTATAGAAGTATGGAAATCATGATGTGAGTCTATTACGGTTATTTTCATGTCATTATGGCATACCGGTATGGAATTGTATTTTGGGGAAATCAGTCACTGGCTAAAAAAGTACTGTGTGCACAAAAAATAGCCATAAGGGTCATGTGTGGAGTCTGTCCTAGAGTCACATGCAGGAATCTTTTTAAGAAACGTGGAATCCTTACATCCACTGCACAATATATATTCTCTTTGATGTGCTTCATAAGGAAAGAAAAATCCATTTTTAAAGTGAATAGTGTGTATCATAGTCATGAGACAAGAAGAAAACATGATATCCACCGTGAACAGACAAATCTAAGTATGGTACAGAAAGGAGTTCATTTCACTGGCTGTAAGATTTTTAATGCCCTCCCTTCAAGAATTAAGTGTTTGCTAGAAGATGAGCTTTTGTTTCAGAAAAAACTTTAAGGCAGTTCCTATTGCAAGGATCATTTTATATGATAGAATAGTTCCTAAACTACGGTGTTCAGCATTTCTTGTGTTGTTAACTGCTAATATATGCCCAAATCTACATTTATAATCCTGACTATTCTTTATTGTAAACATTATTTTGCAATATTTATTTTCTGTAACACTTATTAATTTGTAATATTTATTATAGTTCAATTCTTTAATCTTGGCGGCTCGCGCATGCCCGCCCAGACGCGGGAGATTGCTGCGTTGCCAGTTGCAAACGACGCACGCGCCAAGAGAAGCAGCGCCATAGTATAGTATAGTTCGCAAGCTTACGTTTAGGGGGGAGCGCGCAGTTCATGAAGCCACCACGGCCGCATTAACCCTTTCGCTGCTACAAAGACGTGCTCCCTGCATTCCGCGCTGTGCACGATTTTGTCACTGCACTGCTCGCCTGTGTAGACACATCGTGTTCCGACTGCTTTGACACACTTATCATTCGATTTAAACTATTTGGCCCAAAATTTGATTTTTACACATCTTCTTGACTGATACCTTCCCCCCATAAATGACTTAATTTTGTTTCGATGTTCAATGCAGTTATTGTGCAGCATTAAATGTAGTAAACCATTGCACGAAATTTTGCAGAGTTTGCAGAGGTAAAAGTCCATAGCGTATACTTTCCGTATGGTAGATTTTAGTTGCCACAGTGTTGAGAATGAAATGTGAACAAGATACCTAAATTTCATATAAAATTTACTGTATAACAATATCTCATTTAATTTAAGTACCAGATAGGTGTCGTATGTAATATTGAGAAATAATCCGTCTTTCGCGACTGTAATAAAAGTTTTATTTACACTGGGCGCGTTTGGCTTCATTTTAAAGCACTTCAATCAATCAAAAGGAAGTAGACAAAATACATTAAATAAAACTGTGGGACATCCAATGATACTAAATCCGACGAATTTGTGGTCAAATTTGTTATAATTGGATGTCCCCTTTCGAGAGGAACTAATTTTCATTAGGATTTCTTTTGGCTCTGTGTGTCGTTTTCAAGAGATTTCAGTATCCCCAGTTAAAATGAACACCTTTGATAACATAAACAACTAAACAGTGTTTGTAAATTGGGAAATATTCCATCTTTAGCGACTGTAATAAAACTTTTATTTATACCAGAGTCATTTCGGTTTTTTATTTATTTTTTTATTTTTTTAAAACAAAGTTGGCTGGCGAAGTACACAAAACTGAATTGTGGACGTAATAAAACATAGAAACTAAAATATATTGTCAGTGAGGCGCAGTGCGCAAACAATTTGTGTTTGTCACAACGGACAGCAAATACTTGCCAAAACATAGCTCAGTCGACGAAAACATCGAATACGATGTTGCCAATGCAGCGAAGCAAAGAATTGCGTCAGACAATCAAGTAGCTCGGCAACGTACGAGCCGAATTTCTGCTCTAAATAATACTTTTAATACTCTCGCAAAAGAATATATCTCAATATGAATAGTAAAACAGCGACTGCGGAAGAGAAGATATAAAAACAGATAACATGAATATTCCCGAATGAGATGCCAGGAAGTTTCCAACATGAATATTGTATGTGTGCCTTTTCATTGTTTTTAATTGCTTTGAAAAGAAATATTGGAGGACAAAATTAGAAAAACCGAAAACTTATTATGATTATAATGAAGAAACAAAGCACCAGAAATTAAAAAAAAATCACATTCAAACGAATAAAATTCATGAAGTAAGACACTTCGATATTATTTTTAAATAAACAATATATTCCAACACCTTCACCATTATGCTAACGCAACTCATCTTTCAATTGATCTCCTGGAGGTGTCTCAAATGTTACGCAAAATACCGACAAACATTGTTGGTATGACTATGAATTACTCACGCTTCGTCGAAGTACAATAGGATATAAACAATTACCGCTGTTCATTATTGCGAAAAAGCGGTTCGTGAGAATGATAAAAACACCTTTGCTTGCTATGGCCTGAATTATGAGGCTTATTGCTTGTTTGGTTTAATTAATTAATAGAATACGAAGCAATTGGTATAAAGAATGCTTTTTCCAAACTTTCTATAAAAGAAAGTCTGCTATCAAGACACTGCTTTTGTTCTATTACTTTATTTATGACTGAACGTTTCTAAAACTGAAGACATTCGTCCGTGCTCCGCACAGCAATCGAGCTCTGGCAACGTCGTTCTCTCTTCATTGGCTGACTGTGTTTTGTGACGTCAGATGCGCAGAACAAACCTAAACACGGCCGCCGTCATAAATGACACGCACTTTAGTCTCTCAAAACTGATTTTCTGTAGTAGAACCTATGTTACTGTTTACTGTAATGTGAAATCATTTTGTTTTGTTTTTATGTTCTACCACAGATTTCTGACATGTTCCGTATCCTTTGATGTTGTCACATGGATCACCGGGACAAAAAATAAACAAATAAATAAATAAAATAATGAAATAGCAACCATACTCAGGACCATAACAGCACAAAATTAGTTGATGTCCAACAAAGAATTTTATTCCCAACATGGAGGGCTGCCAGTAGGGTCACCAGCTAGTAGCATCCTAGCCAACACATGCATGAACAACTTAGAGAATAGGATCTTCACACACACATAATACAACCAAAAAATACAAAAAATATATACTGGTATCATCATACTAATGACACAAAATGCCTGACTGATGAATCACATACACACATAGAAAAGGTATACAATCAAATAAACAACTTACACCCAAAAATTCACTTCACATTTGAAACAAAAACAGACAACATGCTAAATTTTCTGGATCTCACCATACAAAAAACAACCAACACCCATGACTTCACAATATTCAGGAAACTGACAGCCACAAGGATCACCAGTCACAATCTGTCAAAATGACTTGGTGGCACATAAGGAAGCAAGCAAGCTTCAGATTCATGCTCCACAGATTGACTAGAACACCCATAACCAAACAGGATTACACACAGGAACTAGACAAAATAAAACAGATAGCCAAGGAATATGGTTACAAGCACCACACGATAGGGAAATTTAAACCAATTTATTTGTAAACGTAAAAGAAATGAATGCACTACACACACAAAAAACCTTAGCCCTATGCAACACAGATCAACATAACACACTAACAATGACCACATGCAAGACACAACAGCGTGACAACACACACACACAAAACAAAATGGCACAAACTGACCTACAATAACAAAAATGTCTACAGAATGGGCAACATCCTGAAGAAACAGGAACGTCAAATAGGATACAGTCAGACAACACAACATAGAAAAACTCAGAACACAGAAGACACTCACAGATAAATTCAACAGATCATAAACATTTGAGCTCTTGAGAAACACTTGCCAATTGGTATACATAGGCCAAATGTGCAGGAGCTTTAAAACAAGATACTCAGAACATCACAGAGCCCTAAAAAATAACAGCTGTAAAAAGTAACTGCCTAATAGCCCATGAGCACCACTCGAGTACAATAGCTACAGATTTAAAAATGAATCTCCCCGCCCCCTCTACCCCTTCACACACACACACACACACACACACACACACACACACACACACACACACACACACACACACACACACACACACAGAGAGAGAGAGAGAGAGAGAGAGAGAGAGAGAGAGAGAGAGAGAAAGTAAACAAAATTAAAATTTGGCGCCAAATTCTCTGGAGATTGGAGAACAAATGAGCAAAGACGGGGTTGGGATAAACAACAACATAATGTTCACCGCATTTTGCGAAGTGAGACAGGAGTGTGTAAAAACGAAGTAATGGAAACTACAGTAATATGTGTATGTTGTGCCCTCAGAACGCACAATGAGGATTATCAGTCACAACAAAATGTGAGTAATAATAAAATTATGTATGAGAAAAACATTTTGCCACATCAAAATCAGGTTTTTTTAAAAAATCGCCTATGAAATTCACATTTACATCATTAAAGATGACAAGCCATCAGTGCAGGACACCATGCCAGTGGTCCAGCAAAACCATATAATGTAAAGTCATGGTAGGAAGAAAAATGACAAAAAACTTTCATTAGGTCTCAAGTTGTTAAATTAGTTACAACCTAAAACATGTTCAGTTTTTACAGTTTTCAGTAAACAAAGCCCACTGATGATGGCACAGAGGTGCCGCAACGTGTTTGGTGACATGAAAAAAACAGTATTTTTGCATAAAAGGTGGAATCTATATCCAATAATTTAACTGAAAACACGTAAACAAAGACGAGTTGCATATCCAAGAGATGAACAGTGACACATGTGCATGAAATTACACAAACATCTAATAATATCCTCGTGGTGCTTCACCTTTTTCGTCAGGCTGTGTGCAACAACTGAATTTAGGTAGCAAACAAAATTACAACTTCAACCATGTCGTTATTTCTGCACATTGCTTGGTGCAATGTGATTTGGTACCAAAAACCTCATATTAATGGAGTCCCTTCTGGATAGAATAATTTTGTATTTAAAGTTGCGAAGAAAATAAAGCATGTCTTTTCCAATTATATTTGTTTATTAAAAATCGATTTTCAGTGTATTGGATTAGCTTAATATAATGAAAACTGGTTTGTATTAAGTATACATTCGCGGAGCAAAACACAGTTACTTTGGTTTTTAAGCTTAAGTGCAAGGAACATATCCGTTAAGCATATATGTGTTTCTTTGACTGTATAATTAAATAGATCTGTCATACACATGAAAACATTGCATTGTACTGAACTTTGCATCATTATTTTGCAAATAATATTTCCTACCGTGTGGCTGCGACTTTTATTTGTCAGACATGTGCAAACTGGAATATAATAAAATACTACTGTTCTTTGGTATACTAATATTTAATTTATGTGCAACATTTTGCAAACAGCTGAAAAATAATTTATAGCTTCTGAAGGCAAACAGCAAATGTGAAAAAATGCAGATTACAATAAAATATATTCAGGGTTACCTGACACATTGATTAGACAAGAGTTTGTGGACATGCAATGAAACACACTTACAGTATACACTCCTGGAAATGGAAAAAAGAACACATTGACACCGGTGTGTCAGACCCACCATACTTGCTCCGGACACTGCGAGAGGGCTGTACAAGCAATGATCACACGCACGGCACAGCGGACACACCAGGAACCGCGGTGTTGGCCGTCGAATGGCGCTAGCTGCGCAGCATTTGTGCACCGCCGCCGTCAGTGTCAGCCGTGGCGTACGGAGCTCCATCGCAGTCTTTAACACTGGTAGCATGCCGCGACAGCGTGGACGTGAACCGTATGTGCAGTTGACAGACTTTGAGCGAGGGCGTATAGTGGGCATGCGGGAGGCCGGGTGGACGTACCGCCGAATTGCTCAACACGTGGGGCGTGAGGTCTCCACAGTACATCGATGTTGTCGCCAGTGGTCGGCGGAAGGTGCACGTGCCCGTCGACCTGGGACCGGACTGCAGCGACGCACGGATGCACGCCAAGACCGTAGGATCCTACGCAGTGCCGTAGGGGACCGCACCGCCACTTCCCAGCAAATTAGGGACACTGTTGCTCCTGGGGTATCGGCGAGGACCATTCGCAACCGTCTCCATGAAGCTGGGCTACGGTCCCGCACACCGTTAGGCCGTCTTCCGCTCACGCCCCAACATCGTGCAGCCCGCCTCCAGTGGTGTCGCGACAGGCGTGAATGGAGGGACGAATGGAGACGTGTCGTCTTCAGCGATGAGAGTCGCTTCTGCCTTGGTGCCAATGATGGTCGTATGCGTGTTTGGCGCCGTGCAGGTGAGCGCCACAATCAGGACTGCATACGACTGAGGCACACAGGGCCAACACCCGGCATCATGGTGTGGGGAGCGATCTCCTACACTGGCCGTACACCACTGGTGATCGTCGAGGGGACACTGAATAGTGCACGGTACATCCAAACCGTCATCGAACCCATCGTTCTACCATTCCTAGACGGGCAAGGGAACTTACTGTTCCAACAGGACAATGCACGTCCACATGTATCCCGTGCCACCCAACGTGCTCTAGAAGGTGTAAGTCAACTACCCTGGCCAGCAAGATCTCCGGATCTGTCTCCCATTGAGCATGTTTGGGACTGGATGAAGCGTCATCTCACGCGGTCTGCACGTCCAGCACGAACGCTGGTCCAACTGAGGCGCCAGGTGGAAATGGCATGGCAAGCCGTTCCACAGGACTACATCCAGCATCTCTACGATCGTCTCCATGGGAGAATAGCAGCCTGCATTGCTGCGAAAGGTGGATATACACTGTACTAGTGCCGACATTGTGCATGCTCTGTTGCCTGTGTCTATGTGCCTGTGGTTCTGTCAGTGTGATCATGTGATGTATCTGACCCCAGGAATGTGTCAATAAAGTTTCCCCTTCCTGGGACAATGAATTCACGGTGTTCTTATTTCAATTTCCAGGAGTGTATATACAAATTTGCATATCATTACTGCTATTTAAAATCGGTGTCACAGTATTCCCCATTCATAAGAAGATGATAGGTTACAAAATAAATCATGTTATATATAAAAAAAGGACAAACAGTTACTTTTACTGAATTTGCATTGAATATTAAATTGTTAAGGTTGAATTCATTATGCAATATCCTAATATCTCTCTCTCTCTCTCTCTCTGTCTCTCTCTCACACACACACACACACACACAGAGAGAGAGAGAGAGAGAGAGAGAGAGAGAGAGAGAGAGAGAGAGAGAGAGACAGACATTACACATTCTACTTGTTCCTCAACACTAAATACTACCACTTGACAACAGATCTAGCAAATAAATCTGATTCATAGGTAATGAGATGAGCTACAGTCACAACTAGAGCAACAGTAACGATTACAATAATTCTTCAGTCTTCACCACTACTGTTGCAGGTTCATAACCTGCTTGTATCTGTTTTAGCCTAAAGGCATTGGCAGTGTTTTAAAATGTGACACTAATTTAAATGTCATACACACAAGATAAAAAAGAATAAATGATGCAAAAACAAGCAGTAAATTGGGAGTTAAAGAGCATGAAGATAGTACCCTCTTGCACAATGTTTCATTGTTTTTGGAACAGTCCCACACTTTAACAAGATAACCAAGCTCAGTAAAATAACTACCTT
Organism: Schistocerca nitens; assembly: GCF_023898315.1. Lineage (NCBI taxonomy): Eukaryota > Metazoa > Arthropoda > Insecta > Orthoptera > Acrididae > Schistocerca > Schistocerca nitens. Next base: position 218,567,140 of record NC_064623.1, on the reverse strand, counting down.
TGTTTGTTATGCATTATCTGCTCCAGTATGACATATGCTCATTATCATCTTTGAAACATAGGTAAGTTGTTTTAACATTTGTCTCATGGAATTGTTGGCTTTTATAACTTAAACGAAGATTGATGGAGGCAACCTCCCAAGGAAATTGTGGACAACTTTGAACAACATCAGGATGATTGTTGGTAGATGTAAGCAGCTAATGATCAGATCGGGCCTATCAGACAGTTCTAAATGTAGGTGGAAATCCAAATGGTGGGTCATTTACTTGTATTTGAAATGCTTGGCTGTGAAGGTGGTCTGATGGACACACACAGACTCTCATAGAGTGGCTCAAGAATATTTGTAATATTGTACAGAATTATAAGAACATATATACAGAATCTTGTAACTCAGTGCAGAGCTATCAGAATATTCTAATAAATCCACTGTCTGATGAATTCCTTTGTAAATGCTAAACAAATAAATTAAAAATGGAACTGTAGGGTCAATTGAACCTACTGACACTGCTCGTCATTCATCCTGTGAAGTAATGATATTTTCACTTGTGCAGTCATACGGTTATAAACAGGAAGCGAAGAGGGAGTAGATCACTTGCAGTACTTTTTTCTGTATTATTTTTTGGAATGTTGGTTGTGCTGACAGATTGATTAGTAACACAACCTGAGGAGTAGGTTAGGATGAAAGGTGACAATTTGGTTGAGAGCTGCTAAAGCAAACAAATTTGAGAATGACTTCATAGTTGTGGTGAAATATGGCTCAGTGGTCTTGTGGTAAGATTTGTGGCTGGATAATGAAAGGTAGTGGATCAAACTCCAGTTGGATCAAGGATATTTTAGAGTCTGCCTTTGACCTAGCCTTCACACCTCAATGATGTTAAGATTGCTAGGAATGGCACATATTTGATATTTCATATTAAACTGTAGGTCCATTTTCTGTGGTAGGATTACTCAGGTAGTTAAGGAACACACAAGTTAAAAGTACCCACTGTATCACCTGCAAACAGATAAAGGAGACGAATTGTAAAGTGCCTATATGAAGCAGACAGACTGGAAGTCTACAAGTTACAATGGTCAGCAGTTGCAGGTTCGGATGCAGCTTTTGAAATAACTGGCTACATACAGTCACAAACTGATTACACACTAGGTGGATATAAGGCTGAGGTTCGCAGTGTTTTGGAAAGTAGGATCAAGGCCCTGGCAGATGGAAGTTATGAACACAGCTCAAGAGTCATACTTCAATAGCTCAACTGTGAAAATCGAGGATCTGCGTTTGATCCTGGTTTAGTACACCACTGTGATTTGTCAGTAAGTTTCCAAATAGCATATTCTCCAGTCCAGTCTGCAAACACTCACTAGGCTGTGGCTAAGCCATTTTTCCTTGCAAGAAAAAAAAAGTTTGAATTTATAGAACAAATATTTATGTATCTTCTGAGCAAAATGGCAATAGCAGCAAACTAACTGCTGTGTATTTTGGAATGTATGCTGGAAATCTACTGTGTAGTATGGAATGGAGTGGAGAGAGGTACTGGATGCTTGAAGCTATGAAGGCTGGCATTGAATCCTTGAGCCACTGTCCTCATGTGACTTTGGGTTTCAGAGAAAAATGTGCAAAATGTAAATCAGAATGGCAGGAGTTTAGTTCCTTTACTCCTGAGTACTTATGCAGTGTCACAAGAACAGAATTGATAGCTCAAATTTCTTTCTTGAAACCTGTTGCTCTAATTGTCTAGAAAAGCTTACCCTCCCTTTCACCTGTTTCCTGTCTTCAGTTCCCCCCTCCCCCCACTGACCCCCACCCTCTGTAACATTTTCAAAAAGATTGAGATTGGAACATGGTTTTAATGGTGTGTGCAAACACCTGTCATGCCCACATTGGCATGTTTTGGCACAAGGTGAATAAGTGGTTGGATGCATTTATTTCGTTTCAGTAATTTCTTTTTTCTTTTTTTTTTTTCTGTATTCAACTGTTACACTTTTCAGTTTTACTTATACTTGTAGGAACTGACCTATTCTTATAGCTTAATACTCGCAAATGGTACAGCAAAATGAAAAATTGGGATTTAATTGTCTGTTGGTAACTGGATCATTAGAGAGGTATGATGTGGAGTTGAGTCAACCCTGGATCAAATTTGTATATGATATTGTCACTCTAGGTATGTCACACCAACGAGTCTGAGTGTAGTTTTTTGTCAATTCTTGACATTTGTCAGGACAATTTATAAGACAGCACACAAGCATTTAAAAAATAAAGACCACTAGAGCAAAGTTTGAGGACAGATGGCACATACATCATGTTGAAAATTCCTTGCACATTAAAACTGTGTGCCGGACCGACACTCGAACCCGGAAACGTGCACTGTTTTTACCAAATGAGCTGTCTAATACACCACTCTTAACCAGCTCTCACACCTTCACTTCTTCCTGTAAATTTCTCCGTGTTTCAAGACTTTGACAGGAGTTCTCTTATCTTGCTGTGCCTGCAATCCTGGAAGAAAGGAGACATCCTGGTATATGTGGTGAAATAATAATGGGAACAAAAAGTGTAAGAATTCGGGAAAGCTTAGAAGACAAAGTGAAGTGAGTTGATGGTTAAATAATGTTAAACTGAGGTCCAGTGGTTGGGTGAGTAGCTGGAAAACCTGCTGCGGTCAAAGTGGTTGCATCCAGAGCCACAGAGTACCACAGGTACAGAGCTCAGGACAGCTGTATAATTTTTTATCCTCATTGCTTTATGTAAGCCACCTGAATATTTGAGATAAACATTTTAGATACTATGATACAGAATGAATGTACTAAGATAACTAAATTACATATGTATATGTGTGTGGTTAGGCTGGGAAGAGACAGATGCAAAACTATGGTGAAAGAGAAGTAATGTGTGTAGGAACTCTATGCAACATACAGCTCATACAACCTACCAACTTGAGCACTGAATTTTTTTATGAAGATGTGCCCTTTGTCAGATGTGTATCTAAAATGCTAGGTGGATGGTGGAGGTGGAAAAGTAAAGGGGGGGGGGAGGGAAGAACCAACAAACATAAATTAAATATTGAAGGATGGAGTGGTTGATGTGTGTGTGTGCGTGCATGCGCGGGTTGTCAATAGTTCTCGGAATTTCTCCTCCTGAAAGAAACCATTCTGTCTCCTTGTAACTTTCCAGTTTCTGAAGTGAGTTGTCCTTTTATATATAAAATTATCATATATTCTAATGACACTGCACATCTAATAAGTGACATTTGTGATGCAATCGTCTTTTAAATTGCATGCACTAATACAAGCAAAAGAATATGTACAGCACATCAGTGACTTCTACACAAATGACAGACAATAATGCTGTACAATGTTCTCTGATTCACACACAAGTTGCCCTAAATCACTTAGAAAATAAAACATATTTCTGTGCTTCGCTACTGTGCACAATAAGGATAGCTAGTGATGACTCCTGGACCACAAACATGCTGCATGCCCCTTGAAGTAACTCCACTCTCTTCATAAAAGTGTCTGCAACTATGCCCCATGCTTGTCTTCATGTTCTCCCCTCAGTCTCTCTGAAAAACTGAGCCAGCATTCCTCCCAAGATAAGTGAGATGTTGAGCTCAGGACAATGACAAGACATTACTATCATGGGCTATAGATTTTGATACAAGGTTTTCTTGTAAAAACATTACATTGTGATCGTATATAGATTATTAACTACTACTCTGAGTCATCTAAGTGATATTTAATTATGTTGTGAGCACTACTTAAGAAGAGTGTTTTAACTGACTTTTTAAACAGATGTATTGTAGTAACATTTTTCATATCCCTGGACAATTTATTAAACATTCTTTTCCCTGAAAGAAAATGCTGTCTTGCATTCTTTTATTTGTTTCTCGTTGACAAATGTATGTCAAAACTGGTTCTTGTTCCATAGGTATGTATAGAACTATTATTGAAATATTTCGTAATGTTTTCCCTGATTTGCGCAACAGATTGTTAGATGTATTCACTTGGTGCAGTAAGGATACTTGTTTAAACAGCTTTCTACAATGAGCCTAGTTATTATTTATAAGGCTCTTTTTTTCAGTTCAAAACTTATGTCTGAGTTTTAGACCCTCAATCCCTACAAATAATATTATGCTACAAGGCACTGGCTGTTATAAACTGATGACAGACCCCTAAGAGCATAACATGCTGATTACATTATTTTCCCCAGTATCTTTGTGCATTCATTCCATGTTAACTGCTGGTCCCTGTGGCCGAGCGGTTCTAGGTGCTTCAGTTCGGAACCGTGCTGCTGCTACAATCGCAGGTTCGAATCCTGCCTTGGGCACGGTCGTGTGCGATGTCTTTAGGTTAGTTAGGTTTAAGTAGTTCTAAGTCTAGGGGACTGATGACCTCAGATGTTAAGTCCCATAATGCTTATAGCCATTTGAACCATGTTAACTGACAATCAATATTCATTCCCAAAAACAGTGTATTTGTTAAACAGTCATCTATGCTTAATGAAACAGAGGTGTTTGTCCTCTTCATACGGAAGGGTATACTGTTTTTTTTTCTTCAGTGTTAATTTATTGCATAGTGCCCAATCATAAACGTCCTTGAGGGTGTCATCCACTTTCTCTACTAGGAGTTATGGTGTTATAAAATGACTGTGATGTTGTAGTAATCAGCAGAGAGAACTTTTTATCCATGACTTAAACTGTCTGGAGAGTCATTGATGTATATTAGGTACAAAATTCGTCTCAATACATTATCCTGAGGGACAGCTGTGTTTATATGGTTCTTGTCTAACAATTGCCTACTGTACATCTATTATTTTACATTATTGTACCTATCATTGTACAGAAGAATGTAAATAGATTTTTACAAAATAAGGTTACAATGAGGCCATTTAGAGCATCAAAATAGTTCCCAAAGTCCCAGGCATATATAATGGGCCCACCTCTAGCTAAGTGGTCAGCCTGTCTTATTGCTGTACAGAGGTCCCACGGTTATTTCTTGTCACCAGGATTTTTTCTTCGGTGGGAGGACTGGAATGGGATTCACTCTGCCGCGTTATGCCTATCGAGGTGCTAAACGAGCTTCTCACCGGGCTGCGAAGGCCCGATGGATGTCTCCTGACCACTGTGTCATCTGAGGCATCATAACAATGCCGTATGGATGGGCATGTGGTCAACTCACCACTCTCCAGGTCATTTTGCAGACTTTCCAGACCATGGAGCTGCTACTGCTCAATAAGGTAGCTCAATGGAGAAGCCACCTGAATGAAAAGCAGTGATTACCAGGTCTGCAGAACTGACAATGCATAGGAGTGTGGCGTGCCGACTCCATACCCCTCCACTCCACATCCATTTGATGCCACGTGGCTGAGGATGGCACAGTGGCCAATTGGCATTGGATGGTCCTCTTGGCCTCATCATGGAGTTAATTTATTATTATTATTATTATTATTGGAATAGAGTTATCTGGAAGTGGAGGAACATACATGACAATATCGGTAGGGAGAACCGTGTAGTCCTACAAGCACTTTTATTACTCAGCATTCATGACTGCTTCTGGTGGCTGTGTGATTATTTTGTCTCTTGTTGATTGTCCTTTGCATGTTTGTCTGTGCTGACAGCTTCATTGGAATGCTGTGTAGAAATTTATACTAGGAATGTTTAGCCTGGTTAAGGATTTTCAGTTCCAACAAATGAATAAATATTTTAAAAAACATTTATTTGCTTCTGCTTTATTTTTACACTCCCCTTGCATTATGGTGGCACGAATAACATGTGATTGTTTGCACAATAGGTTGGTAAAATGAGAATTCCGTGACCAGCTAGCTGATTCTGCAGTCTCACGAAGACTGTCAACCTTAGTTTAACTGATGATGCAAGTGACGATGTGGCTGGACTCCAGAATGTCTGCTTAGTTAGTCACACGGAAACTGACCAGTGCTGTGTTCTTCTGTTCAGAGGTGATTAAGTGTTGTTGCACAGAAATGATTGACTTCAAGCATTTGCTTGCACTGATTTGAGTTGTTGCACCAGATCCTTAACTGTATTACACTGTTCAGTATGGAACGAGACACGGATGTCCACCGGAGATGGAATAACCGCCAGACTACTCTATTATCTATCTTCAGCTCTCTTCTAGATAATGGGAGTCTAGCAGACTGCACAATAAGTGCTGAAGGTCAGTATTTCAAAGCACATAGAGTGATTCTCTCAGCCTGCAGTCCATATTTTGAATTACTATTTAGTCAGCATTGTGAAAAGCATCCAATTGTTATACTGGCAGATGTAAAATTTCAAATCTTGAAGGCACTTATGGAATTTATATACTCTGGAGAAGTGAAGGTACCACAGAATAAGCTCTGTACCTTCCTTGAGATTGCTGAGACTCTACAGATTAAGGGCCTCTCATTTGCTGGTGATAGCAGTATGAAGAATTAACTCAGACTTAGGAGAATGGATGAATCTGCCATTCATTCTGTAGAACAAATTTTCACAAAACATTTGTTTGAACCCAGGCACGTTTCTCAAATGGAGTGGAAAAAAGATGTTTCCTCATCACACGACTTAGAGTTAGAATGTTTTGAAGACAGTGATTCTCATCTGCTGGCTGCTCAGAAATGTGACAGTGATAGTTCCAATTATGTCTCCCGGGAAAAACCAGTTGATGAGCCAGCTCTGCTTCAAGATATTAGTGATACTGAGGCCTTCAATGTGTTCGAGTGTTCAGCTGTTATGAAAACACACACTAAATCAAACACACGTGTGTCTGGAACATTGTTTAACTCTGTTTCCAACGCTTTAGATTCCAATGAATTTCCAGGATCTTCCAATGATAATACTGGAGAACAGGGAATGTTAAGTGAAAAATGTGCTTTCAGTGTGCTCATTTGGCAAAGAGCTGAGAACATTGGAATCTCTAGGGACATGTGGTGAAAGATGTGGGACAGACGTTCTACCAGAAATGAAGCAGGAGGATGCAGGTGATTTCAATGGCAACAGTATAGAGGAGATCGTCCAAGATGATGACACGGATGAAGGTGATAATCGTGATCGTGGTAGTGGCAGTGACAACTATAATACTTTTGGAGAATTGGTGAGAGAGATACCAAAAGTTTCATTCAGTGGTCAAGGTTTCTGCAGTCTTGAAGAAAATGGGAACTCATACTTAGTAGAAGCAATGTCAGTATTACCAAATCGATTTAGGTGTGATGCTTGTGGAAGGTCTTATCATTATCGCAGAGGCACTTGAAGTATGAGTGTGGGAAAGAACCACAGTTCAGGTGTCCTCATTTTCTTGTGAGATATACTCAGAGGCATCATTTAACAGCACACGTGGTAAGGAGTCATTCATCTTAGTAAGTTTAAACCCATGTAAACTGAGAAATCGCATGAATCCTTTTAGGTAATTGGCATATGTGATAGTTATTGAGTTATATTACTCTTGCTTGTCATTTGAAAAAAATCACAGATGGTGTTGAAGCAGTGGGTGTAGTCAGGCATTCAACTTACCTCGATGTCATATAAACTCGCAGCTGTGGAAAAATTCTGCACGTATGTCAGAATGCAGGTAGGAAAGAAGAATGTAGTAACTAATATTTCAAATGTTAAAGGCAGTATCTGTTGAGATGGTTCTAAGTAATTGCTGAGACAGTATAATCCCCTTATTTCAACTTGTCTATTGCGCCACTTGAGTATTGCCCCTCTAGTAATGACATAATGCTGCTTTCAGCCGTGAGGAGCCTTCCAAATGACTCACACACAAAAGCGAGCTACAAAATGAAGTAGGATTTTGCAAATGGCTCATCTAGAGTCACAAAATCAATTGTTGCTCTGGTATTGTAACGATTTGAAATGTAGTACATTGGCACACAGTTCTATTGTGCATCAGTTGGATATTTGTTAACTTTTGCCATGACACTATGGAGCAGCAGCGAGTAATTGGAATATAATATTTAGTTCACAGTCTCACTTGCTCAATGTAATTTATTGAGTGATGGCTTCATTGCTAACTGAAACTTTAAATTTGGTGCTTGATATTCCAAATTGGTTATGTAATAAATTTTACTGTTTACTACATACTATGGTAATCGATGCTCGGATGCAATTTAGCATGAGCATTAGCATCTGTTGTCAGCATTTCTCAAGTCAAAGACTGTGTTCATAGGAAACTCGTTCTGAATTTTGATTTAAGATTTGCAATTATATACTAAGCTGTCAAACTTTCTAAATAATATATTAATGCCACCAGGAAACAAATAATAAGAGCTAATATTTTGGAACAACATCTTTCTACGTGCTTCATGCTGTACTACAATCAGTTTTATTATAGTTGTCATCTTTACATAATATGTGAAAACAAAAATGGTCACAAAAATACATAAACGTAACTCAACAGACTTGGAGCTGTAAATGTATTGTGGCTTGCATGGCGGAACTCTGTAACTGTTAATTTGTGCAGCAGAATGACTGCTGACTGTAGAACCAGTGTAAGTTCCCTGTGTAAGAGTTTAATATTCTTCAGGCATGAATACCCTGGCTACATAGAGCAGTAAACTTTTAATTGCTTGCTTGATAGAATTCTGGCTGTGGTGCTTGTGAGGGGCAGTAATTACCGTGTGCTTTTGTAAGAAATAAAATATACTAACTGTTGCGTCTAGACAAGACAGCCCAGACACAATGAGAGGAAGCCAAAAGGCACGCGCTTAAACTCACGCGGGCTGGCGTGAGGTCTGAAACAGGATACGTAATGAATGCTATAAAGAAAAGTACGTAGCTTCTGGAATACTTAACTTTAATCCACATTTGTAGAACATCGCTCTTGATGATACATGCTTCACATAATAGTAATTATCAATTGAATACGGCGCCTTGCTAGGTCGTAGCAAATGTAGCTGAAGGCTATGCTAACTATCGTCTCGGTAAATGAGAGCGTCTTTGTCAGTGAACCATTGCTATGAACGTCGGCTGTACAACTGGGGTGAGTGCTAGTACGTCTCTCTAGACCTGCCGTGTGGTGGCGCTCGGTCTGCAATCACTGACAGTGGTGACACGCGGGTCCGACGTATACTAATGGACCGCGGCCGATTTAAAGGCTACCACCTAGCAAGTGTGGTGTCTGGCGGTGACACCACACTAACAAGCATTAGTACAGTGGCTGCACAGGATTGTCCATGTGTAACAGGTCATAAGACTGACATCTGAGGCTGCTTGTTGCAATGACAGGGACGTGTGCCCCAGTAGTTTAGTTGGTAGAACACTTTCCTGCAAATGGCAAAGCTCCCAATTTCAAGTCTCGATATGGCACATAGTTTGCATCTGTCAGGAAGTTTCAAGTCTGCAAATACTCTGCTGCAGAGTGAAAGTACATTCTGAAAAAAAAAAAAAAAAACAGGATAAGTGTCCTCCTCCCAAAGTTTAGTTTAATAACGAAAACTGGATAAGTGTCCTCCTCCCAAAGTTTGGTTTACTGACGACAGTGGCTTTCTGTGTATGGTCCTGGGGGAGGCAGTACAAACTGGCCTTCCGTTTATGTTTGAGCTGACTTAAACCCAGTCAGTTAGAGGAAATCCACAATTTAATGTGGACTCTGAACTACAGTGCAGCTCAGTGTTTTGTACATTAACAAATAATTGAAAGAGGTGAAAGAAGTGAAGCGTGATAGGTCCATTGAGTCACACTAACCAACTGCAAACAAGGCAAGTGTGAAAAACATGATTTTTTTCTAATCTCACCCTTTTAAGGTTTAACAATGTTCAACAACTTACTACGGTTCACATTAACATTGCAACTGCAGAGCAGGATTATTTGAATAGTTACATTACATATCACCAATCATTCGTATAAATCAAGATCATCATCATTTTCCAGTTTTAATTCACCATGTGAGGATTACAATATCTGTGTGTGACTTCTTATTGCCACACAACTATTACTCATGGATTTCCTTTCATGTCAGGCTGCTTGCTTCCACCACAGTATTTTAATGTCATTGTCCTTAACATGGGCATCTGCAGAAATTTATACAAGAAGGGGCACATTTCAAAATTGCCATTTTTATTATAACTGATTTAGTTTAAGAAATAAATTTGACAGAAAGTATACTAAATGTACCTATGTCAAACTATTGAGTGTTTCAACTCAATACTTTTTGAAGGCAGCCCGCATCTCGTGGTCGTGCGGTAGCGTTCTCGCTTCCCACGCCCGGGTTCCCGGGTTCGATTCCCGGCGGGGTCAGGGATTTTCTCTGCCTCGTGATGGCTGGGTGTTGTGTGCTGTCCTTAGGTTAGTTAGGTTTAAGTAGTTCTAAGTTCTAGGGGACTTATGACCACAGCAGTTGAGTCCCATAGTGCTCAGAGCCATTTGAACCATTTTGAACTTTTTGAAGGCAGATTACTTTGATACCTGAAGAGTAAGCATACTTCATTAAAATATCCAAAGTGCATCTTTTTTGTTATCAATATGAACTCATGTTCAGAAAAAAAACAGAACACTTTGGATGACTAGAAATAGGACATTCACATTCACAAGACTTGTGTATTAGTATTTTCTGCAGAAATGATTAGTATTTCAATCACCTCAGTTTAGCATGTGTCCTGTTGCCTAATAGGCACAAGGTCTGCCATGGGCCCTAATAACTTGTTACATGCATGATGGCATTGACACATATGAGGAATGAATGGTGTCCTGTGGCATAGCCATCTATGCTGCATTCATCTGGTTCCCAATTTCATCTATGGTGGTTGGCATTGGGTCACTGTGTGGCACCTTTCATTTCACCATATTCCACACATTTTTGATTGGCGACAAACCTGGTGATCTGGCAGGTCATGGCAAAAGGCTGATGTCATGTGACACCAAGCAGACGTCTCTGTGCAGCAACACTGGTCACACATTGTCGTGCTGAAAAATGGTGCCTTGGGTGTTGTACAGAAAGGATATGGTTATGAGTCGCAGGATGTCATTCACATAGGTCACATGGGTCACAGTGTCATGAACGCAAACATCATGGGATTTGTGGTTGCACCCAGTAGGACCCCACACCATAAGGCCTCGAGTTGGCACTGTATGTCTTGTGCGAATGCAGTCACTTCCCTGCTGCTCCCAAAATGCGGCCATCACTTTCAAACAAGCAGAACCTGGATTTGTTTGAAAACACTATCTGATACCATTCCTGTCCCCAGTCGCGTCCTTCCATTCACCATTGCTGTCAATCATATTTCTGTACATTTGTCAAAGGTAGATGGCGAAATGGACGATGCTCACGTAACTCGTGCCATAGTAAATAGCGATGGATTATCACCTCAGATAGTGTACGTATGATATGTTACACTGTTTTATTGTTGTGCCAGAGCTGAGGAGGACACAGATCTGTCCTGCAGTGCCATTTGGATGAGGTGTCAATCTTCTCAGGGGGTGGGTCTGGGTGGTGTGACCTGACCTAGCTCGTTGTGTTGTACTGCCTGTCGTGAACCATTCTACATGCACCCGTTGCACTGCTGAAACACTTCATCCCACATGAGCAGCAATTTCCCAGATGGATGCATTATGTTCTGTCTTGCCAATAATGTGCTCACTTTTGAACCCACTGATTTGACAGTACATTTGCGCATATGCCTTTAAGGGGTCTTGTATGTCTGCTCAAGTCACACTGATCCACTACCTTCAGTTTATAGTGACGTTGAGAGCTGCAGGCACATAGGCACATTTTACTGGTAGGTGGCATTGCGCAGCAATATCAATGTTTACCTTGAGCCTGAGGGCTAACAAGGTTCAAATGCTAATAATTTCTGCAGAAGATACTAATGTACATGTCCTGTGAATGTGAACATCCTATCTTTAGTCGTTCAAGGTGTTTTGCCGGCCGGTGTGGCCGAGCGGTTCTAGGTGCTACAGTCTGGAACCGCGCGACCGCTGTGGTCGCAGGTTCGAATCCTGCCTCGGGCATGGATGTGTGTGATGTCCTTAGGTTAGTTAGGTTTAAGTAGTTCTAAGTTCTAGGGGACTGATGACCTCAGAAGTTAAGTCCCATAGTGCTCAGAGCCATTTGAACCAACATATGTAAAGTAAACATGAGTACGCACTATCTTGTGGAACATGAATTTCTGGTAAAGATGTGAAAGAAATCGCTTATAAAGCTGCCACACTTAGATAAACATTTTCACAAACAAACAAGTGCTTCAAATGGCGATCAGTGATTGAGTACTCGTCTTCTACCACAGCTCCGCCTGTTTCCGTGCATCTTCCAATGTCGCATAGGACAGAAATCCAGCATATCCAACAAATTAGAAAATAAAGGTACAAACATTCACAAAACATGCTTTTATTTATATACCTATAATGTTAGTATGACTCTGAAAATTAAAAATATGAAATCTGAAAAAAGTCGAAAAACTTGAGAAAGTCCTATAGGTTATTAACAAAAACAACCACAAGAAATATCACTGAGTAGTGCTCTCCAGAAGGGAGAAACAGAATATAAACTATAAAAACGGTTATTTGACTTTAATGCTTTCTACAACATTTCCTTTACTTACAAAACTTCACATCATGATAATGCATTCATTGACTTATTTTTATGCCTTCTATTTTTCAGAGTTGCATGGCACAATTTAAGTTTAATAAATTAGGTTTTTGGGTTGATCTTCATGTTTTCATGGCATAAAGATTGTTCCATAAAATTTCGTGTGCAGCCGCATAAATTTAGCTTCTTCCTCTAATATTTTTGCTGAATACCATCCAGCCATCTTCAGAGTGAGCCGAGGTGACTAACGCTGCAGCACTTGTTCCGTTCGAGGACCGAACCACTGTGTATGCGACCAAAGATACACGAGGCGCCAGATATGTTGATAGGTGGCAAAGTGGTGTAACATACGCATGGAAATTAAATCTATGGCTGCACAGTCGATCCACACCGCGATGCCGATGTGTCATGGAGAGCTGCACCATTGCAACATCTTTGCTATTTGATTACAGAAATTGCCGGATTCCATGATTTGTCCAAGCTGAAGCCACTGTCTCTATTAATTAAATTTGTCACCACCTGAATTTCAATTGCTTCTTTCACTACTGAGTCCCAGAAAGGTGAAGTTAAGGCTAAAATTTCAACATTATCGTACACTTTAGAGTGCCCAGTGTCAATACAGTGCTCTGCCAGCTCAGATTTATTAGGTTATAAGAGACGGGTGTACCTGCGGCATTCTGTGCATCTCTCCTGGACTGTACATGTCGTCTGCCCGATGTATGAATGGCTGCACTCACAGGGGATGAGACCAATGGGTGCATTTACAGAGAACAGCACACAGTCTGCAGAGGTATTTAATGTCATTGTCTTGTTATAGACAACCCTCAGTCCCACCTTTCTGGCTGCCTTACTTAAGTTGTCGAGTTGCGTCTTTGGGTCTTCTTCCATCTCACTTACTATTGCTATGTTGTCTGCAAAGGCTAGGCAGTCCATTTGAGCCCTGTTGTCCTTTTTGTCCCACACATTCCCATTTCCTTGTTTATTGCTCTCCACTGCCTGATCACTTCGTCCAGTGTTACATTGAACAACAATGGTGACAATCCATCTCACTGTTTAACACCAGTCTTGATCTCAAATTCTTCTGACAGGGCTCATCTGAATCTCACCCTTGCTTGCTTTTGTGTCTGTCAGAATTTCTTTTATGAGTTTTTGTGTAGTTCCATCTAGTCCTCTGTTCTTCAGGATCCTAACAAGAGTCTGTCTGTCGATGGAGTCATATGCCTTTGTGAAGTCCACAAAGGTTAATACTGTCTTTTTGTTTTTTAAGGCCCTGTGTTCTATCAGTTGCTTCAGGATAAATATCTGTTCTATACATCCTCTTCCCTTCCTGAATCCCACTTGGTAGTTGCCAACTGTACTTTCTACCTGTTCCTCTACTTGCTAGAGCAAGAGTTTTGAGAGAACTTTGTATCCGACCTCTAGTAGCGATATTCCTCTGTAGTTGTTTGCATTTCTCTTGTCCCTCTTCTTATTTTTTGGTACTACAATTGCATTCTTCCATCCTTCTCGCAACTTCTTTGTTCTCTAAATCTGGTGGATTATGTTGGTCATGTTGTCTATTGCTCTGCTGCCTCTCCACTTTATCATCATCTCGGCTGCTATACAATCTTCTCCAGTTAGATGTGTTACATGTGTACTTAGCCTATCTGGTAGCATACTGCTTTCTCAATTTGGAGAACTATTTTGAATTCTCAATTAGTCATTAAATTTTAACTTGCCACAAGTGTTCAAAACTTCGCTGCATCAAATATGTCATCAGTCGTATTTCATATAGCAGCAAGTGAAATATTTCGAAATTTCTGGTTTCATATTGAACATATTTCCTCTATAAAGTTTTTTAGGCTTTTGAGAAATGCTAATTATATTAACAAAGCTATTACGCAGTTGTCCATTTTTGGAAACAAAATTCGTGCCTTTGATGTACCAAATGTAGTCAACAAATGCCACTGAAGACTCATGATCACAAATATGTTAATTTGTAGGTCCCAAGTTGTCACCTACCTTTTCCATATTAGTGATCATGTCGTGTGTGAGGATGGCTTTACCTACAAATAGATATAATACAGGAGAGCCTTTACTATTGCAGATGTTTTAATGCAGTGTTTTGTGAAATTTTAAATGAACACCACAGCTGTGTAACTCTATTCACAGTTGGCTGTAAGCAAGAGAACTGATTTGGGTGTTATCTAGTATTCACTATCAGCCCTCAAAATTCAGCTACCTAAAGAATTTTGTGTATGCGATGAAGAATTACACGCAATCTTGAGGATCGTGGAGCAGATGAGGTGTGTCATGACAGCAAAATTCCTTCTCTTCTATGATCTCTATGTGCCCTTCAGTCTCTCCAATGCTTGTACCCAGCAGATATCCGGCATGCTCTTATCAGCTTGCTAAAACTGGACAGAAGGTATTATTTTGCTGGCTACCAGGGCACATGGGAACTGCAGGAAATCAGTTAGTGGGTATGGCACCTAAGGACACATTTAGTAATGATCAGATAATTCAGTGTGCATCTCCCTACATGCTATCATGTTGTTGCTGAGGTACAGAATCGCGCATGGATGGGAAGAAGAGCGGCTTGAAGTGACAGACAGTAATCTGCAGCTACTGGAGTTAACAACACAGGTTTGCCATACCTCCTTCCAGCCATACAGGTGAGGTGAGCACCATTGAACACTCTTCTATGTATAGGTCAAGCCCTATGATGCATGGCTTCTTCTTCCAGTGAGAGGTCACTCCACTGTGTGGTGCATGTGGTGTACAGTTAATAATGTGCCACATTTGAGCTGATTGTTTTTTATATTCAGACAAGATGGTAGCAGGTAATTTTCCCATGTGTCTGCCTCCTTTTTTGTTGGACAGTGACACAAATGTGTAACAATTTTTAATACTCTGTGAATGTACAATTTTCATTGCAACAGGATCTGCAGCTTCAATGAATAAAAAGTGATTTCATGATGCCTTGAGCTGACATTTTCTTTATTTGATGTACAATTGTACAATTTCGGCCTTAGGCCATTTTCAAGCATCTGAAATGGAAGCATTATATACTGGATGCATTAGTATCACTTACGAATTTAACATAGGAGCAATTCACATGTCCAGATATACTTTGAGGATTATAACTTACTTTATGGAGGATTCGTTAATTGTATATTATACCGTGTATGTCTTTGGCCCTGCATATATTCTCTGTTCCATCGGAACAGACCTCATGAGGCCCAACAGTACTGACTGACTGCCATTTCATCCTCAGCAGACATGAATCACTGGATGCAGATATGGAGGGGCATGTGGTCAACACATTGCTCTCCCAGCTGTTGTCAGTTTTCGTGAGCATAACTGCTACTT
Organism: Schistocerca nitens; assembly: GCF_023898315.1. Lineage (NCBI taxonomy): Eukaryota > Metazoa > Arthropoda > Insecta > Orthoptera > Acrididae > Schistocerca > Schistocerca nitens. Next base: position 218,551,289 of record NC_064623.1, on the reverse strand, counting down.
CTCAATCAAGTAGCCCCTCAGTTGGGCTTAATTGTTGTAAAATAAATTGGAAATAGTTTTTTGTTATTGTAGGAGCATGTTACTTTTGACTAGTTGTTGCAGTGTTCTTATTTATAAGGATGATGTTTTTAATGTATGTACACTAGGATGATTATACTTATTTTACAGAATTTCTTTAGTTAAAGTGTATCGGTTTTTGTTATTAAGCATATACAACTATCACCATCATTGGTGTAAATATGAACGTATGTTGTTTCCATGAAAGAACTTGAAAATATTTGTTCTGTTGTTGTGAGAGTCATTTTTGAATGGTTGTTACAACAATGTTACATAAAAAGTCAATCACAGTAGTCTAATGAAACAGTACAGAAAACCACAAAAATCAAATAAAACCTTTCATGATCTGCTTTATGGTTGTGTGATCTTAAACATCATAGTCATATTCATTAACAAGTATAGAAATAATCATGCATTCTATGGTTCTATAAGGTTTCACCATAGAGCTGATAAAAAGTTGTCTAGGAATTTTCCATTTTGCATGTCTGTTTGTTCATTTAAAACACCCACCAACTGGTCTTTCAGATGAATGTAAATTTGAATTTCTTCCATCACATCCGTGACCTTACCTTTCCATAACTTATGTAATATTTGTAGTGATTTATTAATATTATGTATTCTGTGGTTGGTGTCTTTGAACTGTGCAGAGAAGGTGGATGGGCTATTGTCACTTGTTGTTGTGTGTTCCTGAAATATACTTAAGAACAAAGACCTATATAGCTTAAATAATGAAATTCCATAAAATAATTAAACTCTTCATAGTGTTTGTATATTAAAAACATCGTCATTGTATATAATAACTTTTCAACAACTGCTCAAATTAACATGCTCCTAAAAAAACAAAAAAATGATTTCCAGTTTATTTTATGACAGCTATATGCAGTCATAGGAGCAGAGATGAATGTGGTATAATACACCATTAACAAGTCCTCTATAAAGTAAGATATAATCTTGGTCTATCTTGGCATATGACTTGTTCCTGTGTTAAATTCATACGTTATACTAATGCAAACAATGTATAATGCTTCCAGTCTAGATACTAAAAAATTGCGTAAGACTGAAATTGTACAATCAAACATTGTCTAAAGAAAATCTCAGCTGAAGGGCCGGCCGGGGTGGCCGAGTGGTTCTAGGTGCTACAGTCTGGAACCGCGCGACTACTACGGTCGCAGGTTCGAATCCTGCCTCGGGCATGGATGTGTGTGATGTCCTTAGGTTAGTTAGTTCTAAGTCCTAGGGTACTGATGACCTCAGCAATTAAATCCCATAGTGCTCAGAGCCATTAGTTGAAGGCATCACAAAATCATTTAAAAAATACTGCGAATGTCTGACTTGCTCCCTAAAATAGTGAGGAGGAGCTTTTAATGTGTTATGGTGGTGTTTGGTTAATCAGTGTTTTTTTGTATGTGAGCAGCCAACTGAAGATCCCTGTGCCATAATTTAATCTTTCTTCTTGAATTATCCACAGGTCTTTCACATATTTCATCAAATTTACAGTGAGTACACGTACTGATGAGTGTGCAGCTGAGAACCTGCAGAAAGTGAGGAAAAACCTTTTTGAATTCCGTCTTAATACATCTGACAAATTAGTGCTCTTGCCCATTTTAAGTAGTTTGTTTTACTGCTAAAAGAGATTGGTGTTCGTGCCAATAGACCACAGAATTTTCTGACATCTGAAAACAGACATGGAAGCAAGAGTTTATTTCTGCCGATCCAAGAGTGCTCAGCTTTCAGAATTATTGCTATTTCATGCTGCTAAAATGACTATTTGGTGAGACTTGATGCATTAAGTATTGTTGCCTGCCTTTGGGTTAGCACTGAAGTAGAGGCATGTGTAAATGCTCAGTAAGCCTGTGCTTCACATCCCATTTAGGAGCTGATGATGACTCAAAGGCACTAGTTTTTAGTTGGTTAGTACAATATGGCCAGTACTTACTGGGTTTTGAGCAGTGTCATGTTTAATTATGATGGCCATTTTGCCTATTCATTCATCCAACTTTATTGCCCAGATTTCATCTGATATTAATTACTCATCCAATAAGGTGAATTCCAGGACTATTCAAAGTTCAGATTAACCACTATTAACAAAGTTGTGGCTGCTGACATAAAGAAATGGCTTCCTGATATGAAAAGAGGTCATCATCTTGTAATTTCAGGATGTAGCCATGTGCTTTTTGTGTTATCATTTTCTTCTTGTTTACAATCCATCACATGTGCAGTTTGGAAAGTGTATGTGAACTGGGTGCAATTTTGTGTTCTCAACTGAATAATAGTGGCACTTTCTCTACATGCAACTAATCAATCTTTCAATGAATGAGGCAGAATGCAAACCCACAGGTATCACAAACATTTTATAAGTATGTCTTATTCCCACAGTATGTTCTTTATTCTGTGCCGCCAAACAATTTGTCTGTAGAAATTCATTTTAGGTTTTTTTTATAAACAAAAATTATATGTACGGTACATTATAATAAGATTTTTGTATTCATTCTGAAAATGTTTTAACAAGTACTTTCCTTAAGAACTTTAGTATAGGAGACTGTCATACCACACATAGTGGGAGTGTTAACAGTGGTTTATGTTTATGCAAGATCTACATCTACATCAATACAGTACAAATCACACTTACGTGCCTGGCTCACAATAATTCTCTGTTATTCCACTCTCAAACAGCATGTAGAAAAAATGAACAGCTATATGTTTCCATGCAAGCTTTGATTTCCCTTATTTTATTGTGATGATCATTTCTCCCTACATAGGTTGGCGTCAAGAAAATATTTTCACATTTGGAGGAGAAAGTTGGTGACTGAAATTTCATGAGAAGATCCCACCACAATATGAAACACCTTTGTTTTAACGATGTGCATCCCAAATCATGTATCATGTCCATGGCATTCTCTCCCCTATTTCTCGATAACACAAAACATGCTGCCCTTCTTTGAACTTTTTCAACGTATTCTGTTAATCCTGTCTGGTAAGGATCCCTCACTGTGCAGCTTTACTCCAAAAGTGGACAGACAAGCATAGTGTAGGCAGTCTCTTTAGTAGATCTGTTGTAGCTTCAAAGATTCTGCCAATAAAACAGTCTTTGGTTTATCCTCCCCACAGTATTTTCTGCATGTTCCTTCCAATTTAAAGTGTTTGTAATTGTAATTAGTAGGTATTTAATTGAATTTATGGCCTTTATATGTGATTGACTTGTCATGTAACTGAAGTTTAACAGACTCCTTTTAGCACTCACGTGGATCGCATCACACTTTTCATTGCTTAGAGTCAATGACCAATTTTCACACCATAAAGGTATCTTTTCTAAATCATTTTGGAATTTATTTTGATCTTCTGATGTCTCTACTAGATGATATATGAAAGCATCATCTGCAAATAACCTAAGGCAGATGCTAAGATTGTCTCCTAAATCATTTATATAGATAAGGAACAGCAGGGAGCCTATAAAACTGCCTCGAGGAATGCCAGATATTACTTCTATTTTATTCAATGACTTTCCATCAGTTTCTATGAGCTCTGACTCCCCTGACAGGAAATAAAAAATCCAGTCACATAACTGAGATGATATTCCATAAGTACACAATTTGATTACAAGCTGCTTGTGAGGTGCTATGTCAAAAGCATAAAGGGCTCACTTGAAGCTTGAATTGAGTTTTCAGTCATCTAAAAAGTTTTGTGATAGTCTTTAAGAGTACCGTAACACAACACAGCATCTATTTGAGGCTAAATATTAATCATGCACTTCCCATTCTGTTTGTGATAACACTTTAGATGAAGGATATCTCTGTGGCTGCTTACACAGTGATCAATAGTTGTACTTGTAAATTGTAATAATTTAAAAAAATCTGAGGTTTTCCTTGTGTAACTTATGGAAGGAATAGTTATAAGTGTCCATCCATGTTACTGGGTGCTTGAGCAAAGTCTTAGATCTGTTTGCAGCACCCGATGACTCATTCAGTCATAAAACTATTGTGCATAAAAGTGGAATTGTGAACTTGGTTGGATACCTAGAAAAATAAAATTATTTTCTTTTATACATATATCGTCACCTGTGCTACAAACAGTGTTTATTTATTGGTCCAAGAATCAGTTTCATACATTGTTTGCACATGTGATATAGGACAGTGGTAAACCTAGTTAGTTTACTATATAGTAGTCATTTTGACTACATTGTTGACATAATAAAAATGCATAATAATGTAGGTTGGTGTACTACATTGTTTCTACAAGTTATAATAGCAGTTATTAAGTGAGATGACATGATAAGCACAATGTGAACTATATTATGAATTGACAATTAGTGAAATTTGGTAAATGAGGTTTACTTACTATAATGTTCCATAAACTCAGACAAAGAATAGAAGCAATAGTCAAGAAAGAACTGTTTTAACTTTATTTTAAATACATTTAATGTTGGTATGCATTTTAGGTAAGAAGGCTTATGGTTATATAACATACCTCCAGAATGATACACTCCCCTTTTGCATACGTTTTTATTTACTGTGTTCCTGTGTAGGTTCTACAGGAATCCTTACTTGTAGCCTTTTTTTATCACCCTGATAATTTATTCCTGTATTTTATGTTTTTGTAATATTTGCGGAATTCCCCCAAAAAATTATTCCGTACATAAATAGTTACTCCCCCACCAGGAACCATAGACCTTGCCGTTGGTGGGGAGGCTTGCGTGCCTCAGCGATACAGATGGCCGTACCGTAGGTGCAACCACAACGGAGGGGTATCTGTTGAGAGGCCAGACAAACATGTGGTTAATGAAGAGGGGCAACAGCCTTTTCAGTAGTTGCAGGGGCAACAGTCTGGATGACTGACTGATCTGGCCTTGTAACACTAACCAAAATGGCCTTGCTGTGCTGGTACTGCGAACGGCTGAAAGCAAAGGGAGACTACAGCCGTAATTTTTCCGGAGGGCATTCATGGTTAAATGATGATGGCGACCTCTTGGGTAAAATATTCCAGGGGTAAAATAGTCCCCCATTCGGATCTCCGGGCGGGGACTGGTCAAGAGGACGTCGTTATCAGGAGAAAGAAAACTGGCATTCTACGGATCAGAGTGTGGAATGTCACATCCCTTAATCGAGCAGGTAGGTTAGAAAATTTGAAAAGGGAAATGGATAGGTTAAAGTGAAATATAGTGGGAATTAGCGAAGTTCAGTGGCAGGAGGAACAAGACATCTGGTCAGGTGAATACAGGGTTATAAATACAAAATCAAATAGGGGTAATGCAGGAGTAGGTTTAATAATGAATAAAAAAATAGCAGTGCAGGTAAGCTACTACAAACAGCATAGTGAACACCTTATTGTGGCCAAGATAGACACAAAGCCCATGCCTACTACAGTAGTACAAGTTTATATGCCAACTAGCTCGGCAGATGGCAAAGAAATTGAAGAAATGTATGATGAGATAAAAGAAATTATTCAGATAGCGAAGGGAGATGAAAATTTAATAGTCATGGGTGACTGGAATTCGATAGTAGGAAAAGGAAGAGAAGAAAACGTAGTAGGTGAATGTGGATTGGGGGTAAGAAATGAAAGAGGAAGGCGCCTGGTAGAATTTTGCACAGAGCATAACTTAATCATAGCTAACACTTGGTTCAAGGATCATAAACGGAGGTTGTATACATGGAAGAAACCTGGAGATACTGACAGGTTTCAGATAGATTATATAATGGTAAGACAGAGATTTAGGAACGAGGTTTAAAATTGTAAGACATTTCCAGGGGCAGATGTGGACTCTGACCACAATCTATTGGTTATGAACTCTAAATTAAAACTGAAGAAACTGCACATAGGCAGGAATTTAAGGAGATGGGACCTGGATAAATTGAAAGAAGCAGAGGTTGTAGAGAGTTTCAGGGAGAGCATTAGGGAATGATTGACAAGAATAGGGGAAAGAAATACAGTAGAAGAAAAAGGGTAGCTTTAAGAGATGAAATAGTGAAAGCAGCAGAGGATCAAGTAGGTAAAAAGACGAGGGGTAATAGAAATCCTGGGGTAACAGAAGAGGTATTGAATTTAACTGATGAAAGGAAAAAATACAAAAATGCAGTAAATGAAGCAGGCAAAAAGGAATACAAACGACTCAAAAATGAGATCGACAGGAAGTGCAAAATGGCTAAGCAGGGATGGGTAGAGGACAAATATAAGGATGTAGAGGCTTATCTCACTAGCGGTAAGATAGATACTGCCTACAGGAAAATTAGATACCTTTGGAGAAAAAAGAACCACTTTTATGAATATCAAGAGCTCAGATGGAAACCCAGTTCTAAGCAAAGAAGGGAAAGCAGAAAAGTGGAAGGAGTATATAGAGGGTCTATACAAGTGTGATGTACTTGAGGGCAATATTATGGAAATGCAAGAGGATGTAGATGAAGATGAAATGGGAGATATGATACTGCTGAAAGGGAAGCAGTGGTTGGGAAGTGAGTGAGACAGGGTTGTAGCCTCTCCCCGATGTTATTCAATCTGTATATTGAGCAAGCAGTAAAGGCCCTGGGAGTAGACAACATTCCATTAGAACTACTGACAGCCTTGGGAGAGCCAGTCCTGACAAAATTCTACCATCTGGTGACCAAAATGTATGAGACGGGCAAAATACCCTCAGACTTAAAGAAGAATATAATAATTCCAATCCCAAAGAAAGCATGTGTTGACAGATGTGAAAATTACTGAACTATCAGTTTAATAAGTCACGACTGCAAAATACTAACGTGAATTCTTTACAGATGAATGGAAAAACTGGTACAAGCCGACCTTGGGGAAGATCAGTTTGGATTCTGTAGAAATGTTGGAACATGTGAGGCAATACTGACCCTAAGGCTTATCTTAGAAGCAAGATTAAGAAAAGGCAAACCTACATTTCTATCATTTGTAGACTTAAAGAAAGATTTTGACAATGTTGACTGGAATACTCTCTTTCAAATTCTAAAGGTGGCAGGGGTAAAATACAGGGAGCAAAAGGCTATTTACAATTTGTACAGCAAGCAGATGGCAGTTATAAAAGTCGAGGGACATGAAAGGGAAGCAGTGGTTGGGAAGGGAGTGAGACAGAGCTGTAGCCTCTCCCCAATGTTATTCATTCTGTATATTGAGCAAGCAGTAAAGGAAACAAAAGAAAAATTTGTAGTGGGAATTAAAATCCATGGAGAAGAAATAAAAACTTTAAGGTTCGCCAATGACATTCTAATTCTGTCAGAGACAGCAAAGGACTTGGAAGAGCAGTTGAACGGAATGGACAGTGCCTTGAAAGGAGGATATAAGATGAACATCAACAAAAGCGAAACAAGGATAATGGAATGTAGTCAAGTTAACTTGGGTGATGCTGAGGGAATTAGATTAAGAAATGTGACACTTAAAGTAGTAAAGGAGTTTTGCTATTTGGGGAGCAAAATAACTGATGATGGTTGAAGTAGAGAGGATATAAAATGTAGACTGGCAATGGCAAGGAAAGCATTTCTGAAGAAGAGAAATTTGTTAACATTGAGTATAGATTTAAGTGTCAGGAAGGCGTTTCTGAGAGTATTTGTATAGAGTGTAGCCATGCATGGAAGTGAAACATGGATGATAAATAGTTTGGACAAGAAGAGAATAGAAGCTTTTGAAATGTAGTGTTACAGAAGAATGCTGAAGATTAGATGGGTAGATCCCATAACTAATGAAGAGGTATTGTATAGAACTGGTGAGAAGAGGAGTTTGTGGCACAACTTGACTAGAAGAAGGGATCGGTTGGTAGGACATGTTCTGAGGCATCAAGGGATCACCAATTTAGTATTGGAGGGCAGCGTGGAGGGTAAAAATCATATAGGGAGACCAAGAGATGAATACATTAAGCAGATTGAGAAGGATGTAGGCTGCATTAGGTACAGATGAAGAAGTTTGCACAGGATAGAGTAGCATGGAGAGCTGCATCAAACCAGTATCAGGACTGAAGACCACAGCAACAATAACAAGTAGTGACTATACTGCAATGATACATTGTCAGCACTGATGAGCAGCTTGTATTTTGAGGAGGATCCTAACAGCATATGCTAGTCAATTCAGTCTCTTATTTAAATTTTTTAGGTGTACCTCCCACTTCAGAGGTTTTGTGTGGTATGAAAGTTAACTGCTACAGTTTTTTCAGAATTTATGATGAACCTATTGGTCTTGAACCAGTGTGTTAAGGTACGCATAACTGGTACTTCAGCCTCCTGCAGATTTTCCTCATTCTGTGATATAATTAGAATATTAGTGTCATCTGCAAACAGTACAGTAGTTCCATCACATATTTTACTAGCCAAGTCATTTATATGCAGCAGAAATATGACAGGTCCTAGAACTGACCTTTCTGGGACTCCATACTTGATTTTCTGCTCATAACTGTAAAAAACTAGAATTTTTTTGGGTTTCACGATCTTTGTGTTTTATGTCTGTAATCTGCTGACAATTACTGAGGTATGACTGGATCCACTTTTCATACTGACCACTAATTCCATAATTACTTAATTTACACAAGAGAATGTCATGATAAATTACATTAAAGGCTTTACTTAGATCAGAAATATCCCAGATACATGTTATTTATCATCCATTGCTTTTAATACATTATTTAAGAAAGCAAAAATTGCTGACTGAGTTGACTTTCCAGCTCTGAACCCATGTTAGGAGTCACTTATGGGCCTCTCTTTATTTAAGAAAACTTGTAATCTTCTAAGGAACATTTTTTCCATAATTTTGCTGAAGCCTGACAAAACTGAAACTGGTCTATAATTAGCAATATCACTTTTTTAACCCTTATTATGCAAAAGTTTTACTTTTGCAGTTTTTAGATTATCTGGAAATATACCACTCTCAAAAGATGACTTTACTATGTCCGTTAGTGGTTCCACAATAAATGTTGCACTAGCTTTGATAATAACATCTGGTATCTCATCAACACCCACTGAATATTTATTAAATTCTATTAGGATTCTTGATAGTTCCTCAGGTGTTGCTGGATACAGGAATAATTTGTTTGAATGAATTTTTTGATCTGAGTGACTGGTTGGCTGTTTGTCATGGTGTGTATTTATTAACTGCTGTTCTATATTTGAGAAATAATTGTTGAAAGCACAGAAACCACTTGCAACATGTTTGGGGTCAGTAAGTTTATTTTTATTCATAATCAGCTCTGTTGTTGTTGTTGTTGTTGTTGTTGTGGTCATCAGTCCTGAGACTGGTTTGATGCAGCTTTCCATGCTACCCTATCCAGTGCAAGTTTCTTCATCTCCCAGTACCTACTGCAACCTACATCCTTCTGAATCTGCTTAATGTAGTCATCTCTTGGTCTCCCTCTACGATTTTTACCCTCCACGCTGTCCTGGAATGCTAAATTTGTGATCCTTTGATGCCTCAGAATATGTCCTACCAACCGGTCCCTTCTTCTCGTCAAGTTGTGCCACAAACTCCTCTTCTCCCCAGTTCTATACAGTACCTCCTCATTAGTTATGTGATCTACCCATCTAATCTTCAGCATTCTTCTGTAGCACCACATCTATTCTTTTCTTGTCCAAACTATTTATCATCCATGTTTCACTTCCATGCATGGCTACACTCTATACAAATACTCTCAGAAACGCCTTCCTGACACTTAAATCTATACTCAATGTTAACAAATTTCTCTTCTTCAGAAATGCTTTCCTTGCCATTGCCAGTCTACATTTTATATCCTCTCTACTTCGACCATCATCAGTTATTTTGCTCCCCAAATAGCAAAACTCCTTAACTACGTTAAGTGTCTCATTTCCTCAGCATCAGCTGACTTAATTCGACTACATTCCATTATCCTCGTTGTGCTTTTATTGATGTTTATCTTACATCCTCCTTTCAAGACACTGTCCATTCCGTTCAACTGCTCTTCCAAGTCCTTTGCTGTCTCTGACAGAATTACAATGTCATTGGTGAACCTCAAAGTTTTTATTTTTTCTCCATGGATTTTAATACCTACTCCAAATTTTTCTTTAGTTTCCTTTACTGCTTGCTCAATATACAGATTGAATAACATCGGGGAGAGGCTACAACCCTGTCTCACTCCCTTCCCAACCGCTGCTTTCCTTTCATGCCCCTCGACTCTTATAACTGCCATCTGGTTTCTGTACAAATTGTAAATAGCCTTTCCCTCACTGTATTTTACCCCTGCCACCTTTAGAATTTGAAAGAGAGTATTCCAGTCAACATTGTCAAAATCTTTCTCTAAGTCTACAAATGCTAGAAACGTAGGTTTGCGTTTCCTTAATCTTTCTTCTAAGATAAGTTGTAAGGTCAGTATTGCCTCACGTGTTCCAATATTTCTATGTACTCCAAACTGATCTTTCCCGAGGTTGGCTTCTACCAGTTTTTCCATTCGTCTGTAAAGAATTCACGTTAGTATTTTGCAGCTGTGACTTATTAAACTGATAGTTCGGTAATTTTCACATCTGTCAACACCCGCTTTCTTTGGGATTGGAATTATAATATTCTTCTTGAAGTCTGAGGGTACTTCGCCTGTCTCATACATCTTGCTCACCAAATGGTAGAGTTTTGTCAGGACTGGCTCTCCCAAGGCCGTCAGTAGTTCTAATGGAATGTTGTCTACTCCCGGGGCCTTGTTTGGGCTCAGGTCTTTCAGTGCTCTGTCAAACTCTTCACGCAATATCGTATCTCCCTTTTCATCTTCATCTACATTCTCTTCCATTTCTATAATATTGTCCTCAAGTACATTGCCCTTGTATAGACCCTCTATATACTCCTTCCACCTTTCTGCTTTCCCTTCTATGGTTAGGACTGGGTTTCCACCTGAGTTCTTGATATTCATACAAGTGGTTCTCTTTTCTCCAAAGGTCTCTTTAATTTTCCTGTAGGCAATATCTATCTTACCCCTAGTGAGATAAGCCTCTACATCCTTACATTTGTCCTCTAGCTATCCCTGCTTAGCCATTTTGCGCTTCCTGCCGATCTCATTTTTGAGACGTTTGTATTCCTTTTTGCCTGCTTCATTTACTGTGTCTTTATGTTTCCTCCTTTCATCAATTAAATTCAATATTTCCTCTGTTACCCAAGGATTTCTATTAGCCCTCGTCTTTTACCTACTTGATCCTCTGCTGCCTTCACTGCTTCATCCCTCAGAGCTACCCATTCTTCTTCTACTGTACTTCTTTCCCCCACTGCTGTCAATTGTTCCCTTATGCTCTCCCTGAAACTCTGCACAACCTCTGGTATAGTCAGTTTATCCAGGTCCCATCTCCTTAAATTGCCACCTTTTTGCAGTTTCTTCAATTTTAATCTGCAGTTCATAACCAATAGATTGTGGTCAGAGTCCACATCTACCCCTGGAAATGTCTTACAATTTAAAACCTGGTTCCTAAATCTCTGTCTTACCATTATGTAATCTATCTGATACCTTTTAGTATCTCCGGGATTCTTCCATGTATACAACCTTCTTTTATGATTCTTGAACCAATTGTTAGCTATGATTAAGTTATGCTCTGTGCAAAATTCTAACAGACGGCTTCCTCTTTCATTTCTTACCCCCAATCCATATTCACCTACTATGTTTCCTTCTCTCCCTTTTCCTACACTCGAATTCCAGTCACCCATGACTATTTAATTTTCGACTCCCTTCACTATCTGAATAATTTCTTTTATCTCATCATACATTTCATCAATTTCTTCATCATCTGCAGAGCTAGTTGGCATATAAACTTGTACTACTGTAGTAGGCGTGGGCTTCGTGTCTATCTTGGCCACAATAAGGTGTTCACTATGCTGTTTGTAGTAGCTTACCTGCACTGCTATTTTTTTATTCATTATTAAACCTACGCCTGCATTACCCCTATTTGATTTTGTCTTTATAGCCCTGTATTCACCTGACCAAAAGTCTTGTTCCTCCTGCCACCGAACTTCACTAATTCCCACTATATCTAACTTTAACCTATCCATTTCCCTTTTTAAATTTTCTAACCTACCTGCCCGATTAAGGGATCTGACATTCCACGCTCCAATCCATAGAACGTCAGTTTTCTTTCTCCTGATAACAACGTCCTCTTGAGTAGTCCCCACCCGGAGATCCGAATGGGGGACTATTTTACCTCCGGAATGTTTTACCCAAGAGGACGTCATCATCATTTAACCATACAGTAAAGCTGCATGCCCTCGGGATAAATTATGGCTGTAGTTTCCCCTTGCTTTCAGCCGTTCACAGTGCCAGCACAGCAAGGCCATTTTGGTTATTGTTACAAGGCCAGATCAGTCAATCATCCAGACTGTTGCCCCTGCAACTACTGAAAAGGCTACTGCCCCTCTTTAGGAACCACATGTTTGTCTGGCCTCTCAACAGATACACCTCCATTGTGGTTGCACCTACGGTACGGCCATCTGTATAGCTGAGGCACGCGAGCCTCCACACCAGCGGCAAGGTCCATGGTTCTATATTACTATATTAACTGGCCTGGTACCAATTTCTTTCCTTATAATTTGCCAGGTTGCTTTAGTTTTATTTTTGGAATCACACAATATTTTGTCATTTTCTATTTTTTTTACTTTTGAAATAACTCATGTTAGTATTCTTTTATATCTTTTGAAATATGCAATAAAGTCAGGACTGGTATTTGCTTGCAGTACTCATACAATCTCCTTTTATTTTGACATGATATCCTTATCCCTTTTGTAATCCACTTATTTGTTTTTTGAGTAGAGTTCAACATTGTTGTTTGCTTGGGAAAAGCCATTTCAAAAAAATGTTTGAATGTAGCCATAAACTTATCACATTTCTCATTGGTCTCATTACAGTCATATACGTCTTTCCAACTTTCATCCTCTAGGAGAGAACAAAAGTATTCCACATTCTTTATACTGAAATTCCTTACAGTGTGTTGTATTCAACTGGGAATTTGGTGTCCTGAAACATTCATTGCAAGAATTTGAGCATAGTGATCACTAAAACCCATGTTTACAACTTGTGTGTTATAGGCATATTTGCACGTATTTATCAAGATCTGATCAATAATAGATGCAGAGGTAGGTGTTTCTCGAGTTGGTTCAGTTACCGTTGGGCTGATGTTGAAGGATTGTAATAAATTTATAATGTAATCTCTGAATTTATTGGATTTCGAGAAATCAATATTAAAGTCACCACACATAATTATATTTTTCTTGGGAGAGTGAATTTTTTCCAAGAGTTCGTCCATGTAAAACACTTTTTTGTCTCCATCTGGTGACCTGTACACACAAATAATAACTGTATTTTGCCTTGGTAGTTCAGCAATAGAGTTGTATATCTTTTTCACAGGATAGTTTATGGTATTTAGTTACACTATTGAATTCAATGTTTGTTGTGGTCTTCAGTCCAGAGACTGGTTTGATGCAGCTCTCCATGCTACTCTATCCTGTGCAAGCTTCTTCATCTCCCAGTACCTACTGCAGCCTACATCCTTCTGAATCTGCTTAGTGTATTCATCTCTTGGTTTCCCACTATGATTTTTACCCTCCACACTGCCCTCGAATGCTAAATTTGTGATCCACCCTGATGCCTCAGAACATGTCCTACCAACCGGTCCCTTCTTCTTGTCAAGTTGTGCCACAAACTCCTCTTCTCCCCAATTCTATTCAATTCCTCCTCATTAATTATGTGATCTACCCATCTAATCTTCAGCATTCTTCTGTAGCACCACATTTCGAAAGCTTCTATTCTCATCTTGTCCAAACTATTTATCGTCCATGTTTCACTTCCATACATGGCTACACTCCATACAAATACTTTCAGAAACAACTTCCTGACACTTAAATCTATACTCGTTGTTACAAATATCTCTTCTTCAGAAATGATTTCCTTGCCATTGCCAATCTACGTTTTATATCCTCTCTACTTCAACCATAATCAGTTATTTTTCTCCCCAAATAGCAAAACTCCTTTACTATTTTAAAAGTCTCATTTACTAATCTAATTCCCACAGCATCACCCGATTTAATTTGACTACATTCCATTATCCTCGTTTTGCTTTTGTTGGTGTTCATCTTATATCCTCCTTTCAAGACACTGTCCATTCCGTTCAGCTGCTCTTCCAGGTCCTTTTCTGTCTCTGACAGAATTACAATGTCATTGGCGAACCTCAAAGTTTTTATTTCTTCTCCATGGATTTTAATATCTACTCCCAATTTTTCTTTTGTTTTCTTTACTGCTTGCTCAATATACAGATTGAATAACATCGGGGAGAGGCTACAACCCTGTCTCACTCCCTTCCCAACCACTGCTTCCCTTTCATGTCCCTCGACTCTTATAACTGCCATCTGGTTTCTGTACAAATTGTAAATAGCCTTTTGCTCCCTGTGTTTTACCCATGCCACTTTCAGAATTTGAAAGAAAGTATTCCAATCAACATTGTGAAAAGCCTTCTCTAAGTCTACATATGTTATAAATGTAGGTTTGCCTTTCCATAATGTATTCTCTAAGATAAGTTGTAGGGTCAGTTTTGCCTCATGTGTTCCAACATTTCTACGGAATCCAAACTGATCTGTCCCCAAGGTCGGCTTCTAGCAGTTTTTCCATTCATCTGTAAAGAATTCGTGTTAGTATTTTGCAGCCATGGCTTATTAGACGGTTAGTTCGGAAATTTTCACATCTGTCAGCACCTGCTTTCTTTGGGATTGGAATTATTATATTCTTCTTGATCTCTGAGGGTATTTCGCCTGTCTCATACATCTTGCTCACCAGATGGTAGAGTTTCGTCAGGGCTAGCTCTCCCAAGGCTATCAGTAGTTCTGATGGAATGTTGTCTACTCCCGGGACCTGTTATGACTTACGTCTTACAATGCTCTGTCAAACTATTCACGCAGTATCATATCTCCCATTTCAACTTCTTCTACCTCCTCTTCCATTTCCATAATATTGTGCTCAAGAACATTGCCCTAGTAAAGACCCCCTATATACTCCTTCCACCTTTCTGTTTGCCTTCTTGGCTTAGAACTGAGTTTCCATTTGAGCTCTTGATATTCATTCAAGTGGTTCTTTTTTCTCCAAAGGTCTCTTTAATTTTCCTGTAGTATCTATCGTACCTATAGTGAGATAAGCATCTACACCCTTACATTTGTCCTCTAGCCATCCATGCTTAGCCATTTTGCACTTCCTGTCAATCTCATTTTTGAGACATTTTTATTCCTTTTTGCCTGCTTCATTTACTGCATTTTTGTATTTTCTCCTTTCATCAGTTAAATTCAATACCTCTTCTGTTACCCCAGGATTTCTATTACCCCTCGTCTTTTTACCTATTTAATCCTCTGCTGCTTTCACTATTTCATCTCTTAAAGCTACCCATTCTTCTTCTACTGTATTTCTTTCCCCCATTCTTGTCAATCGTTCCCTAATGCTCTCCCTGAAACTCTCTACAACCTCTGCTTCTTTCAATTTATCCAGGTCCCATCTCCTTAAATTCCCACCTTTGTGCAGTTTCTTCAGTTTTAATTTACAGTTCATAACCAATAGATTGTGGTCAGAGTCCACATCTGCCCCTGGAAATGTCTTACAATTTAAAACCTGGTTCCTAAATCTCTGTCTTACCATTATATAATCTATCCGACACCTTACAGTATCTCCAGGTTTCTTCCATGTATACAACCTTCTTTTGTGATTCTTGAACCAAGTGTTAGCTATGATTAAGTTATGTTCTGTGCAAAATTCTACCAGGTGTCTTCCTCTTTCATTCCTTAACCCCATTCCATATTCACCTACTACGTTTTCTTCTCTTCCTTTTCCTACTATCGAATTCCAGTCATCCATGGCTATTAAATTTTCATCTCCCTTCACTCTCTGAATAATTTCTTTTATCTCGTCATACATTTCTTCAATTTCTTCATCATCTGCAGAGCTAGTTGGCATATAAACTAGTAGTAGGTGTGGGCTTCGTGTCTATCTTGGCCACAATAAGGTGTTCACTATGCTGTTTGTAGTAGCTTACCTGCACTGGTATTTTTTTTATTCATTATTAAATCTACTCCTGCATTACCCCTATTTGCTTTTGTAGTTATAACCCTGCATTCACCAGACCAGAAGTCTTTTTCATCCTGCCACCGAACTTCACTAATTCCCACTATATCTAACTTTAATCTATCCATTGCCCTTTTTAAATTTTCTAACCTACCTGCCCGATTAAGGGATCTGACATTCCATGCTCCGATCCATAGAATGCCAGTTTTCTTTCTCCTGATAACTACATCCTCTTGAGTAGTCCCCACCCGGAGATCCGCATGGGGGACTTTTTTACCTGCAGAATATTTTACCCAAGAGGACGCCATCACCATTTAACCATACAGTAAAGCTGCATGCCCTCAATATAAATTACGGCTGTAGTTTCCCCTTGCTTTCAGCTGTTCACAGTACCGGCACAGCAAGGCCGTTTTGGTTAGTGTTACAAGACCAGATCAGTCAATCATCCAGACTGTTGCCCCTGCAACTACTGAAAAGGCTGCTGCCCCTCTTTAGGAACCACACGTTTGTCTGGCCTCTCAACAGATACCCCTCCGTTGTGGCTGCACCTACGGTACGGCTATCTGTATCGCTGAGGCACACAAGCCTCCCCGCCAACGGCATGGTCCATGGTTCATATATACAAGTACCCCCATGACTCAATATTTTCCTACAAAACATGCTTGCAAGTTTGAATTGAGGAAGGTATGTTTGCTCTAACAATTCTTGTTTGATCCAGTGTTCTGTAAAGCATAGTACAGAAATATCATTTAGAGCATTTAATATTGTTTCTATTTCATTTAGTTTATTCGGGAGTGACCAAACATTCTGATGGAGTAATTTAAAATTAGGGACAGGGAGGGAATCATTTCTTGCTTGATCATTTACCTCACTATTTGCGCTAGTGTACTTAGTGGTAAAAAATCCTAATTTTTCCTGGGATGGTATTCATATTGTGTGCCGTGTGGCTTGCTGGTTCACCGTTTGTGGGTTCCTGCCTTTCTTCTGTGAAAATGTTCCCAATTTTCATTGCTTTTCTGTCCTTTTTCACCCATTTGTCCATTAACGACTGCCTTGTTGCTGCGATGGTTTGAAATTTGATCTAGTAAGTGTGTTGTTATGACTTTCATTGGGCTTATTTTTTGTTATAAAATGGTCCATAACTGTCTGTTTTTTGATGGGTGGCACTTTCACTTTTAGACTGGCACTTTCTATGTGACGCTCCATTTGCGTATGCTTTTTCCGTTTACTGGTACTTGGTTTTTCAGTTTTCGCCACGTGTATGAAAGAAGCAAGCCTATTACAAATGAAAATCTTTCCTTGTTTGTTTAGATGTAAACCATGAGTTGTTTATTCATTTCTTTTCAGGCGTTCGATTTTGAAATTCACAGATAATCTCTTCCTACACACACCTGTGGCAATGTTGATTTTTTCTAACATAATGCAGTCTGGAGCTTTGATTTTTCCATTTAGACCTTGTGCGTCATGTCTAAGTGGTATTGGATGAATTATTACATTTGTTTTCTGCATGAGTTTAAGTATGTATTCCAAAGAATCTTTCATGTTGCTCTGCAATTTTTCCAGAGGTTTATTAGTGTTATTTGTGTCACCAATAATGATTAAATTAGTGTTGACGGAGAAGTTATCATTTAATTTTCCTATGTTTTTCACAACTTCCTTAATTATTTACTGCTTGAAGATCTGTTAGAATATAACTGATGTGTGATGTTTTTGTAAAACTTGGCCTAAAACTCTTTTTACAATGTGGAGAAAATATTTGTTGTTCTCTTTTAAATGTGCAGCTTAAGTCTGTTATGATTTAGTGTTAAACACTGAAACAGTGTATGTTTCAAACATTTGTAGGAATTAGGGATAGAAAAGTATTTTTACTTATATCATTATCCTAGTTTGGAATGTGGTATACTTATGTACTAAAAGAAATGTATCGATCACACTTTATTTATTCACGTCAACTAGAAACTGTGTGTTTTGATAGACATTCAAAATCAGATGATGTGGCTAAACAAAGTGTTATCTGGTCAATTATTTCATTGTATATGTACACAATGATCACTAGCCTCTTTCAAGAGTTTCTTTCTTGCATAGACTATCTGATACACAGCTGTGGTTTATATCCATGTCATCTTGAAGGCACAGTACAGGGTAGACAGATGTAATTGCTTCTCATATACTTGATCACATTGTATGATTCAATCACAGGAAAGAAGTTATGCGTTCTCAAATAGGTATCAGTTGCACGGTAAAAATATAAATTATGAATAACATCTTGCATATGAAATGTTTAATGGGCATATAAACCAATAAATAATTAATGGTACTGTTGTAATTGTGAATAAAATTCAAGGAAGTAGATCCAGTGACAGTTAATGATATCATGTTTTGTACCATTTTGTTTCTTGGCTGTAACATATTTATTTCATATCAGTAAGAAATTTCCATAATTACCTAATAACCACGCATTTTTGATAATGTAATATTTCATATGTTTGTTACCAAAGTCATGTTCTGTCCCTTCTTAGCAACACATTCGCATTTACAGAGAATAGGAAGCTACCATAAGGATACTGCACACAATCTAAAGTTATAGAATGTTTTGAATGTTATGGAGTGTTTTGTATATGATGAAAATACAATTTATTTTTGTAAATAAATATTCTGATACAAGAACCTTTGTAATGTTACTGTCTTAATGAGTCCCAAGTTCATATAACCTATTATGTTTACAAATCAGGAAAATGGTTCAAATGGCTCTGAGCACTATCGGACTTAACATCTATGGTCATCAGTCCCCTAGAACTTAGAACTACTTAAACCTAACTAACCTAAGGACATTACACAACACCCAGTCATCACGAGGCAGAGAAAATCCCTGACCCCGCCGGGAATCGAACCCGGGAACCCGGGCGCGGGAAGCGAGAACGCTACCACACGACCACGAGCTGCAGACATTTACAAATCAGAACTGTCACAAGTGTTTTCGATAAAGGTAAGTTTTTTAACTGTTGTGGTGTTTGGGGCTTGACCTTTGAAGCTTACCTAAAGGGATAGGTGATTTTTGGTGGTGTATAGGTCCTATAATGCCTCAAGATATCAAATTTTGTGCCTCTAATTGTGTAAGCTTTCAGATAGGTCTCATTGACAACTGCTGTAAGAACAATATGATACATATTTTACAGATTTGTCATATATACTGCCCGACTAAAAAAATGAAGCTCCTAGAAGGGAAGGGGGAAATAAAATTGAAGTTAGCAAGTTGAGAGGGTACGTGATGTTATTTCACCACTTAAAAAATTAAGTCATATTTCCAAAGAATGTGGCATTATGAGACTACTTATGTGTCTGATGTTACACCTGCTCTGTCTAGATGCATGCTCTGTTTCCATTGCAAAGAGTGTCATGAAGCTGTTGTATGCTCTTCTGAGAAGCTGGCACACAACTATTGTAACTGGTCCTCGATATCCTGTGTACTGACATTGGGATAAGAGTTGGCATCCAAGCTATTCTCACACATATTCTCATGGGAACAAATATGGCCACAGTACCTCATGTTACACAGACATTTCATAGAGCGTGTGGTTGAACATTGTCCCATTGGAAAATGGCACCATGATAGTGCCATATGAGAGGTAACACGTGAGGACACAGGATGTCTGTGATGTACCAGTGCACCATCAAAATTTCCTCAGTCACTACCAGCTGTGCCATTCATTAGCAGTGCATTCATCTTGGTCAAAGCACCACTCCAAATGCAGCCATTTGTGCTTTTGTTTTAACAGCAGCATATACATGGGACAGTAATTCTCTTGTCCAGCTGCTGCCAGTATCCAACCAATAGCACGAGGGTTGACACATGGAGTGCATTACTTTTTTCAGATGTCAGGTGTAGTCGATATGAACTTCAGTGATTAAGATGCCTACCCTCACATTCACATGCAGTCTAACATTGGGCCACTGTCACATCCGAACGCCCCACAAATATGCATCTTGCATGATTTGACCAGGTGTCAAAAGGGAGACCCACAATGAGGTCCCTTTCAAACACTCTGAGGTGCCGGTAACGCCGTATCACTCGAGTACGTGACATTATCACTCGACATCTGATTCTGTTCACAGCTTACACATACATCACCAGGCTCGGTAACAACTCTAAACAGAAACAACACCAATGCAGTCTTGTTGCTGTACTGCCTGTCACAGAAAATTATTACACTGCTCATTAACATATATGCAGATGGTTTGTATATATACAGAGTGGTATGTCTTCTGGTTGCTTCAGTTTTTCTGTCAGACAGTGCACAACAACTGAATGTAGAGTAGCAAATAAAATCATGACTTCAGTCATGAGAGTATTTCTGCCACATTATTTGATGCAACATATTTCAACGTCAAGATAACCATTTTAAAAGAGCCTTTTCTTATTGGAATAGTTTCATATCAAGGTTGCAAAGAAAACATGTTTGTTCCACTAATGTTTGTTTATTACAAACTACTTTTCAGCTTATTGGATTATCTGGTAATGACCAAATAAAATGAAAATTGGTTCGTATTAAACATATATAAGTGGAACAAAACAAAGTTGTTTGCTTTTTAAGCTTAAGTACTATAACTGTATCTGACAAGCAAAGTTTGGTGTAGAAAAATATATGTTTTTGATTTTCTAATTAAACATATCTGTCACATTCATGAAAACCTTGGATTGTATGGCACTTTACATCATTATTTTGCAAGTAATAGTTCCTGCTGTATGGCTGAGACTATAATTTGTCATATATGTGTGAATGGTAATATAAAAATGAAATACTATTGTTATTATTTGTGATAATATTCTTTTACAAGCCACTGTTGCTATATCTTGCAAAAAGCCAAAACATAATTTATGCAGATGTGGGAGAATGCAGATTACAATAAAGTGTCTTCAGCAATACACAACACATTGATGAGGCAGCAGTTTGTGGACATATTGTAAAATAAGCTTGCAGTACACATGCAAATTTCCATATCCTGAATGACGTTTTCATTGCAGTTTTACAATTTTCCCTGCCCCCACACACTCTTATGAGAGGAGAAAATTAACCAAAAAAATAAACCATGTTACGAAAAATGAGAAACAGTAATGTGAAATAATTTATTGAGCTCAAATCAAACATTAAATTATTAAATTACAAGTACAGTACAGCAAAGTTGAATTTATTATGAAATATTCTGAAACATGTACACACACACACACACACACACATTCTCTCTCTCTCTCTCTCTCTCTCTCTCTCTCTCTCTCTCCCCGTATCTCTCCACACTCAACTTGTTCCTCACACAATAAATACTACTGCTAAACAAAACATGTAATACTTGACAATAGTACAACAGTACATCAGAATATAAATAAATGTCATGAAAAGGGGGAAAATGGTGGTAAAATAGTGAAAATCATGAAATTTTTCAGTGCATTCTACTTGTCTGTAACCTAGCAAAAATCTGAGGCAGTTGCTTTGGTGTACAGGTAGTCAGCTTAGCACTGTTTTAGTATTAAATACAGATCATAGAGACAAGCTACAGTCACAACCATAGCAGCAGCTGTGATTACAATTCTACGATCTTCACCATCACTGCTACGGCAGATTGGTAACTTGCTTGTATCTGTTTTAACTTGAAGGTGTA
Organism: Schistocerca nitens; assembly: GCF_023898315.1. NCBI lineage: Eukaryota > Metazoa > Arthropoda > Insecta > Orthoptera > Acrididae > Schistocerca > Schistocerca nitens. The sequence continues at coordinate 218,529,583 of NC_064623.1, read as the reverse complement.
GGCAGTGTTTTGGAAAACTGTACTAATTGGAACAGCATACATACAAGATAAAAAAAGAGTAAAGTATGCAAAAGCAGGCAGTACACTGAAAGTTTAGAAGCTTAAATACGTTACCCATTCACATTATATAACAATGCATTCACACAATATATCAATGCATTTGGAATAGTCACAGACTATAGCAAGGTAACCAGGCATTTAAGTTGGAAACTTTCTTGTTACACATCACCATCTCTTCTATAAAATATGCTCATTATGATTTGTGAGACATAGAACATGCCATTTTAATATTTGTCTCATGGAATCATTAACTCTGATAACAAAAAAGTGGATATGGAACTGTATGGTCAACTGAACCTACCAGTACTGCATGTTGGCTTCACCATGTGATATAAGGATGTCATTGCTTATGAAATCTTACTTACTCAAACAGGAATAGAATAGAGACTAAAAAGTTAGAAATATTTCTTGTATCTGTATTATTTTTTGGTATGTAGATTGTGGTGACAAGCTGATCTATAGTGTAGCCTGAGCTGTACATTAGGATGAAAGGTGGCAATCTGACTGAGAGTTGACAAAGTCAATGAATGTGAAATAAGAAATCTTGCTTGTGGTGGAATATTGAACTGTAGCACAGCTTGAGGCCTAGGGGTTCAGAGGTTATGGTTTGATTGTAAGTTGGTGAATTGGTATTAAAGGCGTCATTTAATCTGAATTACAAACCAAAACCTGAAGGAAGTGCCTAAAGATTGACAAATATGTGGCAAAAGGAAACTCTAATGAACAGGTTACTAAACATGGACTTTGAAAGTACCCACTGCGTCACTTGCAGTAGGTCAGTAATACAATGGAGATGCATTGTAAAATGCCTACATAAAGCAAACTAGATGGAATGTCTACAATTTACAGTGGTTAGCAGTAGCAGATTGGGGACATGGTTTTTAAAATAAAATCAGTGACAAATTAAATGCACACCAGTTATGTTAGTAGAAGAGGTTTACAGGGCTTTGGAAAGTCTGCACTGCCAGATGGAATTTGTGAGTTGAACCTGGATATCTCAGTGGATACGAGGACTGGCTGTGAAGGGAAGGATCTGTATTTGAGTACTAGCTCGATAGCCAATTTTAGTTTCTCCGGAAGTTTCCAAAATAGCTCAATCTGAACTTAATTCTGCAAACATTTCCTGGGCTGTAGCTAAACCATTTTTCCCTGAGAGGAAAACATGTTTGAATTTATAAAACAAATGTTTATATACTTGCTGAGGAAAAGGACTACAGAAACAAACTAGCTGCTGTGGAGGTTGGGATGTTCGTTAGAGAGCTACTGCACAGTACGGAACAGAGGTTAGAGAGGTACTGGATGTTTGAAGCTATGAAGGCAGATATTGAATCACTGAGCAATCATCCTCATGTGACTTTTGGAGAAAAACATGCAAAATGTAAATGAGAGTGACAGGATGATAATTTTAGCATGTTTACTCCTGAGTACTTGTGATATTTTACTGGAAAAGAGCTGATAATTCAAAGTTCTTTCTTGAACATTTTAGCTGTCATCATCCAGAACTGATTATCATCTCTTTCACCTATTTCCTGTATTCCCTATCCACCCTGATAACATTTTCAAAAAGGTTGAGGATGGAGTCCACTTTTAATTGCATATGGAAGCACTAAATGCCCCCATCGGCATGTTTTGGCACCAGGTAAGTGGATGCATTAATTATTTTCTTGAGTATTGTTTGTATGCAACTCTTAAACATTTCCTCTTTTCCCCTTCACGTGTAAAAAGTGATCTGTTCTTATAGCTTAACACTGGTGTTGGTGCAGGGAAATGAAAAAAATTAGGTCTAGTGGTGCATTGATAACTGGATCAATAGAGACAGAGACAGATGGTGTTGAGTCACTGTTAGATCAATCTGTATATGATATTATGACTGTTGGTATGTTACACTGGCCAGTTTGTGTTTTGGTTTTTGGTAATCCTCCACATTTGTCAGTGCAGATGGTAACACACAAGCATTTGAAATTTTGAGATCAACAGAAGAAAGATCATAGACGTGTCGTACACACTGAGTTGAAACTTCCTGGCAGATTAAAACTGTGTGTTGGAGTGGTACTGGAACCTGGAAACTTGCCTTTCATGTGCAATGTTTTTATCAACTGGGCTGGCTGGACACCATTGATAACACAGTTTCACTACTGCCAGTAAGTATGTCCTTGTTTCCAAACTTCGATAGACGATCTCATTGCAGTACCCGCACTCCTGGAAGAAATGAGAGACTGGCATATCAGGTGAAATATCGATGGTAACAAATTGTGTGAGAGGAGTGGAAAGTTTAGAAGATAAGGTGAAGTGATTTGATGGTTAAATAATGCTAAACTGAGGTCCAGTGGTTGGCTGAATGGCTGGAAATCCTGCTGCAGTCAAAGTGGTTGCATCCAGAGCCATGAAGTACCACAAGTACAAATTCCAGCACAACTGTATAATATTTTATCCTCGCTGCTTTACATAATCTACCTGAATATTTGAGATTAAATGTTTTAGGGATCATGACACATAATGAACTTACTATGATACCTAAATTACATTTACACATGTGTGTGGGTGAAGGTGGGAAGGGACAGATATAAAACCAGGATGTTGGAGAAGTAATGAATTTAGGAACTCTATACTTCAGACAACCCAAAGAGCCTACCAACTTGAGCATGGAACTCCAAAAATGATGACTGATTTTGCTAGTGAGAACCTTCATGTCTTAGTAACATCCACTGTTTGTTAGCAGCATCCAGTTTGCCAATGACCTCTTTTGACTGTAACGCCACACAATGTCTCATTAATGACGGAGTTACAGCAGTGCCATTTGTTGAACACGTGGTGATAGCAGCTAGAACCTCTTCTGGTGATGTTGATTTGGTCTCCTGGCTGATGCAGTCTGTTCCCTGCCAAAAAGAAAGAGATGTCAGCCTTTGTATCGATGTGTGCTCTCTACTTAACCTTCTTGTTTTAGTTTACTCCTCAGAAATGTTTGATGTATGGCATGCTAGACGTAGGATATGTAGTTTTGTGTACATCGTTCTTTACATTGAGTGAATCTTTGAATTACATTTACAAATCCATTTTTCACCTATGTGTAAATAACAGAATATAAGCATAAATTTATGTAGGAATCACTGTATTGCAGTTATTGCTGTACTTATTGCTCTTCATTGTGTTGTTAAGAGGTGTGCTTTGTCAGATGTGTAACTCAAGCAGTAAATGGATGGTACCTTTCTCCTCTTGAAATTAAGTGTTGGACAATTATTTTGTCTTCTTGTAATTTTCCAATTTTCTGTTACATATAATTTATCAAATGTTCCAATAACACTGCAGAATCTAATAAATGACATTTGTGATGAAATTATTTTTTAAATTTCATTTGCTAAGACAAGCAAGCACTAGATAACACAAATGATTAAACAGTAATTTTGAGTTAAAAGTGTACATCAAACTAGAGCGTCAACCTTGTCGTATTAGCCACATTAACATGCCTCATTCCAATTTCTCACTGGCTTTCCACCATTCATTCAAACTCCAATGGGGCATCATTCAAACTCCAGTGGGGCATACTTCATTTCTCCACGAGGAGTAGAAAACAGTTCAACATCTGTGCAGTCCTTATGCTGTGGTTAAGTCAGAACTCTGCACAGTATCTATTGTCTCAGAGGTGGCAATCACATAGCTTCAAGGCACAGCCTCTGTGGGGATAGAGGAATGAGGAGAGCTCAGAGGCGTGTAACATGCATGTGCCCACACATTTCAGTAATAGAATACATCACATGAAAAGCAGGTTTTGGGATTTGAATCTGGGCTGATGAAACAGTTTTAATTTCTCCTGTCTGTTTAACAGAATAGGAATATTCCCTGTCATATCCCCAGTTGTATACACACATGAGCAATTGGACTTTGGCAATGGTTCAGTTCTTTCTTTGTCTTGTTTTTCTTGTGCCCTTGGCCTACATTGTTATTAACAGATTTGGCATGGTTAATATAAGGGGCTGTCAGAAGCCCTTCCTGTTGCCACAGGCTTCAGTTTATTTGAGACAAGAACCTAGTAACATGTACACACCATTCATTTTTATGACAGTGTTGATGCAATGTGGCATGCACTCCACAAGACACCAAAAATGTTCAGGACTGACTCTGATCCGCAACCACCACCGACAGCTCAGAGCTGAATTTGAGGCCTACACACTGTGCTCAATTGTGGCCTAGACGTGTTCAGCAGATGATGGTCGTGTAACCTGGAGGGCAATTGAGCCAAATACCATCAGTTTTCCTCACGTAGAATTTTGGGCAGCACAAGTTTTAACCTGCCCAGCCCGTGTCAGATGTGCTGGCCACGAACTATCCCGTTTAGTCAGTGAGCTGAGTGCAGCCCGCCACACCACGTATGCCAGGCTACAAGGCCAGCCCATCGGCCCGTTGGCTTACAGATTGACCACACCAGCATGTCACTTGTGCTGTGATGTGCCTTTCACCTGTTGGTTTCTACTAGATGTCATTGGATTCTTACACTGTGATTATCAGTGATTTCATTATACAAGAACAATGCTTTGAATGCTGCTAAAGTATGCCCAGTTTGCATTATCTGGAAATTAAGAATGTATTGTGGCATTTATGTCCCATGCCAGCCCACCTTCTATTAATCTCATTATATGGTATTGTAAGGTTCACACTGTAAGCCAGAAAGCAGTTAAGACTGAAGACACTCCACATCCCCCCCCCCTCCCCCAAGTGACAGGTGTTCATGAAGTACGAGAACGAATGTGCGAGTAGGACCAGTGTCATACTAGAGAGTACAGAGAATGTGGTGATTCGTACTGTGAGACTTGGCAGCAAGCACATCACTCTGTTTATTAACATTCACTTTTAAAATGTTTACATATGCTTTGTACTAGACCACTGACAGTATCCAAGCTGATCTAACCTTAGTTGCAGCAACGCCAAAATCAAGCTCACATTTTAATTAGAATTTTGTACATCATGAACATTAATAAAACCGAGAAACTGCAGGGGCAGATTCTGGACTGGAAATGGAGGAGAAAAGTCCTATGAACATGTGTCTGGATGTGAATTGTTGACACAGTTCATGGCACTGACAGATGACACTGATACATCACGTGATGGCTTTCAAAGTACAGTTCTGAATAGAATGCAGCAAATATTCTGAACAATCTGTATACTGTGTGCTGTCTTGTAATAGTTTAACCAGGAATCATACAGTATTATGATTTACCTATTTATATGTATTTACAGCATTCACCAAATAGTGGAGATGCTGAGACGCAGATAGGCACAACAAAAAGATTTTCACACTTAAAACACTTTGGCCCAACAATAGACACGCAAACAAGTCGCGCACGCGCGGGTGTGTGTGTGTGTGTGTGTGTGTGTGTGTGTGTGTGTGTGTGTGTGTGTGTGTGTCATAATATTGTTACATTCCATCCTGGATTTTCCATTGTCTGATATTTACAGCATTCTTAGAGAAATGCATCTGCCCAGCAATATTTCAATCAGTGGCCTTACCTTGTGGTTACAAATAACAACGGTGTGCACTTTTCTTCAGTCAGCCTCTTTCTTGACAGTCAATTGAATCAATACACTTTTGGCCATCAGCACTCTTCTTTCATTTGTTGTCAGTCTTTGTAATCCAATAATAGGCTGCTGCAGCAGGAGCCATTGGCATATGCTGTGTTTCATTACATTTTATCCACTTGATTTTGGATTATTTTTACTACTATGGATGTAAAGGTGTTCCTGGTCTATTAAACATGCCTCCTATCACTCCTTCTGAGATAGGAGAGTTTATAATCGATTGCAAGAGCATAAAAATAATAGGAAAATGCTGCTGTAGGCACATCTTACTTGCTCTCCATCAGTTCTTTCCCCTTAGCAGTCTGTGTGCAGAGTGAAGTTTATTTCCTTCTTTCCTTGAAGCATTCTGCAATGACGTTTGAGATAACATGTCACATTTACTCAAAGGATTTTTCGCCCACACAATACTCTGATGATTAATGATCTGACAAAACTACATCTGTGGTTTGTCAGCTACTCTTTCAGAAGGGCTAAAAATGTGAAGGTAAGTTCCCCATTTTGAGTGAGGAACTCGATTTAGAATGCTACACTATTCTCATAAATTTAACAGAGCTGTGAGAAACAATTTAAACTGGTAAAATTTTGATTTTCAGATAGAAATAGGGCATAAGGAAGAAACTGTATCATCTGTCCACAAGTTGAAATGAGGAGGAAATGACAGTGTCCAAGAAAGCAATCAGTATTTTTAAAAACTGATGTTTCAAAAAGTAACAGCTTACCCAATTTTTCTAAAACATAGTTTTCAGTTACAAATACGAGAAGTACAGGCCAATTCAAAATGAATGTAATGTTTACAAATGATTATAACTATTTAACACACAGTCGTACACCAGCAAGAATTACACAGAATGTTAAAGAAAATTTAATTTTCTTTTACATATAGTACTTTATAAGTGTTCTATATGACACCCATTTGTAACATGGGCAACATCTAAGCAGTAATACATTTCACATAATCTATTCCGAAGCCAGTGTGGAGTCACCATAAGAAGGCAGCAGAAATGCACATTTGGTGTTCTGGAATTGTTTTCAGCAAAGGAGGCACATGCAAAAGATCTTTCAGGTAACCTTATATATCAATCGGTGTCAACACTAGCAGATTCAGGGGGAAGGGGGGGGGGCGGCTAAGAGGCTCAAGGCCTCCCCCCCCCCCCCCCCCAAATCCAAAAAGCATCTGGGTCCACCCATGACAAATCTTCTCAAATTAAACTTGATATTGTTCTACTGTCTTAGTACTATACTACCTACAGTGCAATTTTCATCACTTGTTAAATAATCCATTTTGAGTAGGTGTAGTCATCATCATCATCTTGGATAGTTTTCCAGCCTCTGGCCAGGTCTGTATGGAACATAGGCCTCTCCATCGTCTTCTGTCTTGCCACCATCTGTCCGTCTTCACCTTGGTCCTAGCCTTCTCCTTTCTTCTGGATGCATTCCTCTACTCCTTTCAGCCTTCTGTCTCTCCGTCTTCCTCTTGGTCTCTTTCCTTCCAGTTTTATCTCGTGTATTCTCCTGGGTATCCTCTTCTCCTCCATTCTCTTAATGAGTCTGTACCATCTCAGCCTTGATTTCTCTATCTCCTCCTGTAATGGTTCCACCTTCATTAACTCTCTGATCCTCCCATTTCTTAACCCGTCTATCTTTGTCACTGATGGTTTGGGGGAATAAGGAGAAGGAACAGCAGTTGAATGTATGGGAACGAACAGTACACCAATATGGGATGAAATTTCCAATATGGGATGAAATGTAGTGTAAGTAAGAGTGAGACAATTATCACAAGAAGAAAGAAGGAGAGAGGAACAACTGGAACAACAACTGGTATGGAACGATTGAGGAGAGTGGGGAGTTTGAAGTACCTAGGAAGTCTTGATACAGGAAGATGGAAAAAATGACAGAGAAATAAACGAGCTGGCGAGAAAAGCAGAAGCATTTCGGAAGAGTGTCAGAAGGCTGATATGGAGCAAGGATGTAGCCCAAATCAGAATGTTTGAACATGACGAAGAAAGGACCACTATGAAAACTTGAAATGAAATACCGGAAATTTTTTTGAGGAAAATCCTTGGCCCTATCAAAGAAAACGGAGAATTCCGCCGAAGACACAACTGTGAATTATACGAACATACAGAAAACATTGTTACCAGCATGACGAAGCAGAGAATGATGTTTTTTGGTCATCTGGTAAGAATGAACCCACAAAGACTTACTCATCGCATGCATTCATCAATTTCAAAAACAAAATGTATTCAAAATGGGCAAGCCAAGTTAAAAAGGATTTACAGGAAGCTGAAATTTCATTTGATGACATTCAGGATCGAGAAGTTTTCAGAGAAAAAGTCAGAATTACTAAAAACCTTATTTCGCTTCCTACGCCAGTTCCACGTCCTGCCTGCAAATGGTCAAAACAAAGAAAAGCACAGTCAGACAAAATGAAAATCTACTGGCAAAAGAGGAAAACACAGTCAGGGAAGAGAGAAAAATCTTCGTGGCCCACAGCTGGCCGAAAGTGAGATGAAATTCTTGAGAAGTAGGTGTAGTATGTTTTCAAATTTTACATTTCTCTAAGAAGGTGCTTATGTGACTAGTTTTTAAATCGCGCGCCACCCATTCGGAACGCAGCTACATACACACAACACTGCCGCCACACGCCCGCTCGACGCGAATGTGCAGTTTGCCAGTGCGCGCGCTGCGCCGCTACTTTACGCATACCGCGTTGTTGTTTGGTTTGTCGAATCAGACACAATAGAAAGCGCTGTTCAAGTGGTTTTTAATTGTAATCAAGGCGTGCTTTTGTTTGTATGTGTCCGATTTAAAAAAATGACAATGAAACGTAGACAAAGAGACAAAGGTTTTTTTTTTTTTTTTTTTTTTTTTTTTTTTTTTTTTTTTTTTTGCAGCGACAATTCTTCTTGCGATATTTCGGCTAGAAACCTCCCAGCCATCTCTACGTATAAATAGGCACGCGCAAACGCTATGAACTCAGTCTCTGACTCGCCTTGAAGATGGCTGGGAGGTTTCTAGCCGAAATATCGCAAGAAGAATTGTCGCTGTCCCGAGTGCACGCCCGAAAGATGATGGAACATTATGTCCGCCGGGAAAACTTCAAGAATCACGATTAGTCGAGTTTGTGACTTTTTATTGGGTTGAGTTCGTTGGTCTTTCTGTCGGTGTGGTGCGGACTCGATCAGTATTGCGAAGTTAGTGATTTTTGCCTCTAAATTTGGTGGTTTTGAGTACATGTCTAATGTGCAGATCTTGCATATACTGGCTAGTGTGAATCATGGTGGATTTTAAAAAGATTGGAGTGGTTTATGGTAAAATTATTTTTTAAAGCCACATATCCATATTACATACAGCAAAGAGCACTATTTCATTTGCTAACGTCTAGTAGCTCTTAAATTTATATCACATAAACATTTATAATACACGGTATTTTGTCTCTGTTTCCGTGTTGTTTTGTGCCCGTATTGTTACGCACCCGCTTTGTTATGCGCTCTAGTATTAATAAATCTGCAGTTGCATTCACGGTGCTTATCTGTAGTGCCGGTGGTAATGTGGTGTTTCTTAAGTCACTTGTTGTTGTTTTGGTGCTAAACGTATGTAAAGGGACAGTACACCCAGAAATTTCGTGCAGAATCGCTACGCGACAGTAAATTTACAGACTGTCTAGAAAGAATTCTAGGTGATGACACAAGAGCATATTGTAAATTTTGAGGTAATATTTTGTTAGTGGGTTCTGCCGCAATAATAAGCTTACAGTGGCGTAAAAAATGTACAAGACAGCGGCAGCACCTTTGACAACAAACAAAAATATCTTCCAAAACCTTGATAGAGTATTCAGAAGTGACTCAAGCTGAGGGTTCCCTTGCATTATTTGTTTCCACCCATTGTCCGATCATGTCATGTCATCACGTAACTGATTTGTGCAAGAGTAAATTCACAGACAGTAATATTGCCAGAAAACTTAAATTACGTTGAGCAAAATGTAGTGCAGCTATAAAACATGTAATAATGCGGTATTTTGTGGAAAATGTGCTGCAAGACATCGGTGACAGCATGTATATCATTATAATTAATGAATCAACAGACATTAGTGTGACCAAATTTTTAGGAATAACAATAATATATTACAATGCTGCTACCAATGCAATCATTTACACGTTTTTAAAATTAGCCGATGTCGAACATTATAATGCACGCCTCAAGAATTAAAGTTAGATCTAAACAACCTCCAGGGTATAGGCACAGACAATACGAACGTAATGGTAGGTGTTCACAATGGTGTCAATCAAATTTTGAAAAATGTAATTCTGGATTTGATTGTTATAAAATGTGTAAGCCATTCAGTTCAACATGCTACTTCTGCTGCAAGTGAGACGATCCAGGAAATCTGGACTTCTTAATTAGGGAAACATATAATTGGTTTTTGCATTCTTCAACTAGCCCCACAGTTGAATAGTAATATTTATCAGACTGTCAAAGGAGCACAACCTCTTAAAATTCCACGCGCATGTAATACGCGAAGTTGTCCACAGAACCTGCGCTAACAAAAACTACGGACCAGCAGTTACAGCTTAGTACGCTCACCGAAATAAAGGGATTCAAAGACAACTGTTACACTGCAAAAGTGCTTTATTCAGTGTTTTCTGATAAATCCAGCTAGGCTTATTTAAATATTTTCCAAGACGATTCTTTCAAATTTGCATCTAGTTAACAACATTTTGAACCAAATACAGAGGATTCGTGTAAGCTGTTAAATTTTTTGGAAGTTTGTGGTAAGGTCTAATGAGACCAAACTACTGAGGTCATCGGTCCGTAAGCTTACCCATACTTAAACTACACTACTGGCGATTAAAATTGCTACACCACGAAGATGACGTGCTACAGATGCGAAATTTAACCGACAGCAAGACGATGCTGTGATATGCAAATGATTAGCTTTTCAGAGCATTCACACAAGGTTGGTGCCGACGGCGAGACGTACAACGTGCTGACACGTGCTGACACAAACAGCAGTTGACCGGCGTTGCCTGGTGAAACGTTGTTGTGATGCCTCATGTAAGGAGGAGAAATGCGTACCATCACGTTTCCGACTTTGATAAAGGTCGGATTGTACCCTATCGCGATTGCGGTTTATCGTATCGCGACATTGCTGCCCGCGTTGGTCGAGATCCAATGACTGTTAGCAGAATATGGAATCGGTGGGTTCAGGAGGTTAATACGGAACGCCGCGCTGGATCCCAACGGCCTCGTATCACTAGCAGTCGAGATGACAGGCATCTTATCCGCACGGCTGTAACGGATCGTGCAGCCACGTCTCGATCCCTGAGTCAACAGACGGGGACGTTTGCAAGACAACAACCATCTGCACGAACAGTTCGACGACGTTTGCAGCAGCATGGACTATCAGCTCGGAGACCGTGGCTGCGGTTGCTCTTGACGCTGCATCACAAACAGGAGCGCCTGCGATGGTGTAGTCAACAACGAACCTGGGTGCACGAATGGCAAAGCGTCATTTTTTCGGATGAATCCAGGTTCTATTTACAGCATCGTGATGGTCAAAAATGGTTCAAATGGCTCTGAGCACTATGGGACTCAACTGCTGAGGTCATTAGTCCCCTAGAACTTAGAACTAGTTAAACCTAACTAACCTAAGGACATCACAAACATCCATGCCCGAGGCAGGATTCGAACCTGCGACCGTAGCGGTCTTGCGGTTCCAGACTGCAGCGCCTTTAACCGCACGGCCACTTCGGCCGGCCTCGTGATGGTCGCATCCGTGTTTGGCGACATCACGGTAAACGCACATTGGAAGCGTGTATTAGCCATCGCCATGCTGGGGTATCACCTGGCGTGATGGTATGGGGTGCCATTGGTTACACGTCTCGGTCACCTCTTGTTCGCATTGACGGCTCTTTGAACAGTGGACGTTACATTTCAGATGTGTTACGACCCGTGGCTCTACCCTTCATTCGATCCCTGCGAAACCCTACATTTCAGCAGGATAATGCACGACCGCATGTTGCAGTTCCTGTACGGGCCTTTCTGGATACAGAAAATGTTCGACTGCTGCCCTGGCCAGCACATTCTCCAGATCTCTCACCAACTGAAAACGTCTGGTCAATCGTGGCCGAGCAACTGGCTCGTCACAATACGCCAGTCACTACTCTTGATGAACTGTGGTATCGTGTTGAAGCTGCATGGGCAGCTGTACCTGTACACGCCATCCAAGCTCTGTTTGACTCAATGCCCAGGCGTATCAAGGCCGTTATTACGGCCAGAGGTGGTTGTTCTGGGCACTGATTTCTCAGGATCTAAGCACCCAAATTGCGTGAAAATGTAATCACATGCAGTACTAGTATAATATATTTGTGCAATGAAAGCCCGTTTATCATCTGCATTTATTCTTGGTGTAGCAATTTTAATGGCGAGCAGTGTAAGTTACGCTAAGGACGACTCTCACACCCGTGCCCGAGGGAGGACTCCGACGGGGGTAGCCGCGCGGGCGCGGACGGTTGACAAGGCGCCTCAGACTGCGCGTCTAACTCCCCCACGTACCCTATGCAAAGAAAATTAAATTTAGTCTTTGAAAACCGCTTGGATCCCAAAACATACTAGGATATTAGTTCGAAAATAATATTAATGAATTGAGAAACTCTTAGTTATGCCCGGAACAAGAACGTGTCCTACATCTGAGATGCATCCAGTTTGTGTACCAATTTATAATTCAGTGTCGTTAAAAAGTCACTGATTCCTCTCCTTGAATCGTGTAGGCTAATATTGATCCTGGCACAATAACAAAATCTGATTTTCAATGACAAAGTTCAGTTCTTGTCAAATGGTCCGAAACAGACGCTGTTAATTTCTGCTGTGAAGTGCTGCAACACAGAGCTGCAACTAATGTCAACCCATCTCACGAATTAATAACTTCTGCGCTGTCTCGACCACCGTTACCATGGTCGAATGCGGAAGTGCAAAGACTTTCTAGGCAGATGGACATTATTAAAACCAAAACGAGAAATAAAATGAAATTCTAAATGGTGATTTCACAATTGTCGATTCGAGCAGGAATCGGGAGGAAGAAACAATGTTGCCACAATAGTGAACTGCCAACAGATGTGCCGACGCAGGTAGAAACTTACAACTATGTAAGATGGGCACCCACAGCCAGTGAAATTCACGGTGAATTGAAACTGAATGAAACCGCAGACAGCTGTTAACTGATCGTTTATTGACCCGACCGGTTTCGCTGCGTTAAAGCAGCGTATTCGGGTGTAAGGGTGTAACATAAATGCTCCCAGCGTTCGTAGTCAGAGAATCCTTACGACGTCTGACTACAGTTGTCGCATCCCCTGCACTATTCACCCTAATGTTTCGCCGATTTTTGTTCGTTGAGCACTTCCCCTCTTCATGGGGTTGGATTTCTGACTGCGAACGTTGGAGCGTCTCCATGTGCTAATTTATGTGACACCACTTACACCTGAAGATATTGCTTTAACGCAGCGAAACCGATCGTGTTAATACACAATCAGTTAACAGCTGTTTGGTTCAAATGGCTCTGAGCACTATGGGACTTAACTTCTGACGTCATCAGTCCCCTAGAAGTTAGAACTACTTAAACCTAACTAACCTAAGGACATCACACACATCCATGCCCGAGGCAGGATTAGAACCCGCGACCGTAGTGGTCGTGCGGTTCCAGACTGTAGCGACTAGAACCGCTCGGCCACTCCGGCCGGGTAACAGCTGTTTGCGGTTTCATTCAATTTCATGTGACCTCATTGGAACTGTTAACTACATGTAACGCCACTGAACATATTCTGGAAGCATCTAGTCGTACTTTATCCGCTACTACCTCTGCCTCCGGTGTTGAACCTTCTGTTGGGGAAGACGTTGATAACCTCGAGCATTTCATTTTCTCTTAGGTAAGTTCGCTGTGCCACATTTCATAATATTGTTATAGCTTTAAACAAAGGGATAAATTGAATTGTCGCATAATTTTGAACATACTCAGTGCTTAAAAAATAACAATCCAATGGTTTTGTTAAAGGCACGATAAAAAACGTAGTCGTTTATAGGGATTTTGAATAAGTTATTTTAGCCGGAAATCTCATTTCACTGTTGGTAACAAAAGTATTCTGAGCACTCGATTCTCTCTGCCTGCCCTGCAAGGGACAGCGTGAAGTAATATTTAGCGTAAATGATGTAACGTAATATCAATCATCGGGTTTGTTCGGTTTTGAATTCTTTTCAAACTAGCTTTCTCCGCGCTTCCCGGTGTTGCCGTGAATTTCATACTTTTATACCGCGTTATTTACCTAAAATCGGTAAATAATCTTTTAATGGGTTAAAGTACTCATCAATAAGAACAACTTTTACTGTGGGACCAACTTCAAAATCGCGAAAAATCACCTGTTTCATACATTTTGGTCGGGTAGGTTAGTTCGTATGTAACTTTTACAGGGACTAGTTGATTTCAAGTCTGTCCCAAATTAAAGAAAACCTTCATATTCATGAGTTTTCTTTTAAACCATTAAATGGTTACTGGGCTTTTTAAACAACCCTGTAATATTTTGTTTGCTGTTGTGAACAGAACCGGAACCAGTGTCAGTGGGTGTGTCTGCTACTTGCGCTGAAAATCCTTTTGATATTTCTTATGTGGCAGGAAAAGTACTCAGTGACGAGGAAAAGTTTAAAAATCTGACGGAGTCTTCAGAATAACTTCGTAATTATGAATATCCCTAGCAGACAGAGGGTGGACAAAAAAGAAAGTTACGTTCTGATTGGCTAAAGGAACACTCTCGGCTAGTTTATAGCCAACAACAGAACGGTGCATATTGTTTGCCTTTCGTGCTACACTCCTGGAAATGGAAAAAAGAACACATTGACACCGGTGTGTCAGACCCACCATACTTGCTCCGGACACTGCGAGAGGGCTGTACAAGCAATGATCACACGCACGGCACAGCGGACACACCAGGAGCCGCGGTGTTGGCCGTCGAATGGCGCTAGCTGCGCAGCATTTGTGCACCGCCGCCGTCAGTGTCAGCCAGTTTGCCGTGGCATACGGAGCTCCATCGCAGTCTTTAACACTGGTAGCATGCCGCGACAGCGTGGACGTGAACCGTATGTGCAGTTGACGGACTTTGAGCGAGGGCGTATAGTGGGCATGCGGGAGGCCGGGTGGACGTACCGCCGAATTGCTCAACACGTGGGGCGTGAGGTCTCCACAGTACATCGATGTTGTCGCCAGTGGTCGGCGGAAGGTGCACGTGCCCGTCGACCTGGGACCGGACCGCAGCGACGCACGGATGCACGCCAAGACCGTAGGATCCTACGCAGTGCCGTAGGGGACCGCACCTCCACTTCCCAGCAAATTAGGGACACTGTTGCTCCTGGGGTATCGGCGAGGACCATTCGCAACCGTCTCCATGAAGCTGGGCTACGGTCCCGCACACCGTTAGGCCGTCTTCCGCTCACGCCCCAACATCGTGCAGCCCGCCTCCAGTGGTGTCGCGACAGGCGTGAATGGAGGGACGAATGGAGACGTGTCGTCTTCAGCGATGAGAGTCGCTTCTGCCTTGGTGCCAATGATGGTCGTATGCGTGTTTGGCGCCGTGCAGGTGAGCGCCACAATCAGGACTGCATACGACCGAGGCACACAGGGCCAACACCCGGCATCATGGTGTGGGGAGCGATCTCCTACACTGGCCGTACACCACTGGTGATCGTCGAGGGGACACTGAATAGTGCACGGTACATCCATTCCAACAGGACAATTCACGTCCGCATGTATCCCGTGCCACCCAACGTGCTCAAGAAGGTGTACGTCAACTACCCTGGCCAGCAAGATCTCCGGATCTGTCCCCCATTGAGCATGTTTGGGACTGGATGAAGCGTCGTCTCACGCGGTCTGCACGTCCGGCACGAACGCTGGTCCAACTGAGGCGCCAGGTGGAAATGGCATGGCAAGCCGTTCCGCAGGACTACATCCAGCATCTCTACGATCGTCTCCATGGGAGAATAGCAGCCTGCATTGCTGCGAAAGGTGGATATACACTGTACTAGTGCCGACATTGTGCATGCTCTGTTGCCTGTGTCTATGTGCCTGTGGTTCTGTCAGTGTGATCATGTGAAGTATCTGACCCCAGGAATGTGTCAATAAAGTTTCCCCTTCCTGGGACAATGAATTCACGGTGTTCTTATTTCAATTTCCAGGAGTGTATTTTCTGGTCCAGATAGTGCGGGCAAGCTTTCTGTGGCTCCAAGATCTTGAGTCACTCGTCCACTTTGCAAATATAAAAAAGCACTAGAAATCTTCAGAAATCATTCTGCTACAGATTATCACAAAATGGCAGTTTTAAAAAGCACACATTTCAAAAGTTCGTATGAAAACCCTGAAAAAACTGTAAATAATGTAATCGAAATTGAGAAACTGAATATGATTAAATCAAACAGAGCGGCTGATTCCTATAGTAAAGACGATTATATGATGTGGTCGAGAGAACATACCGTTAAGAGGCCACCGAGATGATGGTACACTGAGTGATGAAATCAGCCAAGGAGAATTTCGAGCACTTTTTAAAATTTCGCATTGACTCAGATGATTCGTCTCTCCAAAAACATATATAGATAGCGCCACAAAGTGCTACATATCTGAGCAAAACAACTCAGGATCAGCTGATTGATTGTTGCCATTCTGTCATTATGAAAAAGGTACTCGACAAAGTCGAAGAAGCAAAATATAATGCTGTCCCTGGCGACACAACAACGGATGCCAGTGGTACAGGACAACTCGGTGTATGTATCTGGTATCTGAATTTACAAAAAAGCATAATACAGGAAGACTTTCTATCTGCAACTGTCACGACTCGTTCAAAAATTAAATGAAGTCGGCGTACAAGTTAAGAATTTGAGAGGTCAAGGTTATGATGGAGGTGCCAACATGTCTGAAAAGTTCAGTGGCGTACAATCCCAAATAAAGTAGCTGCAACCGCTGGCGACTTACATCCATTGTGCAACACATAAACTAAACATAGCTATCGTGAGGTGCTGCCGGTTGCTTTGCATTCGCAATATGGTGGGAGTTGTAAGCCGTGTTACCAATTTTGTGCGCTAGTCAGCAAAAAGGTTGGAACTTATCAAGCAAGCTATCCTTGAAAAACAACCAGAGGCGAAAAGAGTTGAAGTGTCGGTGATACAAGCTGACTTGAAAGCCATGATGCACTCCTTCAATTCAAAGAGTTCTTTGACTCTGTCGCACAGTTCCTTGAAGAAATGGACAGAACTTGGCCGTTGTCAGAAAGAGCACGTTTTCTGGCTTCTATTCAATGCTATGACTTGACAATTGAAATTACTGTCTCGCTTCCACGGCAGTTTCAGGCTGTTGCGTTAGATCTCAAACTTTGCTATGCGATGGTAGACAGTGTAATAAGAACACTGGGATGGTACAGTGAAACGCAATATGAAGAAATTTTCCAAGAGGCGTGTCATATTGTAGAACCTTTGGACATCTCAGTGCAGGCACCCAGAATCGCCAATCGTTCTGCTCGTCGCTCAAATATAGAAGCACCTGATGCTAAGGAATACTACAAGTAAAATAAACCTTTAGTACATACACACGCTTTTTGCTTGATGCAGCATTTCTTTCTTTTCTGTTATTTCGAGTTCGAGAATAATGTATTGTCGTGTTTTGTTCACTTTCATCGATTTGTACTGGACAGTTGAGGAGTCGCTATTCGAGAGCAGAGCGCTCTTCAATCACGACCTCTTCACCCTTATACCAAGTGCCATCGTTAAAACAGAAAATGTGAACTCTCTAGTGGCAGCTGCACGTGTTTACAGCAGCGACTTGCCTCATCCTCTCTCGTTGTCGGGAGAAATAACTCTTCGAAAGGAGCTCTGGAGAGACAGGGAACATCCCCCCCCCCCCCCCCAAACAGCAGCAGAGGCACATCAAGAGACAAATGAATTTTTCCCTAATATAAAAATTCTTTTACAAATCCTCGCTACATTACCAGTATCTACTTGTTTTGTGGAGATTAGCTTCTCTTCGCTTAAACTGATAAAGTCGTACCTTCGTACGACAGTGGTGGACGACAAGTTGAGTGGTGTGGTTGCCATGTATATTCACCGAGATATATCTGGCAGCCTGCAACCTCTCAAAGTCATTGAAGAATTTGCATTAATGTTTACTTTGAGAAAGCCTACGTTCAGTTGGGTCAAGCCCTTCCCAAAACAAAATCCTCAATCCATCACAGGGTGTCAGGTCCAGAGATTTAGATGGCCAAGAGCAGAATACAGCTCCGAAACTTCCTGGCAGATTAAAACTGTGTGCCGGACCAAGACTCGAACTCGGGACCTTCGCCTTTCGCGGGCAAGTGCACTACCGTCTGAGCTACCCCAGCATGAGTCACACCCGGCCCCACAGCTTTACTTCTGCCAGTATCTCGTCTCCTAACTTCCAAAATTTACGGAAGCTCTCCTGTGGTTCGCAGTGAAGAAAAGTGGGATTTACAATTTTTATGATATCACAGAGAAGAAATTAACTTTTGATGAGTCATGCTGATGCTCACTTACACATAAAGTCTTTTCTGTATATAAGTGAATGTTGTGCCAGTACTTGTGGGGAAGGTTGCTTCATTGCTAAAAATGAGACATGCATCCAGTGGTCCTTTCTCCACGGATTCCAGCATTCCCATAGAATGTGGCAGCTTATAATTCACTGTGCATGCAAAACAATCAAAATTTTGAACTTTCTTTTAGATTTTCTGTAATTCTTATCAAGAATTGCCCTGGAATTAATGTTTTGAAACGGAAATCCACTGTTTCATGCGTTTCACACATGTCTGCACCAGTTCTTTTACCCTATGAGACAGAGAGAGTCTTTGGGTTGCCTTCACTCTAAATTCCCCAAAACACCCTTCACTGTTCCAAATACATGGTAACATGGTGAGAGTATTGCAGTATGGTGTGGGGATGTAGGAGTATCTAGAACTTTGGTTTGTGGATAATGACAAGTGTATCAGTTACAGTGAGGTGAACGAGAGGAACCCTTCATGTGACAACTTTACGCAATACCAGCACAGTGCATACAACTACTGGTATTGTGCAGCCTCTGTTATCATTATAAATGGACTGATACTGCCACCTAATTCCCTGCCCATAACTTGTAGAGGGTCATAGGAGCTCTCAAGAATTATAAAACTGATACGACCCACATTCTCATAATGGAATGTGTTTCGCTATGGACTGACATATGTGCATTTATAAACATATTTTATTCAATCAAACTCTCCCTTAATGTGTCCCTTAATGTGGCTACTACCATGCATTCCACCATCTTGTGTTGGTTTTACTGATGTTTTATTCCTCCTGATCACAAAAATTGTGCAACTGCTCACTGTTATTCTATGTTACCCACAGGTAAACATACTGCCATCTTTTTTCAACTGCCACTTTTTGTTGTAGGGGTGAATGGTCTTCTGGCATATGTCAACACCTTTAAAGGGCACGTATTAGTCCTTTATGACAGTTTGAAATTTCTGGACTGTTCCCCTTTGTGTAGAATTGAGGGTTTGCCATTACTTTTTGAAAGACTTTAATAAAATAACAATGTAAAAAAGGGCAAATGCTCACCTGCTGAATGTGGTAGTGTCTGGAACAAGCAGCCAGTCCTTACTGGTGTATTCCCCTCCGTAGATGCTTCTCCGCCTTCGGCGTCCGAGTGCCAGGGGTACCAACATGGCCACAGTAGCAGGTAACACCCCGGCACCTACTGCTGCCAACAGTGCACGGCCCGGATTCGGCTTGGTGCCCTTCCTACCCGGTACCACGTGAAAGAGCTGCTGCTGTAGTGGGCGGATTCCAAACTGTGTTGTCAAGTTGGCTCCACTGCCAACACCTTGCAATACTGGCACAGACGCCAGAGTGGGACGTGCTGGCACGCCGGTGAACACGGGGATGTCTTGTGCGGGCACCAGGCCATTCTGTAAGTACCGAGGAAAATGCTGAGGAGATGTGAGTGAAGAAGAGAATGGGAAGGTGTATTACTTTTTCTTCAGTCATTCGATGTGTATGTGAATTAGGGGTGGGAAGTTAGAGCATATATCTTGTGAACATCATACCCAAAGAGGCAATAGGATGTCGTGAATAGTTGTCTGGTCTTCTGTTTGTAGTGAATATGAATTATAATTCTGCTGAATTCCTCTCTGTTTATCTGTACAGACTGGCCCTCCTTGATTTTCTTCATACTTGTGGGATAAATAAGTAAAAAAGAAACAAATAAATTTCAAGATCAGAACACAGATACATGTTTCTTAAAGTTGTATGGCGCACTTCTAAGAAACAATAAAGAAATTGCATTCAGAGATTTCTAACCACTGTTAAGTATAAAAAATTTTGATGCATTTAATATCAGTGATGTGGACTATCTGTCTTGTGGACTGTGAATTAGCAGTAACTGGTACCTATTACTGTCTTCTTGTTATTATGTACATTACATTTTAAAGGTATTCTGCATCTATGTTAAAACAGATGTGTTCCTTTATTTGCAATGTACTTTGTTTTTTGGTGTGCTCTCTGCCATTCTTCTAAAGAATGTTCACAGGTTATGTGCCCATGATTGTTGATCAACAGCTACCATGGCGGTGTAATGAGGGGAGTTGTCATGATGTCACAAACTTGAGGCAAATGTCTACCACCTTAGTTGCCTTAGACATTATCTTCTAGTGGAAGTGTTTGGATAAAAAATGTCAGCTTGTTTCATTTACAGATGTACTAATCACTATGATTATAGTCTAAAATATAAAGGAATTACATTATATTCGTAAGTGGACTTGTTAAGTGATATTTTCTTTATACACAGGAATTTTGGTTGTACTGCTTGCTGTTACTGTAGTGGTTTTATTTTTGTCATTTGACTTTAGATTTTCTATTAGTCTAACTTGAAAAGCTGTCTGGGCAATCTCGGCTTTTATTTTTGAATATGAATATTTATGCCACACACCCTTAAATTAATGTTTCTTTCCCCTCTAGCTCCCTGCAGATTAGTCTGTAATATGTCCCTCTGTCTTGACTTGTTTCGACTTTGCTCAGCTAATGCGAGAGCTGACACACTCCAATCGAGAAGAAAAGACTGGAAACTCACCAAACATAGCAAAATATGTTCTCAGCATTTTCAGGAAGAGGGCATAGACTGAACACTAATGTAGGGATCCCATATTACGGAAAATATGATTATGAAAGCAGCATTTTCATTTCTTGGTTATTCTAAACAAATAAAAAAAAACTTACATTAACAAGCCAAAATATGGTGTTTCCTGTATCAAATATGCATTTAAGACCAGAAAAGTGCCTGAAAATGCGTTTCTGATGCTACATTATTTACAAAAGCACTGTAACATTTTTAAAACAACTCTTGCCTGCACACTACAGAAATTAAGAACAAAAAGTAATTGTAGTCTGCTAAGCTTTTGGGGCATCTAACACGGTGCCAGTTTCGAAGCAACGTACAGTGTAAGCCTATCCCCTTATTATACATCCATGAGAGCTACACAAAGTAGGAGCACCATCTAAATAACAAGACCGGCTGGAAAAGATTGTTTTAAATGCTGAGACACTGTGAATACCAGTACTGAAAATTTTCCCATTTGTGCAGATGGTGAAGAGGATTCGTAAGTGAAAAATTGAAGAAAGGTAATATAATATTCCAGCCTCCGAGGAAAAACTGAACTTTTGAGTAAAGATAATTATCACCACTGGTTGCAAAAAATTAAGGGAAGTCTCATTAGTAAACAATGTTGGTGGGCGATTGATCCTAGCATGGGAAATACACCCCATAGAAGGTCAACAAAAAGCAAATAGTCGACAAAAAGCAAATACAACGGGGGTGGGAATTCTGACAATTTAGAAATTCGAAAACTGTCTTTTAGAAGAAGAACAATCGTAACTGTGTGCATAGTTGTCTGGAATTGTGGTCTTGTGGTTGTTAATTTGATTCTCACTAGAGTCATTTTTTTATTTTTATGAACTCTGCATGTATTATCAACTGAAATGTTAATTAACAAACACTGAATCATAGTTCTTAATAGAAAATAATATCTTTATATTTATATGTGGTAATGGAATAGAAGTGTGAGGACTGCATTCATAATAAATTCAGATGTGGTAGGTATAGTACATAAATGTGAAACATGAAACAGAAAATAAAACAATTTATTTCTAGAGATTACTAATAAATACAAAAAATAATATTAAAAATAACATTATTGGTGTGTATAGTTATTTCATTTAACAACAAGACACTTTTGTAGCAAATTTTATTTTTTTGTGTATATATTCACTCTTTCATGTGATTTGTAATTAAAAACAAAAAATATTTTTGTGTTAAAAACTGAGATAAAATTTTGTTATTTAGCCATTCAAACTGATGATAATACAAATGCAGACAATAGTTAACATAAACTTGGATCCAGTGGGAATCAAAAAGTTAACTTCAAGACTATTAGACTGGATTGTTAATAGACAGCTACAGACTGCTGTGTTATAAGTATTGAAGTATTCTATCCTTTAACAACACTAAAAATTAATTTTTTGAGCATTTGTGAGAAAATTATTGTAGTGCTTTAGCTACTGGTAAGTGATGTTTGAGCATTGACCTTCAAATGCTGTAAGTTTGAAGAAAATCAAAGAGGATCGATGCATAAAGTCCCTTTGTAAGATTGAACACAAAACTTACATCTAATCAGTTGTTTTGTAGGGAAAGCTTTTTGTTCAACATTAGGTAAATTTTAATGTAATATAAGCTGGTTCTGAGTTGCAGATAGGCACAACAAAAAGGCTGTCGGAAAGTGAGCTTTCAGCCACCCAGGCCATTGTCAGAAACACACACACACACACACCCACACACACACACACACACACACACACACACACACACACACACACACACATACATGACTACACATGCACACACCACACACACACACACACACACACACACACACACACACACACAAGACACACACACACAAAAATGCTACTTACACATACATGACTGCATTCTGTGGCTACTGAAGCCATACTGTGAGCAGCAGTGCATGATGGGAGAACAACTGTATTTTTTTGGGGGGGGGGGAGTGTAAGGAGTAGGCTGGGGGGGGGGGGAGAGGGAAGGATAGCAGGGTAGGGATGAGGGATGGTGAAGTGCTGCTTGTGGGAGTGTAGAGGGACAGGGTTACATTCTATCCTGGAGTTTTCCATTGTTGGTTCTGATGTAACATGACAAACACTTTAGGTTACAAAACAAAATTACTTGAAACTATCCACCTGTTTTTCATGCTAGTCATTTTACATATGTTTACTCTACCAGCTCACAATGTGTGAATCAGGTTTTTACTTTTGGTTTCCTCTTCAGAAATTAGCATTTATCTAAAGTTAGAACCACCACTTATTTGCAGTGATATAAAATGATTCGTGGAGGAGAGCTTTTATCAGCTGCTCATACTAAGCCTGATACAAGAGTGTTACCTGTTTAGTTTTTAACACTAAAAAAAAATCCATTTGAAGCATACAGATATCCCAGTCAAAGCATGTCAGAGTACCTTGATCCAGATATCTAGCTTCACCCAAACAATAATGTTTTAATTAATAATAAATAATTAAAACATCAGTAAAGATGTATTGATAACTACCAAAATTTGAAGAAAGATGATCAGACTGTTTTAAAATTGTAATTTATTAAGCAGTACTAGTTTCAAGCATTGCTCATTCTAAAGTGCAACTACAAGAGATGAGGATGTATATCATCCTCATCCAACAGATATTGCTTGCTGTATGTAGTTGTGCATGGCACATTCATCAAAGTGCACCATATTGAAATGCATTGCCATGCATCATGCACTTTAATGACCATGCTGTGCACAACTGTGCATGACACTTGATTTTTGTTTGATGAGGATGATATATCCACATTTACTGTAGATGCACCTGAGACTTAGCTGCACTCAAAACTAGTAGTGCTTAATAAAATAAGGGTAGCACCATCGCGCCTGAATGAGCAGCGTATCGTCCAGTGCCAGTGGCTCCTTTTGGATGGTAAGGAGTGGCGTAGGGTCAGCACACCACTCTCCTAGCAGCCCTGGTGCTGCTACCTCTCATTCAAGTAGCTCCTCACTTGGCACCACGGGCTGAGTGCGTGCTGTTCCATCTTACCACCTACAAAAAATCCTTGGCAGGCCGAGGAATTGAAGTCTGTTCTCCCTCGTGGTCTACAGAGGTGGACAGTGCTAAATAAGGGCAATTTTAAAATAGAGGCTGATAGAACAATGTCTTTCTTCAGATTTATCCAGGATGTGGTGTCCACCCGTAAAATGCTTTGCCTGAGGGGGTACTATAGCATTTGGAAGTGCAGTTAAAACATTTCTGCTTTTGATTTGCTAGCCTCAGTTTCAATTTTTGTGTTAGCACAAGTGTTTGGTCACTAACTTTGGTGCCAATGAAAGGCATTACACATGAGGAGAATATATTTGAGTTTTGTGGTAGGCCTTCAATAAGATAGTGATACAGTAGTTGATGAAGGCTTCATGTTTTGCCCTATTGACAGCCAAATGCATTTTATTCAGCATCTCTCTGTCTGTAGCTGCATGCTTTGTTTTACTCCTATTGTACAGTTATCAGTGTTTCTTAGTTGCTCTTAGATATTTGTAAATAACTGTCACTACAACTGCCTCGTGGCCACCGAGCGAGGTGGCGCAGTGGTTAGCACACTGGACTCGCATTCGGGAGGACGACGGTTCAATCCCGTCTCCGGCCATCCCGATTTAGGTTTTCTGTGATTTCCCTAAATCGTTTCAGGTAAATGCCGGGATGGTTCCTTTGAAAGGGCACGGCCGATTTCCTTCCCCCAATCCTTCCCTAACCCGAGCTTGCGCTCCGTCTCTAATGACCTCGTTGTCGACGGGACGTTAAACACTAACCACCACCACCACCGCCTCGTGGCCACTGATAGCAGTTTCAGTTCAGGTGGGAAAGCACATCACAAACTGTCTGTAATATTTGCAGAAGGTGGTGCCCCACTGCTTGTAAATATTTGCAGCAAGTCATGATTACTGGCAAGATATACTGATAAAATGTCTTTATTTAAGAACCAGTTTCAGGCCACAGACCATCATCAGATTCATAAAAGAATTTACAGCATCATTTAAGGTATTAAAAAATCATGGGCATCAAATAATAAAATCCATGAATTTGTCACTGTTGTTACATAGTAATGTTAACTACACCATTATCCTAAACTGTGCCAGACTGTGCACTTATCCACGGTTGAGCAGCAGTCAGCATCAGTGCTAGGAATGGAGCCATCCATGTACTCAGTGATGTAGAATGTCTGCATTCCTAGGATCAACCGTGGATAAGTGCACTGACTTGCACAGTTTATGATGATGGTGTAATTAACATTACTGTGTGACAGCAGTGATGAATTCATGGATTCTATTAACTGACACCAGTGATTTTATAGTGCCTAATATGATGTTGTAAATACTGATAATGGTCTGTATTTTGAAACTGGTTGTTAAATAAAGAAATTTTATCAGTCACTCTTAGCAGTAATCCTGATGGTCTTCAAATAGATATGATGTAATTTTCAGAGAAAGCATTTAATATTGTCTTGCAGGGTGTCTTGTCATGCTCACCAAATAGAAAACTATAAGAGTTTGACAGATCAGAAGTAGTTTGTGTGCTTTGCATTACTGATTTCCAGTAATTCTTGTAGGTTGAAGCTCATAACATACTGAGAATGGCTGGAAATCAATTAATTAACTCTTTTTTTATTTTATATAATATGTTAGTTTCTGTTTTTAGATATGACCTGCACACTATTACAGATCTTGTTTCACAGTTATTATTATTATTAAGATCCACATTACATTAATTTTTTTTGCTTAATTTTGTGATTAGGTTTCTGTGCAGACCAAAACAAAGCACCAGATTACACTACCTCACTATTAATAAGATGTAACTGAAAAGCTGACGAGCTGGAAAAGGAAGAAAAATAGAAGGTAAGAAGAAAATAAGAATATGACTGGGGTATGGAATAGAGGGAAAGGCAAGGTACTATATAATTACAGACAAATGTATTGAGTAGTAGAAATGGTGCTTGCAGGAATAGCTAAAAAAAAGCTAAATAAATTATTGCAGTAATGATTGGCGTAGTTTTTGTTCGTGATCCTCTTGTGCTTTTATCTATGAGGGCATTCAGTTAGTAATGCAACGAATTTTTCTTCTGAAAGCAGGTTGCGTTTATTCAGGATTCCAATACACCATATTATTATCCACTCTTTTGCCTAAAAAATCCTATTTTTCAACATAATCTCCTTGAGATGACCTGATGCCAGCTTACTGGGAGGACCTATGTACCACTCTACTGGTCGGCATCGGAGCCAATGTTTTGTCACATCAAAAACCTCCGCATCATCCATATACTGCTTCCCAGAGAGTGCTTTCTTCATTGGGCCAAACAGATGTAAGCTGGAAGGTGGGTGGATGAGGAAGGACAGTCCAATGAAGTTTTGTGAGCTCCTTTCAGGTGCAGAGACTTGTTGAGATCTTGCATTATCATGCAGAAGGAGAAATCCATTTGGATTTTTGTGATGACAAACGATGAAGTTGTTTCTTCAGTTTACTGAGAGTAGCACAATACACTTCAGAGTTGACTGTTGCACCACAAGGGAGGACATCAAACAAGATAAACAGTTCAAATGGCTCTGAGCACTATGGGACTTAACGTCTGAGGTCATCAGTCCCCTAGAACTTAGAACTACTTAAACCTAACTAACCTAAGGACAGCACACTCATCCATGGCCAAGGCTGGATTCGAACCTGCAACCGTAGCCCGGACTGAAGCGCCTAGAACTGCTCGGCCCACGCAGCCGGCAAAACATGATAATCCCCTTCATAGTTCCAGAAGACCATTGCCATGACTTTACCAGTTGAGGGCGCACTTTGAACTTTTTCTTCAAAGGGGGGATGGTGTGGTGCTACTCCATGGATTGCCATTTTATTTCTGGTTCAAAGTGATGAACCCATGTTTCATCACCCGTGATGCTGTTCAACAAAAAATTGTCACGATCATCCTCACTAAGTTCAAGGCAGTGAGGATTCCAGCGGGCACACATGTTTGCGTACCCCCATCTGGTGGATAACTAAGTCAGCACTACCAACAGAGATGTCCAGTTGAGCAGTGAGGTGTTTGGTTGCGATCTGTCAGTCACCTCGAATGAGAGGGTCCATACGTTCCAACATTGCAGGAGTAACAGCATGCTGGAGACCGGACAGGTTCACACGGCCTTTTGCGAATGATGGCAGACGCTTTGCCCAACGACTCACCGTGCTTTTGTTCGCTACCAGATTTCTGTAGACATTCTGCAAGCACCTATGGATATCTGCGATGCTCTGGTTTTTCGCCCAAAGAAATCAATGACGGTTCTCTTTTCAGAACACACCTCCATTATACATTCCAATTTGAAGCTATGTATAGTGCCGCCACATATAGGAACTTCATGAAATCACAGCGGCTGAAGCGAGAATATTCCATGATGTCCCACGGCAATTCTGTATTTTTAACCGAAATGTCCGAGGAAAAAATATGTTGTATTACTTATTGAACACACCTCGTATACGAGATGTACACCCCTGGCATCGAAACTTGTCTGTTTGTTCTGGCAGTTGTCCATGCCGGTTGCAAACAACTTCATGTTCAGAGCAACAGCAGATGTGAATGTACATCTTGTGAAAACCGCAAGCAATTGTTTGTAAGATCCTTTATTTGGAATCACAAACGGTTTCGTAGCTTAAAGCCAAATCTTCAGGTGGGTAGCTGAATAGAGAAGGGAAATGTCAGTTAAAAATCAGAATATTCCCCCAATCACCAATAATGGCGTTAATAAAGAAATACATAAAACACGAGTGTTATTCGGAAAGTACGGTCCGATCAGTCACGAAATGGAAAGCACTTTGAAAATAAATGTTTTATTTGCAACAATCAGCTACACCTCCTAACTATTTTCCTTCATAGTCGTTGCTCTGATATAGACTAACTTTCCAATACCCTCATCATAGCAAACAGCCGCCTGTACTTTCTCTACGCTTCTGCAGCGCGTTGTCTGTGCCAAAATGTCTTCAGCCAGCGACTCATGGTAGCAGAGACGCCTGGGTGATCAAACACCTCCCACTGAAAACGCTGCAGGTGTGTCCTCATTTCTTCTGCAGTGTGCGGCCGAGAATTGCCACGAAAAACGAAATGCTCGATAGTTATGTTGCGCTGGCTCCGTGGAATCGGGCGAAATCTCTCACATCCACTCACAGTTGTCGGGAGACACTATTTTCTAGGCACTTGTACTTGCACACTGTGCACTCAGAACTGAAAAGAGCGACTTGCTGCTATCAGTGGAGACATCAGAACACTGACCAACACATCTGTGCAAAGCTTCATCGGATTTTGACTGTGGTTTCCATTTAGGGACGGATTGGACCTTACTTTCCAAGTCATAAATATGGGGGTTGATATGAGGTCCAACATTACTGTCGAAATAATAGTAGTGCGACAAATGACTGTACTATCGAATTGTAAATAGGTTGATTTGTGCCATCAACATATCCGAAAAATCGATCCAGAACCGCCGGCCGGTGTGGCCGAGCGGTTCTAGGCACTTCAGTCTGGAACTGCGTGACCGCAATGGTCGCAGGTTCGAATCCTGCCTCGGGCATGGATGTATATGATGTCCTTAGGTTAGTTAGTTCTAAGCTCTAGGGGACTAAGTCCCATAGTGTTCAGAGCCATTTGAACCATTTTTTTGATCCAGAACCCACAACATAATCAGACTTAACGTAAAAAACCAAGAAATGTACCAACAAAAATCTCATCCTGCGTCTCGACGAAGCTTACTAAAATTCAGTAACAAGATCTCATAGTACTATTTGAGCTCCAGTAACAAAATGTTAGTACTGAGCTTGCAGGAGCAGAAGGAAAGCTATCACAGCCAGGCACACACTGCGCCACAGTAGTATGGAACAAGAACCACCTGTAGAGCTGTCCATAATTGCGAATGTGTGGCCGATGCAGGACTTTTTTCGCAAACTGACCTCTCGATTGCGTCCCATAAACGTTCGATGAGATTTACGTCGGTCGATCTAGCTGACCAAATCATTAACTCGAATTTTCCACAATGTTCTTCAAACCAATTGCGGCATGGGCGTATGTGTCGTCCTTAGCGTAAGTTGGTTTAAGTTAGATTAAGTAGTGTGTAAGCTTAGGGACTGATGACCTCAGCAGTTTGGTCCCATAAGACCTTACCACAAATTTCCAAAACCGATTGCGAACAATTGTGGCCCGGTGACATGGCACATTGTCATCCATAAAACTTCAAAAAATGGTTCAAATGGCTCTGAGCGCTATGGGACTTAACATCTGTGATCACCAGTCACACCGAGCGAGGTGGCGCAGTGGCTAGTACACTGGACTCGCATTCGGGAGGATGACGGTTCAATCCCGCGTCCGGCCAACCTGATTTAGGTTTTCCGTGATTTCCCTAAATAGCCTTAGGCAAATGCCGGGATGGTTCCTTTAAAAGGGCACGGCCGACTTACTTCCCCATCCTTCCCTAATCCGATGAGACCGATGACCTCGCTGTCTGGTCTTCTCCCTGAAACAATCCAACCCCAACCCCCTCATCAGTCCCCTAGAACTTAGAGCTACTTAAATCTAACTAACCTAAGGACATCACACACATCTGTGCCCGAGGCAGGATTCGAACCTTCGACCGTAGAAGCAGCGTGGTCCCAGACTGAAGCACCTAGGACCCCTCCACCACAGCAGCCGGCCCTCCATAAAACTTTCATCATTGTTTGTGAACAAAAAAGTCCACGAACGCTTGCAGATGGTTACAAGTAGCCTAACATAACTATTTCGAGTCAATGATCCGTTCAGTTTGGCCACAGGACGCAGTCCATTACATGTAGACACAGCCCGACCCACTACGGAGCCAGCACCAATTTGCACAGCTTCGTGTGGTCTGCGGCACACTTGAACCCTACCGTCAGCTCTTACCAACTGAAATTGGGACTCATCTCACCGTGCCGCGGTTTTCCTGTCATCTTGGGCTCAGCCCAGGAGAGGCGCTGCAGGCGATATGGTGTTAGTGGAGTCCCTGGCACCGGTCGTCTGCTGCCGTAGCCTCTTGATCGCACATTTCGCCACACTGTCCTAGCAGGTGTGTTCGTCGTACCTCCGACACCGGTGTTTGGGGTTATTTCACCAGTATTGCTTGTCTGTTAGCACTGACAACTCTCCACAAATGCTGCTGCTCTCGGTCGTTAAGTGAAGGCTGTCGGCCACAGCATTGTCCGTGGTGAGAGGTAATGCCTGAAATTCGGTATTCTCGACACACTCTTGACACGGTGGATCTCTAACGATTTCCGAAGTGGAACGTGCTTCTAGCTCCAACTATGGTGGGGCCATAATCATGGAGGAACCATAACCACATCAGAAACCTTTTCACGTGAATCGTCTGAGCACATATGATAGCTCCGCCAATGCACTGCCGTCGTATACGTTGTGTATGCGGTACTAGTGCCACCTGTATTTGTGCATACCTCTCATGACTTTTGTTACCTCATTGTAAAGTAACTTATCGGTAACAATCTAAAAAATACACACATCCCTCTACCCAACCATAGGGAAAGCCATTTACAACTGAAGTGAAGAAGTTAAAAAACGTAAGATCAGTGGATTCAAATCAGTACAAGGGAATTGCGAAACAGATTCCTGTGGTGGGAGGATGAGTCCACGAGGTAAAAACTAAACTACGAGAGTTGCCCAGAAACTAATGCAACGCATTTTTTCTTCAACAATTCTGTGTTGAAAATAATGAGAATTGCACACATGAAAGACTGGTGTTTTATCTACATGCCCTATTTTTCCACGTAATCTCCGTCCTGTTCTATGGTCTTCCTCCAGTGGAAAACAAGGGCGTGTATGCTCTGTCGGTACGATCCTCGTCCAGGTGGCGGAGCCAGTGCTTCACTGTGTGAATCACCTCCTCATCATCCTCAAAATGTTTTCTCGAGTCGTAATGCGCCCGTCTTCGCGAATGAAAACACCAGCTCGCTGCAACATGTCAGGTGTGACAGTCAGGCCCTGCAGTTGCCGGTCAGCACTGGAAGTGCGTCCACAACGATCGAGACTCTCGTATACTCAAAGAGATGCTCACGATGGGTTCCACGAATGCACACGTATCCAAAGAAAGGCCATTTCGTCTGAAATGTTGGAGCTTAAAGATTCTCTATGGGTAACACACTTCGAAAATGGCGAGTGTCAGTCGTGCAGTGAAAACGTGACTATGCCTACAGGACAAGACCTTTTACCAGCAGGGAATAGGACGTGGACAAGACATATTGATGTATATTGTCACCATATTCTGACTATTAACGATAAATATGCTCTTAGAAAAAATTGTGGGGCATTACTTATTGAACGACCCTGGTAGTACCTGATGTTTTCTGCAGCCATAACTGCACAATTAAGTGAACTACACCTGTCAATATACCGCTTTGCGTGCATGCTTCGAAATCTGACCTGCTGGCCAGGGGAAAATAATTATCAATCGCTTGCTCTTGAGGCCCAAAAACGAATTACTGCTAATAGGTATGACTATTAGTCTGCCACTCCTAGTAGCTGTAGTTAATAGTCTGGAAATGAAGTAAATACTGATATGATGTTGAGTACACTGTCTTCCGTAACCGATAAAAATTTCTGCACTTGTACCACTAGCAACCTGTGTACAGAGAATAAGAGCAATTCTATCGCACTTCCCTGGGACCACTCCTGTTCATACCCCTGTCTCTGACGATCTTTCACCATGGAGGACATAGTATTGCTTTTTATTATTTAACTTCGATCCACCCACATACGTGGCAAGCTAAACCGTATACTTAGACGTTTGCTAACAGCCTGCCATTTAGTAACACAGATTTTTACATCATCTTCCACTACTTACAAGCACGTACATTCTACAATAGTTCGCAGTTTCTACTGTTGGGTCGAATTTCATTCCGCAGCCCAGAGCTGGGTCTTTAAGAAGCCCACAATACTTCCAGTGAATACAGAGATTTCCCGTTTGTGTTGTCGTTCACGGACCGCCCCGTGGGTCCCACCGCATTTTCGTTCACGGCAAGCCCGCGGCCGTTCCGGTCGCGGCTACATTCTTGGCGACGAGGTGACCGGTGGTCGTTGTTCGCACGGAGGCGAAGATGGTCTGTCTGCTGGAGCAACAGCAGCAGCTCCAGTTAGACACCTTACAGCAGTCACTGCTATTCCTTATGAGTGGTCGATGCTAGGGACGCACTGCCACAACAGCTTCCGAGTCCTCGGGGGTCAGATGCTTTCCCACGCCGTCGTTACCTCCATTTAATGACGCTAAAGAAGACTGGGAAACGTACTTAACATCGACTGAAACAACATTTCACGGCTTTTCAAGTCACGGATGACTCCTCGCAGCGGTCGTTGTTCCTGTCTCGGTCGTCCCCGGACACGTTCTTTCCGCTCCGCAAGCTGGCACCGTTGTCGTTTCCTGTGGCTCTCTCTCTTTCCAGGAGATATGCCTTTTGCTGACGAACTGTTATTCCGAACGATGCGACGTGGTCGCCTCTCGACTGGAGTTCCACCAGGAGGCTTCGTATGATGACTCTCGTTGTGTTCACTTTTGCTCGTTGCATCTGCTCCGGGCGGACGTCGTAAGACGTCCGTACAAGTTCATTGTTGACCCATTAACTCAGTTTTTTTATTACTCAGGGCTGCTAACCCTCTGACCGAGCACGCTGAGCTACCGTGCCGGCGCCACTCGGCTGCCGGCGCTTTGTGGTAAATATGGCCACACACACACACACACACACACACATGTATAGGGTGTTACAAAAAGGTACGGCCAAACTTTCAGGAAACATTCCTCACACACAAAGACAGAAAATATGTTATGTGGACATGTGTCTGGAAACACTTACTTTACATGTTAGAGCTCATTTTATTACTTCTCTTCAAATCACATTAATTATGGAATGGAAACACACAGCAACAGAACGTACCAGCGTGACTTCAAACGCTTTGTTACAGGAAATGTTCAAAATGTCCTCCGTTAGCGAGGATACATGCATCCACCCTCCGTCGCATGGAATCCCTGATGCGCTGATGCAGCCCTGGACAATGGCGTATTCTATGACAGCCGTCCACAATACGAGCACGAAGAGTCTCTACATTTGGTACCGGGGTTGCGTAGACGAGAGCTTTCAAATGCCCCCATAAATGAAAGTCAAGAGGGTTGAGGTCAGGAGAGCGTGGAGGCTATGGAATTGGTCCGCCTCTACCAATCCATCAGTCATCGAATCTGTTGTTGACAAGCGTACGAACACTTTGACTGAAATGAGCAGGAGCTCCATCGTGCACATGTTGTGTCGTACTTGTAAAGGCACATGTTCTAGCAGCACAGGTAGAGTATCCCGTATGAAATTATGGCGATGAATCGAAGAAGTACAGTACATACTGACGAAACTAAAATGAGCTCTAACATGGAAATTAAGTGTTTCCGGACACATGTCCATATAACATCTTTTCCTTATTTGTGTGTGAGGAATGTTTCCTGAAAGGTTGGCCGTACCTTTTTGTGACACCCTGTATATTTGACGACCGAAATATTATGTTGCGATTTTCTCAGTAACGCTTGAGAAGTACGCGCTACTGCTCACACGTTTTGTGTCCTCGTGGAATACTACGAGTGTAGGAAGTTTGCAGTAAATCCGTGTTCCAAACGTCGTGGCCTCCCCTTGTGAGTCGACCCGTCTGCGCAGAAGCTTTTGCTCGCGCTCCGTCTTTTCACTGAGGAGTCACTTCTCAGGTCGACACTGGGGCCACCGTCTCCCCGATCAATATGGCGACATATGCCCGCCCGGGCTCTCCTGAGTTGTCACCTCCCTCTCCGCGTTGGGTCGCCTACGGAGACGGTTCCGTTCCCCTTCGAGCCCCGTTCGTCGTCCAGGCGACGTACGAGCGTGTTCCCCGGCTCCTTACCCTATTTGTCGTCGACCGTCCGTCGGCTTCGAATATTTTTGGCCCGCATGGGTTTCAACTGTTCGGCTTTTCAATTTTCGACGAAGTTAAGGTCATTTCCACGACCGTTCCTTTTCGGGACCCGGACGATCTGTGCTCTGCTTTTGCGTCGTCGTTTGCTACGGATCTCGGATGTGCTTCCGATTTTCAGGCGCACATCGCATTTCGGCTGGGTGCGCAGCCTCGCTTCTTTCGGGCGCGGCCCCTTCCGGCGGCCTTACTGCCGGCGGTCGAGCGGCAACTCGATCGGCTCCAGGGCGCTGGCGTTCTGGAGCCTGTCACATACGGTGCCTGGGCGACACCGTCGGTGGTCGTACGGGAACCAAGTGGGTCCCTTCGGCTGCGTGGGGACTTCGGCGCTACGGTCAGTGCTCACTCCCTCGTCGACAATTACCCCATTCCCCGACAGGAGAACCTTCTCGCCGAGCTAGCCGGGGGCGAGTACTTTTTCAACATCGACCTAGCTGAGGCATACCACCAGTTACTCATGGACGCCGTGTCGCAGGACGTCGTGATTATCGACACGCCTTACGAGTTAAACAAGTGCCTTCCCTTTGGTGTCTCTTTGGCGCCGGCCATTTTCCAGCGGTTATTTGGACAAAATGGTTGTGGGGAGAAGCAGCGATTAGTATGATTAATCAATAATTTAAGAACAGTCTTAATCGCATTTATTGTTACTATACGGCCAACCGGTTTCAACCCGAGATTAGATTAGATTAGATTAGATTAGTTTTTCGTTCCATAGATCCGTGCTGAGGAGATCCTCGTGGATGTGGAACATGTCAATTTTTTTTAAGCTGAAATAACAATACTAATAGTATGAATATATACAATACATCATTTGTTTCTATTAAAAAATTCGTCAATGGAGTAGAAGGAGTTGGCCACTAGTAAGTCTTTCAGGCTCCTTTTAAACTGATCTTTATTTGTAACTAAATTTTTTATGTTTACTGGAAAATTATTGAAGATGAGTGTTCCTGAGTAGTGGACCCCTTTTTGAACTAAAGTAAGTGCTTTTAAGTCCTTGTGCAGATCATTTTTGTTCCTGGTATTGTATGTATGAACTGAGCTGTTTGTTGGAAAAAGAGATATATTATTTAGGACAAATTTCATTAATGAGTAAATATACTGAGAGGCAGTAGTTAGTATACCCAGTTCTTTGAAGAGGTTTCTACAGGACGTCCGTGAGTTTACTCCACAAATAATACGTATTACACCCTTTTGGACTCTGAAAACTTTTGTTTGACTTGAAGAGTTACCCAAAATATTATACCATATGACATTATGGAATGAAAGTAGGCAAAGTATGCAAGCTTTTTCATTTTTATGTCGCCTATGTCTGCTAACACTCGAATTGCAAATACAGTTTTGGTAAGGCGTTTCTGCAGTTCTGTGGTGTGCTCTTCCCAACTGAATTTATTATCAAGTTGTAATGCCAGGAATTTAAGACTTAGGGGCCATCTTCCATTGGTCGACTGCTGGTGGTGTCACTCCTGTCTACATAACGGCAGCAAACTATCAACTAGTTTCCTTTACCAGTGGTGTAAACGCCCACAAGTTGGGCCCTACGTCGGGTCCAAACCGGTTGGCCGTATAATAATAATAAATGCGATTAAGACTTCTTCAATTATTGATTTTCCAGCGGTTCCTGGAGCAGCTTACGCAGCCTATCCCCCGCCTGCATGAATTATCTGGATGACATCTCGGTCACCGGGCGTTTCCGCCAGGAACATTTGCAAAACCTCAGCGCCCTGTTTCGTGCTCTGCAGTCTGCTGGTTTACGCTGTCGGCTGGGAAAGTGTTACTTTTTTTTTCAACCGGAAGTGGAATACTTAGGCCACTGGCTTAGCAAAGATGACATTCGCCCTTCGGGTCGCAATGTCACGGCCATTGAGGCCCCTCCTCGTCCCAAGGACTTACCTGACCTCCAGGTGTTACTTACTACTTAAAGTTCAGGCTGCCTCCGTTGCTCAACCCCTCAATAACTTGCGTCGCAAAGGGGCGCCTTTTGATGGGACTCCTGCCTGTGACCAGGCCTTTCTCCGTTTAAAGGCTGTGCCTTACTCCCTTCTCTCCAGACCGGCCCTCGGTTTGTGGCGGCTGATGCCTCAGCATACGGTATTGGGATCATCCTCGTGTATCGAGATGCCGATGGCTGCGAACAGCACATTGTTTATACCTCTAGGCTAGGCGCAAATTGAGGCGTGTATAGCGCGTGTGGCGTGAGGCGGCGCAGTGCGCGTTTTTATATCACAGGTTCAAATGGGACCGCGCAAATTGCTACGCGACGCGACTGGGACGCGACAAGCGCCTGCGCCAGGTCGCGCGGCGTTGTGGTTGAGGCACAGTTTCTCGCGCCGCGCGTCGCGCGTGCCTCGCTAGCACAGTGGGAAAGTTGAGGCGGGGAGCGGAAAAGTAGCCCGGCCATATGCTCACATCGGAACGGCGCATATCAGCAGTGGTAGTATTGCCCATACGATAAATTTTGCCTCACTGTGTACTAAATTAAATTGCCTTTTGAGTAGTGTTTCCGTTTTTCGCCATTTAAACGCTCCAGCTTTCTTCGTTAGTATATTATACTTTTCTGTTATTTATATCTATGTAGTTTTGTTTTGTTTTGTTTTTCTTCTGTCAAGAAAAATGCATACTTCAGTAACTGACGAGCCATTGGCCGCTGGAATTAAATCATGTCTTCGCGATGTTTTCAGATCGCAAGAAGGGACAGAGGGTAGTGAATAAGGAAGCAAGGAATATTATAAAATCATGTGATTAAGAATCAAGGTAGGAAAGTAAAACAAGGTTATCTTCTCGCTGCCTAGTATGCTGGCGTATCTGTACGATCTGATACAAAAATTTAGAAAGGGATAATCTCCACAGATGTGACCCTTTGTGCTCCTGGTAAAAAGCGTCCAACATCTGAAGTATTGAAGTCTCAATGTCATTACTCTGATATGGATGTAATAATGTAATACGACCGACCGCTACGCTCGCAGGTTCGCATCCTGCCTCGGGCATGGATGTGTGTGATGTCCTTAGGTTAGTTAGGTTTAAGTAGTTCTAAGTTCTAGGGGACTGATGACCACAGCAGTAAAGTCCCATAGTTCAAATGGTTCAAATGGCTCTGAGCACTATGGGACTCAACTGCTGAGGTCATTAGTCCCCTAGAACTTAGAACTAGTTAAACCTAACTAACCTAAGGACATCACACACATCCATGCCCGAGGCAGGATTCGAACCTGCGACCGTAGCGGTCTCGCGGTTCCAGACTGCAGCGCCAGAACCGCGCGGCCACTTCGGCCGGCAAAGTCCCATAGTGCTCAGAGCCATTTTGTAATACGACACACTGTACTACATGCATGTGAACATCACATTTACACTGCAAGCTAGAAACAGTCGAAAAGCAGTCTCAAATAACAATGTTTTAATTGGTTCGCCGTGATGAGAAAAAGCATTTCAATTGTTGCATGCACATTATCAGCATTAATAAACTAATTATACAACAAGCTACACAAATGAAGAAAATGTTCGGTATTATTACGAAAGTAGGAATATCCTAATAGAGTGTTATGATTAGATATATTTAATTTGTTGAAATGTACCGCTGAGAAAGGCAGATCTACTTTCATGACAATGTTTTTCGAACTCCAGCTCACAAGGTACACATGTCTAGCTTGTGCAATCCTGTCGCGTGCATTATCCTCCGCTGCTGGCAACACACTGACCATTGTGTTGTGCGACAGATCAATTGTTTATTGCGCGGGATTAGCCGAGCGGTCAAGGCGCTGCAGACATGGACTGTACGGCTGGTCCCGGCGGAGGTTCGAGTCCTCCCTCGGGCATGGGTGTGTGTGTTTGTCCTTAGGACAATTTAGGTCAAGTAGTGTGTAAGCTTAGGGACTGATGACCTTAGCAGTTAAGTCCCACAAGATTTCACACACATTTGAACATTTTGAACAATTGTTTATTTTTCTCAATAACAACTATTTTATTCAGGATCACACATTGTCAGTTTGGCAAGCCGTAGGTAAGTAACCAGTATGTGGCATTTGCCTATCATTCCGCCTGAAGGAACGCTCGGCATCAGTTTAATATTGCTCAGATCAAGAGAAGGAATAAAATCCTTTGATAAGTTTCCGTTCCAGTCGCTCATTGTTAAAAAGACTATGGGTTACGGGGATTCCACCAAAATTCCAACAGAACTGCCAATCTGTTTTTGTGTGAGTTGTTTACCTTTTCTCATTCGAAGAAGCATCACCATTTATGAGTAAAGACCACATTTCTCTTGGTGACTGGTTTAATTGTACTTCCTTTGTCACAATGTAATTTGTCAAACTCATCTCACAGCAGTTATTGCGACAGAATTCCGAAATTCCGAAACGGAGTGCCTCATTAAACAAGTAATTGGCCATCACAGAGCTCGATAGCTTACGAAAAACCTCTTAGTGTCGGTTTGCAGTAACATAAAAGAAGAAATGTCATGTTTATTTTCATACTAGGAAGCTCTTGTTTCGCCAGCTGTCGATGATTCTTAAAACGTTAGTCACTGGAGTGAAATAAATAAAAAGGGAAGTATAAGTATTGGTATATCGCCGTAGATAAGAAAGTTCCGTGTGTTTAAGAATTGGCAAAACACTCTCCTCCTTGTGTGCTATCATTCGCCAAACTTTCGTTTCGATGTCTCGAACGGTTTAGGAGATATGAGAGATGTTGAGAGTATTTCATTCTGGCGTGCGTGAGATCGGAAGTGAGCGCGTTACGGAGGATCCATTTTCTCGAGATCGGAGGCAGATATAGATCTCCTCCCAAGTCTAAAGAAAAATTCAACATGTTATCTAAATTTCATTTGCAGCAACATATGATGTAATACGCACCAAACGCAAAATCATACAGATCCCTAATTTTCATTGCAAACTTTTAGAGTTTTCCGTAGTGTCTCATTAAAATGTGTACATCACAATAAGAATGGTCATTAGCGAGATGAAGGGCACTTCTCCACGAAGCTGACATATAACTCTACAAGGAAGGCAAAAATCAAATATTTACAGTGAATAGTTTCTGTAAAATCGTTTGAGAAACATAACATGTTGCGCGCGCTTCGGTTCTGTCAGCGCAGAGCGTCGCCAGTCGGCGCGTGCGAAGTACGGTGTACGCGTCGCAATATGCGCTGCACCC
This sequence comes from Schistocerca nitens, assembly GCF_023898315.1. Classification (NCBI taxonomy): domain Eukaryota; kingdom Metazoa; phylum Arthropoda; class Insecta; order Orthoptera; family Acrididae; genus Schistocerca; species Schistocerca nitens. Next base: position 218,490,627 of record NC_064623.1, on the reverse strand, counting down.
GCGCGACTCGTGCGTGTCGCGCTGTAGTGTAGTGTCACGTCACACGTGCTATAAGCGTCTCAATTTACGCCTAGCCTAAGAAGTTGGCAAAGGTGGTCGGCACATCTCCCACCACCTGTTTTTGAGCAGCTATCGCACTATGCCAATTGATGGACGTAGTCCGGCAGAGCTCCTTCATGGGCGACAGCTGCGGACCCTGCTCCATTTGCTGATGCCATCCCCCTCCCGCCCCCACTCCTGGTCCTCTCGGCGTTACACCCCCGGCGCGGCCGTGTGGGCGCGCGAGTACGGTCGCAAGGCGGGTTGGACGCCTGCCACGGTCTCGCAGCCCGTGGGCGGCGTGTGACTTCGGTGCAGACGTCGAAAGGGTTGGAGCGCCGCCATCGTAATCAGATCCGGCTGCGCGCCCCCGCGGGAATCGCACTGCCGCCTCCTCCTCCCCTACCTCTTTCGGGTAAGGACGTGGTCCTCGAGTCGCCGCCCCCGCCCCGGTTGCCACCTCCCCCGGGTCGGCCGCTTGCCCTCCCTGCCCCCCCCAGGTGGATCAGAAACTCCCTCCTCTGCCCTGGACTCACGGATACCTCGGGCGTCCCTTCCTACCTGTCAACGGCGGTTGACGAGGCGGCTCTTCTTCCCACTGCCGCCCGCCTCGGCAATGTCCGGGACGTTTCCACCCCTACGCGCCAGTTTCAGGGGGAGGGATCTCGTACTGCGCGCCATGGATTTTGAACCTGTCCCAGACAGCGTGGACATCGAAGACCCCTGGAGGTGTCTGCACCGTCGCCCCGTAAGCCGTGGCGGCGGGTGGCTCTGGCCCACATTCAATGTGGGGGCGCGACAGTGGAACACGTGGTCCCTGCGGCGAATCACGGCGTCCCCCGATCGTGTATTTAAGCGCCAGGCTCCCGCTCAGCCAGTCAGTCTAACCTTGGCGTGCATCTATCGACATCTCGCCTCAGACAGCGTATTGTGTACGAGTGGACGTGATTGATCAGTTGGGTTCCCTTGTGACTCTGCAGTTTCTACGTTGTTGTTGTTCGTTGTTCGTGTCTGTCCTCTCTCTTTGCGTGCCACTCTGTGGGTCCCGCCACGCTTTCCTTCACGGCAACCCCGCGGCCGTTCCGGTCGCGGTTACAACACTTCTCCATAATGGATAAGTTTCTAAACTGTCCACCTGCAACATGCAGCCACGTTTGAAACACGCCGTGCTTGGGAAACTGGCATTATCGAAAAGTGACGCAGAGGCAAGTGTGGTGCTCCGTGGGCCAGATACAGGGTGTTACAAAAAGCTACAGCCAAACTTTCAGGAAACATTCCTCACACACAAAGAAAGAAAATATGTTTGTGGACTTGTGTCCGGAAACGCTTACTTTCCATGTTAGAGCTCATTTTCTTACTTCTCTTCAAATCACATTAATCATGGAATGGAAACACACAGCAACAGAACGTACCAGCGTGACTTCAAACACTTTGTTACAGGAAATGTTCAAAATGTCCTCCGTTAGCGAGGATACATGCATCCACCCTCCGTCGCATGGAATCCCTGATGCGCTGATGCAGCCCTGGAGAATGGCGTATTGTATCACAGCCGTCCACAATACGAGCACGAAGAGTCTCTACATTTGGTACCGGGGTTGCGTAGACAAGAGCTTTCAAATGCCCCCATAAATGAAAGTCAAGAGGGTTGAGGTCAGGAGAGCGTGGAGGTCACGGAATTGGTCCGCCTCTACCAATCCATCGGTAACCGAATCTGTTGTTGAGAAGCGTACGAACACTTGGACTTAAATGTGCAGGAGCTCCATCGTGCACGAACCAGATGTTGTGTCGTACTTGTAAAGGCACCTGTTCTAGCAGCAAAGGTAACGTGCTCCATTGAGCGTAGGTGGAAGAACATGGAGCCCAATCGAGACATCACCAACAATGCCTGCCCAAACGCTCACAGAAAATCTGTGTTGATGACGTGATTGCACAATTGCGTGCGGATTCTCGTCAGCCCATACATGTTGATTGTGAAAATTTACAATTTGATCACATTGGAATGAAGCCTCACCCGTAAAGAGAACATTTGCACTGACATCAGGATTGACACATTGTTGGATGAACCGTTCGCAGAAGTGTACCCGTGGAGGCCAATCAGCTGCTGATAGTGCCTGCACACGGTTTACATGGTACGAAAACGACTGGTTCTCCCGTAGCACTCTCCATACAGTGACGTAGTCAACGTTACCTTGTACAGCAGCAACTTCTCTGACGCTGACATTAGGGTTATCGTCAACTGCACGAAGAATTGCCTCGTCCATTGCAGGTGTCCTCGTCGTTCTAGGCCTTCCCCAGTCGCGAGTGATGGACTGGAATGTTCCGTGCTCCCTAAGACGCCGATCAATTGCTTCGAACGTCTTCCTGTCGGGACACCTTCGTTCTGGAAATCTGTCTCGATACAAACGTACCGCGCCACGACTATTGCCCCTTCTAATCCATACATCAAATGGGCATCTGCCAACTCCGCATTTGTAAACTTTGCGCTGACTTCAAAACCACGTTCGTGATGAACACTAACCTGTTGATGCTACGTAGTGACGTGCTTGATGCTAGTACCGTAGAGCAATGTGTCGCATGTCAACACAAGCACCGAAGTCAACATTACCTTCCTTCAATTGGGCCAACTGGCGGTGAATCGAGGAAGCACAGTACATACTGACGAAACTGAAATGAGCCCTAACATGGAAATTAAGCGTTTCCGGACACATGTCCACATAACATCTTTTCTTTATTTGTGTATCAGGAATGTTTGCTGTAAGTTTGGCCGTACCCTTTTGTAACACACTGTATAAGAGAGGTGAATAACGGCTGTGAAGATGTCTATACGTGCATAGATGTGCAATTGTTGAGCATCTGACCGCCCAAATGAACCACGAGGCTGCCTACAGTGCCTTCTCAGTGACCGTTCTGTGAACATTGGTGTATGTGGGCCTCCACAGCTGGTCCACAGTTCATCTACCCGTGCTGACTGGTGTCATCAGCGAAGCAGGTTGGAATTTGCACGCCAGTAGCGCAACTGTACATCCAATGAGTGGCGACAGGTTGCATCGAAAAGATGGCTCTTGGCACGTTTGACATGAAACGTCTGAAAGGGGACACCGGGAAACAATCGTTGGTAGGGCCCAGGCTAGACGGCATTCTGGAAGGAACAATGAATCAATACAAGTATGCATCTGTCCTTGGGGACTGTGGTCTCCCCTACGTGCAGTTCTTTTCTCCTCGTCACGATGGCATCTATCAGCAGGACAACACAGCACGTCACACAGCTTTCAGTGTATGTGCGTGGTTCGAAGACCACCAGGGTGAGTTGGCAGTGCTCCCCTGGCTACCAAATGCCACAGATTTATACCCAATCGAGAAACCGTGCGAGCACCCTGTTCGCTCCACGGATCCTTAACCGAGAAACGTAGCGCGGCGCTGGAGTTCGCGTGGCTTCACATCCGTGTCAGTATCATGCAGAGCCTCACTGACCCTCTTCCTGCAGGCTGGCTCTGACCACTATGGGACTTAACATCTGAGGTCATCCGTCCCCTAGAACTTAGAACTACTTAAACCTAACTAACTTGAGGGCAACACACACATCCAAGCCCGAAGCAGGATTCGAACCTGCGACCGTAGCGGTCGCGCGGTTCCAGACTGAAGCGCCTAGAACCGCTCGACCACCCTGGCCAGCTCCTGCACGTATCGCGGCGGTCTGCGCTGCAGAAGGCGGTTATTCGGGCATTTCACTGGTGGTCACATTAACGAGACTGGACAGTGTAAGTGTTATCGGCGATCGCGGCTTACCTGTTGGTCGTGTTCGCGGTCGTGCACGTCCTGCTCGACGCTGTTGAAGGAGCTGTGCACCTCGAGCAGGCCGCCGTGCGACGTCGACGTGTTGGTCGTGCCGTTCTGCGCAGGCAGCACCGTCAGCCGCACCGACCTCCTGCGGGTCACACACACACACACACACTTGCTGGGCAGAGACTGCAGCTACAGAAATAAAGCCAGCGAAACGTGGAGGACAGGACCCGAAACCAGAAGGGAGTTTATTTCCTTTATTCTACAAACCGACCAACCAAAGCCAGAATCGGATCCACATTTCGTTTCTGACAAAATAAAAAAAAAATATTTTTTAAATGTCTGTAGTATTTACTATATAATGTTATGCACCACTTACGTTTTACTATCCATTACTAATAATAAGTATGTAATACTGTCTTGTCTTCTTGTATTTGAACTCGTTAATCTCCAAAACTACAAGACGAATTTTCATAGAATTTTCGCAGGTAGCTCAAGCGTAGTTTGCTGCAGAGTGTAGGGTTTACTTCATCAAACTCGTACCACGAAAAAAAAAATATCGTGGTTTAAACTTTTAAGCGTTCTGGTCTGTCCGTCTGTCTGTCTGAACACTCTAATTTCTAAAACTGCTACACGAATTTTCATGGGTTTTTCACAGGTACCTTGAGCATAGTTTGGGACACTGTACAAGTTTTATTTCATCAAAATCGCACCACGACACAAAGGATAGCCGTACATATTATGAAACTATATGTATGTATTTATGTTTCACATCTCCTCCAAAACCATTGTACCAATTTCAACTAAACTTCGTACGCAAAGCATTTAGTGTCTGAAAAGAGTCGGTGTGGGGGTAAGAACTACTAACCTTTCAAAGGGGACGGGGGTGAAAAAGAAATTTAGGCTACAAAGCGAGAATACCCAGATTTTATTAATCCAGTTAGAGCACTCAGTGACTTGCAAAGAAAATTAGACATAATTTCAAATCTTGGAGAGATTTTTTGTGGCTTACACCCTTCAAAAAAAGACGAAAGGAAAAAAAAAAGGTTATCGCTTACTACATTTCTGCTGTTAATTTTCGCATCATCCATGAAGTTTTAATTTATAATTTCTCTACTACTAATTGTATTTGTCATACGTTTTGCGGACAGTCTTCCCATACACCACTGAATGTATCTGCAAAATTATATCATTGTACGACACAGGTCAGGACACAGTGTAAGATGTCATAAACAGGGGATGCGTGAAAAACGGCTGCATCATGCATGACGTTTAAATTTATTATTACTAACCCATTCAACCGGTTTCAATGAAAGTCGGTAAGGACATAGCTTGAACCTTGAGGAACAATAAAGACTGCTTTAGACAATGTGTAGTACTAGATACGTATTGTTTTGAAGAATATTACGCGAATTACGGAAATATATTTACTCTTTGAAAAAGCTATTTATTCTTTGACTCTTGATCGTGTTTGTGAAAATGCTTTTGTTGGTTGATATGTGCTACATTGTATAATGTGTAACTGCTTCAATAGCAAGATACATAGAGGCGCGCTACTGCCCCTCCCCCTCTGTATGCACTGGTCGGCAGCAATGCTTCGCATTCTGGTGCACCGTGTGTTGGGACAGGTTTGGAGGTGGGAGAGAGTGGAGCAGAACATGAAATATGCTTGCATTACCCAAACAGGCAGACATGTGAGGGCTGCTGATGATATTGAACCTACAGTAGCTTGCTGACGTACCATCACTCGTCGTAACAACACTACTGGCATGCGATAACAGCTTGGTTGGTTCGTTGGGGCAGGGGACCAAACAGTGACGTCATCAGTCACATGGGATTAGGGAAGGGCGTTGAAGGAAGTCAGTCTTTCCCTTTCAAAGCAACCACCCTGGCAACTTGCCTGTAGTGATTTAGGGAAATCACGGAAAACCTGTACCAGGATGCCTGGGTGCGGATTTGAACCGTCATCCTCCCCTGAGTCCAATGTGCTAATCACTACGCCACCTCGCTCAGTCACAGCCACAGGAAACAGCCAGTTATTACTATGAATAAAACTTACACTTACCAGTAGCTACCAAAATCTGATCCCTTATCAAAATAAAATAACGTTGAAAGAAATTAGAGTAAGCGATTAAATCAGACAAAACACAATCTAGTTTCAATGTGTAATGCACACATCAAAAAAAGTTTTGCATCAGCCCGGTTCCCAGAACTCCTGAAGATAGACGTTGACTGGGGATATTGTATTGCAGACACAGTCCCTTAGACTGTTCACAGATGTCACTAAACACACCCAAAGATGTTAACAACCATGCACGAGCAGCGCCTATTAGACGGAGGAGGGCCGACAGCCGATCAGTTCCAGTCATCTGTAATTCAACCATGCCTAGATGGTCAATACCGCTGTTCGATCACGTCCACACTTTGTGTCAGGAAGGGCTCTCGGAGTGAACCAAATTGATGTTTCCAGAATGAGATTTTCACTCTGCAGCGGAGTGTGCGCTCATATGAAACTTCCTGGCAGATGAAAACTGTGTGCCGGACCGAGACTCGATTTCGGGACCTTTGCCTTTCGCGGGCAAGTGCTCTGCCAACTGAGCTACCCAAGCACGACTCACGCCCCGTCCTCACAGCTTTACTTCTGCCAGTACCTCGTCTCCTACCTTCCAAACTTTACAGAAGCTCTACCGAGTTCGAGTCTAGGTCCAGCACAGTTGTAATCTGCCAGGAAGTTTCATATCAGCGCACACTCCACTGCAGAGTGAAAATCTCATTCTAGAAACATCCCCCAGGCTGTGGCTAAGCCAGGAGTGCTAGTTCTGCAAGGTTCGCAGGAGAGCTTCTGCGAAGTTTGGAAGGTAGGAGACGAGGTACTGGCAGAAGTAAGGCTGTGAGGACGGGGCGTGAGTCGTGCTTGGGTAGCTCAGTTGGCAGAGCACTTGCCCGCGAAAGGCAGAGCTCCCGAGTTCGAGTCTCGGTTCGGCACACAGTTTTAATCTGCCAGGAAGTTTCAAATTGATGTTGTTCGGACATGGAGGAGATACACAGGAACTGTCGACCACATGCCTCGCTCAGGCTGCCCAAGGGCTACTACTGAAGTGGATGAACGCTACCTACGGATTATGGCTCGGAGGAACCTCACAGTAATGCCACCATGTTGAATAATGCTTTTCGTGCAGCCTCAGGACGTCGTGTTACGATACAAACTGTGTGCAGTAAGCTGCATGATGTACAACTTCACTCCCGACGTCCATGGCGAGGTCCATCTTTGCAACCACCACACTGTGCAGCATGGTACAGATTGGCCCAACAACGAGCTGAATGGACCGCTCAGGATTGGCATCACGTGCTCTTCACTGATGAGTGTCGCATATGGCTTTACTCAGACAATCGTCAGAGACGTGTTTGGAGGCAACCCGGTCAGGCTGAACGCCTTAGACACACTGTTTTGGGGTGGCGTTATGTGGGGCCAACGTACGCTGCTGGTGGTTATGGAAGGCGCTGTGAACGGCTGTGCGATACGTGAATGCCATGCTCCGACCGATAGTGCAACCATATCAGCAGCATATTGGCGAGGTATTCGTCTTCATGGACGACAATTCGCGCCCCCATCGTGCACATCTTGTAAATGACTTCCTTCAGGATAACAACATAGTTCTCCAGACATGAACCCTATCAAAAAAGCCTGGGATATATTGAAAAGGGCTGTTTATGGACGACCTGACCCAGCAAGTACTCTGAGGGATCTACGCCAAATCGCCTTTGAGGAGTCTGACAATCTTGACCAACAGTGCCTTGATGAACTTGTGGATAGTATGCCACGACGAATACAGGCATGCATCAATGCATGAGGACGTGCCGCTGGGTATTAGAGGTACCTGTGTGTACATCAATCCGGACCACCACCACTGTTGGTCTTGCTGTATGGTGGTACAACATGCAAAGTGTGGTTTTCATGAGCAATAAAAAGGACGTAAATGATGTTTATGTTGATATCTATTCCAATTTTCTGTACAGGTCCCGGAACTCTCGGAATTGAGGTGATGCAAAATTTTTTTGATGTGTGTATAATATTTTCCAGATATTTATAAAATTTGTCTGTGTTTTCTTTGCTGAAGCCAAGGGCCCTGCTGTAGGATGTCCCTTCTGACAGTTTACTTTTGTATCATTTAAGAAAAAGCCAGAACCACTTTTCCCAGGAATTTCGTCTGTTAAAGATCAGTCGGTATAATTTATCACTGCTGTTCTTCTTAAGTCATTACCAGTAAGCCCAAAGGAAGGGTCTCTCTTAGCAAGACAGCTCTAAACCAGCGCATCTTCAAAATCTTTACCCACTCTCATGTATGTCTCATTTTGTTTTTGTTGCTTCCTTAGGTGTACCATTCTTTATATTGGACAGCCCCATAAGTGTTGCTTTTGGAACATGAAACCGTTCACTGGCCCCCTTCCGATCCATTTTCTTTTTCTGAACTGCATCAGTGGCTTCAACTATTTTGGATGGATCACGCTTCATTTGATCAACCTTCCCCATAGTCTTCTCAGAATCCGCAGGAGTCTTCCTAGAGAATAAGTGTGTTCTAATATCGCCAGACTTGGAACATGAAAAATTATGAGTTTCAGTTCAAGGAACTGAAGGGAGTCCAGTTTATGTGACTATAACCCAATAAAGTTTGAACCAAACGTCTAAATTAAACGGGTTAATCATAAACATTAACCTTAAATGTAGCAAAGTGGAACAAATTTTTTCCACTGTCAGAACATGTAGTGGAAAACTGATAAGAGACAAGTGAAGTGGGCGAATTGTGCACCCTGCTACACAGTGGTAGAAGCCTAAACTACTGTTTGCACTTTGTCCCACTAGAGTTCATGAGAATGCAGAGACAAGAGACCAGGGAGGCCGTCTGAGGGGTGAGGGGAATCCAGTTTAAGGCACTTTCCTCTGTGGGTCTGGAAAGAGTGACGCTCCAGTCGAACTGGACACTCACAGTGATTGCTTGTTTTGAAAATAATGCACTGTCCCACGCAATCAATCCAATTTTAAACTAAAATTACCACCAATGATTGAACCTGACAATTTCGTTTTGAAAGTGGTATGATTGTGCCCAGCAATAAATTATGCTATATGATCAAAAATATCCAGATACCTATTACTGGACAACAATATGGGGTGTATCCACCCTTTGTATTTATGAGGGCTTGAACTCTGATGGGGAAACTTTCAATGAAATGCCTGATTGATGAGGATGACTATCCATTCTTCCTCAAGAGTGGAAAACAGAGGAGATAGTGATGTTGGACGCTGGAGACTGTATCGATGTCGTGTCCTAGCTCATCCCAAAGGTGTTCCACTGAGTTTGGTCCAGACTCTGGGCAGACCAGTCCGTTTCAGGAATGTTATTGTCCCCAGACCAGTGACTTGCAGATGTTGCTTTATGACAAGATTGTCATGCTCATACAAATAGTCATCGTCTCCAACAATCATTGTCTCTGAATGCTAAATCTACAGAGCAAGAACCAACTCGCTTTGCCAACTTATTTACTAAGGAAACTAGAATAAACTACCAACAGTAAAACTCTCTTCAAAATCAACAAAACAATAAGGATCCCTTCTGCAGAACAAGCAAATAACAACTAATTCCTACAATCAGACTTCCCCTCGACTTTATACCTGTACAACTGTTCCACGTTGAAGTCGGCTGTTAGCAGCTAGTAGATAGCGTAACCTGACGAGAGCGACGTATCCCAATCGTTGCAGATGATGATGATGATGTTTGGTTTTGTTGGGCACTCAACTGCGCGGTCATCAGCGCCCGTGCAATGTCCCAGTTTTTCACACATTCCAATTTCTTTACTCAGTCCAGTTTAGCCACGTGACGGATGACGACGAAATGATGAGGACAACACAAACACCCAGTCCCCGTGCAGAGAAAATCCCCAACCCAGCCGGGAATCGAACGCGGGACCCCGTGACCCAGAGGCAGCAACGCTAGGCACTAGATCACAAGCTGCGGACCCAGCTGTTGCGGAAGAGAGGTTGGTCGAGTTGGCACACTGCTGGACCGGCCGATCTTCACCGCACCCGCCGAGTCGAGAAGTGCCCACCGAATGGCTGGGTGCTGGCTTATCTAGCCTCGGGCGGGAGAGTATTTTCAGGACTATTTGTGCACACTTGATCGCCAGGAAATAATTCGTTGATCGTCGTGCCCCGTTCCTTTGTTGCTGGTTGATGCCCTCTGATGGACGTTGGTCACACCTACGTGTTTGTTGTCAACTGTGGTACTTGTTTGTAAACACTCTTGCGTCGGCCAGACTTCGCAGCTTAGTCAGCAACCCGCATCGCTGGTCTGTCTGCCGTGTTGCCACTGCAGTAGGCATCTGTGGTGACTGCAGCACTGAACTTTTTCTATACTGTACACAGTACACAGTGCTGTAAGATTTGTACATATCATTATGCACTTTATGTTTTCTTAAGCTCAATACTGGTGCCAGAGCCTAACTGTGAAAAACATCAAATTGGTTCAAATGGTTCTGAGCACTGTGGGACTTAACTTCTGAGATCATCAGTCCCCTAGAACTTAGAACTACTTAAACCTAACTAACCTAAGGACATCACACACATCCATGCTCGAGCCAACATTCGAACCTGGGACCGTAGCAGTTGCGCAGTTCCAGACTGTAGTGCCTAGAACCGCTCGGCCACTGAAAGACGTCCCCATACCGTAACACCGCCAGCTACATAGTTCACTGCTTGTACCACGCATGATGGCAGGGAACATTCTCCACTGAGAACACAATACCCGTCCTCTCGTGACATCTAGAGGTCAACTCTGCAGTACATATGGCTGTACGGATACTTACAATCATTTAGTGTACATCGTGTCACGGTAGGACAGATCTGGGATTAAAAATGGTGTCCTTTGTCTCTTTCTTCCCTCGTTTATTACTTTCCACTCCGTGGATAACTATGTGTGCATTCGTAGCCTGGAAGATGATTTGGAGCTCATAACCTAGTATGATTATATAATAGCCATGTACTCATTTGTCTATGCTCCACGCTCCATTCATCTGCGACTCAGTGGTGTGTGTGTGTTTTGCGTATAGTTTGTATCCTGTAATTTCCATTGCTATAAAAAGAAATATTGTATCTTTTCATTGCAACTACAAACTAGAACCGAATGGAGTGCATCTCAGCAGCTGTTGTCTCAGCGGAATTTCAATTATGTAAAGTTACAATAAGAGCTGCGATTGGCTGCACTAAAATCGTTACTTTTTCCTTTGTATTTTCTCGTCCTCTGCAGTAAATAAAGCGTGCGGGGACTAAGTATAAAAATACACAGTCCACACTGTACTAAGAGTGTGTTTGTTAGCCGGCCGTGTGGCCGAGCGGTTCTAGGCGCTTCAGTCTGGGGGTTCGAATCCTGCCTCGGGCATGGATGTGTGTGATGTCCTTAGGTTAGTTAGGTTTAAGTAGTTCTAAGTTCTAGGGGACTGATGACCTCAGAAGTCCCATAGTGCTCAGAGCCATTTTTTGTGTGTGTTAAAAATAAAAAAAAGAAACGAAAGTGGTTCGTCACTAAATACCTAGTGGATAACGCCAGGAGCTCCATGAGCCTGTTAAAGGATGGTGCTGTTGTACATGCTAAAGTCGCAATGCTTAAAAGTTGTAGTGCCATGCAGGAAGATCTGCAAAAGTTCGACTGTTCGCACACAGACTGAACATAAACAAATAATCATTAATAGCAACGTGACAATTTAATAACTATGTATAATATAAGCCATTTACTTCTCGTTTTATTCATTCTAAAATGCTATTACATTGTGTCAACGTACACGGCTCAATCGGAGAACGTGCGCACCACCTATGTCCGTTGTCAGCATGTAATAACCACTCGCAGCCGGCAGATGGCAGAGTTAGCGGTGGAGGGGGGGGGGGGAGGGGGGCGGCAGGAGGACGTCGTAATGCGGAAACGATGCGATTTGTCTGAAGTTCAAAAGGGCATGATCATTGGCTTTTGGGTCAAGGTTGGAAGCAGTTCCAATACGTCTAAGTTAGCATGCTGCTGTGCTTAAAGTATACTACACATGGCGAAACGGGCATATAAAGCCGATCCAAGACTGGCACCAAGGCAATCGTGCTGCACCACGGACCATAGATGACAGGCTCAATGTTGGCTGCAGAAATGTGTGTGGGTGAACGGACATGCAACTATTGAGCAACACACTGCCCAGATCAACCGAGGGCTACTAACAGTGTCTCCTCAGTGACCACACAGTGGACGCTGCTGTGTGCGGGCCTCCTCCGCAGGCACCTGGTTCATGTGCCAAAGCTGATCACCAGCAACAGAGACTGCAATTTGCACGTCAATATCACAAGTGGATGTCTTCAGAGTGGCGACAGACGGGCTTTTTAGATGAAAAGCATTTTATGCTCCACTGGGCAGAAGGCAGTTGGCATGTACGGCGTGGAACATCTCAAAGCAAAGGGTCTGGGTCGAAGGAGGGAGCACTATGGTCTGGGGGATGTTTACGTGGCATTCCCCGGGTGATCTCGTAATTCTGCCGGCCGGTGTGGCCGAGCGATTCTAGGCGCTTCAATCTGGAACCGCGCGACCGCTACGGTCGCAGGTTCGAATCTTGCCTCGGGTATGGATGTGTGTGACGTCCTTAGGTTGGTTCGGTTTAGGTAGTTCTAAGTTCTAGGGGACTGATGACCTCAGATGTTTAAGTCCCACAGTGCTCAGAGCCATTTGAACCATTGGAACCATCGTAATTCTGAAAGGCACAATGGAGGAACACAAATATGCACATGTCCTTGTGGACAATGTGAGCCCCTACATGCAATTCGTCTTTCTTCGGCACAATGGCATCTACCCATGGACCAATACAACAAGTCACATGGCCCTGCAAGGTACGTGTGTGGTTCAAAGGGCTTCAAGATGAATTCACACTAATTCCCCGACCACCAAACTATTCGAATTTAAACTCAATCTAGAATCTGCTGGACCACCTCCATCCAACTATTCCGTCTTGTACCCTCTAGCGAGAAACCTATTGCAGCTGGCCGCGACAATGAAATTGGAATGGCTCCACATCCGTGTCGATACATTTCACAACCTCTTTCCACGTCCACACAGCGAAAGGTGATTATTCACACTTTTGAGAGGCGGACACAATGTGACTGGACCACGTGTTGATTGTGTGTAAAATGTGTGGTATCACTACTTACATCTAAATAAAAAAAAACTAGTGTGACTCATTATAGTACATGCAGAAGAATTAGTTTTGGAATGTGTAAGAAAACCATAACTTGACGTTACATGTGCTTTACTTATGATGTACAGCAAAAGATTACTTGACCAAATTATAAACGACGTGCTGCATCAGTAAACATGAAAGTGTTTGTACTGTGCTTGTCAGGGCGAGAGAAAGGAGCCAGAAGTTAAAGAGCAGGTAACTATTAATTAAAAGTTAGTAGACAACTCGGGAAACGTACTAGCTATACGAACCCATTCAGTTAATATATTGTAAATACACTGAAGCACAAAAGAAATTGGTACAGGCATGCGTATTCAAATACAGAGATATGTAAACATGGAGAATACGGCGCTGCTGTCGGCAACGCCTATATAAGACAACAAGTGTCTATTGTAGTTGTTAGATCGGTTACTGCTGCTACAATGGCAGGTTAACAAGAGTTAAGTGAGTTGGAAAGTGATGTAATCGACGCACGAGCGATGGGGCGAAACATCTCAGAGGTAGCGATAAAGTGATGATTTTCCTGTATGACCATTTCAAAGGTGTCCTCTGAATATCAGGAGTCCGATAAAACACCAAATTTCCCATATCGCTGCGGCCGGAAAAAGATCCTGCAAGAATGGCACCAACGACGACTGAAGAGAATCGTTCAACATGGCAGACGTGCAACCCTCTCGCAAATCGCTGCAGATTTCAAAGCTGGGGCATCAACAAGTGTAAGCATGCGAATCATTCGACGAAACATCGTCGGTACGGGCTTTCGGAGCCAAAGGTCCACTCGTGTACCCTTCATGACTGCATGACACAAAGCTTTACGCCTTGCCTGAGCCCATCAACACCGACACTGGACTGGAAATGACTGGAAACATGTTGCCTGGTGGAACGAGTCTCGTTTTAAATAGTGGATGGACGTGTATGGGTATGGAGACATCCTCATGAGTCCATGAACCCTGCATATCAGTAGGGGACTGTTGAAGCTGGTGGAGGCTCTGAAATGGTGTGGGGAGTGTGCAGTTGGAGTGATATGGGTCACGTCGAGATATGACATGTGACACTTATGAAAGCATCCTGTCTGATCAATTCTATCCATTCATGTCCATTGTGCATTCCGACGGGATTGGGCGATTCCAGCAGGACAATGCGACACCCCACACATCCAGAATTTCCACAAAGTGGCTCCAGGAACACTCTTCTGAGTCTAAACATTTCTGTTGGCCACCAAACTCCCCAGGCATGAACATTATTGGGCACATCTGGGATGTCTTGCAACGTGGCGTTCAGAAGAGATCTCCACCCTCTCGTACTCTTATGCATTTATAGATAGCTCTGCACGATTCACGGCGTCAGTTCCCTCCAGCACTACTTCAGATATTAGTCGAGTCCACGCCACTTCATGTTGTGGTACTTCTGCATGCTCGCAGGGGCCTTACACGGTATTAGGATGGTGTACCAGTTTCTTTGGCTCTTCAGTGTATGAATTGCATACGAACAGATCTGGCAGTCCATGAGGGTCCCTGAATTCGTATGCATACATAAATTACATACATACATACTCTCTAACACAAAAAACGACGTACCATGAAGAAATTATCCGAATGGGAGGGAGATCTGAAGATGTGACATACATGTACAGATGTACAAATGATTGCAGTGTCAGAAAAAATGAATAATTTTCCCCTATGTTCGTGATGGAAGCAGTTATTCTGCTTGGAATTCATTGACAGAGTTGTTGGATGTGCTCCAGAGGGATATCATGCCAAATACTGTCCAACTGGCACTTGAGCTCATCAAAATTCCGAGTTGGTCAGAGGGCCCTGCCCATAATGCTTCAAACAGTCTGAATCTGGGAGAGATTCGGCGACTTTGCTGGCCAAGCAAGGGTTTGACAAGCCCTGTAGAGACCATGTGCAGGCAGGCATTATCTTGCTGAAAGGTGAGCTCCCGATGGCTTGCCACGAATGGCAACAAAGCGGGGTGTAGAACACCGTTGGCATACTGCTGTGCTGTAAGGGGGCCACGGATGACAACCAAACGGGCCGAGACATGAAGTGAAATGACTCCTGGTTGTTGGGCCATATTGCGAGCGCCATTCAGATTGATATCCTACTGCTGTCCAGGGCGTGTTCAGCCAGTCATTGGGGCTCAGTTCGAAGTGAGACTCTTCACTGCAGACAATTCGACTCCAGTCAGTGAGATACCGGCCGAAGACGTACAGTATTTGGAGATGCCCTGAACAGCGGTAGAATACCAGCCTGTCACCAGATGTATGATACGACAATCAGGAGCGGTGGTATGGCGTGGCATTTCTCTTGACAGCAGGAGGCTTTTGGTTGTGATCCGTTGCACCATTATGGCGAAACATTATGTCTACGATATTCAGTGCCACGGTTTGTTTCCCTTCATGGCAAGCCAGCCTGGTCTTACATTTCAGTGAGATAATGGTACCCACATATGGCGATAGTTTCTACTGCTTATCTTCGTGCTTATCAGACACTATCTTGGCCAGTGAGGTCGTCAGATCCCATCCCTCGGGTTTTTAGATATCTATCATTTGGTTCAAATGGCTCTGAGCGCTATGGGACAACATCTGAGGTCATCAGTCCCCTGGAACTTAGAACCAGTTAAACCTGACTAACCTAAGGACATCACACACATCCATGCCCGAGGCAGGATTCGAACTTGCGACCGTAGCGGTCACTCGGTTCCAGACTGAAGCGTCTAGAACCGAAAGCACTATTTATTCATTTAATACTTTGATAAATTTATATTTTAATAAATATTATGTTTATATTTCATTATATCTATATTTTAATTAACCTATATTTTAATAAATAAATTAGTTAATAACAAATGTAACACGCTGATTGTCAGGATTTGATTCAGTATTCCTCAAGAGAACATGCAACACTCCATCAAACAACGCCAAGCCGAATAATTGCTTGCATAAGGGTCAGAGGTCGATGAATGCTCAGCTTGTGAAGCTCTTTTTTTTTGTCTAAATCATCCAACTTTTCTGAAATTGCAACAATTTGTTTGTCTGTACACGTAAATCACTTCATTCACATATTACTTTGTGGTGCATCTTTTTCTTTTTTTTTGGTCTTAGGGTGTATTTAGATCCACTGAATCATACTGAAAATTTGTCTTCAGCGCCATTGCGAACTGCACCAATTTTAACTTGATACATAATGCAGTTTGTAATTCTGACATGGGGCTTGTTTGTTGGCATGGGAAGGTGTCGCGAGGCACTGCAATAAAAGAAGCCACATCAACTGAAGGTTAGTCGTTGAGGACAGTTACGGTGAGTTAGGCCAGTTACTGGCAGACTGATACTTAAGATTCGATTCATGTAAATAGTTTGGTGGCAACACTGGCTACACCATACTGAAGTGGAGCAATATGTATTTGTTTTGTGCTGAACTAAACTAATGTTGTGGATAGTTTTCCTTTGATTTTCACCCATTTAAAATGACCCCCCCATGAACCATGGACCTTGCCGTTGGTGGGGAGGCTTGCGTGCCTCAGCGATACAGATAGCCGTACCGTAGGTACAACCACAACGGAGGGGTATCTGTTGAGAGGCCAGACAAACGTGTGGTTCCTGAAGAGGGGCAGCAGCCTTTTCAGTAGTTGCAACGGCAACAGTCTGGATGATTGACTGATCTGGCCTTGTAACAATAACCAAAACGGCCTTGCTGTGCTGGTACTGCGAACGGCTGAAAGCAAGGGGAAACTACGGCCGTAATTTTTCCCGAGGGCATGCAGCTTTACTGTATGATTAAATGATGATGGCGTCCTCTTGGGTAAAATATTCCGGAGGTAAAATAGTCCCCCATTCGGATCTCCGGGCGGGGACTACTCAAGAGGATGTCGTTATCAGGAGAAAGAAACCTGGCGTTCTACGGATCGGAGCGTGGAATGTCAGATCCCTTAATCGGGCAGGTAGGTTAGAAAATTTGAAAAGGGAAATGGATAGGTTAAAGTTAGATATAGTGGGAATTAGTGAAGTTCGGTGGCAGGAGGAACAAGACTTCTGGTCAGGTGACTACAGGGTTATAAACACAAAGTCAAATAGGGGTAATGCAGGAGTAGGCTTAATAATGAATAGGAAAATAGGGACGCGGGTAAGCTACTACAAACAGCATAGTGAACGCATTATTGTGGCCAAGATAGATACGAAGCCCACATCTACTACAGTAGTACAAGTTTATATGCCAACTAGCTCTGCAGATGACGAAGAAATTGAAGAAATGTATGATGAAATAAAAGAAATTATTCAGATAGTGAAGGGAGACGAAAATTTAATAGTCATGGGTGACTGGAATTCGAGTGTAGGAAAAGGAAGAGAAGGAAACGTAGTAGGTGAATATGGATTGGGGCTAAGAAATGAAAGAGGAAGCCGCCTGGTAGAATTTTGCACAGAGCACAAATTAATCATAGCTAACACTTGGTTTAAGAATCATGAAAGAAGGTTGTATACATGGAAGAACCCTGGAGATACTAAAAGGTATCAGATAGATTATATTATGGTAAGACAGAGATTTAGGAACCAGGTTCTAAATTGTAAGACATTTCCAGGGGCAGATGTGGCCTCTGACCACAATCTATTGGTTATGACCTGTAGATTAAAACTGAAGAAACTGCAAAAAGGTGGGAATTTAAGGAGATGGGACCTGGATAAACTGACTAAACCAGAGGTTGTAGAGGGTTTCAGGGAGAGCATAAGGGAACAATTGACAGGAATGGGGGAAAGAAATACAGTAGAAGAAGAATGGGTAGTTTTGAGGGATGTAGTAGTGAAGGCAGCAGAGGATCAAGTAGGTAAAAAGACGAGGGCTAGTAGAAATCCTTGGGTAACAGAAGAAATATTGAATTTAATTGATGAAAGGAGAAAATATAAAAATGCAGTAAATGAAGTAGGCAAAAAGGAATACAAACGTCTCAAAAATGAGATCGACAGGAAGTGCAAAATGGCTAAGCAGGGATGGCTAGAGCACAAATGTAAGGATGTAGAGGCTTATCTCACTAGGGGTAAGATAGATACTGCCTACAGGAAAATTAAAGAGACCTTTGGAGATAAGAGAACCACTTGTATGAACATCAAGAGCTCAGATGGAAACCCAGTTCTAAGCAAAGAAGGGAAAGCAGAAAGGTGGAAGGAGTATATAGAGGGTCTATACAAGGGCGATGTACTTGAGGACAATATTATGGAAATGGAAGAGGATGTAGATGAAGATGAAATGGGAGATACGATACTGCGTGAAGAGTTTGACAGAGCACTGAAAGACCTGAGTCGAAACAAGGCCCCAGGAGTAGACAACATTCCATTGGAACTACTGACGGCCTTGGGAGAGCCAGTCCTGACAAAACTCTACCATTTGGTGAGCAAGATGTATGAAACAGGCGAAATACCCTCAGACTTCAAGAAGAATATAATAATTCCAATCCCAAAGAAAGCAGGTGTTGACAGATGTGAAAATTACCGAACAATCAGTTTAATAAGCCACAGCTGCAAAATACTAACACGAATTCTTTACAGACGAATGGAAAAACTAGTAGAAGCCGACCTCGGGGAAGATCAGTTTGGATTCCGTAGAAATACTGGAACACGTGAGGCAATACTGACCTTACGACTTATCTTAGAAGGAAGATTAAGGAAAGGCAAACCTACGTTTCTAGCATTTGTAGACTTAGAGAAAACTTTTGACAATGTTGACTGGAATACTCTCTTTCAAATTCTAAAGGTGGCAGGAGTAAAATACAGGGAGCGAAAGGCTATTTACAATTTGTACAGAAACCAGATGGCAGTTATAAGAGTCGAGGGACATGAAAGGGAAGCAGTGGTTGGGAAGGGAGTAAGACAGGGTTGTAGCCTCTCCCCGATGTTATTCAATCTGTATATTGAGCAAGCAGTAAAGGAAACAAAAGAAAAATTCGGAGTAGGTATTAAAATCCATGGAGAAGAAATAAAAACTTTGAGGTTCGCCGATGACATTGTAATTCTGTCAGAGACAGCAAAGGACTTGGAAGAGCAGTTGAACGGAATGGATGGTGTCTTGAAGGGAGGATATAAGATGAACATCAACAAAAGCAAAACGAGGATAATGGAATGTAGTCAAATTAAATCGGGTGATGCTGAGGGTATTAGATTAGGAAATGAGACACTTACAGTAGTAAAGGAGTTTTGCTATTTGGGGAGCAAAATAACTGATGATGGTCGAAGTAGAGAGGATATAAAATGTAGACTGGCAATGGCAAGGAAAGCGTTTCTGAAGAAGAGAAATTTGTTGACATCGAGTATAGATTTAAATGTCAGGAAGTCATTTCTGAAAGTATTTGTATGGAGTGTAGCCATGTATGGAAGTGAAACATGGACGGTAAATACCTTGGACAAGAAGAGAATAGAAGCTTTCGAAATGTGGTGCTACAGAAGAATGCTGAAGATTAGATGGGTAGATCACATAACTAATGAGGAGGTACTGAATAGGATTGGGGAGAAGAGGAGTTTGTGGTACAACTTGACCAGAAGAAGGGATCGGTTGGTAGGACATGTTCTGAGGCATCAAGGGATCACCAATTTAGTATTGGAGGGCAGTGTGGAGGGTAAAAATCGTAGGGGGAGACCAAGAGATGAATACACTAAGCAGATTCAGAAGGATGTAGGTTGCAGTAGGTACTGGGAGATGAAGAAGCTTGCACAGGATAGAGTAGCATGGAGAGCTGCATCAAACCAGTCTCAGGACTGAAGACCACAACAACAACAACAAAATGACCTCAAACATTATCAGAAGCCATGGACCTGGAACCTTAGACAAACCAACAGTCACAAGGTAACTTATGGATTTGTGAATCTACTGTAGACTCGACTTTTATAAGCAAAGAAACCAAATATAGGTAATTCTCAATAGCAGTGGAGCTCATCCAGCATTAATGTGGGTAAATTGATATAATTCAGACAAAAGGTGAAATCACTACAAGAAATAGCAGAGAAAATAGGCCTTAGAATATCATTTGAAAAAACGGAGATTATGATAACTGATCCACCACTTGCAAACAAATTTACAATAGGAGAACAGGAAATCAAAATTGTTGATAAATTTAAATATTTAGGCGAAATAATAATATACAATCTAAATGAGAAGCCATCGTGGCAGAATAGAATAAAAAAACTGAACTAGGCAAATTACATTACCAAAACTACATACAACAAAAAAAGCCTATCTATAGATGCAAAATTAAAACACTATAAAACAGTTACACAACCAGAAATAACGTATGCAGCTGAAACTATCTTCAAAAAAACTGATACAGCAGAAATTGACAGAATACTAAAAATAGAAACAAGAATAATTAGGACATGTATAAATAAACAGTATAAAATAAATGGACATTGGAGAATAGCATCAAATGAAACAGTATCTAATAAAATAGAACCAGTCATGAGCACGATCAGGAAGAAACGCATCTCATTCTTTGGACATCTGATGAGAACTCCAGAAAACAGAATTAGTAAAAAAATAATACAAAAATTGTGGAATAGCAAGAGCGACATTAAATGGATCACAGAAATTAAGGAAGATATAAAAGAACTCCAAATTACAGTAGATGACCTAAAAAACAAGACAGAGAAAACCAGAATACTGCAAGACCCGCAAACCAGACTACAAATGAAAATCAATAAAAGGAGTAAAGGAAGAGTGGTCTCAGATGAAGAAAGAAAGAAAATATCTGAAGGAATGAAGAAATATTGGGCAGACAGAAGAGCAAAACACCTTTCTAATTGACTCTAATAATTATATTACCTAAATATATTAAGTTATTGTTGAGCCAAATTGTATCCCTGTGTAACAACTTGTTTACAGCTTTGTATTTCTGACTGGAGTGGTCCAATAAAGGCCATAAAATAAATAATAATTCAGACAAAAGATGTGGAGCTGTTGTAGCTGGTTACCTGGAGGTGACAGGTCTCGCACTGAAGGAGACGGCGCGCTGGTGCAGGCGGCGGTGTGACGGCAGGGAGTAGCCCTTGGTGCTGGACAGTAGCACCCACTCACCGTCCGCCTCACCCGGGTAGCTGGGAGGGTGGTGGGGCTGATGGTAGTGGTGCCGGTGAAGCGAGTCCAGCCCCGAGGGCTCTTCTGGGAAAATGTAGCCGGGTCTGGCAGGGCCGTGCTGCTGGTGGTGGGGTTGGGAGAGGCCGTACACACTGCCGCCGCCTCCCTCTCCGATCTCGGCACTGCCGGGAGGGGGCGCCCAGGGGGGCCGGTGTAGGGGGCGCTGGTCGGTGACGATGTCGCCGTGGTGATGCGCCAGGTATTCGTAAGGGTCTGCCGGCAGGGACGGCTTCACAGCCGGGGGGCGCTCCGGGGCGGGTCTGTGCCAGACGGAGGTCGGCTGAGGCCGCTCCCAGCGATCGTGGGGGGGGCTGCTCTGCTGGCCCCTGCAAACCACCGCGGCTGCACTGAGCTAGCTAGTCGCGCAGTCCGTGTGCCTTATTTTTACTGGCTTTTTGCCAGAAAAAAATGTAGCTATTCACAATTGAAAGTTAACTTCCATTTTAACATTATACTGTTATTCTCAATTAAAAATGAACGTGTATTATCAATTACTATTGCTGAAATAGTATTTTACAAACACGAGAAAACATTGGTGATCAGCAGCAATAAATCGAAAAATTCTGCTGCAACACACAGCTGTTTCCTGATGATGCTGTGGTGTACCTTTAGTGACCATAGGAAGATACAAGATGGTGTGACGAATAGCAGCTTACTCTGTAGAAAAATGTAAGTTAATGTTCAAATATAGTATCAGTAGGTACTGCTTGACACAGTCACCTGTATTGAAATGAAATGAAATGTCGTGTGGCTAGGGCCTCCCATTGGGTAGACCGTTCGCCTGGTGCAGGTCTTTCGAGTTGACGCCACTTCGGCGACCTGCGCGTCGATGGGGATGAAATGATGATGATTAGGACAATACAACACCCAGTCCCTGAGCGGAGAAAATCTCCGACCCAGCCGGGAATTGAACCCGGGCCCTTAGGATTGACAGTCTGTCACGCTGACCACTCAGCTACCACCTCTATTAAATACCTAGGATTAATGTTGCAGACGAAATGGAACAAGCATTTAAGGATAGTATAGCGAAGGCACGTCTTTGTGGTTTGCTATTTCAGCAATTACCGTATCGAATGCAATTTTTACTATTATGGGAGGGAATTACGAAGTATCTCATCTGTAGCTAGGTTCATGCATGATTCAGGGTCCCTGCAACCCCAAGTTGTGTTCCCACTCGGTGACATGGTTTGTGCTCTAGGTCACGAACCACTAACGTCACTCACCCGTTGTGGTGTTCTTTGTTGTGTGTTCCAGTTCTAGTTATTATTGGACAGAGCTCAGCAATATCTCACCCGTAGCTATTCTGTAGCGTGACCCAGGGTGGTCGGCGGCCAGGGTTGGGCTTCCACTTAGCGACCTTGGCAGCGGCCCAGGGCACTGCCTCCAGCGTCACCCAGCCGTCACGGTCGTCGTAGGGATGACGGTGGCTTTTGGACTCCAGCAGACTCCAGCTGTGCCCGCTGGAGCCCAGCTCGCCGTCGCCATCACCGGAACCCTCGACAGGGCCCGTGTCTCTCTCACTGGACTCACTGCTGGTGCTGCTTTTGTCACCAGCCTCCTCATTGTCCAGGTACAGGCTCGCCAACCTGCGGCACACACAATCTGGCTACCTTCCGAAGTACAAATTTCTGGGCATGAAGTGAGTGGAGCAGAAACTTCTTCTACATCTGTGCTCTGCGAGCTACTGTAAGATGTGCAGTGCACAGTACAAGTATCACCCCCCCCCCCCTACACTTACTGGTGGACGCTTAACGGCAAGCGAGGTTGTTGGTTCCTCTTAGTATGACGCTGGATTTCCTTAACTTCAGCACTGTATTCTTTACACGAGATATACATGGTGTAGCTATTCTGAGGTCTTGGCATGCCCTAATGAGAGCAGCACAATTTATGAGGGGCGTTCAATAGGTAATGCAACACCCTCTTCTGTTGAAAGAATACGGAATTTGTTGCGGACATCTTGGAATACTTGTATTCCCCCTTCAGTCCCTATAGTTCCGATAGCCCTGAAAATGGCAAGTGCAACGGAGGCACGTTCCTACCACAGAGTTGTCTCTGAGTTTCTTTTTACGCAAAACTAGAGCTTCACAAATATTCATAGGCGCTTCCAGAATGTCTACGGAGATCTAGCAGTGAACAAAAGTACAGTGAGTCGTTGGGCTAGGCGCCTGTCAGCATCGCAGTATGGTCTCGCAACCCTGCCCGATGCTGTGAGCTAACCTCAGGAAACCGATGAAACGATTTCAAGCGTATTCGTCGCCACAAAAATGCAAACGAACTTCTGCTTATCCTTGACAACGGAGGGCCTCACACAGGTCTATACACCTGAAAGGAGCTCACAACACTTCACTGAACTGTCTTTCCTCATCCACCCCACAGCCTGCTTATCGCACCTTCTGACTTCCATCTGCTCGGCCCAATGAAGGAGAAACTTGGCGGGAAGCAGTAAGCAGGTGACGGGGAAGTTACTGATGCAGCAAACATCGGCCCCGACATCGAGCAGCAGGGTGGGTGGCGCCCTGCGAGCGTGCGCGCCACCCCAGTGAGGTGGTGTAACGCCGTCGCAGTGAACGGAGATTACTCCGAAAAATAGGGTTTTGCAGCCAAAGCAGTGGGAGTAATATGGTGTACTTGAACTCGCAATAAAATCAACCTGATCTGAGAAAAATTTCTCATTGAACGCCCTTCGTGTAATCCGAGCTATGAATCTTACATTTTCTTTGTAGAGTTCGCCTTTCAACTATCCTCAATGGCCACGGCTAAGATCCGAGGACCTTGGTGGACAAAAAACGTGACAATTTCTGCTGATCCATCATCTGAACCTAAAATTCCCTGAAAGAGGGATCCATTGATCCATCATGTAAACCTTACATTCCGCGAAACGTGGATCATCAGATACGGTAACGTTTCTAGGCCACCATGGTTCCTGGAACTTACACTTTTAGATTTTTGCTGATGAGGACGGTTCAAAGGTGAGGTCAGCAACGTGAAAATAAAGAGACAATTCCTCGCTTGCATTAGGAACAGTGCTGCTCTCATAAGAGAACGCTGAGACGAACTCAGAAGAGTTACGACCGTTGTTAAGAGAATTCGAAAGTGCTTTGAATTCGGAGATGGAATTAATGAAACTCACTTTAGAACTTGATCAACGACTTCGTGTCAGGCCGTTCGGAAAAGGCAATACCTTCTCGTAAGGGCGTGCTCTGGACAGGCAGTGGGAGACGAGAAACACTGCTTCTCAGTCGTTTCAGCTGATCGACCACCACTCAGCGTGTGATCACGGCGCAATATACACTCCTGGAAATTGAAATAAGAACACCGTGAATTCATTGTCCCAGGAAGGGGAAACTTTATTGACACATTCCTGGGGTCAGATATATCACATGATCACACTGACAGAACCACAGGCACATAGACACAGGCAACAGAGCATGCACAATGTCGGCACTAGTACAGTGTATATCCACCTTTCGCAGCAATGCAGGCTGCTATTCTCCCATGGAGACGATCGTAGAGATGCTGGATGTAGTCCTGTGGAACGGCTTGCCATGCCATTTCCACCTGGCGCCTCAGTTGGACCAGCGTTCGTGCTGGACGTGCAGACCGCGTGAGACGACGCTTCATCCAGTCCCAAACATGCTCAATGGGGGACAGATCCGGAGATCTTGCTGGCCAGGGTCGTTGACTTACACCTTCTAGAGCACGTTGGGTGGCACGGGATACATGCGGACGTGCATTGTCCTGTTGGAACAGCAAGTTCCCTTGCCGGTCTAGGAATGGTAGAACGATGGGTTCGATGACGGTTTGGATGTACCGTGCACTATTCAGTGTCCCCTCGACGATCACCAGTGGTGTACGGCCAGTGTAGGAGATCGCTCCCCACACCATGATGCCGGGTGTTGGCCCTGTGTGCCTCGGTCGTATGCAGTCCTGATTGTGGCGCTCACCTGCACGGCGCCAAACACGCATACGACCATCATTGGCACCGAGGCAGAAGCGACTCTCATCGCTGAAGACGACACGTCTCCATTCGTCCCTCCATTCACGCCTGTCGCGACACCACTGGAGGCGGGCTGCACGATGTTGGGCCGTGAGCGGAAGACGGCCTAACGGTGTGCGGGACCGTAGCCCAGCTTCATGGAGACGGTTGCGAATGGTCCTCGCCGATACCCCAGGAGCAACAGTGTCCCTAATTTGCTGGGAAGTGGCGGTGCGGTCCCCTACGGCACTGCGTAGGATCCTACGGTCTTGGCGTGCATCCGTGCGTCGCTGCGGTCCGGTCCCAGGTCGACGGGCACGTGCACCTTCCGCCGACCACTGGCGACAACATCGATGTACTGTGGAGACCTCACGCCCCACGTGTTGAGCAATTCGGCGGTACGTCCACCCGGCCTCCCGCATGCCCACTATACGCCCTCGCTCAAAGTCCGTCAACTGCACATACGGTTCACGTCCACGCTGTCGCGGCATGCTACCAGTGTTAAAGACTGCGATGGAGCTCCGTATGCCACGGCAAACTGGCTGACACTGACGGCGGCGGTGCACAAATGCTGCGCAGCTAGCGCCATTCGACGGCCAACACCGCGGTTCCTGGTGTGTCCGCTGTGCCGTGCGTGTGATCATTGCTTGTACAGCCCTCTCGCAGTGTCCGGAGCAAGTATGGTGGGTCTGACACACCGGTGTCAATGTGTTCTTTTTTCCATTTCCAGGAGTGTATGTTGCTCTGTAGAGTTTATCGCATATTGTACAACATTACACTTGTCCGTATATGACATTATAAAT
Source organism: Schistocerca nitens (assembly GCF_023898315.1). Classification (NCBI taxonomy): domain Eukaryota; kingdom Metazoa; phylum Arthropoda; class Insecta; order Orthoptera; family Acrididae; genus Schistocerca; species Schistocerca nitens. The sequence goes on along the minus strand of NC_064623.1, from coordinate 218,464,660 downwards.
CATCGAATAGATGCCTCTCAATGAGACTTGTTACATGGAGCTAATTAGCCAAAATTATTACACACTGAAGCGCCAAAAAACTAGTATAGGCATGCATATTCAAATACAGAGATATGTAAATAAGCGGAATATGGCGCTGCGTTCGGCAACGCTTATATAAGACAACAAGTGTCTGACACAGTTGTTAGGTCGGTTACTGCTGCTACAATGACAAGTTATCAAGGTTTAAGTGAGTTTGAACGTGGTGTTATAGTCGGCGCACGAGCGGTGGGTAACAGCACATCCGAGGTAGCGATGAAGTGGGGATTTTTTTTTTTTTTTTTTTTTTTTTTTGCTGACTGCTGTTCATCAGCGACGAATGCTGCAATTTGCACGCCAGTATCACAGCTGGACGTCCACTACGTGGCGACCCGGGACCTTACACACGAATCACATGCTATGCTCCATCAGGCAGACGGCCGTTGTATATGGCACGAAAAGTCTGAAAGCAAAGGATCCAGGCTGGAGGAGAGAGCGTAGTGGTCTGTGGGATGTTTTCGTGGCATTCTCTGGGTGGTCTCGTTATTCTGGAAGGTACAGTGCATCTATGCTTTGGGATCATGTCTACTCCTACATGCGATTTGTTTCTCCTCAGAGCGATGGCATCTACCAGCAGGACAACGCAACATGCCACACAGCTCACGGTGCACGTGCGTGGTTCACAAAGCAGCAGGATGAGTTTACCAGGCTCTCCCGGCCACCGCGCTCCCTGTATGTGAGCCCAGTAGAGAATTTGTTGGACCATCTGGATGGGGCTGTATGCGCCGTGGACCCAGCTGGGCACGGTGTGGCTCCACATCCCCGCCGGTACCTTCCACAACCTCATCGGCGCTCTTTCTGCACGTCTCGCAGCTGTCTGCGCACCAAAAGCGGGTTATTCAGACTTTGGACAGGTGGTCACATAATGGCACTGGACAGTGCATTTAATACTGAAGCCAGTGGAGTGGCATAACCATATATTCGTAATTATTTCGCTAGTAGCTCGTCTCAGCATGCATGTTTACTAGGATGTCTTTGCTTCTCTTATGATATACCTCGATTCACGTCAGTTTCTCCTATTAATTGTGATACACTATGTATGTGTATACTTACTTCTACACGCAATGTTTAATTCATTCGATCTATTCTGAACAATTGAGTTTATCGAGATGATAATCAGTGGAACACGTAACTAACTAGTTGTGAAGAGAAACAGTGTTGCAGGAAAGTGTATAATAAATGAATACAAGGAAAGTGGATGTAAAGAATTGGCATACGCAGTGATCTGGAAAAGGTTTAAATTTTTGGCAAAAACAAATGATAGGAAAATTTGACGTCACCTGTTGGTGGGTTCCTCGGTCGATGGCCGCAGTCGATTCCCCGGGTCGATCTTGTTGTCGTGGTCCCTGATTGGTGTAGCAACCTGTGCTGGTGGTCGATCGCGCGTAGATGCCGCCAATTCCTTCAGAAACTTCTCGATCAGCTCCTACGGCCAAACCATGGTAATGTATTCCACAACGCAATACGATGCTCCTTTTTTAAGCTGTTGTGAAAAGAGTGTAATGTAAATTGGCAATACACTAGGCGAGTTGCGTAAGACGTACATTGAAAGCCAAAGAAACTGGCACAGGCATGCGTATTCAAATGCAGAGATATGTACACAGGCAGAATACGGCGCTGCGGTAGGGTACCAAGAGTCTGCTGCAGTTGTTAGATCAGTTACTTCTGCTGCAATGGCAGGTTATCAAGATTTAAGTGAGTTTGAACGTGGTGTTATAGTCGGTGCACGAGCGATGGGACAGAAATCTCCGAGGTACCGATGAAGTGCGGATTATGCTGTACGGCGAATTCACGAGTGTACCGTGAGTGTAAGGAATCCGGTAAAACATCAAATCTCCGACATCGCTGCGGCTGAAAAAAGATGCTGCACGAACGGGACCTACGACGAGTGAAGAGAATTGTTCAACGTGACGGAAGTGCGACCCTTCCGCAAATTGCTTGGAGATTTCAGTATTGAACCATCAACGAAACATCATCGATATGGGCTTTCGGATACGAAGGCCCACTCGTGTTCCCTTGCTGACTGCACGACACAAAGATTTACGCCTGGGCTGACCCCGTCAATACCAACATCGGACTGTCGATGACTGGAAACTTGTTGCCCGGTCGGACGAGTCTCGTTTCAAATTGTATCGAGCGGATGGATGTGTACGGGTATGGAGACAACCTCATGAATCCATGGACCCTACATGTCAGCAGGGGACTGTTCAAGCTGGTGGAGGCTCTGTAATGGTGTGGGCGTGTGCAGCTTGGAGTGATACGGGACCCGTGATACGTCTAGATACGATTCTGAAAGGTGACGGGTACGTAAACATCCTGTCCTATCACCTGCGTCCATTCGTGTCCATTGTGCATTCCGACGGACTTGGACAATTCCGGCAGGACTGTGCGATACCCCGCACGTCCAGAATTGCTACGGAGTGGCTCCGGGAATACTCTTCTGAGTTTAAACACTTCCGCTGGCCATCAAACTCCCCAGAAATGAACATTATTGAGCATATCTGGCATGCCTTGCAACGTGCTGTTCAGAAGAGATCTCCACCACCTCGTACTCTTCCGGATTTAGGTACAGCCCTGCAGGATTTATGGTGTCAGTTCCCTCCAGCACAACTTCAGACGTCAGTCGAGTCCATGCCACGTCGTGTTGCGGCACTTGTGCGTGCTCGCCGGGGACCTACACGATATTAGGCATGTGTGCCAGTTTCTTTAGCTCCTCAGCGTATATACACTCCTGGAAATGGAAAAAAGAACACATTGACACCGGTGTGTCAGACCCACCATACTTGCTCCGGACACTGCGAGAGGGCTGTACAAGCAATGATCACACGCACGGCACAGCGGACACACCAGGAACCGCGGTGTTGGCCGTCGAATGGCGCTAGCTGCGCAGCATTTGTGCACCGCCGCCGTCAGTGTCAGCCAGTTTGCCGTGGCATACGGAGCTCTATCGCAGTCTTTAACACTGGTAGCATGCCGCGACAGCGTGGACGTGAACCGTATGTGCAGTTGACGGACTTTGAGCGAGGGCGTATAGTGGGCATGCGGGAGGCCGGGTGGACGTACCGCCGAATTGCTCAACACGTGGGGCGTGAGGTCTCCACAGTACATCGATGTTGTCGCCAGTGGTCGGCGGAAGGTGCACGTGCCCGTCGACCTGGGACCGGACCGCAGCGACGCACGGATGCACGCCAAGACCGTAGGATCCTACGCAGTGCCGTAGGGGACCGCACCGCCACTTCCCAGCAAATTAGGGACACTGTTGCTCCTGGGGTATCGGCGAGGACCATTCGCAACCGTCTCCATGAAGCTGGGCTACGGTCCCGCACACCGTTAGGCCGTCTTCCGCTCACGCCCCAACATCGTGCAGCCCGCCTCCAGTGGTGTCGCGACAGGCGTGAATGGAAGGACGAATGGAGACGTGTCGTCTTCAGCGATGAGAGTCGCTTCTGCCTTGGTGCCAATGATGGTCGTATGCGTGTTTGGCGCCGTGCAGGTGAGCGCCACAATCAGGACTGCATACGACCGAGGCACACAGGGCCAACACCCGGCATCATGGTGTGGGAAGCGATCTCCTACACTGGCCGTACACCACTGGTGATCGTCGAGGGGACACTGAATAGTGCACGGTACATCCAAACCGTCATCGAACCCATCGTTCTACCATTCCTAGACCGGCAAGGGAACTTGCTGTTCCAACAGGACAATGCACGTCCGCATGTATCCCGTGCCACCCAACGTGCTCTAGAAGGTGTAAGTCAACTACCCTGGCCAGCAAGATCTCCGGATCTGTCCCCCATTGAGCATGTTTGGGACTGGATGAAGCGTCGTCTCACGCGGTCTGCACGTCCGGCGCGAACGCTGGTCCAACTGAGGCGCCAGGTGGAAATGGCATGGCAAGCCGTTCCACAGGACTACATCCAGCATCTCTACGATCGTCTCCATGGGAGAATAGCAGCCTGCATTGCTGCGAAAGGTGGATATACACTGTACTAGTGCCGACATTGTGCATGCTCTGTTGCCTGTGTCTATGTGCCTGTGGTTCTGTCAGTGTGATCATGTGATGTATCTGACCCCAGGAATGTGTCAATAAAGTTTCCCCTTCCTGGGACAATGAATTCACGGTGTTCTTATTTCAATTTCCAGGAGTGTATATATTTACACAACCGATCGATATATATCGATATGAAAACATCAATATCTAGCGCTGATATTTTCACTTTATATTATATTATTCACGGTTTTCGGAAAATATTTGAAGCTGCTCTTCTGAAACCGCAGTAGGATGTAATTTTACTTTCACTGTATGGAGAGAGTCTTATTACTTTTTGAGTTTTCATAACGTCCAATATTTTCTTTGTGTGGAGCAAGTATATGTGGCACAAAAGGAGAACTACGATTGCACTGGGGTATGGCGGTGTGAATGGAATGTGAAGATGAGAAGAAACAGTATATCAGTTGGGTTAAAAAATAGTTGTTAACGTAACTAGTGTGCTATTTCTTCACATCGACATTCTTCAAAAACAGTTGCTGAAAATAATTAAAAAAAAATCTAAGTGACAAGATTGGTCGTTTCGTTTGGCGGAGACGTGTGATGGGAAATCCTGACGTTATTGCCGCTCGACGCTACCAACAGAAACTGCAACGTTTAGCCTCACCACGCAATTTTGACACTACCACTGCCAGGTCGGTGGAGTTTGCAGAAATGGGAAACAGGGAAGTCGACATGAGGTGTTCTGGACAAACCCGATATGTGACAAAACCAAACGGTGGACCCATTAGACGTCTTTTACCTTGCCACTAACATGCACTTACCATTGTTAGCAAAGTGGTCATCGCCAAGCGTGAACGTGCATCGTATTCCTTTCAATTCTCGCTCTACAGGGAATAGAGAGCAGGCACGCTGCTAGCTTGTTGATTTACAGAATATCTAATAATAAATCAATAAAATATACAGCTCCAAAACCTGCAGTATATTTACAGTGTGTAGCCGATCTTTTTATAGGGAGATACGTCGATACTTCTTACACCTATATATCGATGCTTTTTTGATAAATCAAGAGCCGATAATATCTTTTAAAATATCGATATATCGGAACCCTATATTTTTAAAAATACCAGCAGTCCTACTTCCAGTGTTTTGGAGAGGCGCAGAGCAGTTACTCCCGTCTTCATCGTGTGGGAAGCCATCGCGTCTGATTTCACATCACGGCTGTTACTGATTAAGAGAACTGTGACGTCACAACGGTACGTCACGGACATCCTACGTCATCACATGTTAACTTTCATGCGGCAGTATCGTGGTGCCAGTTTTCAAGAAAACAATGCCAGACCACACGTGCCATGTATCTCTACGAGTTGTCTGCGTGGTGCTGGGGTAATCCCGTGGCCAGCAAGCTCTTCAGTTCTGTCAACAGTAGGACTTGTTTGGGACCAGGTCGGACGCCAGCTCCCTCCCAGGATATCAAGGAACGACCGCAACAGCTGTGGGCCAGCATTCTTCAAGAGAGGATACGACGCCCCTTTATGACGCCCTCCCCAGTGGAAGCAACGCATACCTCAGGGAAAGAGGGAGGCGCAACGTAACACTAACAAGTGTACTCATACTGCCAAGTTTTTTTGTAAATATGAAAATATTCTTTGAAGCGCCGGCCGAAGTGGCCGTGCGGTTAAAGGGGCTGCAGTCTGGAACCGCAAGACCGCTACGGTCGCAGGTTCGAATCCTGCCTCGGGCATGGATGTTTGTGATGTCCTTAGGTTAGTTAGGTTTAACTAGTTCTAAGTTCTAGGGGACTGATGACCTCAGCAGTTGAGTCCCATAGTGCTCAGAGCCATTTGAACCATTCTTTGAAGTATTTTAATACTCGTATATTTGTGAAGTCAGACGGTAGAATATGCAAAGCTGAGTAATTGAGAAATGTTGACCGTAAAGATCTGAAGCTTATTTGAGATGGAAATACCCCGAAGCGCCAAAGAAACTGGTACAGACATGCGTATTCAAATACAGAGATATGTAAACAGGCAGAATACGGCGCTGCGGTCGGCAACGCCTATATAAGACAAGTGTCTGGCGCAGTTGTTAGATCACTTACTGCTGCTACAACGGCAGGTTATCAAGATTTAAGTGAGTTTGAATGTGGTGTTACAGATGCCGCACGACCGATGGGATACAGCATATCCGGGGTAGAGATAAAGTGGGGATTTTTCCTGTACGACTAATTCACGAGTATGCCGTGAATATCTCGTATCCGGTAAAACAACAAATCTCTGACATGGCTGCGACCGGAAAAAGATACTCGTAGAACGGAACCAACGACGACCGAAGAGAATCGTTTAAAGTGTCAGAAGTGCAACCCTTCCGCCAAATTGCTGCAGATGTCAATGCTGGGCCATCAACAAGTGTCAACGGAACATCGTCGATACGGGCTTTTGGAGCCGAAGGTCCACTCGTGTACCCTCGATGGCTGCACGACACAGCTTTGCGCCTTGCCCGAGTCCGTAAACACGGACATTGGACTGTTGGTGCCTGGAAACACGTTGCCCGGTCGGGCGAGTCTCCTTTCAAATTGTGTCGAGCGGATGGAGGTGTACGCGTATGGAGACAACCTCATGAATCCGTGGACCCTGCATGTCAGCTGGGGCCCGTTCAGGCTGGCGGAGGCTCTGTAACGGCGTGGGGATTGTGCAGCTGGAGTTATACGAAACGTCTGATACGTCTAGATATGACTCTGACAGGTGACACATACGTAAGCATCCTGTGTGATCACCTGCATGCATTCGTGTCCATTGTGCATTCCGACGGACTTTGCGAATTCCGGCAGGACAATTCGACAAGTCACACTTCCAGAATTGCTGCCGAGTGGCTCCAGGAACACTCTTCTGAGTTTAATCCCTTCCGCTGGCCACCAAACTCCCCAGACACGAACATATCTGGGATACCTTGCAACGTGCTGTTCACAACAAATCTGCTCTCAATAAATTTACGTACGCTATCTGACTCTTGGAGAAAATGAGTTTTTGTTAACTTTTGGCATTGAATGTTGCGTATCTTTGTTAGTTTAGAAAATAATTGCTGTATTATCGTTATTACACTACTAATGACCACTGAATAAAACGCACCTGACTTTATCAGTGAAATGTGTTCAGATCACAGTGTAGCGCTCTCATAAAATATTTCACTCGCATTAAAGCTCTGAACTCTTATTATCCTCGTAAATGACACTCACTGAGCCTGACTCTGAATATGAACTACAATGAAAATGAAATTATGGCTTACCTGCGCACAATGGGCCCTTCGTCTGCTCTGCAACTTTGTTTTTTATGAGTGTCATAATTAAGGTTTGCGGTGTGCAATTCGAGACGGTATTTCATCAATCCTCAAAAATGTTACTCAGCACACTACTCGCGGTGTGCAACGCGAGTGTGCATTCAAATAAAACCACGAATGCAAATGAGAAATCCGGTACTAATCTCATTGAAAAACAAATAACTGAATCGACACTTCAAGTTTTAACTGAGCTTTTTTAAGTCATAGGAACTATTCAACTTTCTACACTTCTCACTCAAGAACTAATTTGCAAAATGTGTCTTTAGCTTTTATCGCTGTAGTGAAAGACAGAACCACATAAAAACCTCTAAACTGCTCCCAAACAGGCCCAACGGTACCGACCAGCCGTCGTGTCATCCTCCGCACATACGCGTCACGGTAGGTCCCCAGTTTGCCTCACAAGGGCTGAGTGCAGCCCGCTTGCCAACAGCGCTCGGCAGACCGGATGGTCACCCATCCGAGTGATAGCCCAGCAGATCTGACGGGAACAGGTGTTACCACTTCGGCGAGGCCCCTGGCTCAGAAGGACATAACTTTAAAAACTTTACAGAAAATCTAACACGTTAGCATTTTTATAACAATCAGCGTTTTTAAGTAACTGCAAATTAACAAACCACGTTACCTTTAAATGTTTTCTTTTCATACATTATAATAATCCTTCTGCTTAATATCTCTCTTTAAATAGCAAATTACAAAAATTGCTCCAAATAATGCTGCCTCCACTCCAGGCCATGCCAGCTTCCGTCCATTGCAAACCAGGTACATACCAAACAGTTGCTATTAGCACACTTCACTTTACTCTGACAAAGTAAAGCTGACTTCTCTGACCAACATCTCTGGTTTCGAACATAGTTCCAAAGTGTTTAATTATGAAGGCAATGTTAAATCGATATCGCAAGGCTTGAGAACATTTATCAGATTTACAAATTAGCTCATATTTGTGGCCCATGCAATACTCAGAATTATCATAGCAAATAAGACAGCTGCCTTTCAAATAGGTCTCTATTTTACACTAAAGAGCCAAAGAAAGTGGTACACCTGCCTAATGTCGTGTAGGGCCCCTGCGAGAACGCAGAAGAGCCACAACACGACGTGGCATGGACTCGACTAATGTCTGAAGTTGTGCTGGAATCAAATGACGTCATGAATCCTGCAGAGCTGTCCATAAATCCGAAAGAGTTCAAGGGGATGGAGACCTCTTCTGAACAGCACGTTGCAAGGCATCCCAGATATTCCCAATAATGTTCATGTCTGGGGAGTTTGGTGGCCAGTGGAAGTGATTAAACTCATATGAGTGTTCCTGGAGCCGCTCTGTAACAATTCAGGACGTGGGAGGTGTCGCATTGTCGTGCTAAAATTGCTCAAGTCCGTCGGAATGCACAAAGAACATGAATGGATGCAGGTGATCAGACAGGATGTTTACGTATGTGTCATCTGTCAGAGTCGTATCTAGATGATATCACTCTAACTGCACACGCCAGATGCCATTACAGAGCCTCCACCAGTTTGAACAGTCCTGTACTGCCATGCAGGGTCCATGGGTTCACGAGGTTGCCTCCGTACTCATACACTTGCGTTCGACCGATATAATTTGAAACGAGACTCGTCCGACCAGGCAACATGTTTCCGGTCATCAACAGTCCAATGTCGGTGTCGACATGCCCAGTCCGCAGCTCGTGGTCGTGCGGTAGCGTTCTCGCTTCCCGCGCCCGGGTTCGATTCCCGGCGGGGTCAGGGATTGTCTCTGCCTCGTGATGACCGGGTGCAGTGTGATGTCCTTAGGTTAGTTAGGTTTAAGTATTTCTAAGTTCTAGGGGACTGATGACCATAGATGTTAAGTCCCATAGTGCTCAGAGCCATTCGAACCATTTTTTTGACATGCCCAGGCGAGGCGTAAAGCCTTGTGGTTTGCAGTCATCAAGGGTACACGAGTGGACCTCCGGCTCCGAAAGCCCATGTCGCTGATTTTTCGTTGAGTGGTTCGCACTCTGATACTTGTTGATTGTCCAGCACTGAGTTCATGCAGCAATTTGCGGAAGGGTTGCACTTCTGTTACGTCGAACGATTCTCTTCAGTCGTCGTTGGTCCCAGTCTTGCAGGATCTTTTCCCGACAGCATATATGCAGGAGATTTCGTGTTTTACTGGATTCGTGATATTCCCGATACGCTCGTGAAAGGGCTGTACGAGAAAATCCTCACACTATTGATACCTCGGAGATGCTGTGTCCCAAAGCTCGTACTCCGACTATAACACCACGTTCAAACTCACTTCAATCTTGATAACCTAGCATTGTAGCAGCAGTAACCGATCTAACAACTGCGACACACTTGTTGTCTTATATAGGCGTTGCCGACCGCAGTGCTGTACTCTGCCTGTTTACATATCTCTGCATTTGAATACGCATGCCTATAACCAACTTCTGTGGCCTATCAGTGTATAGTCACTGCAATAACATCACATCCCTCTGAACGAGTGATGTTCCATTTTCTTTCCATCTCTCCTTCTGTTTTCGCGTGTCAGTGTGTCATAAGGGGACCCAAACCGTACTATAGAAAACACATTTCTTGTTTGAAGTTTATGGTTGGTTGTTTTTGGGGAAGGAGACCAGACAGCGTGGTCATCGGTGTCATCGGATTAGGGAAGGATGGGGAAGGAAGTCGGCCGTGCCCTTTCAGAGGAACCAGCCCGGCATTTGCCTGGGGTGATTTAGGGAAATCACGGAAAACCTAAATCAGGATGGCCGGACGCGGGATTGAACCGTCGTCCTCCCGAATGCGAGTCCAGTGTCTAACCACTGCGCCACCTCGCTCGGTTTTGAAGTTTATGTGGCTGCAGCGTAGATAGCCTGCAGTGTAAATGCGGGACTGTCTTTCATTGTTAAACGAATAAAAGATGCATTTCCCTATTTGCCAACTGCTAAGATTATCCTCTCCCGCCCTTGTGGAGAGCAGTTAGGTGTGCAAAGCCTATCTCGCTTCCTGCCGAGCCGCACACAATAGCTCGAACAGTCGTGTGTGTGTGTGTGTGTGTGTGTGTGGACAGGAGAGAGTTACGGCAGAGGCAAGGCGGTCGGCGACCGTCGCCTCCTTTCTGCTGGTTGCGCAGTTCAAGGTCACCCCAGCCAGCTCAGTCAAAGACCTGTCGCTGGGCCGGTTGCACGCGCGCGTCTTTCCGGGCGAAGCTAAAAGCAGACAAGTCCGAAAATACGCGACGAGGCAGCAAAGGCAGCTCACACGACGTACGGCTGACTCTTGCTACTTCGATCCTCCATATATCGAGTTTCTCGATAAATCGGTCCCTACAAAACATGCACATCTACTTATTTCCAACCTTAACTCAGGACAGGACCAGCAATTTGGACAACATGCACTGCAGCCACAAAGAAACTGATATAGGCACGCGTATTCGTGTACAGAGATATATGAACAGGCAGAATAAGGCGCTGCGGTCGGCAACGCCCATATAAACAAGTGTGTGGTGCAGTTGTTAGATCAGTTACTGCTGCCGCATTCACAGGTTATCAAGACTTAAGTGACTTTGATGTTATAGTCGGCGCACGAGCGGTGGGGCACAACATTTCCGAGGTAGCGATGAAGCGGGAATTTTCCCGTACGACCACTTCACGAGTGTACCGTGAATATCACGAATCCGGTAAAACATCAACTCTCTGACATCGCTGGGGCTGGAAAAAGATTCTGCAAGAACGGGACCAGCGATGACTGAAGAGAGTCGTTCAGTGTGATAGTAGTGCAACCCTTCCGCAAATTGCTGCCGATTTCAGTGCTGGACCATCAACAAGTGTCAGCGTGCTACGGTCGCAGGTTCGAATCCTGCCTCGGGCATGGATGTATGTTAGTCCTTAACGTTTAAGTAGTTCTAAGTGTAGGGGAGTGATGACATCAGATGTTAAATCCCTTAGTGCTTAGAGCCATTTGAACCATTTTGAACCATTCAGCGTATCATCGATATGTTCTTTCGGAGCCGAAGCCTCTCTCGTGTACGCTTCATGACCGTATGACACAAAGGTTTATGCCTCAGTTGGGCCCGTCAACACCGACATTGAACTGTTGATGACTGTAAACATGTTGCCTTGTCGGACGAGTCTCGTTTCAAATTGTATTGAGTGGATGGACGTGTATGGGTATGGAGACAACCTTTTGAATCCGTGGACCCTGCATGTCATCAGGTGACTGTTCAAGCTGATGGAGACTCTGTGATATTGTGGGGCGTGTGCAGTTGGAGTGATATGGGACCCCTGATACGTCTAGATACGATTCTGACAAGTGACACGTACGTAGGCACCCTGTCTGATCACCTGCATCCATTCATGTCCATTGTGCATTCCGATTTACTTGAGCAATTCCAGCAGGACTATGCGACAGGCCATACGTCCAGAATTGCTGCAGAGTGGCTCCAGGAACGCTCTTCTGAGTTTAAACACTTCAGTTGGCCATCAAACTCCTCAGAATGAATATTATTGAGCGTACCTGGGATGCCTTGCAACGTGCTTTTCAGAAGAGATGTTCCCCCGCCTGGACAGCCCTGTAGGATTCATGGTGTCAGTTCCCTGCAGCACTACTTCAGATGTTAGTCGAGTCCATGGCACGTCGTGCTGCGGCACTTCTGCGTGCTCACAGGGGCCCTACGCGATATTAGGCAGGTGTAACAGTTTATTTGGCTGCTCAATGTGAATTCTTTAGAGTAATTTCTTCACTGTTCCGTTTTATTGCGCTGGTGGCGTGTTGCGAACTGCCGAGTTCATTTTCAAGCCATGGCTATTAAAGCTGCCCTAATTGTGCTCGGTTGGACGACAGTCAATTCACACATATTTAATACACATAGAGTACATACTTTCAATTGCACTCGATGAATACATCGACATTGTGAAATGGATCTGATATTCCATTGTGACTATGTATTATATGTGTATTACCTATGTGTGAATTGAGTGTTGCCTAACCAAGCACTAGTACTGCAGCTTCAATAGGCCTGGCTTGAAAAGTACTTTTGCAGTTCGAAGCTAATCACCCGCTTAATAAAACGCAACTGTGACGGGATTACAATAAGGAACGTATGTTGGACATATTCAAGAGATCAAATTGGAGTGTTTTGTTTTACTGAACCTGCTATTATTTTAAGAAAGGTATTACACAAGTGGTTTTCTTATTTCGTTTCCATAAACATGTGTATTAATTGTAGCTCGTTATTTTCTGTACGTGGTTATTCCTTCTTGTTCGAAGCAATTGGGGATTATTGTTGTCGTATGGGTTTGTGAGTGAAATTTTGTGTGGTGCATCCCGGATGTCCCTCCTAAGAGTCGTCTGGCGCATTTTCTCTTATTTTTGGACAGGTGTTCGCAATTTCGTTTTTGGAATTTGTTGCTGGAGTGAGTCCAAACAAATGCTGGTCATCACGTCTTTAAAGCGACACTCAGAGTCGACGGAGAGAGTCGGTTTGATTCCCGTTACAGGCCACTTGTTATTCCCCCTAAACTAGAAGAACTATGCTGAGGTTCTCTAGCTGTATTGGAAGAGCACTGCAGCATCGAACGAAACGGGGGATTGTGCCTGTCGTCCAGGCATGGGTGCTTTAATCAAATGAAACCTTTTCAAGAGACCTTCCCAAGTCCCTAAATCTATGATGTAGATAAGCAGACCGGAGCGACGAATGAAGCCAGATCTAGGAGGTACACGGACCACTACGCCACCCTGCTACAGTGGCTCTGCACAAATGCACGGACTATCCCAGCACGCCTTGCTCCTCAATCCAACTTACCACTCACCCTTCACCTGATCTGCTATTTACACTAAACCCGAAGAGCATTGCAGACTTGGGTAGTCCATGCATTTGTTCAAAGCCAGTGCGCCAGTGTGGCGTATTGGTTAGCGCACGTCCCTATTGAGCAGGAGATCCTGGTTTGAATCCCGACCTTGGAACAAATTTTCACACTGGACTCGCATTCGGGAGGACGATGATTCAATCCCGCGTCCGGCCATCGTGATTTAGGTTTTCCGTGATTTCCCTAAATCGTCGCAGGCAAATGCCGGGATGGTTACTTTGAAAGAGCACGGCCGATTTCCTTCCCTGTCCTTCCCTAATCCGATGGCACCGATGACCTCGCTGTCTGGTCTCCTCCCCAAAACAGCCCAGCCAGCCCAGCCACAAAATTTTACTTGTCACTTCAGTCGGTACATACACGGTGACACTTATTGAGCTATACGAAAAAAAAACATAAATTAGTTACAAACTGCGGTGTAACACAATTTATTCAACATGTAAACGTCACTACAGATTTTCCGATTTAAGTTATGACGTGTTCGATATGACTGCCATCATTGAGGATGATGTGACGCAGACGATTAGCGGAATTCTGCATGGCTCGCTGAAGTGTCGGAACGTCGATGCTGTCGGTGATCTCCTGAATGGCTGATTTCAGCTCAGCAACGGTTTTGGAGTTATTACTGTACACCTTCTCTTTAGTACAGCGCCACAAAAAGGATTCGCATGTGTTTGGATTTAGCCGAGCGGTCTAGGGCGCTGCAGTCATGGACTGTGCGGCTGGTCCCGGCGGAGGTTCGAGTCCTCCCTCGGGCAAGGGTGTGTGTGTGTTTGTCCTTAGGATACTTTAGTTTAAGTAGTGTGTAAGCTTGGGGACTGATGCCCTTAGCAGTTAAGTCCCATAATATTTCACACACATTTGAACATTTGAAGTACTGGTTATTCTTCATGTGTTACTGTCGCTGTTAATATACACCGATAAAACTAATACTGAACTAGTCTAATGTGGGACTGTTCTGTCGAATGGCACGTAAAATGCAAGTTTCAATCATTCTACAGTGTCCAGTCACATTAGTGTGATCACCTGTCATGAGATTGAATTTCCAGCGCGGACTGCTGCGAAACGTTCGGGAAGAGAGTCAGTAGGTTCTGCAACGCACCGGCGGGGATGTGGACCCTCGCCAACTCTGGCGCTGTGGCCGGCTGCGCTACGTTTCTCAGTTGAGGATCCATTCCACGTGCAGCCCGATCAAGGGGCTCCTACAGGTCCTCGATAGGGGTTACATCCGGGGAGTTTGATAGCCAGGGGAGTGTGGTAAACTCATGCTGGTGCTCTTCGAATCATGCACGTACTTTGCGACATGTCCGACACTTTGCGTTGTCCTGCTGGTAGGTGCCATCACAATGAGGAAAAGCAAACTGCATGTAAGCGTGGACAAGGCCCGCCCAGTTAGCCGAGTGGTCTAACTCACGGCTTTTCGGAGCGGGAAGGAGCGGAGCGCCCGGTCGCCGATACAAATCCGCCCGGTGGACTTGTGTGGAGGTCCAGTCAGCTGGCCAGTCTGTGGATGGTTTTTAGGCGGTTTTACGTCTGCCTCGGTGAATGCAGGCTCGTTCCCCTTCTTCTGCCTCAGTTACACTATGTCGGGGATTGCTGCGCAAACAAGTTCTCCACATACGCGTACACCGCCATTACCCTACCATGCAAACATAGGGGTTACACTCGTCTGTTATTGTGGTCTTCAGTCCTGAGACTGGTTTGATGCAGCTCTCCATGCTACTCTATCCTATGCAAACTTCTTGATCTCCCAGTACGTACTGCAATCTACATCCTTCGGAATCTGCTTAGTGTATTCATCTCTTGGTCTCCCTCTACGATTTTTACCCTCCACGCTGCCCTCCAATACTAAATTGGTGATCCCTTGATGCCTCAGAATATTTCCTACCATACGATCCCTTCTTCTAGTCAAGTTGTGCCACAAACTCCTCTTCTCCCCAATTCTATTCAATACCTCCTCATTAGTTATGTGATCTACCCATCTAATCTTCAGCATTCTTCTGTAGCACCATATTTCGAAAGCTTCTATTCCCTTCTTGTCTAAATTATTTATCGTCCATGTTTTACTTCCATACATGGCTACACTCCATACAAATACTTTCAGAAACGACTTCCTGACACTTAAATCTATACTCGATGTTAACAAATTTCTCTTCTACAGAAACGTTTTCCTTGCCATTGCCAGTCTACATTCTATATCCTCTCTACTTCGACCATCATCAGTTATTTTGCTCCCCAAATAGCAAAACTCCTTTACTACTTTAAGTGTCTCATTTCCTAATCTAATTCCCTCTGCATCACCCGATTTAATTCGACTACATTCCATCATCCTCGTTTTGCTTTTGTTGATGTTCATCTTATACCCTCCTTTCAAGACACTTTCCATTCCGCTCAACTGCTCTTCCAAGTCCTTTGCTGTGTCTGACAGAATTACAATGTCATCGGCGAACCTCAAAGTTTTTATTTCTTCTCCATGGATTTCAATACCTACTCCGAATTTTTCTTTTGTTTCCTTTATTGCTTGGTCAATATACAGATTGAATAACATCGGGGAGAGGCTAAAACTCTGTCTTACTCCCTTCCCAACCACTGCTTCCCTTTAATGCCCCTCGACTCTTATAACTGCCACCTGGTTTCTGTACAAATTGTAAATAGCTTTTCGCTCCCTGTATTTTACCCCTGCCACCTTCAGAAGTTGAAAGACAGTATTCCAATCAACATTGTCAAAAGCTTTCTCTAAGTCTACAAATGCCAGAAACGTAGGTTTGCCTTTTCTTAATCTAGCTTCTAAGATAAGTCGTAGGGTCAGTATTGCCTCACGTGTACCAATATTTCTACGGAATCCAAAGTGATCTTCCCCGAGGTCGGCATCTACCAGTTTTCCATTCGTCTGTATAGAATTGGCGTTAGTTTTTTTGCAGCCGTGACTTATTAAACCGATAGTTCGGTAATTTTCACATCTGTCAACACCTGATTTCTTTGGGATTGGAATTATTATATTCTTCTTGAAGTGTAAGGGTATTTCGCCTGTCTCATACGTTTTGCTCACCAGATGTTAGAGTTTTGTCAGGACTGGCTCTCCCAAGGCTATCAGTAGTTCTGATGGGTCTACTCCTGGGGCCTTGTTTCGACTTAGGTCTTTCAGTGCTCTGTCAAACTCTGCATGCAGTATCATATCTCCCGTTTCATCTTCGTCTACATCCTCTTCCATTTCTATAATATTGCCCTCAACTACCTCATCCTTGTATAGACCCTCTATATACTCCTTGCACTTTTCTACTTTCCCTTCTTTGCTTATAACTGGGTTTCCATCTGAGCTCTTGATATTCATACAAGCGGTTCTCTTTTCTCTTTAATTTTCCTGTAGGTAGTACCTATCTTACCCCTAATGAGATAAACCTCTACATCCTTACATTTGTCCTCTAGCCATGCCTGCTTAGCCATTTTGCACTTCCTGTCGATCTCATTTTTGAGACGTTTGTATTCCTTTTTGCCTGCTTCGTTTACTGCTTTTTTATATTTTCTCTTTTCATCAGTTCAATATTTTTCTGTCACCCAAGGATTTCTATTAGCCCTCGTCTTTTCACCTGCTTGATCCTCTGCTGCCTTCATTACTTCACTACGGTCGCAGGTTCGAATCCTGCCTCGGGCATGGATGTGTGTGATGTCCTTAGGTTAGTTAGGTTTAAGTAGTTCTAAGTTCTAGGGGACTGATGACCACAGATGTTAAGTCTCATAGTGCTCAGAGCCATTTGAACCATTTTTTTCATTACATCATCCCTCAAAGCTACCCATTCTTCTTCTATCGCATTTCTTTCCCCCATTCGTGAGAATCGTTCCCTTATGCTCTCCCTGAAACACTCCACAACCTCTGGTTTTGTCAGTTTATCCAGGTCCCATCTTCTTAAATTCCCACCTTTTTGCAGTTTCGTCTAGTATGAGACATTCTATGGGGAGTGGGGGGGGGGGGGGGGGCGGTCCACCGGGGCCGAACCTTACAATAACCCTGGGTTCCGTGTGGGGCGGCGGAGTGGTGAAGTGGACTGCGGTAGTCGTCGTGGGGTTGTGGACCACTGCGGCTGCGGCGGGGACGGAGCCTCTCCGCTGTTTTTGGGTCACCGGTCAACATACAACATACAGCAATGGTGGACGAGGTCCCGAACGATAGGTGCATTCTTGTACTGATCCGCTGTGCCTTCCAGAACGACGAGATTACCCACGGAATGCCACAAAAACGTTCTCCAGACCATAACACTCCCTCCTCTAGGCTGGAACCTACCGACGGTTATTGCGGGTTTTTTGCCTTAAGACATTTCACACCGTACACGCCAACAGCCATCTGTCGGATGGAGCACAGCACGTGACTCATTTGAAAAGGCCACCTGTCACCACATAACTGACGCCTAGTTGCGGTATTGGCTTGTAAAAGCCAGTGTTCGTTGTCGATGAATAGCAGTAAGCGTGGGTACTGCAGGGGGCCATTCGCAGCAACGTTCGCCGAACGATCATTAAGGAGACCCTGCTGACACGATCTTGTTTCATCTGGGTGGTTGGCTGCTCAGCAGTCGCACGTCTGTTCCCCCACACACATCTCCACAGCCGCCGTTCACCCCTGTGATCTGTGGCCTCTGGTGCACCACAGTTGAGTTGGGGCATCGGTTTTGAATCACGGTTCAAATGGTTCAAATGGCTATGAGCACTATGGGACTTAACATCTGAGGCCATCACTCCCCTAGACTTAGAACTAAGTAAACCTTACTAACCTAAGGATATCACACACATCCATGCCCGAGGCAGGATTCGAACCTGTGAGTGTAGCAGCCGTGTGGTTCGGGACTGAAGTGCCTGAAACCTCTCGGCCATAGCGGCCGGCTTTGGATCGTGCCATTTTGCCACGCACGGTATGCTTTAAGCCACCGCGGCGGAAGAACAGTTTACAAAATTAGCTGTTTCGAAAATGCTTCCATCCTCGCCTCGAGAGCCAACGATCGTGCCCCTTTGGTCGGCAGATAAATCGCTGTTTCCACGTTGTGACTACGATTTCACTGTTTGCCGCGTCTCCCCGACGCGTTGTATGTACTTTCCGCTGCTAGTGCTGACATCTGCCGCCCGCCTGTGAGAGGTTACTGCACGTCGACGTCGAACATAGGGGGTAGTCACGTTAATGTGGCTGCTCCGTTTACTTGGAAACGAGCACAGGTAGTCCCAGTCTTCAAGAAGGGTCGTCGAGCAGATGCGCAAAACTATAGACCTATACCTCTGACGTCGATCTGTTGTAGAATTTTAGAACATGTTTTTTGCTCGAGCATCGTGTCGTGTTTGGAAACCCAGAATCTACTCTGTAGGAATCAACATGGATTCCGGAAACAGCGATCGTGTGAGACCCAACTCGCTTTATTTGTTCATGAGACCCAGAAAATGTCAGATACAGGCTTCCAGGTAGATGCTATTTTCCTTGACTTCCGGAAGGCGTTCGATACAGTTCCGCACTGTCGCCTGATAAACAAAGTAAGAGCCTACGGAATATCAGACCAGCTGTGTGGCTGGATTGAAGAATTTTTAGCAAACAGAACACAGCATGTTGTCATGAATGGAGAGACGTCTACAGACGCTAAAGTATCCTCTGGCGTGCTACAGGGGAGTGTTATGGGACCATTGCTTTGCACAATATACATAAATGACCTAGTACAGGGCTTAACAACTGGCCGGTTTTGAGCGCGAGTACTCGCGTCTGCTCAGACACGTGCTCGCGAGCAGGTGAAAGGTCGAGGAGTAGGGAAGGAGGGGAGGGAGGGGAAATGCGCGCGCACGTTTGAATAGGGCCGCAGCATGCCTATTGAATTCGCACCGACTGTGTAACGTTTAAAGTACTACGATCAGCTCTAACAGTCACTTCGCTGGTTAAGACTCATGTCAAGTCGCCGTTGTGTAACCCCAACCATGCTTTCGCAGTTCAACTCCCATTGGGACGAATTGTATCTGTTTACAGAAAAAGATGGAGTTGCAAAAGTTTAGTATGTCATAAAACGCTGAATTCTTTTAGGAAATTTAATTTGCAGCGACATTATATGTCGTACCACGCGAAAGACTACGGAAGTGGAAAATGTGATGGACCAGATCGTGCACAGGAAGTTATTAAACTTAAAAGGAAGCTATCCGAAGAAGATCTGGACGACGAAGAAAAATCAGCTGAGGCAGCTCTCAGAGTGAGTTACAAAATTGCTTTGCTTTTAGCAAAATCCCTGGGCCCCTTCACTGATGGCGATTTAATAAAAGAATGTTTGGTAGCTGCAGCGGAACATTTGTGTCCATCTCAAGTTGAACAGTTTCTGATTGTGCCGTTATCTAACATGACCATTATGCGTCGCATACAGGACATGCAGACGACGTCCAGAGCCAGCTTGCAAATATCTGTAAAGATTTTATGGCGTATTCTCTAGCTCTGGACGAAAGTGTTGATATCACTGGAACAGACAGCTTGCCATATTTATTAGAGGTGTTAATAGACATCTTCAGGTGAGGGAGGAGCTCCTCGATGCAGTAGTCATGAAGAACACTGCAACTGGAGGTGATATTTTAAGTAGTGTTGAAGAAAGTGTTGAAAATATAGGATTTTCGTGGAATGCTTTAGTTTCAGTGTCTACAGACGGTGCACCAGCGATGACGGAAAAAATCAGGTTTCGTTGCGCTGTTGAAGGAGAAAATGCAAAAACTGACCGTGTCGAATGAAATAAGGGGCGTTCACTGTGTGATCCACCAGGAAAACTTATGTGCAAAGAGTATCACTCTAAAAAATGTGATGAGTGTTGTTCGTACAACCAATTATATAAGGAAGCATGGGCTACAACACAGGCAATTTAAAACCTTTCTTGAGGATGTAGAAAACCCGTATGGTAGCCTGCCTTATTACTGCCTGGCTTAGTCGTGGCGAATTATTAAATCGATTTTTTTTGCCTATTAGATGAGATAAATATGTTCATGGAAATAAATAACATGTGTG
The DNA here is from genome assembly GCF_023898315.1 of Schistocerca nitens. Classification (NCBI taxonomy): domain Eukaryota; kingdom Metazoa; phylum Arthropoda; class Insecta; order Orthoptera; family Acrididae; genus Schistocerca; species Schistocerca nitens. The sequence goes on along the minus strand of NC_064623.1, from coordinate 218,444,421 downwards.
TTCCTGAATTGAAAGAGCCTTCATGGAAATGTGATCTCGTGTTCTTAGCAGATTTAACTAGCCATCTGAATGCTTTGAACATTTCACTACAAGGTAAAGATCTGCTAATTACTCATTTCATAGATCGAATACGAGCTTTTAAAATGAAATTGACACTTTGGGTGAGTCAGCTGGAAACAGGAAATCTAGCTCATTTTCCTAAATTACCATCCATGCAAGATGTTCACAAAAACTGTGAACGTTATTCACATAGTTTAGTTGCCCTTAAGGAAGAATTTGATCAACGCTTTCAAGATCTGACAGCACTAGACAGTGATTTTGATCTATTCTCCTCTCCATATTCAGCGAATATTGAAGAGATTCGCCCTGAGCTGCAACTAGAAATTATTGACCTGCAGTGTGACAGAGAATACGGAGACAAATTTCAGAACAAGAAAAACATTTTGGAATTCTACAGACACTTCCCTCAGCATATATTTCCTCGTTTGCACAAACTGGCGGCTACAATAATATCAATGTTCGGTTCCACGTATGTTTGTGAACAACTGTTCTCTGCAATGAAATGTAACAAGACGTGCCTGAGAAACGCATTTTCTGATCGAAATTTAAACTGCACACTGCGCTTACAATGCACAAGAACAATTACTCCGAACATAAACGCAATTGTAAAGGGCAAAAAGTACAAGATAACCGAGAATCCCACACTTCAGTCACACCTTTTATTGTGTAACAGTTCACAAATTAATACGAATGTAGAGGCATACACTAAGCTAATAAAATTATCTGGCACGTGTACATTCTCCTTTATTTGTTTCATTTGTCGTAGTAATAATTCGTGAGTGATATCCTTGCAGGTGGCCGCGGATTTACATTTACATTGACTGGCGGCAGCTGTTGTGTGCCTCACATGACTCTCCCCACTCTCCGCTCTGGTCCGGTAGTGGGGGTAGCGTGCTCGTGCTGCTCCATGCTCGCGCCTTGCTGCTCACAGCTTGCTCCGCGAGCACGTATGTTGTGAAGCCCTGACCTAGTAGATAGTGTCGGAAGTTCCATGCGGCTTTTCGCGGATGATGCTGTAGTATACAGAGAAGTTGCAACATTAGAAAATTGTAGCGAAATGCAGGAAGATCTGCAGCGGATAGGCACTTGGTGCAGGGAGTGGCAACTGACCCTTAACATAGACAAATGTAATGTAATGCGAATACATAGAAATAAGGATCCTTTATTGTATGATTATATGATAGTGGAACAAACACTGGTAGCAGTTACTTCTGTAAAATATCTGGGAGTATGCATGCGGAACGATTTGAAGTGGAATGATCATATTAAATTAATTGTTGGTAAGGCGGGTACCAGGTTGAGATTCATTGGGAGAGTCCTTAGAAAATGTAGTCCATCAACAAAGGAGGTGGCTTACAAAACACTCGTTCGACCTATACTTGAGTATTGCTCATCAGTGTGGGATCCTACCAGATCGGGTTGACGGAGGAGATAGAGAAGATCCAAAGAAGAGCGGCGCATTTCGTCACAGGGTTATTTGGTAACCGTGATAGCGTTACGGAGATGTTTAGCAAACTCAAGTGGCAGACTGTGCAAGAGAGGCGCTCTGCATCGCGGTGTAGCTTGCTGTCCAGGTTTAGAGAGGGTGCGTTTCTGGATGAGGTATCGAATATATTGCTTCCCCCTACTTATACCTCCCGAGGAGATCACGAATGTAAAATTAGAGAGATTAGAGCGCGCACGGAGGCTTTCCGGCAGTCGTGCTTCCCGCGAACCATACGCGACTGGAACAGAAAAGGGAGGTAATGACAGTGGCACGTAAAGTGCCCTCCGCCACACACCGTTGGGTGGCTTGCCGAGTATAAATGTAGATGTAGATGTAACTGGAATGAAAACCGAGGATTCCCATCGACGCTGGACGTTGCATTAGAGACGTGATGAGCTGTATTTCTTTGGGTTGTCTCCTGCTACAAATTACAAATATTTTCTGAAACACCAGAGGGAATGCGCCTGGCGACTCTTGTATATCAGTGAGAGTAAAGTTTTGTCAATCAGTATGCATGCGACACGATACGTATCTAATATGTTCCACGATGCCGCGCATGGAAACGTGATTTCCCGGTACTCATACCTTGGGTTCTACTGGTGACTGAAAGGTGGGGGTCAAGTGGTTTGGAAAGCCCTTGGGCTAGGGACCATTTGCGTACCCAGCAGAGGGCTGGCCTTAGTGGCACTCCCCTACAGTACAGAGTCGAAGTATGAATATTACACACTTCGCCCTGCTTAGGCAAATGGGTCAAATTGGTTGATTCTTTTTGGATTTAATGTGGTCTACGGTGGGCTTTATGGTAGTTCCTCGGAAAACTATATTTTCGCGGTCACCAGCAGACCAAACTGCAGCCGAGGATTCCAAGACCGCTGTGCACAGTAAATGGCTGAAATTTTTACGATACATTCCTAAGATACCGTTGTCAAACAACAACTATGAAATTTTTTTAAGTATCTTTATTCGTTTCTGAGACAGAGTTTTTACACGCATAAAATACGCACTTAAAATCCGAGGCGCAAAGGAAACTATTTTGTAATATGACAGAACAGGGATAAACATGCTGTAAAGTGACTTCATTGAATAAAGTCTTATCGGTTTTCAAGCCATGTCAACTCTAATATAATTGTCCAGCTTTTGATGGATAGCTCTGCCATGGTCATCAGTAGTAAAACTAGTGACTGGTTCTTTTTTTTTCTTTATAGTAATTTGATTCACCTGCCCCATGGGCAGGGGAAGGCTGGCAGCAGCACAGTCCACCGCTCTTCAGCCAAATGGTTTTACAAACTATATGAAATCGGAAATGGGAACGATTACAGAAAAAGGTGGGACAAAAGGGAGACATAAAAACACAATAAATGGAGATTATGGGAGTTAAAATGTACACTAATACGGGGACATGCACAGAAGGACAGTTAAAAAGTCGACATAAAGTTAAAAGAACACAGCTGGCAATTCGTGAGCACTTAAAATCACAGGACTCAAACACAGGTTAAAAGTCGGCCACAGAATAAAAATCACACAGAGCGAGACACTTAAAAAAGCAAAACCACTGGAAACGACAGAAACACTTACAGAAAATAAAAACCGCTGGTAGGAACCTGCCGAGGGACTGGAGGTCGGATAGGAGGGGGTAAGGGGGCGGGAGGAAGAGGAATAGGGGGGCAGGGGGCGCACGAAGAGGCAGGCGATGGACAGGAGGGAAGACAGGAGGGAGAGCGGAGACACAGAAGGGGAGCACGGCGGTGGGAGGGGGTGGAGGAGGGGGAAAGCCACTCAGGGGAAGGGAGGGGAAGGAGAGGCGGCACTGAGCAGCAGGGAGGAGGAAGGTGGGATTAGGAGGGGAGGGGTAGGAGTTGGAAGTTGCGTTGGAAAACAAGGTGGAGGGTGCGGAGATGGAGACGGGCGACACGCTGAAGACGCGGCAACGGGCTGGGGGCGGGGAGGAAGGGGGACACCAGGGGGTGTGGGGGATCGAGGCGGCCGACAGTATAGAGGGTGAGGATGTGCTCAAGAAAAAGGAGAAGGTGGGGAAGGGGATGCTGTCGTAGAGGATGCGTGTGGGGGAGAGAAGGCGGATACGGAGGGCGAGGCAGAGCACCTGGCGTCCTATCATTTGAGACAGGACTGGCACTATTTCCAGCTTATATATCTACGATTACAGCTTCTGGCACCAATCACAGAGGGCCGAACCGTCGCGTGCGCAGAAGGTGAGCCGGGCAGCTCGTAGCAGCTCCGGCCCGCTTCGGAGCCGATTGAGGTCGGGTGGGGCGAGGGTCCGGCGCCACGTCTGAGGCGCCGCTCCTTCCTCCCCACAAGCGTTAAAACGCCCGCCGCTGCTTTCTTCTGACATCCAGAGCCCGCCACCACGCCCTACTCAGTGGGCACCTCTAGGCTCTCTTGAGATTGTTGCTGTTCATTCTAATCTCAGCCGCCTGTTTTATAACGGAGTCGCAGTGTGTTGACACACAAGCCAAGATTCCTGTGTTCTCAAACTGACCGTTTTTGAGGCAACGCTCAGCTATGTCCGGGTTGTCGAGCTCCCTGTGCTTAGTACGTTTCTTCTATTCCGCACAGCGCTCTGCAACTGTGCGAATTGTCTGGCCCGCACAGATGCTGCCGCACTCGCAACGTACACCGTACACACATGGCGCACGAAGAGCTCTGTCGTCTTTAACGGGGCGGAGCGTATCTCGTATCTTGGGGGCGACCCGAAACACTGGTCTGAATCCATGTCTCTGCAGTAGACGTCCTAACGTGCTGCTCGTTGCCACACTGCACGGCGGGAAAGCCACCGGCTCGGCTTCTTCTCCCGATTCACAAGGCGTCCTTCTACATTGACATCTGAAAATGTTTGCAATGTTTTGCTGTAGCCATTCTCCCTGAACACGTGTCTCAAGTACTGCAACTCAGACTGTAGGTGGCCGTCGTCAGAAACAACTTTGGCCCTGTGTACAGGGTGGTGAAAACTACTGGCGTTCAATCATCAGTCAGCGTGCGTCGGTTTCCTGTACAATGAATGACCGAGCCGGCCTCCTGCCCTCCGCTCAACTGAAACATCTGGCAACGGTAGCTCCTCCACCTCGATGGTAAATTTAATGTTGGGATGGATAGCGTTAGTGTGATCCACGAGCTGCTGCAGCGTATTTTGACGGTGAGGCCGTATCAGGAAGCTGTCATCGACGTACCAGCGGAAGCAAGACGACGTACCAGTGCAGAGTTCAGAGCCTGCTCCTCGAAGAGCTCCATGAAGAAACTGGCGACTGGGGGAAGCCAGTGGTGAGCCCATCATATTATTCATCGTGGTACAAGAAATACTCCCAGGACGCAAGTGACTCCGTTATCATCTAGGAACACCATGTGTAGTACTGAAGCATGCACAAAATTTTTTGCACTTAAAATTCGGCCTTAGATCTAAAATTTGTTTTACGTTATTGGTGTCAGTTGCGAGTGCGGCAGCATCTTACAGGCCAGACAATTCGCACAATGGCAGAGCGTCGTGCCGAGCACAAGAAACGTAATCAGCACAGGGAGCTCGCAACCTGGATATAGCTGAGAATGGTCTCAAAAACGGTCACAAAATACATTTTGAGAACACAAGTATCTTGTCTCATGCGTCAACATACTGGGACTCCATTGTAAAAGAGGCGGCTGAGATTAGATTTCAATTTCACATAAGTAAACTATCTAAATTTTGCTGTGAAATACTTTTTTTCTCAAATGTTCACAGGTCCTGCTACTGCAGGGAAAAATGCTCCTATTCGAGCACAGGAAGTGCCAATACATTCCTGTCTGAAAAGTGCGGTAGCAGCTGCCTCATTGTACCTTTCTTGGCACCCAAAAATTTTCTCAAAAATTTTGGCATATGAACATATTCGCGCCGTTTTATTCTGAGAGAGAAGAAGACAGTAGGAGTGGCAAAGAGACTTTAAAGTAATAAATACTGGATGGTAGTTGACAGTGGTCGTGTTATACAAAGAGCGAATGACAGTAAGAGAGGAAGAGAGGGAGACAGTGGCGGTGGAACAAAGCTGACAGTGACAGAAGAGTGCTAGGAAAAGAGGGATGGAGACAGTGCCAGGAGGAGAGGAATAAAGAGAAAGGCGAAGTGATAATCAGAAACAGTGGATGACAATGTCAACGGGGAAGAGAGAGAGAGTGACAGTGAGAAAGCAGCAGTAGGTAGGAATGAATGAGATATTATCGGTAAGAGAGAGAGCGAGATACTGACAGTGAAGGAAGACAATAGTAGTAGGACAGAACGAAGGGAACTATGACTGTGATACAGGAGACAGTGACAGAGAAATTTTGGAAATTTGTGGTAAGGTCTTATCGAACGAAACTGCTAAGGTCATCGGTCCCTAAGCTTACACACTACTTAATCTAACTTACGCTAAGGACAACACACACAACCATACTCGAAAAAAAAATTGTGGTAAGGTCTTATGGGACCAAACTGCTGAGGTCATCGGTCGCTAAGCTACTTAATCTGACGTAAACTAACTTACGCTAAGGACGACACACACACACACACACACACACACACACATATGACCGAAGGAGGACTCGAACTTCCGATGGGTGAAGTGACAGAGAGATACAATGACAGTGAGGTAGGCTGAATGAGGGAATGAGAAAGGCCAACTGGGAGTCGATGGGTATGAGCTACTTACAGCGATGGACTGGTGAGTGTGAATGAGCCACACTTAGGATGATGATGATGATGATGATGATGTTTTGCGGTTATCAGCGCCCATGCAAATTCCCAATCTTTGCTCAGTCGAAACTCGCCACCTTCACGAATGATGATGAATATGCTTCTCCGGTCTGGTACAGGCCATCTCATGCCAGACAAGTAGACATTGCTCTTAACGAAACCTGCAGGTTGATCACAGGTAAGCTCTACTGCCTGGCTGGAATAGCGCCACCATGGGTACGCAGAACAGTTGCTGCCAACAAGGAGAGACTGAAAGTCGAAGAGGACAGTGCCCATCCACTGCACGGACATAACCCACCACAGCAACGGCTGAGTTCGCGAAAGAGCTTCCTGAGAACATCCGAGAAGCTCACCATTTCACCAGAGAAGGCAAGGCTGGAGCTATGGAAGCAGTCGACGCCTCACCTGCAGACGCCAGAAGCTGAAGAACTGCCAACTGGACACAACGAGAGCTGGCTGGTGTGGAAATCTTTAAACAGATTACGATCAGGAGTTGAACGATCCAGAGACAACCTGAAGAGATGGGGCTTCATAACAGAAGATACGTCCTGTGATTGTGGACAAGAACAAACCACAAGCCACATGCTCCATGCCCTACATCCTGCACGAAGAGTGATCTCCTGCAAGCCACTCCAAGCGCCTTGGAGGTTGCAAAGTACTGGGCACATGTAATATAAATGCAATTTGTGTATATATATGTACATATTTATTGATCTGTATGGCTACTGTAAATTTGTGTGTTTCTGATTCGAGAATAATAATAATAATGAAATGATGAGGACAACACAAATACCCAGTCATCTCGAGGCAGGTGATCACAGTTAGGGGATGTTATAGGAGGAGGAAGTCAGTTGCATGTTAAAAATTTCTGGGAGATTTTTAAAGGTGCTGGGTGAGGTAGAATGAGGCAGCTGGTACTCCACTTTTCAGTCAGAGTCTTTTGAATGAACAGGAACTTATTCACGTTTATTGGGCTCCGATAGGAGTATTTTGCCGCTGGTAAGTGGCTGCCTGATATTGGTAGAGGAGGATTGGTCGGAATGTATCGTAAAGGTGAGTGGAGCAGTGCTCTAGCTGTCCCTACCTGCGTGTGCTGCGGCGTGGTGTCGCACTTCTCGCCCTGGCGGCAGCCGCCCCCGGCCAGCAGCTGCGCCGCCCCCGCCCCGCCGTCCCCGTCCCGCCTGCGCTCCGCCTCCGGAGGCGGCGGCGCTGCGTCTTCTTCTGCAGCCTCTGGACGGATGTGCACCAGCGGCCGGTAAGGCGCGGGGATGCGGAAGGCCCGGGCGCCGCGACGCCCGTCGGCGGGCTCCAGGGAGGGGGCGTGGCCCGAGGGGGCGTGGTCCGGGGGGGCGTGGTCCGCTCTCAACGTCGACGCGCCCACCGCGGCCAACACAAACAGTGCCAGCACCGCTACCATCTGCATCACGAACCACATTGCGTTATAACATGTATACAGCCCCACCATTGAGCTTATTTACAAATTGGCGTTACACCATCCTGTCTCACTAAGAGGATGCAGGGGTCGAATAAAGAGTTATGCCGTATTTTAGGGAAAGTTGAGGAATATTCCCTGTCGATCAGTTTGGCTTTTGGAAAGGTAAAGGCGCCAGAGAGGCGGCTCTGACACTGTACTTGGAAATGGGCGCCTTGCTATTTGGGGAGCAAAATAACCGATGATGGTCGAAGTAGAGAGGATATAAAATGTAGACTGGCAATGGCAAGGAAAGCGTTTCTGAAGAGGAGAAATTTGTTAACATCGAGTATAGATATAAGTGTCAGGAAGTCGTTTCTGAAAGTATTTGTATGGAGTGTAGCCACGTATGGAAGTGACACGTGGATGATAAATAGTTTAGACAAGAAGAGAATAGAAGCTTTCGAAATGTGGTGCTACAGAAGGATGCTGAAGATTAGATGGGTAGATCACATAACTAATGAGGAGGTATTGAATAGAATTGGGGAGAGGAGGAGTTTGTGGCACAACTTGACAAGAAGAAGAGACCGGTTGGTAGGACATGTTCTGAGGCATCAAGAGATCATAAATTTAGCATTGGAGGGCAGCGTGGAGGGTAAAAATCGTAGAGGAAGACCAAGAGATGAATACACTAAACAGATTCAGAAGGATGTAGGTTGCAGTAGGTACTGGGAGATGAAGAAGCTTGCACAGGATAGAGTAGCATGCTGCATCAAACCAGTCTCAGGACTGAAGACCACAACAACAACAACAAGAAAATTGGAGTCATTTTCATAGAATTCGTCGACGTAAAATGGTTGGCAATGTATGAGGGGCGATCAAGAAGTTTCCGTTCATAGGCAGTACAATTCAGAATCAGTATGCCAATCAGGTAAAATCGCCGTGAGGACTGAGTCAATCACCCCACCAGCTTGAAAATAGGGATTTGGTAAAATACCGTGGCTTGCTGCTCATGCTCGTCCAACAGGTACTGCCGACCTTTCAAGGCCCTCAGGGACCAAAGGCGATCAATGGCAACTCGCTGTAAATGCATACAGCTTTAGCTGTGCCCTGCTTGAAACAGTCGTATCTTTTAAATACCTGGAACGAGCGTGTGAGGACTATGGTAGGCAACGCGAACGGTCGACTTAGGTTTACTGAGAGTATTTCAGGGAAGTGTGGCTCATCTGCAAAGGAGACCGCATATAGGATGCTAGTGCGACCTATTCTTTCGTTCGAGTGTTAGGGATCCGCACCGCTTTGTATTAAAGAAAGACATCGAAGCAATTCGGAGGCAGGTTGCTACAATTGTTAGCGGTAGGTTCAAGCAACTCGCAAGTGTTGCGGACATACTTCGAGAAATCAAAGGTAATCAGTGGAGGGAAGGTGACTTCCTTTTCGAGGATCACTATTGGGAAAATTTAGGGAACCGGTATTTGAAGCTGACTGCAGAACGATTCTACTATCACCAACATACATTCCGCGTAAGCACCACCTAGATAAGGGAAATCTGGTCTGGTACAGAGGCATACAGATAGTCGTTTTTTCCTTGCGCCGCCTGCGTGTGGAACTGGAAAGGAAACAAGTAGCAGTGGTACAGGGTACCCTCCGCCACGCACCGTACTGTGACTTGCGGAGTATGTATGTAGATGTAGATATAGATGCCTGATAATCTCATGGGGATATATCTACATCTACTTCTACATATATACTCCGCTAGACTCCGAGCGGCGTCTGGCGGAGGGCACAATTCGCGCCAAAGTCATATTTGCCCCCCCCCCCCCTTCCCAGCTTTGTTTCACTCGCGCATCGCGCTAGGGAAAAACTACTGTATGAACGCTTCAGTACGAGCTCTAATTTCCCTTATCTTTGAATGGTGATCATTCCGCGATTTGGAAGTTGGTGATAATAATATATGCTCTACATCTTCGGCGAACATCGGATTTCGGAACTTAGTGAGCACCTCCTTCCGTTTAGCGCGCCGTCTATCTGCAAGTGTGTCCCACTTCAAACTTTCTATGAGATTTGTAACGCTCTGGCGATGGCTAAATGTACCAGTCACGAATCTTGCCGCTCTTCTTTGGACCTTCTCAATCTCTTGAATGAGACCCAACTCGCAAGGGTCCCATACAGACGTACAATATTCTAAGACTGGACAAACTAACGTATTGTAAGCAATTTCCTTTGTTGAAGGACTGCATCGCTTCAGGATCGCAATCTAGAGTTCGCTTTGCCCGTTACTTGTGTAATCTGATCGCTCCATTTCAGATCATTTCGAATAGTCACACCCAGATACTTGACGGATGTTGCCGCTTCCAAAGACTGGGCATTTATTTTGTACTCGTACGTTAATGGGGATTTTCGCCTTGTTATACGCAGTAGGTTACACTTACTAATATTGAGAGATAACTGTCAGTCGTTACACCACGCATTTATTTTGTGCAAATCCTCACTGATTTGTTCACAACTTTGGTGTGATATTACTTTCCTGTAGACTACAGCATCATCGGCAAACAGTCTAATTCCGCTGTCAATACCATCAACCAGACCGTTTATGTAAATCGTAAAAAGCAGCGGACCTATTACGCTGCCCTGGGGTACACCTGATGTTACGCTTGTTTCTGTTGATGTCACCCCGTTCAGTACGACATACTGATCCCTGTCTGTTAGAAAACTTTCTATCCAACTGCATATGTCATTGGATAGACCGCAAGTGCGCGCTTTTTGTAGCAAGCGACAGTGCGGAACTGAGTCGAACGCCTTTCGGAAGTCGAGGAATATGGCACCAACCTGGGAGCCGGTATCTAGAGCAGCCTATTGTGTATCATGCACAAAGAGGGCCAGCTGTGTCTCGCATGACCGCTGTTTCCTAAAACCGTGCTGGTTTCTGCAGATGAGCTTCTCAGAGTGTAGAAAGGTTGTTATATCTGAACACAAATTATGTTCCATGTTTCTACAACAAATCGATGTCAGTGAAATTGGCCGGTAATTATGTGCATCCGATTTTCTACCCTTTTTATAGATTGCTATGATCTGGTCCTTCTTCCAGTCCCGTGGAACGTTCCGCTGTTCCAGTGATCTCTGCTAGATGGATAAGAATGGTGGTAGATTTGTAGCATAGTCAACATAAAATCTTACGGGGATACCGACTGGACCAGATGCCTTCCTGGCGTCTAAGCATCTCAACTGTTTTACAATCCCATAGTGCTCCAGTGCCTCCCATTTGAGTTGGCTATCTTCTGCGCGAAGAAGTCCGTTATCATGAAGCAGCACCAGCCCTTGTCGCATATTTCCCAAACGCTTCGCCTTAATTGCACACCGTAATTTGTCCAGCGTTGATGCAGACACCAGGTTCCTTGAGATCAATAAGGAATAGGCCTCGGAAATCAGACAACAGGGTGAGGAGATGGCTGGTCGTGAGCTTGAGCTTTCCACACCTGTTCCCTGGGGGTGCACCAGCTTTTGTCGTCTGCAACAATCTGCTCAAGGAAGATGTTCCTTCCAACACTGAAACGCTTCAGATTTTTCAGGGAAACAGCCATCTACTTTTCGTTGCCCATTCAACGTCTGGGGTATCCATTGGCTGCAGACCTTACGGAAGGTGCGAGATTCGGGCTGTAGGGTAGATGAGGAAGAACAGTTTTGTGAGATCCTCTCGGGGGCGCAGACTTGTCTGGGGCCTTGTCACGGAGAAGGAAAAATTTGTTGCGTTTTTGTGGCGACGAACACACTGAAGTCGTTTCTTCAATTTTCTAAGAGAGCACTCCGTCTTCAGGCCACAAGTGGCCCATCGGGTCCATCCGACTGCCGTGTCATCCTCAGCTGAGGATACGGATAGGAGGGGCGTGTGGTCAGCACACCGCTCTCCCGGTCGTTACGATGGTTTTCTGTGACCGGAGCCGCTACAATTCGGTCGTAGCTCCTTAATTGGCATCACGAGGCTGAGTGCACCCTGAAAAAAGACAACAGCACATGGCGGTCCAGATGGTCACCCATCCAAATGCCGGCCACACCCGACAGTGCTTAACTTCGCTGATCTGAGGAACTGGTGTATCCACTGCGGCAAGGCCGTTCCCCAAATTTCCTGAGAGAAGCGCAGTACAAGTCAGAGTTGATCGTTGCACCATAATGGAGGAATTCAAACCAAATAACGACTAGAAAGTCACAAAAGCTGGTCGCCAGGACATTACTGGCTGAATGTGCAACTCTGAACTTTTTCTTCGGAAGTGAGATGGTGCGGCGTCACTCCAGAGATTGCCGTTTTGTTTCCGGTTCGAAGTGATGAACCCATGTTTCATCGCCTTTGACGCTGTTCGACAAAAAATTGTCACAATCAGCCTCTCAACGTGCAAGTAATTCCACACAGATAGTTCTTCGTTGCTCGTTATGGTCTTCCGTTAGGCAGCGAGGAAGCGATCGGGCACACACGTCTGAGTAAACCAACTGGTGGACGAGTGTGTCAGCACTACGTACAGAGACGTACAGATGCGCACCGAGGTGTCTGATTGTGTTCCGCCGATCACCTCAGGTGAGAGTGTCCGCACGTTGCAGGAGTCACAGCTGCGTACGGCCGGCCGGCCTGCGGGAGATGGGACAGGTTTGCGCGACCTCGTTGCCACGATGACACACGATGGCTCAACGACTCACCGTGCTTTTGTTCACTACCAGGCGTCCGTAAATATTCTGCAGGCGCCTACGAATAACTGCGATGCTCTGGTTTTTCGCCAAAAGGAAATCGTTGCAGCTGTCTGCTTGGAATGCGCCTCTCTTACAGACGCCATTTTGAAGGCTATGTGTAGCGCTGCCACCTACCGGAACTTCATGAAACTATAGGAGCTGGAGCGGGAATATTCCACGATGTCCCAGAACAAATTTCACATTTTTCCAACCGAAAGTGGTTGAGAAAAGTATGTGTTGCAAAGCTTATTGTACGCCCCTTGTAATGTGGATAAAGACGAGAAATTCCGACGTCTACAAAGAAATAGATAGTATCACTAAAACTGTACGGAATAGGAGCTTGAAATTATTTATTCTATGGCCAATTTGTTGCACGGGCAGCCAAAGACTCATAAAAGACTGCTCAACACGATTAATTTGAAGGTCGAAATCAGCTGGTTAGAAGAAAGTGGCGAAGATCTAAAAGACGTAAACATCAGCAAAGAAATCACTATCTAGCCTGTAGAACACTGGTGACGAAGTAGAGATTCATGGTGAAGCTTCAACAGAAAACTGACAAGAAATCCTCTGAAGAACGGAAGGAAAAACATAATGCGTTCATAAAGAGATAAGAAGGTGGAACTCAAGCTAACTACCAGTTCTACATTCGCTTCTTAACTAGTTAAAATTAAGAAAGGTAAAAGAATTGGGACAACAGAGCCACGTAATAACTGGAATACAAATGAAATGATGCCCTAGTTCACATTCGCAGAAAACCAGAGGAAATACCATATGCGTATATGAATTTGGCTGCATATGAGCTTCGCTTTCTACCACGACGCTGAAATGTTTCGAAGAAACTTTTGGAGAGTGGACGAAAGTCTACAGCGTCCGTCCGAGCATTAGCGCGTGTTCATTAGCGGTTCCGCTGCTTCGAAGGAGGCCGGATGTCCGGTGGACTTGGGCCCAGAGGAGGTGAAGTGGTGCCTTCTGCAGCCGTAGTGCCTGGCAAACATAGAACGCGAGAGAAGTCGAGCGACATTGGAAGATGCACGGAAACAGGCGGAGCTGTGGTAGAAGACGAGTACTCGATCACTGATCGCCATTTGAAGCACTTGTTTGTTTGTGAAAATGTTTATCTAAGTGTGGCAGCTTTATAAGCGATTTCTTTCACATCTTTACCAGAAATTCATGTTCCACAAGATAGTGCGTACTCATGTTTACTTTACATATGTTGGTTCAAAAATGGCTCTGAGCACTATAGGACTTAACATCTGAGGTCATCAGTCCCCTAGAACTTAGAACTACTTAAACCTAGCTAACCTAAGGACATCACGCACATCCATGCCCGAGGCAGGATTCGAACCTGCGACCGTAGCGGTCGCGTGGTTCCAAACTGAAGCGCCTAGAACCGCTCGGCCACTCCGGCCGGCCTACAGATGTTGTATAAACATTTCTGTATAATATGTGCTCCTTAGGAACGAACTTTCGGAGTTATCAGATGTAAGTGTTTAAAACAACTGGTGTCCTCTATCAATCTGAAACATTAAATGAGATGGCTATTTTAAGGTGACTCTGTACATATTGAGTAAATATGAAGTACTGTCACTGTTTATCTTGTTTGCAGCCAAGTCATCATCATTGGAAACAAGTGATTTTACATATATCGCACTCGTTAACGAATATTAATAAACCATCAGACAAATTTTATGTAAAACAGTACCTTTAAGAGCCGGCCGGAGTGGCCGAGCGGTTAAAGGCACTACAGTCTGGAACCGCACGACCGCTACGGTCGCAGGTTCGAATCCTGCCTCGGGCGTGGATGTGTGTGATGTCCTTAGGTTAGTTAGGTTTAAGTAGTTCTAAGTTCTAGGGGACTTATGACCACAGCAGTTGAGTCCCATAGTGCTCAGAGCCATTTGCACCAAGTACTTTTAAGTCGTTCTGAGAGGTTCCTATTTTACTTGCATGTTCATGAGCATGCTATAAGTACCTAAAATTCTCCAGCCGTTTGTATAGAACTCAATGTTAGGTCTGTTGCTCACAATTCCCCTACTGACACATATCTCATTTTTAATAGACTCATTATTTACAGAGCCTACGATGTACAAAGCTGAAACATGGTAACACACACCACACGCTTTTCCGTTGCGACCAAACCTTGTCTCTAAATGATCTGTCGGAAACGTATCGATTAACAAGCATTTGCAACGGCTAGAAAAGCTTAAGTAACTTCCGTCTATTGTTGTTTTTTGATACTGAGACGCACACGTCTAGAAATACATTTAACTGTAACTAATCTCAAACGCTGTCTATGTCCCTAGTACAAACGCTACTCGCTTATCTTTATACAGGGTGATTGAGCTGCCCCTACAAATGGATTTATGTAACCTGCAACACCATTAAATACCACACGCACACGCCGAAAGCGTGAAGCCCACAACTGCAGCCTATGCAGTCAGAACCTGCCGTATTCTACGGGATTATTTATTTATTTATTTATTTTTGGCTCTGGGCAGCAAAGACCCTACAGACAACAGTCTACGTTTCTAGTATTTGAAAGCTTTTGACAATGTTGACTGGAATACTCTGTTTCAAATTCTAAAGGTGGCAGGGGTAAAATACAGGGAGCGAAAGGCTATTTACAATTTGTACAGAAACCAGATGGCAGTTATAAGAGTCGAGGGACATGAAAGGGAAGCAGTGGTTGGGAAGTGAGTGAGACAGGGTTGTAGCCTCTCCCGATGTTATTCAATCTGTATATTGAGCAAGTAGTAAAGGAAACAAAAGAAAAATTCGGAGTAGGAATTAAAATCCATGGAAAAGAAATAAAAACTTTGAGGTTCGCCGATGACATTGTAATTCTGTCAGAGACAGCAAAGGACTTGGAAGATCAGTTGAACGGAATGGACAGTGTCTTGAAAGGTGGATATTAGATGAACATCAACAAAAGCAAAACGAAGATAATGTTATGTAGTCGAATTAAGTTGGGTGATGCTGAGGGAATTAGATTAGAAAATGAGACACTTAAAGTAGTAAAGGAGTTTTGCTTTTTGGGGAGCAAAATAACTGATGATGGTCGAAGTAGAGAGGATATAAAATGTAGACTGGCAATGGCAAGGAAAGCGTTTCTGAAGAAGAGAAATTTGTTGACATCGAGTGTCAGGAAGTCGTTTCTGAAAGTATTTGTATGGAGTGTAGCCATGTATGGAAGTGAAACATGGACGATAAATAGTTTGGACAAGAAGAGAATAGAAGCTTTCGAAATGTGGTGCTACAGAAGAATGATGAAGATGGGTAGATCACATAACTAATGAGGAGGTATTGAATAAAATTGGGGAGAAGAGGAGTGTGTGGCACAACTTGACAAGAAGAAGGGACCGGTTGGTAGGACATGTTCTGAGGCATCAAGGGATCACAAGTTTAGCATTGGAGGGCAGCGTGGATGGTAAAAATCGTAGAGGGAGACCAAGAGATGAATACAATAAGCAGATTCAGAAGGATGTAGGTTGCAGTAAGTACTGGGAGATGAAGAAGCTTGCACAGGATAGAGTAGCATGGGGAGATGCATCAAACCAGTCTCATGACTGAAGACCAAAACAACAATAATGTACTATTGACTTTCCTGAACATTTTGGTATATAATACATTAAGATCAGACAATTGTGAGACCTTCAAATAATATTTTGAATGTTGGCGTGTGACTGTCAAATTTTGCGGCTACGCATATACTGCCACTGTTGGGCAGCAATATCTTGGGAACAACTCAGTGTAGAAGGCTTGAATTGCTTTGTTTTGTGCCTACTGCTACGTCTCCGAAGTTGGCATTACGAATAAACAAGTCAGTCCTTTGTTTCTGATACTAGTTTTTGTTGAAAGTAATGTGATTTTTGGCTATTTTTGTAGTAAGCTTACTTCTATTGCTTTTTATACGTAAATAAAATGAGTAAGCGTAAAAGTAACTTCAAGAAACGCAAATTTATAGGTAACAGCTGTGTGAGACTTTTTTTCATCGAATATCAACCGATGAAAAGCCATGTCATGCTTTGTGTCCACCTCCACCAAACACTTCGTGTAAAACTGAATTTTCTGGCACCCTTCATGAATTTACACTTAAACATTCCTTTTCTTTGGCAGTAATGGAGGCAATCAAACCTATTTACAGAGACTTGGAAAATCCTGATCTACTAAACAAGTGTTCATATGGGAAGACCCTGAATGTGAATGAGTCCTTCAATAATGTTGTGTGGTGCCGTGTGCCTAAAAATGTATTTGTTGGCCTTATGACTCTAAAGTTAGCATTGTCTGATGCTATAATAACTGTTAAGGTTCTGGAGAAGTTAGGGGTAAGATTTGGACAGAACACAGCTAAAGGACTGTGGGAACTGGATTAGCTTCATGTACGTGAAGCAGAGTTAGCTGCTCAGCAAATGACAAAAGAAGCTAGAAAGAAAAGGAGCAGGCAAGCACTGGGCTGTTGTGACACTGAAGAAGACACAGACTACGGGCCAGGGCAATTCTAGTGCATAAGAGACGCAGAAATGTAAGTCTGTACAAGAATGTGTAATAAAATTTTTTAAACCTCAAAATCTCTAAATTACATTTCTGCAATAAATGACCCGTTTTCTATAAAGTACTGATGGTAGAGACAGGCCATTTTCACAGCATTCCAAGTGTGAGATTCAACACATATGGAACTAGAATAATTAAAACGGCCTGAGTTGTTTTGTTTTTGTGTTCATTTATTTACAAAATTCTGTCAAAAAAATTGAATGTTTGAAAAAGAAAGATAACGTGCCCCACAATGCAATTTTATTAATAATTCTAGTTCAGTGTATCTAGGAAGGTGCATTCAATAATTATCGAAAATTGTAAGCTGGTGTCTTAAAAAGTCTCCAAGATAATGTGTCACAAAATTCGATAATTTATCATTGGCGGCATAGGTCATACAATGTCCCCTTAACACAATACGAGGTGCGGCTAGAAAAAAACCGGACTGATGCTGGAAAAAACATTTATTTACAATTATTTACAATTTCATGTTATCTCCTTCAATGTACTCTCCTCCTCGGTCTCTACACCGCTCCATACGAATTTTCCACTGTTCATAGCAATGCTGCAAATCATTTTCGGTAAGTCCATACATTACTTCCGTCGCTTTTTCTTTTACTGCTTCAACAGTCTCAAATCTAGTTCCTTTCAAAGCTGACTTGACTTTAGGGAAAAGAAAAAAGTCACAGGGGGCCAAATCAGGTGAGTAGGGTGGATGATCTAAGATAGGAATGTTGTGTTTTGCCAAAAACGTCTTCACTGACAACGCACTGTGAGCTGGGGCATTGTCTTGGTGAAGGATCCATGACTTTTTTCTCCACAAATCGTTCCGTTTTCTCCGTACTCGCTCACGTAGGGTAGCCAGGACGCTAATGTAGTAATGCTGATTCACTGTTTGTCCCTCTGGTACCCAATCAATGTGCACAAACCCTTTGATGTCAAAAAAAAAAAAAAAAAAAAAAAAAAAAAAAAAACAATCATCATTGCCTTGAATTTCGATTTTGACATTCGTGCTTTTTTTTGTCGTGGAGAACCAGGAGTTTTCCAATGCATCGATTGGCGTTTAGTTTCTGGATCGTAAGTAAAAAACCACGATTCATCGCAAGTAATAACATTTTGTAAGAAGGTGGGATCACTTTCAATGTTTTCCAGGATGTCAGAACAAATCATTCTTCGGCGTTCCTTCTGTTCAATTGTGAGACACTTTGGAACCATTTTTGAACACACTTTGTTCATGTTGAAACTTTCCTTGTCAACTCCTGTTAACTCAGACACTGCTCTGATTGTTAAACGGCGATCTTGTCGAACAAGTTTACCGATTTTTTCAATGTTTGCATCAGTTTTTGCTGACAATGGTCTGCCAGTGCGAGTGTCATCACTGGTGTCTTCGCGGCCATCTTTAAATCGTTTAAACCACTCAAACACTTGTGTTCGCGATAAACAATCATCGCCGTACACTTGTTGTAACATTACAAACGTTTCACTTGCAGATTTTCCTAGTTTGAAACAAAATTTGATGTTAACACGCTGTTCTTTCTGTACACTCAACATTTTCCGACGCACAGACAAAACGTCAACTACTTAAAACAGACGCCACGGGCAGACTGAGTGCAGGAGGCAGATGAAACTCGAGCAGTAGGCGGAGCGAGAGTCACGTGACAGGCCACGCGACTTTCAGCCTTATTGCATTCGTTTTATTGTTTCACCAGTACTAGTCCGGTTTTTTTCTAGCCACACCTCGTATAACACTGCGGGGCCGACGAACGCAATGCTTGCATCTTTTTTTTTCCTTGTAACACGATTCAAAGAACGCACAACAAAAAAAGATTTCGCTTCTCAGACGAACGAGTATAGCAGCCTTCTGCAGTCACGACATCTTCCAGATTTATAGATGACATGTCTTCGTCAGAGCGAACAATGTTCACAACGTAGTAATAGGAGGTGGTAGGAATAACCCACTTAGTTACAGGCCCATATCGTTAACGTCGATATGCAGTAGGATTTTGGAACATATATTGTGTTCGAACATTATGAATTACCTCGAAGAAAACGGTCTATTGACACACACTCAGCATGGATTTCGAAAACATCGTTCTTGTGAAACACAACAAACTCTTTATTCGTATGAAGTGTTGAGTGCTATTGACAAGGGATTTCAGATCGATTCCGTATTTCTCGATTTCCAGAACGCTTTTGACACTGTACCACACAAGCGGCTTGCAGTGAAATTGGAATATCTTCTCAGTTATGTGACTGGATTCGTGTTTTCCTTTCAGAGAGGTCACAGTTCGTAGTAACTGATGGAAAGTCATCGAGTAAAACGGAAGTGATTTCTGGCGTTCCCCAAGGTAGTGTTATAGGCCGTTTGCTTTCTGTATCTGTACAAATGATTTGGGAGACAATCTGAGCAGCCCTCTTAGGCTGCTTGCAGATGACGCTGTCGTTTATCGACTATTAAAGTCATCAGAGTATCAAAAGAAATTGTAACACGATTTAGAAAAGATATCTGTACGGTGTGAAAATTGGCAATTGACCCTAAATAACGAAAAGTGTGAGGTCATCCACATGAGTGCTAAAAGGAATCCGTTAAACTTCGGTTACACGATTAATCAGTCAAATCTGAAGGCCGTAAATTTAACTAAATACCTAGTAATTACAATTCCGAACAACTTAACTTGGAAAGAACACACTCAAAATTTGCGGAAGGTGAACCTAAGACAGTGTTTTATTGGCGGAACAGTTACAAAATTTTACGGATCTACTAAGGAGACTACCTCTTTTAGAATACTGCTGCGCGGTGTGCGATTCTTACCAGATAGGATTGACGGAGTACATCGAAAAAGTTCAAAGAACGTTCGCACGTTTTGTATTATCGCGAAATAGAGGAGAGAGTGTCACCGAAATGACACAGGATTTGGGGTGGACATCATTAAAACAAAGGAGTTTCTCGTTGCGGCAGAATCTTCTCACGAAATTTCAATCACCAACTTCCTCCTCTGAATGCGAAAATATTTTGTTGACACTGACCTACATAGGAAGACTATCACAATCATAAAATAAGGGAAATCAGAGCTGTTACGGAAATACACAGGTTTTGGTTCTTTCCGCGCGCTGTAGGGGATTGAAACACTAGAGAATTGTGAGGTGGTTCGATGAACCCTCTGCCAGACACTTAAATGTGATTTGCAAAGTACCCATGTAAATGAAGGTGTAGATGTGGATGTAAAACATGCTTTCTGCTCCTGCTGTGTTTTCGTTTGTTTTTCGGTGCTGCAACTCTCAAAACACTTCTGTCAGGCTTCGAATACGGTGACGCGTGCGTCGAAATCAGTGAATTTTGTGTTAAATTTGTTTCGCGTTTTTATTTTTTTGGGCAAGTGACCTGTAATTTTTCTTTGTACGCAATGACAGAGAAATCGAGAATCTTTCTAGATAACTCAATTGTGGTGCAGTACCATTGGATGAATTTTTTTCCTTCGATGATGACTTGAGTTGGGCGCCGATCGTGACAGACCAACGCATGTTGGAGATCGTCCAGACCTCAACACATCGATCAGTGTAGACGAGTACGAACGGATTTGGCAATGAAATCAAAATTGCGGATTCTGTTGCCACCACATTGTAAATGCGAAACATCATATCTCAGATTTGCATTGCAGTAGCGAGATGAAAATCTTTCGACTAAATCAAACAATTTGTCGGACCTTCGACGCTGAGGAGACACTACAAAAAACAATAACAGATTTTTCTGCCCGCCCTGTATACCCACGGGTAGCAGGAAGTATGTATACATACCCTGACTTGTCTTAGCGGTAACAAATTACGCACACAAACTTTGCTCGTGACCGGCCTATTAATTAATGAAAGTCATATAAAAATTCCTACTTTAGTTCCTAAGATTAAGTTTCACATACAGACAGAAATTGTAGCAGGGAACTTTAATCTACAATATGTATAGAAGGTAAAATTGCTATATCGTAATAACATTTCGCGTGTACTGTTTAACGCGGAAAAAAAATTCCTTTCCCCTCGACTTCGTGTTAAACGTTTTTTCCATAAGTGTCGTGTGACTAGGGACTCCCATCGGGTAGACCGTCCGCCAGGTGCAGGTCCTTCGGTTTGGCGCCACTTCGGCGACTTGCGCGTCGATGGGGATGAAATGATGATGATTAGGACAACCCAACACCCAGTCCCTGAGCGGAGAAAATCTCCGATCCAGCGGGGAATCGAACCTACGCCCTTAGGATTGACATTCTGTCGCGCGGACCACTCAGCTACCGGAGGCGGACGTTTTTTTGCCATATAGGAAATGAACTAAATGTTTTGAAGTGAAGTGAATAGATCGCTGGGGAATGAAGAAGCGATGACATGTAATGATGCCAGTGCAAACCTTCCACATATGCAAGTCTGCAATGTAATGAGTATGTAGCCAGTTGAAAATTTGCTCCAGACCGGGACTCAGACAAGGGGAGGGATTCAAACCCTGAGCTTCTGTTTATTGTGAGAAGTGTCCTTAATCTTATTCTTTATTATTATTACTAGCTGACAAACCCGGCATCGCGCGGATATTCGTCTTGCCAATTTTCCATTGCAAACTAAAAAAATATTGTGTTTATAGTGTAATATAAAAAAAATTTCATTTCTATATATTCGTGAAAACATCTTTGAAATTACGAAACACTCCTACAAAGACCTCTGGCAGTTTTGCACCCTGGGCAACTCCTCCTCGTGGTTCTATTGACAGCTGTTGTTTTCGCTTACAGCCCTTTATCCCTTGCAGTTAAAGGCGGCCAAAAGCTCTGCCACTTATTAGGGATTTCTTTAGGTCAGGTCGACTCGACTGTAGGAGTGTCTTAGTAGTACAGAATAAATGTATTAAAACTTCATGCGTGATCGGCATTTTTTCATGCGTCTCAGTGTGTATGACGTCATGTCTCTCGAACTATGTATGGTACAATGATATATTTATGTAGTTACATCCAGCGGCATATGTGGGTAGAGTCAGCGAAATATGTTGCGAATAAAGTTAGTAGGAAGTAAGTAATAAATTTTTAAACGTCATTCACGATGCGGCAGTTTTTCACGCATGTTATTGTTCACGACATCATACTTCCTGAACTGTGATAGGGAGGTTGTTAATAAGGTTAAAATGGCTCTGAGGTCATCAGTCCCCTAGAACTTAGAACTACTTAAACCTAACTAACCTAAGGGCAACACACACATCCATGCCCGAGGCAGGATTCGAACCTGCGACTGTAGCGGTCGCGCGGTTCAAGACTGTAGCGCCTAGAACCGCTCGGCCACCACGGCCGGCTGTTAATAAGGGATAATAAGGGATATGTCTACCGTGTTTGGTTGATATCGGTCCAATGGTTTAGGACGAGATGTGGAACATAAGCACATACATACATCCATTTTTATAATATGTACAATATGGACTATTATTATTGATATTAGGTTGGGGAGCTCTTTCCCCCGGTTCAGATCCCCTTTACACTCGCCAAAAAAGATCATCGGTTCGAGTTTAGTATTTCGAACTGATTCTCTTGTCGGAATTTTTCCTTGCAGACTGAATCAGTAGGAAGGAAAAAATCTCTGAGAACTAAAGATCTTCTGCGAAAGTAATCCTCCTTGGGCCGAAGATTCTCGTTGGAATTCGCTCTTTCGTGCCATTTTCGATTCTTTGGTTTGCAGCATAGATTTTTTGCATATCTTGGATTTTGAGATTCTCTTGGGAAAATAAATTTGTAGGAGTTTTAGTGCCCTTCCAATATTATCAACTTCGTGTTTTTCACTTTTGAGGTGTGTAAAGAAGGTGGATTGGTTGTAAATGCTATTGTTTGCAGAGGTAGTGATGAAGGCAATAAAGCCGAAATAAGCTTATACAGGGTGTCCCATTTATCTTGACCACCCTAATGAACTGTTTGTCCAGGTGGAAATTACAAAATGTTTCAAGCAAATGTTCTTTAGCCGTCAGGGGGACATCAATCAGCATGATTGCCTTCGTTGTAGCTTTGTTTTTCACAAAGATATGAACAGCGGTATGATTTTTTTTTTTGAATGGCACCCTGTATTTTTTATTCGGTAATTCATTTCCTCTCCTAAAGACGTATTAAAAATGTATCACAGTGAACTACTCACTGAAACACAAATTTATTAATTACATAACACAACACTGAGCCTGGGATGACAAACTCGTCCACTTGCAGGAGTTGTCAGAAAACAAATGAGAACCAAGTAAAAACATAACACAAAATTGACTTTGACTCTCCTGTACCACTGCCCAGGAGTAGAACATTCAAAGGTGCTCAAAGTGGTGACCCTGGACACCGGTACACTGGTACACTCGTTGAATGAAAGAATTATTTACTGCTTCCAGTGTTGCCTGCTGAAGAGAATTACAAGCAAGCACGATACGTTCCTGCATGTCCTCTGGAGTTGTTGAAATATAGCGATAGGCAACGTCTTTAATGCATCCCCAAAGAAGAAAGTCCGGAGGATTTAATTCTGGAGACCTAGCAGGCCAAGTAACTGTTTCTCTTCGATCAATCCATCTGGCAGGATACCTTCGGTTCAGAACACGATGTGCACGCAAGGCATTATGTGCTGGACATCCATCGTGTTGATACCACATAAGCATTCTGCTTCTTTGCGGCACTTCATCCAGAAGAGGAGGAAGAATTCGTCTGAGGAAGTGAGGAATTTGGCATACGCTGTGCCGTTTATACTACCACTGATGAAAAAAGTCCAATAATTGTAGTACCGAGCATCCCACACCAGACGTTAACTCTCCACTGACGCTGATGTTCCACCTGTCTAAGCCATTGTGGGTTGCCGCTGGATCAATAATGCATGGTTCTTGAATTTATCTGTTTTTTCTTTTTTTCGAGAAGGAACGAGGAACGTTCATCCATAAATAGAACATTGGAGAAGAAGTTCGGGTTGGCGAGGATTTGATGCTGTGCCCACTGACAGAACTGTACAAGAATCTGGAAATCATTCCCATGCAATTCTTGGTTCAAATGGCTCTGAGCACTATGCTACTTAACTTCTGAGGTCATCAGTCGCCTAGAACTTAGAACAAATTAAACCTAACTTACCTAAGGACATGACACACATCCATGCCCGAGGCAGGATTCGAACCTGCGACCGTAGCGGTCGCTCGGTTCCAGACTGTAGCGCCTAGAACCGCACGGCCATGCAATTCTTGATTTAGGTGTACGTGGTAAGGATGGGACCGGTGACATGTAAGAGAACGATGTACACTGGTTTTAGGGATTCGAATGTCGCGTTCGCGTTCAAGCTGTCGTGTGCTCAAATGTGGATTCATAGCATAGCGTGAACAGTAACTTCGGCAGCTTCGTCTGTGCGAGTGCTACGACGATTGCGTTTTCGTGGGTTGAAACTTCCCGTCTCCTGACGCGCCGCCACAAGACGAGAAAACATCTGTTGGGAAGGTGGATTCTTGTCAGGATATCGCTCTCTGTACAGTTCCGCTGCCTGCGTAGCATTTCGCCTACCTTCAACAACAACAATAAAAGAAACGTCATGTCGATGCAGTTTGTAGGAAGGACAGCCTTTACTGTACGTCTACACAACAGTATTTAAAGGGACTAAACTACTGTACTAAATATGCCCGTGTATAAGAAAATAGAATTGCAATTACTGTTCTGCTAACTTACATTCTCCATAGATGAGTAGCATTTTTACCTTCTCTTCGTTGGTGTACATTCTACTCACACAACTCTTCAGCTGACGATGGTTGATGGAATGACGGGTTTGAATTCTACTTATGTTTGCATTTGTCCTCTGTCAATGTGAGCAAGTGGATGTGTTCCATTACCCTGACTACCTGCACTAAGCGCTGGGAGCGTCAACGTCAGTGTCGTGTAATTAATAACGTTGCGTTTCAGTGAATGGTGCACTGTTACACATTTTTGAATAGGTCTTTGGGAGAGGAGATGAATTACCGAATAAAAAATGCAGTGTGCCATTTAAAAAGGTCATACCGCTGTCCATATCTTTGTAAAACACAAAGCTACAACGAAGGCAATCATGCTGATTGATGTCCCCCTGACGCGTGAAGAACATTTGCTTGAAACGATTTTGTAATTTGCATCTGGACACAGTTATTTAGGATGGTGAAGATAAATAGGACACCCTGTATATATATCCTGGGAGCGCGGTTCCTATTCGCATTTATCCGGTTTTATCAACTTTAATTCGCCTATTTTCTTGTAGTATAATATTTGTCTTCTAGATGCGTTTTGCATTTTATATTAAAGGCATCTTCAGTAGATGATGTCTGGAAACTACAGTTTCGATTTACTTGTAGACTCAAAACAGTTTAAAATACAATTTTTTAAATGACTAAAATGGAACTTACTGTTACTCGCCTGCCTTGCGAAAACTTGCGTTTCCTTTCAACTGGTCATAGAATAGAGGGCGTGTTTCCAACCCACAAGAGAAGTCGGTGCATCTGGTGGAAGTGAGCTACCAGACCTGTGACCGGATGAGAACGGGTGGGGGGGGGGGGGGGGGCAGGTACCATTGCTGAGATTAGCAGATAAACTACACACTCGTTTGGCACGCTAAACGATTCCTAGGGGGACTCAGCGGGATGGAGAGAGTAACTAGTACGGGATGTGAGTTGAGATAAATGAAGACGAAAGCGAAGAAGAGTTGTGGAAAATACGGAAAGCTACAATGCGTGAAATGAAATAATTCTGTTTTGTTGGATGCAAAAAGCGAGTGACGCAGCAAAGAAAGCTATCTCAGTATATAAAAGAAAATGTCCTGACTGGCTGATTCATCATCACCCAGCCCAAACCGCTGCGGATAGAAACTTGAAACTTTGTTTCTCGGTCCAAAATAAGTAAATACATGTTTCGGCATTTTAGAAAATTTAGCCCCTATGGGGCGGAATAGTGGCAGCTACATCTACGAAAAACGCTATTTGACTTCTCGTTTAAAAATTTAAAAAATACATGTTTCAGTTCAATGGTTCAAATGGCTCTGAGCACTATGGGACTCAACTACTGAGGTCATAAGTCCCCTAGAGCTTAGAACTACTTAAACCTAACTAACCTAAGGACAACACACACATCCATGCCCGAGGCAGGATTCGAACCTGCGACCGTAGCGGTCGCGCGGTTCCAGACTGTAGCGCCAGAACCGCTCGGCCACCAGCGGCCGGCCATGTTTCAGTGTTTTTGGAAATCAGAAGTCTAAGGGGGTGAAATAGGGGATGAAATTTTTTATGAAAACATTTCAGTATGAAAGCATGTTTGAAACTAAATCTCTGAAAAATTGTATCTGGCTTCTCGGCTGGAAATAAAAATTATGCTTTTTGGGAATACAACCCCTAAGGGAGTGAAGTAGGGGATCAAAATTTTTATGAAAATATTTCGTCATATTAAACCACCTTTAGAGCTAAATCTATGAAAACTGGTATTTGACTTTCAAAGAAATATGTGTTAGGGGTGAAAGCTCCTATGGTAATGTCACCACTAGAACTCAAAAGGCAGGACTGACGAAAACTTGTGACTCCAGCCACTAGAATCGATTTTTGGTCAGAAGTGCATTATTTGATGTTTCCATCTGTGAACAACACAAAAATACGATTAAAGAAAAAAAAACAAAAAAAAAAAAACAACTTGCATATCATACCATTTACCGAATGAAGCAGCGGGCTATAATCTAGTCTGCAGTAAAAGGAAAACATTGTAATTCTATTGAGTATTGACACAACATTAAGGAAGAAGTTTCTGGAGCTATGCGCTGGGACACAGTACCGCGTGGAAGGGAACTATATAAATAGTGTCGTGTGACTAGGGCCTCCCGTCGGGTACACCGTTCGCCTGGTGTAAATTCGATTTGACGCCACTTCGGCGACTTGCTCGTCGATGGGGATGAAATGATGATGATTAGGGCAACACAACACCCAGTCCCTCAGCGGAGAAAATCTCCGGCCCAGCCGGGAATCGAACCCGGGCCCCTAGGATTGACATTCTGTCGCGCTGACCACTCAGCTACCGGGGGCGGACGGAAGGGAACTGGGACCCTGAGATGGTAGAGGGAAACTGGAAACTTCGGAAGCACAGATGAGGTGACGCACTGCTGACGGAAACCAGACCGCGGGACTTATTTTCGCCAATTCTGTTTCGGGCGGGACACCCATCTCCAGAAGCTTACTCTCTGCAACAATTTCACGTGTGTAGTCATTTACGCTCCTAATTAAATCGTAGCACCACACAAACATGTCGTTCTACATAAAAGTATGATATAGGACTTGTGATGTTACACTCTATATGGTTGATAGACTTCAGAAAAGAAAAGAGTGGTTAGGGTAATTCAGTTATATGAAGCCACTGAAACCAGAAGTAATTTATAAATAAACGATTAATTTTTTTATTGATTTCTTGAGCGAGGAGAGAACTCGGACACCACTAATTGCCTCGCGGGATTAGCCGAGCGGTCTAGGGCGTTGCAGTCATGGACTGTGCGGCTGGTCCCGGTGGAGGTTCGAGTCCTCCCTCGGGCATGGATGTGTGTGTTTGTCCTTATGATGATTTAGGTTACGTAGTGTGTAAGCTTGGGGACTGATGACCTTAGCAGTTAAGTCCCATAAGATTTCACACACATTTGAACATTTTGAACCTCTGATTGACCACTAGATGTCACTAGCCGTGGACCCGCCAGTACGTGTAAAAGGAGGCACGGAGTATTGCGTTGGCAGTAGAGAAGCGGAGTGGGTAGGTCCGTCAGTACATGAGGTCTGCCCGGTCTCGATTTAGATATGAGTTTCTCTTCGTGCTTCCACTTCACAGTCACATAACCAACAGTCGACAGCTGTACAAGGGTTGAAATGCACCTCATGGATTCGTTACTCGCGTGACAACTGTGAGTAGCCTACGTTCCAAGTCACAGTGCTTTGCTGTGAGGTGCCTCAAAAGCGGTAAAGTCCTCTTTCGTTCTAACAATCTCCGAAACAAATGTTTTTCTCACCGAAAAGGGCAGCTGATACACTGCTGTCAAAGTTGTCGTTTTCGATCGACATCACGTCCCACCTGAATGAACTGAACTTGAAACTTCAGCCAAAGGCTGACCTCCGGTGCGATATCTATAAGATGAGCAAAAGATTTCGGATAGAGCTATCGTTGTTTGGAACACAATTGGAAGGAGAAAACTTCTCTCGTTGTCATTTCAGTCGCCAAAGATGTCAGTTTTGATTTTCCGAAAAATTTATTCGTGACTTCAAGAAGCATTTTTTCGAATGATTTTCCGATCTTGACAGAACTGAGGGTGATATTCCTCTCTGAATGGTTGTGACTTTGATGATGTGACTGTCGAGCTACAGCTGGAGCTCACTGTTCAGCAAGGAAATGACTTGTTGAAAGAGAAGCACAGGGAATGAAAACTACTTGAATATTGTCGCTGCTTACCTGATGCCGAATTTCTGAAACTGAAATTTGTCGCTGTTACAGCATCAGTGTTTGAAATAGCTTATGCCTGTGAGCAACCATTTTCAAGAGTAAAGCATAGTGAACGAGATTGACTGATGGACATTTGAAAGCAATTCTGTTGATTATATCCAGCAACTCCAAACCAAACATTGATAATATTGTGAAAGCCAAACGTCAGTGTCACAAATCTCACCAATCTGTTTTGCTGTTTCGTTTGTGTGTTTCGGATATGTAACTCTCTTTGCTAACATCGCCTTCTTTGATAACTTTTCTAGTAAGAAATTAGGTTAGCTGTCGTTTTTTATGCGTTGCTTGCCACTCAGCCATGATTAACTCGGAATGCTGAACTTTGTTCCTCGTTTTTTACCCCAGAGCTTTAGTAATGACTTTCAAGTATTGCACAGAATGAAGACGCGGCCTGCGCCCATCATTTGTCACTTATGCTACCCACTGTGAAGAAAGTTTGGTGACCTCTGTTGTATCTATTAATACTAGGGCTACTCGAAAAGTAAGTTCCGATTTATCGCGAAATGGGAACCACCTTGAAAATCAGAAATATTTTATCTGCAACAGTTATCTACAGCTTCCAGCCACTGCTCTACATAGCCACCACTCCGACTTAAAGATTTGTCGTAACGTTGTACCAACTTTCCAATACCCTCATCATAGAAGGCAGCCGCCTTTACTTCCCGCCAATTCTCTACGCTCATCTATAGCTCGTCGTCTGTGCGAAAGTGTTGTCTTCATAGCCAGAAGTTAATGTGAGCAGAGACGAAACACAGAGGCAGCCAATTACGGGCTGTAGTGCGGGTGGTCAAACACATGCCATAGAAAACGCTGCAGGAGCATTTTCATTGCCCCTGCAGATCGCAGCTGAGATTTGTCACGAAGTAGGAACCGTATGACAGTTCTGTAATGTGGGCTGCATAATATCAGGCGGAATCTCCCACCAGGCCCTTATACTTGGCGGGAGGCACTATTTTCTACACATCTTTCTGTGCTCCCCATGCGCTCAGAACTGAAAAGAGCGAAGTGATGCAACCGACAGGCATACTAGAGACACTGTCGAACACATATGTGCAAAGCTTTATTAGATTTTCACAGTGGTTTGCATTTCTTGACGTATCGGAACTTACTTCCCGAATATCCCGCGTATTTTGGTTCTCACTGCCGAACGCTGTCTTGTCATGCTGGTGCCCCGGCACAGCAACTAGTTTTTGAGTGAATGGTTGCCGTGCGCTACACAGATTACAGGTGGTAATCCATCGAGTATAAAATAATTGCTGCTTTGTTCATGTTCCCACTTATGACAAATTACCACTCGCAGATGCCTAGTATTATATTGCAGTGATTTGTCACTCATTAACATAGAAGGGCTAAAATAACCAGTTTCAGGCTGTACTGGTTTGTTTCATCTCCAGTTTGAGCTGACTATTACAACCGCTCAAAATAACCGGTTACGGAAATCAACGATTTTCTGTTTTTTATCGCCATTAGTTCAAAAAATAAACGAACAAAGATTGAGAAATGCTAAGACTCGCTTATACTTTTCCATTGTACGTTCCAAGGTGCTTAGAATCAAAGTATCAAATAAAAAAGTAAATATTAAAAAAATTAGTCCATCTCCTGTTCGCCCCTTTCTCGAAAAATAGTGAGGGTTTGGATGATGTAAAAAAAATTCCCCAGTATTGTATTACTGATTCTAAGTCTTTTAAATCCATGCTCAAAAAGCATATTGTAGTTGAGGCTCATATCACTATTTGGACTACACGAATAGTCAGTGCTAAATAGTGAAAACTGAGGTTGGAGAACTTTATTTGCCGTGTAGGCAGATGCAGCAAATCAGCTACTTTCTATGTTTTTGGAAACTACGAATGAATTGTGAAGTTTTTAATTTCTGCATTTACATATATACTCCACTATTCACCAAGTGGTGTGTGACTGAGGACACTATTCACGCCAAAGTCTTATTCCTCCCCCCCCCCCCCCCCCCCCGCCTCTGTTCCACTCGCGGATCGCGCGAGGGAAAAACGACTGTCTGAACGCCTCAGTACGAGCTCTAATTTCCCTTATCTTTGAATGGTGATTATTGCGCGATATGAAAGTTGGTGGTAATAATCTATGCTCTACATCCTCCGCGTAGATTGTATTTCGGAATTGTGAGCAGCCCCTACCGTTTAGTGCGTCGTCTATCTGCAAATGTGTCCCACTTCAAACTTTCTATGAGATTTGCAACGCTCTCACGATGGCTAAATGTACCAGTCACGAATCTTGCCGCTCTTCTTTGGACCTTCTCAATCTCCTGAATCAGTTCCAACTGGTAAGGGTCCCATGCAGTCGAACAATAAGACCGGACGAACTAACGTATTGTAAGCAATTTCCTTTGCTGAAGGACTGCATCGCTTCAGGATTCTACCAATAAACCGCAATCCAGAGTTCGCCTTACCCGTTACTTGTGTGATCTGATTATTTCATTTGAGATCATTTCGAACAGTCACACCTAGATACTTGACGGATGTTGCCGCTTCCAAAGGCTGGGCATTTATTTTGTACTCGTACATTAATGGGGATTTTCGCCTTGTTATACGCAGTAGGTTACACTTACTAATATTGAGAGATAACTGCCAGTCATTACACCACGCATTTATTTTCTTCAAATCGTCATTGATATGTTCACAACTTTCGTCTGATACTACTTTCCTGTAGACTACAGCATCATCGGCAAACAGTCTAATGCCACTGTCAATACCATCAAGCAGATCGTTTATGTAAATCGCAAAAAGCAGCGGAACTATTACAATGCTCCGGGGCACACCTGATGTTACACTTGTTTCTGTTGAAGTCTCCCCATTCAGGACGACATACTGCTCTCTGTCTATTAGAAAACTTTATATCCAACCGCATATGTCATCGGATAGACCGTAAGCGCGTACTTTTTGGAGCAAGCGACAGTGCGGAACTGAGTCGAACGCCTTTAGAAAGTCGAGAAATACGGCATCAAGCTGAGAGCCGCTACCTAGAGCCCGTTGTATATCACGCACATGCATAATTTGTTGCTATTGCCATCAGTTCCTTCCTCTATACTTATTTGATAGAACTGAGAGACAAATAAGTGTTGTGTGAAGTGTGTAGCATTCTTTTTCTTTAATTATTTCGAATGAATAGCCTGTTTTTAGGCAAATATAAATCTCTACTTTTTAGTAGGAATTTGAGTACAATTGATTTTGAACAAAACAAGAAATGAACAATTTAGATAGTAGACAAAACATAGCATTTACCGGGGACAAATACATGACAACCACGGCCTATCAGCCCGGAAGTTTTAAGTGAAGACATGACAATAGTTATAATTTCAATAATGAGTTAATCCAGGGGCCAATGTTTGTGGTACAATCTGTTCATAAATACTTGTTTTACAATGCGTTGATCCGTAAGTTGAGTCCTTTCACGAATATCGTTCAAAGACAATACCGACCTTTCAGAATCTACAGACCTACGTACAAAACTCATTTCGTGAATTTTTTTAGCACCACTGTTATGGCAAATTGATATATCGGTTTTATACCCATTTGTCGGTAAAAAAAATAAAGGCACCTGTTGTAAATGAACCAAACAAGTACAAAACAATACCGATTAATCATAACTAAAATAGCGGTATCGGTTTTGACGGATCGGTTTTTCCCATCCCTAACACAATAGTTCGTAGGGGGGCGGGGGAGGGGCTAGACCTAGAGATAGTCTATTTTTAATATTTTGGAAGACGAATGGGGACTTGTAAGTTGTCATATAAATGATGATTACCTGACTATGTCTCTTTTAGTGGAGGTGATTTCAGAATCAAACACGATTGTTCGTATTACAGAAGTTTATTCGCGCAGATCGCGAAATTAAATCGCCATCTTTAGATCATTTGTATAGAGAAAATTTTTACGGGGCCAATCCATTCCGTCGGCTGTTCACATTGATTGGACACAACTGTAATGTATGTAAAGGTACGATTATCGAAAATTCTAACAACAGACCATCATAAAATATATGTATACCTGCAAAGGTATTCTAAGAAAGCTTTATAATATTGAGAGGTGATAATACCAGCTATGTCTACCACAAGTCAAGCCAGTAGAGGATATTGTGCTTACATTAAGGATTTTTACGCCGAACCACAGTAGAACCTTCATACTCACTTACGCAGGACCTTATTGTGTGTCACGTTAAACCTAGACCTCGACCTACGCTGCAAACAATGGAACTCTTCGTTTATACTACACCGAGTGAGGTGGCGCAGTGGTTAGCACACTGGACTCGCATTCGGGAGGACGACGGTTCAAACCCGCGTTCGGCCATCCTGATTTATGTTCCCCGAGATTCCCCTAAACCGCTCAAGGCAAATGCCGGGATGGTTTCTTTGAAAGGGCACGGCTGATTTCGTTCCTCACCCTTCCCTAATCCGAGCTTGTGCTCCGTCTCTAATGACCTCGCTGTCGACGGCACGTTAAACACTAATCTGCTTCTCCTCCATTTCTTCTACGTCACACGAGGTAAAGATAGTACAGTTTATGAAATGGTAACATTTCTTGTAACTTTTATTATTTTACATATGCTACGAAATTGAGATTTTATTGATATTAATGCGATTTGATATCTGGTACTGTAAGCTTTGTAATGCTTCTTTATCTACTGCATTTATAGCTTTTTTATATATTTTTATCTGTTCCATAATAATACGTGATATTACGCTGGAAGGTGCTGCAATAGATTTAGATAAAACTACATGCCCCCTCTGGTGTTTATATCTCCCCTCAGTCTCTTTTTAAGTTTAAAGACGGAATTTGGTCCGAAACTTTTGGATGATGAGTCAATACGTAACACTCATCGTAAGCTAGACCATGACTGAGATAAGAGACTTAATACATCGGACCTTGACCTAGACCTCGAGCTACTCAGCACGCATCAGCTGATAATTAAAAATACATTATTATACGAGACTATGCCCGCGTGTAGTAAAATCACACAACACTGTTTTCATCCTGTATTTTTAATTTCTATATACTAAGTGTTTGTTATTGCACCGTTAATAGTTTACCACTTTATGTATCTGGTAACGATGACCACAACACGATGTAAGGTACAGCAATAATAGTTTTGTAATAATTTTTGATGTATATATTTGGAAAACAAGGTCTCTCATCCTTTTATATGTATATAATTCTTTATATTATATTTCGTAGACATAATCTTATGTTATAAAAGACTGGTGCCGTCAACGATGTATTCCGTTGACTGCCTCATAACCGTTTCTTGTCAGATGTCAACGAAAACGTAAACTGAAAACATTTTACGCACGTATTATGTATTTTATTTGTAACTATTTGCGCTGTTTTCACAGCTATTGTCTTATTGTATGATGAGAGACGGTCCTATCGAGCGTCTCAGTAAGGTATATTTACTTTGAATTTGTACGCATTTTATGTTGGTTTGACATTAGAATTTTCCATTACTGCGCCTTTATTTACAATACAGTTGTGTCCATTTAATGTGAAAAGTTGACGAAATTGATTGGCCCTGTACAAAATTTTTCTATACAAACGATCTTAAGTTGGTGATTTAATTTCGCTGAAACTAGTACTCATCGTGCACTGTTATGCCCTCTGGGCGAATAAACTTGTCTGATAAGAAGAACAACCGTGTTTACTCATAAAAATGTTCCTGTTCCAACCCTGTTAAAATTTCGTTCATGCCGTAAATGGAGAAATTCACTGACAAAAATGACTCTGACTAAGGAGAGATCCTTATGGTCAGGTACCTGGGGATAGGACTAGTATTATGTATTAGCGTTTCTGCCCCACTTTTCCCAACATGAAATTTTTGGACAAACGGGTGAAAAAAACCGACGAAATACCATGAAATATCTATCAAAATAAGCTCTTTCTTTTTAATGTGAACCACAGTTTGTGAAGCAAAAACAAAGATTTTGCACAGAAAAAAGAGCAAAACGATTTCCAACGGATGTTCTGGACTACTTTTTCCCCAACTCATCAAAATCTTCAAATCCAAACAAAAATCAGCAGTAAATCAAAGGAAAACCCGTATGAAAAGAAGATTTTTACCAAAAAGAGAGTTTTTCATAAAAATGATGAAAAAACAATGTTAATGGAGGAAAAATTACACAGTTTCTAATATGTTTTATCTTGCTTCACAATTGGAGTTTCGTCATCATTATCATCATCATTGGCTGCTGACCTTTCTCAATTTTTTGTCAACACCAATAGAATTCATCTCATATTCTCCTTCTTCTATGAATTTAAAGGTTATCTCACACCATCTATCCATCGCCCCAATCCATTTATCTCGATCATTACCAAACATGGATTTGAGTCACCTATCTATTAACTCAAATCTTCTGTCCTGATCATTTGAAACATTTGTACGTCTTCATCTACCATCATCGTCTCACCATCTATCATCATCTTCTCATCATCTGTCATCATCTTTTCATCATCTTTTCCGAGCTCATTTACAAAGAGGAAATTTTCAATAGAATAATTTTTTCTTCATCGCCCAAATGTTGTGTGAGTCATCAAAACCCAACTATTTCACACAGATTTTGTCACCTTTCTTCCTCAAGGCTTTCGCAACGAACACACATTAGGTTGGTTAGTTTCCTGTAGTATCTGTTCGTAAAAATTTCCTTTCACTTCTTCACCATCCAAGTCTTTCCTCTTGTACGTAACTCAATTAGAAAGAACGATTATCAAAAATTTCTGTTGAAGACTTGGGTTGTAACCTTTTTCTAAAATTTCCTTAAGTTTGCTGATCCTCACCTTAGCGTTCACCTTAGATTTGACATCATCAATGTAAATTGTCTTCAACAAGTATTTCTCCTTCTCTTGCTCACATCCTTTGTCTTCATCTTTACCACTGAATGCACTGTGTTGTACTCATGAACCAACTTCAGTCCATTTATACTTACGCAGAAGAGCAAACTTTTCCCACATTTTTCCTTCAGTGTTCTGTCGAATCTTTCAACGACGAGTGCCTTCATCTCACTAAATGCTGAGTAACGGTTCATGCCGCGTTTCTAAATCATCTCACGAAATTATTTCCTCAACAACTCTCTTCCATTATTGTCTGTAGATTTCTCGGTGTCCTCTCCTGCAGCAGTTTTTCAAAGGCATCAACCACATTTATGCGTATTTTATAATTAACTGGCATCGATGACATTCTACAAATGCTTGTGTGCTTTGTTCTTCGAGATTTTCTCGTTCCAATTGTCGATTTATAGTAGATCTGCTTACCATAGATCGTCTTTACCAAGAGAAATAATATATCTTCCTTTAAAAAATTTTCTAATTGATTTATGTAATTCGTTGATGATTTCTTCAGAAGTGTCTACAATTTTTTCACCAAATTTTATCTTCTTTGTGTTGCGTACTATACAAAGACCTTCAGTCCTTTGTCTTCTATTTTTTGCTGTCGTTCGTTGAGGATGACGTGTCTCAGTAATTTTTTTGTGCTTCAGGCACCAGATATGACTGTCTCGAAGGAGTGGATCGATCATTTATAGCGGAAAAAAAATCACGACTAATGCAGTTTTCATAAGGATGTGTTGATACCTGTAATAAGACGATTTACGTTAGTATCTAGCACATTAACCCTATCTAACGCATGCATCATCTTTCTGTGGTAATCGTCCATGGTACCACCAGAGAGCACGTCTTTTATGAAAATATGTGCGAATGTTGACATAGTTACTGAACTGTGTGAGAATACTCGTAGATTCGGTCTTCGTGTTAAGATTTTGTACACTCCTGGAAATGGAAAAAAGAACACATTGACACCGGTGTGTCAGACCCACCATACTTGCTCCGGACACTGCGAGAGGGCTGTACAAGCAATGATCACACGCACGGCACAGCGGACACACCAGGAACCGCGGTGTTGGCCGTCGAATGGCGCTAGCTGCGCAGCATTTGTGCACCGCCGCCGTCAGTGTCAGCCAGTTTGCCGTGGCATACGGAGCTCCATCGCAGTCTTTAACACTGGTAGCATGCCGCGACAGCGTGGATGTGAACGGTATGTGCAGTTGACGGACTTTGAGCGAGGGCGTATAGTGGGCATGCGGGAGGCCGGGTGGACGTACCGCCGAATTGCTCAACACGTGGGGCATGAGGTCTCCACAGTACATCGATGTTGTCGCCAGTGGTCGGCGGAAGGTGCACGTGCCCGTCGACCTGGGACCGGACGGCAGCGACGCACGGATGCACGCCAAGACCATAGGATCCTACGCAGTGCCGTAGGGGACCGCACCGCCACTTCCCAGCAAATTAGGGACACTGTTGCTCCTGGGGTATTGGCGAGGACCATTCGCAACCGTCTCCATGAAGCTGGGCTACGGTCCCGCACACCGTTAGGCCGTCTTCCGCTCACGCCCCAACATCGTGCAGCCCGCCTCCAGTGGTGTCGCGACAGGCGTGAATGGAGGGACGAATGGAGACGTGTCGTCTTCAGCGATGAGAGTCGCTTCTGCCTTGGTGCGAATGATGGTCGTATGCGTGTTTGGCGCCGTGCAGGTGAGCGCCACAATCAGGACTGCATACGACCGAGGCACACAGGGCCAACACCCGGCATCATGGTGTGGGGAGCGATCTCCTACACTGGCCGTACACCACTGGTGATCGTCGAGGGGACACTGAATAGTGCACGGTACATCCAAACCGTCATCGAACCCATCGTTCTACCATTCCTAGACCGGCAAGGGAACTTGCTGTTCCAACAGGACAATGCACGTCCGCATGTATCCCGTGCCACCCAACGTGCTCTAGAAGGTGTAAGTCAACTACCCTGGCCAGCAAGATCTCCGGATCTGTCCCCCATTGAGCATGTTTGGGACTGGATGAAGCGTCGTCTCACGCGGTCTGCACGTCCGGCACGAACGCTGGTCCAACTGAGGCGCCAGGTGGACATGGCATGGCAAGCCGTTCCACAGGACTACATCCAGCATCTCTACGATCGTCTCCATGGGAGAATAGCAGCCTGCATTGCTGCGAAAGGTGGATATACACTGTACTAGTGCCGACATTGTGCATGCTCTGTTGCCTGTGTCTATGTGCCTGTGGTTCTGTCAGTGTGATCATGTGATGTATCTGACGCCAGGAATGTGTCAATGAAGTTTCCCCTTCCTGGGACAATGAATTCACGGTGTTCTTATTTCAATTTCCAGGAGTGTATGTGATGTGGAACGAGTCACTTCACAGGACACGTATAAATGATTAGTGTTAACCTCAATGAACACACTTAAAAAAATTATGTGATGTTGGAGAAATGTTGAAAATGTTGACATTGAGTCATTCTGAGCCATGGACAACAGTAATGAGTAATGGACGTTACTTTTCCCTCTAGTGTTGTAGTCATGGGCATCACTATTCTTCTTAAATTGTGATTGATTATTTGTGATGAATTTCACTAGCGAATATTTATATATTGCTAAGATGCAGTTAAGATTCTCAACTCCTTGAAGAGGTAGCTACATAGCGACCGCTGATGAACACTACATATTATTCTTACTGCTAGCTTTTGTGTACTCAACTTTTTTTCTGAGTGATGAGTTACTCCAGAAAATTATTCTATAAGATGCAAAATATGTCAGGAAGTTAATTCGTTTCTTTCCAAGACTAGCAGGTACACAAAGAGAAAAAGTAGCCGAACTTAATTGTTTGAGACGCACGATAATATATGACTTGCAGTTCAGGTTTTCACGGATACGTATGCCAAAAAATTGGGAACATTCTACTGTAGTTACTGGCTCCTGCTCAAGTACTGCATTAATCATTGCTATAAAGGACGGAACACAGTGTGTTTTCTCAAAATTTAAGGAGAGTAAAATTTCAGGGAACCCCTTAATTATTTTTTTGTAAAACAGCATAAACAATTTTTTCTGTTTGCATTCTCTTTAAAGGGATTTATCACAACACTAGTATCGACTAGAAAGCGTACCAACTCTGCCTGATGAATTTTTAGTGGGAGGTCATTCACGTACACAGGGTGATTCCGTGATGATGATACAAACTTTCAGGGACAATGGAGAACGATAAATATGTCAATTTTGAGGTAATGGTCCCTGTTCCAGACGCGACTGAGCCAAAAGTTGTAAGCGAAAAAGGTTCTGAAACCTCTTACAGTGGGATACATGTACTGGCTAAGATTTTAGGGAAAGCAATGGTGTCATAAGAAGAAAAAAATGTGCAGTAAACATGTGGTTTGAATTGCGTTCGTTAAGAGACATGAGCATTTGATCGTATCGTCTTCGCTACTATGACTCGGGGATGGCGATCTTTTTTTTTTTTTTTTTTTTTTTTTGACGCCAGTTTAAACTGTTAAAGCAGCCTAAAGTAAGATGTTTCTGAAATAGCAGATTTCCGGTAATAAATGTAGCAGTTAACAAGGAATGAAAAACTTTGACTCTCTCAGTTTGAAGATACGTTGTCAAATGGTTCAAATGGCTCTGAGCACTATGGGACTTAACACCTGAGGTAATCAGTCCCCTAGAACTCAGAACTACTTAAACCTAACTAACCTAAGGACATCAC
Source organism: Schistocerca nitens (assembly GCF_023898315.1). Lineage (NCBI taxonomy): Eukaryota > Metazoa > Arthropoda > Insecta > Orthoptera > Acrididae > Schistocerca > Schistocerca nitens. The sequence goes on along the minus strand of NC_064623.1, from coordinate 218,405,450 downwards.
ACACATCCATGCCCGACGTACGATTCGAACCTGCGACCGTAGCAGTCGCGCGGTTCCGGACTGAAGCGCCTAGAACCACTCGGTTACAGCGGCCGGTGATACCTTGCCAGAAAAGAAGGCGCTACATCGAAAAATAATTAACGTAAATGAAATTTCGGGAATTCATTTGTTACTGAAAGTGTGAGCTGAGCCATTGCAAATATAAAATGCTGGCACATTAATAACCGGTTTGAGCGCCAGAATGTTGAATGCAAGCATGCAAACGTGCATGCATTGAGTTGTACAGGTGCCGGATGTCAGTCTGTGGGATGTAGTTCCACGTCTGTCGCACTTGGTCGGCCAATAGAGAGACGGTTGAAGCTGGTTGTGGATGACGCAGGAGCTGTTGTCCAACGATGTCCCGTATGTGCTCGGTTGGAGACAGATCTGGTGATCGAGTAGGCCAAGGCAACATGTCGACACTCTGTAGAGGACGTTGGATTACAACAGTGGCGTATCTGGGCGAGCGTTATCGTGTTGGAAAACACCCCCTGGAATCATAGCATGTAAGCTTTCACGGCCGGCGTGTTCATTAATTAAAACTTCCGGGCTGAAATGCCATCTAAGCGCTCTATATTAGCGGGACCTCCAGCGCCTAGCAGCCAGTCGCCAACTCACCTCAGAAGATGTTGCCCGCAGTAGGCAGCGAAACGTCAGGAAGGAGAAGCAGTTTTATATATTGACCACTGCAATTCAGCCCGAAAGTTTTAATTAATGACCCCGTGGAATGTTGTTCGTGAATGGCAACACGACGGGTCGGACACCAGATTGACGCAAGAATTTGCAGTCAGAGTGCGTGGGATAACCTCGACAGTGCTCGTGGTGCCTCACCCCAGACCGTAACTCCAGGTCGAGGTGCAGTTTGTTCAGCGTACAGGCAGGGTGCTTACAGGCCCCCAACTGGTCTCCTTCTGGCCAACACACGGCCTTCACTGGCACCGAGGCAGAAGCAGCTGTCATCAGGAAGCACAACACTCTTAAAGGTGTTCTTCACTAACATGAACTCATCACGTCTAATCCCAAAGGTAATTAACGCTCACCACATTTGCAACGCATATTTAAAACAAATATGGTTTCCAGCGTCATGGTGGCGCTACCGACGCCACTCTTATGTGACTGGTGCGAAATTGTAATAGACATCATCTTCTAGGTGTAGGAAGTCGCCTAGCAACTTTACGTCACGCAATTCCTTCTTGGTGTTGTGGTCTTCTACCGCCAGTGTACATAGAATCAAAGTATTAAATGAAATAGGCAAATGAAAGGAAACTTAGTCCGTTCACCTTTAAAGGTGATAAGTTTCACCAGGTGCGACGTAGTCGCGTCTATTAACAGTGATCCAATACTGTCAAATGTTTTTATGCCAGTCTTTGACCACAATATGAATTCTTTTGACGATGACTGGTTTCAGTCAGTAATGACTATCCTCCGATCTACAATACAAAAATATATACACCTAGTGAGCGGTGTGTCTTTCAACACAATACAGCATTACGTATCACAATATACTACCATACAGTCAGGGAAATGTACAGATAAAATATGGTAAAACGTATCTTTTCTACACCATTTCCTACACAGGGCAGAGAAGGGTCGCGCTCTCGACTTGTTGGAGGGGTTGGAGATTTACAAGGCCAAAAAGAATCAGCCCACTAGGGTACACAACGCCTACTTTGCTTTGTTTGATAACGTACTACGATAACCAAATAATGCCTCTCACATTTATAACTAGCCTTGCTTGATGATTTATGTGGAGAACGGTAGGCAATTCCATACATTCGTCGCTGTAATCCAGTAACTGATTATGTCCTATCTATTGATAAATTGTATGGCCAGACCAGATAATTTTATTTGTTGACTGCTAATACGTTTTTTAAACTTTTTCTGTGGGAGACATTTCACGATGTATGTACAGCCCTCTAGTGGCTAAGTTCTTACGATCGGTGCGCCCCTACATAACGTCCTGGCGGCCGACCTAACAGAGGGCGCTGATCATTACTCTGTCTTTTCTTCAGCTCTCATAGAGACATTTTATCTTTCATAAGTAATTTATAGGTTGCTACAGGCAACATATTGTGTATATTAATTTTTGACCGTAAATTCACCATAAAAGTGTGAGACCTATTATCTTTATATGTTTCCTATTAATAATTTTATATGGGTAACTGTATTCGTCTTTTACTGTATCACAATTGGTTTCTCTAATAGTTAACAGTATTTAAAAGTCTGCTACACGTATTTTAACAAACGTGTTTTTGATCAGATTATGTTTCTTACGTACATGATGACGACATCTAAGCCCACAGTAGCGACATCTATGTAGTATGTAGGAAAACATATTTCTTGTAGCTACTGTTCTTCAGTCGCCAGTTGCAAAAATGACTATGTGGACGATGTGGGCTATTCTACACCTTATTTTAGATCTATGTGACGATGCTGTGCTGAGTATATTTATATGTTTTGACGATGCCATTACGGCCTTATCACTTTAGGACATGGTGTAGAAAAGGTACGTTTTACCGTATTTTATCTGTGCATTTCCCTGGTTGTATGATAGTATATTGTGATACGCAATGCTGTATTGTGTTGAAAGACACACTCCTCACTAGGTGTATATATTTTTGTATTGTAGATCTGAGGATGGTCATTACTGACTGAAACCGGTCATTGTCAAAAGAATTGATATTGTAATCAAAGACTGGAATAAAAAACATTGAAGGTGATAAGTGGTTGAATACTACAAAAAAATCACCAGTATTCTCTTATTGATTCTTATTTCTGAAACTGTGCTCAAAAATAATGTTGTAATAGTGGACCATACCACTTTTTGGGCATAGTGAATAATCAGTGGTAAAGGATGCAAACTGAGGTTGAAGAATTCTACCATATAAGTTAAGTTTGTCCGTTTTCAAGGGCTACAATCAGATAAAGTCATATTATGTAGACAGCTAGTATCTGTTTTTATTTCATCCTATGAATGAATTGTTGCTAAGCTTTTAATTTCTTACTGTTACTATAATTTCCTTCCTCTTTTATTATTTTATAGAAATGGCAGACAAATCTCTAATCTATTAAAGCAAATGAAGGATTGTGCTTAATTGCTACGTCGTATCATAAAAATACCTCCAGACCAGGGTTGGTGCCACTCTGCAATCCATCGCATTTCGAGCGACGACAGCGAGAAACCACCATATAAAGCAGTCTCGCACACGGCGCTTTCACTCGCGACACACAGCAACAGGGACGTTATTGTCTCAGCACTCGTGCACGAGTTCCTGTGCCACGTGTCTGGTGGTGTTGTTGTTGACAGAGTACTTATCGCTTTTCTCGTCTTATACAATAACGCAATATTTCAAACCTATTCAAGTTTTACGAATAAAAATTACTCCTTTCTTTTAAAATATGTGTTTTTAAAAAAGAGAAACTTTACCACGGCTGCTATGGCTAATTGATATTTCGGTTTTTTCACTCGGTTGTTAGTAAAAAATAGAAAAAATACCTGTTATAACCGAGACCAAATAAATAAAGGAAAATACCGTTTATTCAGAACTAAAATACCGGTATCAATTTTAATCGCTGCTATGGAACACATCTCTTCCACTGAAGAAGTGCCCGTAGCTCTTAGGATACGAATTTTAGAGCCCATATTTACTCTACATATTTTGCTTATTTTGGTACATACTACCTCCTCCAAAAATACGGAAACCAAAGTGTTTGCATTAGAAGAGATGTGTTTCACAGTATGAAACATGAAGAAGTGCCTATACCTCTTAAGGAGTGCATGTCAGAGCCCACGCTTACGGGATGTTTTTCATGTGTGGTCCATACTACCACCTCTCGAAGTTTGCTACCCTAAAATCTTAGCAACAACAGTATCGGTACACGTATTACACTGTTAGAGCTATTGGAATTATTTCCGCATAAAACAGTCAGCTGTCGTTTCTGGACCAGGATGCCTTACTTCAGACTGATACGTTTACCCTTGTCGATCATCCACGAAAGCTTGTAATATGATCACGGAAACATCCTGTGTAAGGAGTAGGAGTGGACCCAAAATTGAAACCTGTCAGACCACATTTGTGATTTCTCCCCAGTGACTCTTCATTTTTAACTTTCCAACAAGGCATGCACTCGTCTGAACTGTTGGCCGCTCCAGAAATTTGCAACGAACGCGATCTATTGTCGCACAATTTACATCTACATCTACATCTACATCCATACTCCGCAAGCCACCTGACGGTGTGTGGCGGAGGGTACCTTGAGTACCTCTATCGGTTCTCCCTTCTATTCCAGTCTCGTATTCTTTGTGGAAAGAAGGATTGTCGGTATGCTTCTGTGTGGATTCTAATCTCTCTGATTTTATCCTCATGGTCTCTTCGCGAGATATACGTAGGAGGGAGCAATATACTGCTTGACTCTTCGGTGAAGGTATGTTCTCGAAACTTCAACAAAAGCCCGTACCGAGCTACTGAGCGTCTCCCCTCCAGAGTCTTCCACTGGAGTTTATCTGTCATCTCCGTAACGCTTTCGCGATTACTAAATGATCCTGTAACGAAGCGGGCTGCTCTCCGTTGGATCTTCTCTATCTCTTCTACCAACCCTATCTGGTACGGATCCCACACTGCTGAGCAGTATTCAAGCAGTGGGCGAACAAACGTACTGTAACCTACTTCCTTTGTTTTCGGATTGCATTTCCTTAGGATTCTTTCAATGAATCTCAGTCTGGCATCTGCTTTACTGACGATCAACTTTATATGATCATTCCATTTTAAATCACTCCTAATGCGTACTCCCAGATAATTTATGGAATTGCTTCCACTTGCTGACCTGCTATATTGTAGGTAAATGATAAGGGATCTTTCTTTCTATGTATTCGCAGCATATTACACTTGTCTACATTGAGATTGCCATTCCCTGCACCATGCGTCAATTCTCTGCAGATGCTCCTGCATTTCAGTACAATTTTCCATTGTTACAACCTCTCGATATACCACAGCATCATCCGCAAAAAGCCTCAGTGAACTTCCGATGTCATCCACAAGGTCATTTATGTATATTGTGAATAGCAACGGTCCTACGACACTCCCCTACGGCACACCTGAAATCACTCTTACTTCGGAGGACTTTTCTCCATTGAGAATGACATGCTGCGTTCTGTTATCTAGGAACTGTTCAATCCAATCACACAATTGATCTGATAGTCCATATGCTCTTACTTCGTTCATTAAACGACTGTGGGGAACTGTATCGAACAAAAGATTATTGCTCGCAGGCATAGACTGTCAGTCGACCGAAGAACCGGTGAGGCGCGCCTATCGTGTAGGCAGCGCCGCCTTACCTCTTGGCGTTGAAGACGCGAGCGGCCGGGAGACGGATGGGACGCCGTGTGCGGCGTGTCGCTGAGCTGAGCTGAGCTGCGACCTGCTTCTGCGCGAGCAGACTCACGTCTGAGCGCAGGCGGGCGCGCTCTTAACAAGTGTCTGCCGCGCTCCCCTCCAGGACTGGCCGACTTCCTCCCAGCTGGGCGCCACCGGACCGCAACCGCTTCCAGCTCCACTCTCCGAACGTACGTTTACACGGGCCACACGTTACGGCAATATGGCCGCTATGGCGTCGCCGTCAACATTGCTGCGATGTGTCTGCGGCTCGGCCGGATAACGGTCTTGACGCTGCAGAACTTGCAGGCAGCTCTCGATGTATTATCGATGGGTTGCCGGTGTTGTGTAAGGTGGTCGTGTCATTTTGATTTTTATATGTCATCGATATGCCAGTCAGAGAAAGAGAGAGCAAATTACGCTTCGACCATAGATACTAGTAGACTGGCCTTGCTGTGCAGAAGCTATAGGGCCGGTGTGGCTCCAACATAAACCACGGGACTGTTGGCAAAACGTGGCGGGATTTCAAATCAGCGGTCTGCCATCCTATGTTTGTATCGTATTTTACCCACATTTATCAATTGACTGCCAAACGCTTCCAACAAAAATTACTTTTTTTATTTGCGAAAAATTATGTCAGAACTACATTTGACCTGGATTTGTTCTCAGTACCATTTATAAAATCTAACAAATACATTGAACGCTCCTCTGGTGGGCAGCGGGACGAAATGACTATAAACTATCAATTAAAGTAAAATTTCTTTAAAATTCTTTTAAATAATAAGAGTGGGCTCGTGTCAAAACTTTAAACATTGGATTCGCCGCATTTTGAGCTCTAGTCACTTATAAAAGAAAATGGGATATGGGAATTATGTCAACTATAGGTGCCAAAATCGTCGACTTTAGGAGCAGGTCCATTTTAGAGTATCAATTTTAGGTGCACTTCAAAGGTTCAGTTCCTATTATTTTTACAAAAGTTTAAACTATCAGTTAAAAAAAAGATATTTTAGATGAAAGGTGAGACTTTGAAGTTACAGAAAATAATTTTAGAGCCTACATTTATTTAATAGTATTAGAAGGTAGAAAAAAATTCTCATCATGTGTCGACTATAGGTGCTCTTACCTTATTATAATCTCACTTGTATATACAAAAAGGCGCGTATGTGCAGATTGGCTTAAAGTTTTTCCGTTTCAGGGCCTGTATCCAAAGCTGCCGTCGGTTTTCATCCTTAGGGAACCTATGAGTAGGAACGAGAAACAGTTATACTTACTTCTGTAAAGGAATTAGCGCAGATACTTTCCAAAATGTAATATGAGTCTGACTTTACAGGCATCACTTTCAACACTTTAATTTACGTCATACTCTATTTCAAGTGTAAAAAACTTATAAAAGTCACTTCAGCAGATTTCAATAAAGGCATCTGCACTATCATAGAAACACTTACACGTGAAATGTAATGCCATTTCCCCCGACAAAACGCTGAGTACAGCCATAAGCGCAACGCAAAACAACCATGTTTTGCCAACACTCACGTGACTTTAGCCCAGAGATGTTAGAGCCACGAAAACGACGTCAGGGCCAGTCTATTATATTTATGGTCGAAGACGTTACGTTACTGTTATACAATCTTTGGTCTTACCACAGCACAGTCTTTGCCTCTACTCAGTCTGATACATTCTTAGCGAAAGTGTGGTATGTCATGGACGTATTCTCGCATTCACTAGTGCTGTGTTGACGTGTGATTGTATCTCTTAGATAAAGAATACGTTAAAGAACAGCAAGGATGAGTATGATGTATATATTGAAATATGAAAGAATTTTTTTTTTTTTTGGTCTTCAGTTTTCTCACTGGTTTGGTGCTGCCGCCACGAATTCCTGTGCTAACCTCTTCATCTCATACTAGCATTTGCGACCTACTTCCTCAATTATTTGCTGGATGTATTGCAATCTCTGTCATCCCCTACAGTTTTTGCCCTCTACAGCTCTCTTTAGTACCATGTAAGTCATTCCCTCATGTCTTAACAGACGTCCTATCATCCTGTCCTTCTTGTCAGCGTTTTCTACGTATTGCTTTCCTCCACGATTTCGCGCAGAACCTCCTCATTCCTTACCTTATCAGTTCACGTAATTGCCAACATTCGTCTGTAGCACCACATTTCAAATGTTTAGATTCTCTTCTGTTCCAGTTTTCCCACCGTCCATGTTTCACTACCATACAATGCTGTACTCCAGACGTACGTTCTCAGAAATTTCTTCCTCAAACTAAGGTCGATATTTGATATTATTAGACTTCTATTGGCAAGGAATACCTTTTTTGCCATAGCTAGTCTGCGTTTGATGTCCTCCTTGCTCCGTCCGTCATGGGTTATTTTGCTGCCTAGGTAGCAGAATTCCTCAACCTCATCTACTTCGGGACCATCAATCCTGATGTTAAGTTTCTCGCTGTTCTCATTTCTGCTACTTCTCATTACTTTTATCTTTCTTCGATTTACTCTCAATCCATATTCTGCACTCATTAGACTGTTCATTCCATTCAGCAGATCATGCAATTCTTCTTCATTTTCACTCAGGATAGTAACGTCATCAGCGAATCGTATTATTGATACCCTTTCACTTTGAATTTCACTCTTGAACCTTTCTTTTATTTCCATCATTGCTTCTTCGTTATACAGATTGAACAGTAGAGGCGAAAGACTACATCCCTATCATACACCCCTTTTAATCTGAGCATTTCGTTGTTGGTCGTCCACTCTTATTACTCCCTGTTGGTTCTTGTACATATTGTATATTACCTGTCTCTCCCTATAGCTTACCCTTGTTTTTCTCAGAATTTCGTACATCTTGCATCATTTTACATTGTCGAATGCTTTTTCCAGGTCGAAAAATCCTACGAACGTGTCTTGATTTTTCTTTAGTCTTGCTTCCATTATTAACCGCAACGTCAGAATTGCCTCTCTCGTGCCTGTACCTTTTCTAAAGCCAAACTGATCGTCATCTAGCACATCCTCAATTTTCTTTTCCATTCTTCATTATATTATTCTTGTCAGCAACTTTCATGCATTAGCTGTAAGCTGATTGCGCGATAATTCTCGCATTTTTCTGCTCTTGCAGTCTTCGGAATTGTGTGGATGATATTTTTCCGAAAGTCAAATACTATGCCACCTGACTCATAAATTCTACACAGCAGCGTGAATAGTCGCAGTGTTGCCACTTCTGCCAATGATTTTAGAAATTCTGATGGAATGTCATCTATCCCTTCTGCATTATTTGATCTTAAGTCCTCCAAAGCTCTTTTAAATTCTGATTCTAATACCGGATCCCCTGTCTCTTCTAAATCGATTCCTGTTTCTTCTTCTATCGCATCAGACATATCTTCCCCCTCAGAAGCTTTCAATGTATTCTTTCCACCTATCCGCTCTCTCCTCTGCATTTAACAGCGGAGTTACTGTTGCACTCTTAATGTCACGGGCTTTTAATGTCACTGAAGGTTGTTTTGACCTACATGCTGAGTTTGTCCTTCCGACAATCATTTCTTTTTCGATTTCTTCGCATTTTTCATACAGCCATTTCGTCTTAGCTTCCCTGCACTTCCTATTTATTTCCTTCCTCAGCGACTTGTTTTTCTGTATTTTGAGTTGCCTGGAACATTTTTGTATTTCCTCCTTTCATCGATCAACTGAAGTATTTCTTCTTTTAGCCGTGGTATCTTCGCAGTTACCTTCTTTGTACCTATATTTTTCTTTCCAATTTCTGGGATCGCCATTTTTAGAAATGTCCATTCCCCTTCAACTGTCCCTTATTGCTGTATGTATAGCCTTAGATATCTTCAAGCGTATCTCTCGTTCCTTAGTACTTCCGTATCCCACTTCTTTGCGTATTGATTCTTCCTGACTAATGTATTAAACTTCAGCCTACTCTTCACGACCATCTGCTCCTGCTCCTAGGTACGCAAGTTACGTTACTGTTAAACAACCTTTGAGCTTACACCAGGTGGTTACAACTAAATTTTCCATATTTAGCGCGTTATAACACGGAAACTAATTACCGTACGAATACCAAGCATGGTAGAATTAATGTCAAGGACATGAGGAAGAGAAATCACGCAGAGTCAGTTCAGTTGACACGCTTTTAGAACGTTCTAAACGGGATACTAGCAGTAAAAGGCAGCCTGGGTGGCTGACTAGTCAGGTAAGGATATCATGTAGAACAAAGCGGGAATTATATCAAAATGTTAGGAGTAGACACAATCAGGCTACAGTAGCCCATTACAAACAGTACTGTAGGTTTTTTGGAAGGCAAAGAGTATGCGATATGCAAATAGAATAGCTAATTCACAGGATAAAGTTAAAACCATATGGGCAGTTGTGAAGCAAGTGTCTGGTCAGAAGCACAAAGTCGACGATATAAAGTGAGCTCCTAGTAAAAATATTTCTGTTACTGGTTAATCATATATACGTACAGTACTTAACAATCATTTTCTGAGCATTGCTGGTGAATTAAACGTGGGCTTTCCACGACAGTTTATTATCTATCTGAACACCAAGAAATTTGAACTGTTCAGTTTCACTAATCATATGCCCATTCTGTGAAATTAAAACGTCAGGTTTTGTTTAATTGTGTGTTAGAAACTGTAAAAACTGAGTCTTACTGTGATTTAGCGTTAGTTCACTTTCTACTAGCCGTGAACTGCACTATTTGAAACAGAGCCAATGTCGCACACAACATCCTATACTACCAAGCTAGTGTCATCAGCAAACAGAAATACTAGAGGGCCATATTGATAAAGTGACAATTATAGTAATTGATTAATGCTGAAATATTTGATTTGATGCAATTCTTGTGTGCCATTTACACACATAAGGAACAGGAGTGACCCTACAGTGATCCCTGGGGCACGCCCACTTGACCGTACCCCACTCAGACCCCACATCACAGCCATTCACAACACTGTGAATAATGACTTTTTGCTGTCTGTTGCTAAAGTAAGAGATGGACCAATTGTGAGCTACGCCCCGTATTCTGTAATGGTCCAACTTCAGGAGCAATATTTTGTGATCAACACAATCAAACGCCAGTACCTCACAGAGAAATGAGAATATAGCATTTTCATTTGTTAAACGACTTCTAAAGCCAAACTGTATATTTGATAATAAATCGTGTGATATAAAATGATCAATTATCCTTACATACATAATAATTTTAGCAAATACTAATGGCATAGAAATAGATTTAAAATTGTCTACATTTATCACTTTATCCCTTTTTATAAAGCGGCTTTACCACTGAGTACTTTAATCGTTCGGGAAACTGACCATTCCTAAAGGAGAAATTCCAAATGTGCCTAAATACAGGGCTAACGTGTGCAGCATGGTACTTTAATATTCTGCTAGACACCCCATCATATCGGTGAGAGTCTTCAGTGATTTAATTATTGATTCAATCTCTCTCTTGTCTGCATTTCAGAGGAGTATTTCAGACATCAATCTCGGAAAGGCATTTGCCAAGGGATGACTGATCACGGCACCTGGAGGTCATAATTGGAACTGGGACGGTGGCGCTGTGACGCATGGAGATAATCTACATCTACATCTACACGATTACTCTGCTATTCACAATAAAGTGCCTGACAGAGGGTTCAATGAACCACCTTCAAGCTGCCTCTCTACCGTTCCACTCTCGAACGGCGCGATGGAAAAACGAGCACTTAAATTTTTCTGTGCGAGCGCTGATTTCTCTTATTTTATCGTGATGATCATTTCTCCCTATGTAGGTGGGTGGCAACAGAATGTTTTAGCAATCGGAGGAGAAAACTGGTGATTGAAATTTCGTGAGAAGATCCCATCGCAATTAGAAACGCCTTTGTTTTAATGATTGCCACTCCACGTATCATGTCTGTGGCACTACCTCGCTATTGCGCGATAATACAAAACGAGCGGCCTTTCTTTGTACTATTTCGATGTCATCCGTCAGTCCCACCTGATGCGGATCCCACACCACACAGCAATACTCCAGAATAGGGCGGACAAGCGTGGTGTAGTAAGCAGTCTCTTTAGTAGACCTGTTGCACCTTCTAAGTGTTCTGCCAATGAATCGCAGTCTTTGGTTTGTGCTACCCACAGCACTGTCTATGTGATCGTTCCAATTTAGGTTATTTGTAATCGCAATCCCTAAGTATTTACTTGAATTGACAGCTTTCAGATTTGTGTGACTTATCGTGTAATCGAAATTTAGCGGATTTCTTTTAGTACTCCTGCGAATAACTTCATACTTTTCTTTATTCAGGGTCAATTGCCACTTTTCGCACCATACAGATATCTTGTATAAATCATTTTGCAATTCGTTTTGGCCATCTGATGATTTTACAAGACGGTAAATGACAGCATCATCTGCAAATAATCTAAGACGGCTACTCAGATTGTCCCCTGTGTCGTTAATATAGGTCAGGAACAATAGAGGGCACATAAAATTTCATTGGGGAACGCCGGATGTTACTTCTGTTTTACTCGATGTCTTTCCGTCTATTACTACGAACTGTGACCTTTCTGACAGGAAATCACGAATCCAGTTACACGACTGAGGCGATATTCCATAGGCACGCAGTTTGGCTAGAAGACGCTTGTGAGGAACGGTGTCGAAAGCCTTCTGAAAATCTAAAAATATGGAACAATTTGACATTTCCTGTCGATAGCACTCATTACTTCATGAGTATAAAGAGCTGGTTGTGTTCTGCAAGAGCGATATTTTCTGAATCCGTGCTGACTACGTGTCAATAAATTGTTTCCTTCGAGGTACTTCATAATGTTCGAACACAGTATATGTTCCAAAACCCTACAGCAAATGGACGTTAGTGATATGTGCCTGTAATTGAACGGATTTCTCCTGCTTCCCTTTTCAGGTATTGGCGTGTCTTGAGAAATTTTCCGGTCTTATAGGTAGGGATCTTTCTGTGAGCGTCTGGTTGTATATAATCGCTAAATATGGAGCTATTTTATCAGCATACTCTGAGAGGAACCTGACTGATATACAATCTGGACCGGAGGCCTTGCCTTTATTAAGCGATTTTAGCTGTTTTGCTACACGGAGGAGATCTACTTTCAAATCTTGGCAGTTTTTCTTGATTAGAATTTAGGAATATTTACTTCTTCTTCATTGGTGAAGGAGTTTCGGAAAACCGTGTTTAATAACTCTGCTTTAGTGGCACTGTCATCAGTGACTCCAAAGATTTTATCACGCAGTGAAGGTATTGATTGCGTCTAGCAACTGGTGTGCTTTATGTATGACCAGAATATCTTTGGGATTTCTGCCAGATTTCGAGACAGAGTTCCGTTATGGAAATTATTAAAAGCATCTCGCACTGAAATACGCGCTATATTTCAAAGTTCTGTAAAAGTTTCGCAGTCTTGGGAATTTTGCGTACTTTTAAATTTGGCATGCTTTTGTCGTTGTTTCTGCAACGGCGATCTGACTCGTTTTGTGAACCGTGGGGGATCAGTAGCATCACTTATTAATTTATGTGGTATGTATCTCACAATTGCTGTCGCTACTTTCTCTTTGAAATCATTCCACAACTTTTTAACGCTTACATGGCTAGATCGGAAGGAGTGAAGACTGTCTCTTAAAACGGCGTTAAGAGCATTTTTATCAGCTCTTTTTAAATAGACATATTTTGCGTCTCTTTTTGATGGTTGTAGGTGTTATGGCGTTCAGTCTAGCAGCTACAGCCTTGTGGTCGCTAATCCCAGTATTCGTCTTGATATCATTTGTCCAGGTTTATTTGTTGCTAAGAGGTCAAGTTAGATATAGTGGGAATTAGTGAAGTTCGGTGGCAGAAGGAAAATGACATTTGGTCAGGTGAATACAGGGTTATAAATAGAAAATCAAATAGGGGAAGTGCAGGAGTAGGTTTAATAATGAATACAAAAATAGGAGTACGGGTAAGCTACTACAAACAGCATAGTGAACGCAAACCCAGTTCTAAGCAAGGGCGATGTACTTGAGGTCAATATTATGGAATTGGAAGAGGATGTAGATGAAGATGAAATGGGAGATATGATACTGCGTGAAGAGTTTGACAGATCACTGAAAGACCTGAGTCGAAACAAGGCCCCCGGAGTAGACAACATTCCATTAGAACTACTGACAGCCTTGGGAGAGCCAGTCCTGACAAAACTCTACCATCTGGTGAGCAAGATGTATGAGACAGGCGAAATACCCTCAGACTTCAAGAAGAATATAATAATTCCAATCCCAAAGAAAGCACGTGTTGACAGATGTGAAAATTACCGAACTATCATTTAATAAGTCACAGCTGCAAAACACTAACGCGAATTCTTTACAGACGAATGGAAAAACTGATAGAAGCCGACCTCGGGGAAGATCAGTTTGGATTCCGTAGAAATGTTGGAACACGTGAGGCAATACTGACCCTACGACTTTTCTTAGAAGCTAGATAAAGAAAAGACAAACCTACGTTTCTAGCATTTGTAGACTTAGAGAAAGCTTTTGACAGTGTTAATTGGAATACTCTCTTTCAAATTCTGAAGGTGGCAGGGGTATAATACAGGGAGCGAAAGGCTATTTACAATTTGTACAGAAACCAGATGGCAGTTATAAGAGTCGAGGGGTATGAAAGGGAAGCAGTGGTTGGGAAGGGAGTGAGACAGGGTTGAAGCCTATCCCCAATGTTATTCAATCTGTATATTGAGCAAGCAATAAAGGAAACAAAAGAAAAGTTCAGAGTAGGTATTAAAATCCATGGAGAAGAAATAAAAACTTTGAGGTTCGCCGATGACATTGTAATTCTGTCAGAGACAGCAAAGGACTTGGAAGAGCAGTTGAACGGAATGGACAGTGTCTTGAAAGGAGGATATAAGATGAACATCAACAAAAGCAAAACGAGGATAATAGAATGTAGTCGAATTAAGTCTGGTGATGCTGAGGGAATTAGATTAGAGAGTGAAACACTTAAAGTAGTAAAGGAGTTTTGCTATTTGGGGAGCAAAATAACTGATGATGGTCGAAGTAGAGAGGATATAAAATGTAGACTGGCAATGGCAAGAAAGCGTTTCTGAAGAAGAGAATAACATCGAGTATAGATTTGTCAGGAAGTCGTTTCTGAAATGTGGTGCTACAGAAGAATGCTGAAGATTAGATGGGTACATCACATAACTAATGAGGAGGTATTGAATAGAATTGGGGAGAAGAGGAGTTTGTGGCACAACTTGACACGAAGAAGGGATCGGTTGGTAGGACATGTCCTGAGGCATCAAGGGATCACCAATTTAGTATTGGAGGGCAGCGTGGAGGGTAAAAATTGTAGAGGGAGACCAAGAGATGAGTACACTAAGCAGATTCAGAAGGATGTAGGCTGCAGTAGGTACTGGGAGATGAAGAAGCTTGCACAGGATGGAGTAGCATGGAGAGCTGCATCAAACCAGTCTCAGGACTGAAAATCACAACAACAACAAGAGGTCAAGTATGCTGTTGCTCTTATTGTGGTCTTCAGTCCTGAGACTGGCTTGATGCAGCTCTCCATGCTACCCTATCCTGTGCAAGCTTCTTCATCTCCCAGTACTTACTGCAACCTACATCCTTCTGAATCTGCTTAGTGTGTTCATCTCTTGGTCTCCCTCTACGATTTTTACCCTCTACGCTGCCCTCCAATGCTAAAATTGTGATCCCCTGATGCCTCAGAACATGTCCTACCAACCGGTCCCTTCTTCATGTCAAGTTGTACCACAAACTCCTCTTCTCCCCATTTCTATTCAATACCTCCTCATTAGTTATGTGATGTACCCATCTAATCTTCAGAATTCTTCTGTAGCACCACATTTCAGAAACGACTTCCTGACAAATCTATACTCGATGTTAAGAAATTTCTCTTCTTCAGAAACGCTTTCTTGTCATTGCCAGTCTACATTTTATATCCTCTCTACTTCAACCATCATCAGTTATTTAGCTCCATAAATGGCAAAACTCCATTACTACTTTGAGTGTCTCATTCCCTAATATAATTCCCTCAGCATCACCAGACTTAATTCGACTACATTCCATTATCCTCGTTTTGCTTTTGTTGATGTTCATCTTATATCCTCCTTTCAAGACACTGTCCATTCCGTTCAACTGCTCTTCCAAGTCCTTTGCTGTCTCTGACAGAATTAAAATGTCATCGGCGAACCTCAAAGTTTTTATTTCTTCTCCATGGATTTTAATACCTACTCCGAATTTTTCTTTTGTTTCCTTTACTGTTTGATCAATATACAGATTGAATAACATTGTGGAGAGGCTACAACCCTGTCTCAGTCCCTTCCTAACCGCTGCTTCCCTTTTATGCCCCTGGACTCTTATAACTGCCATCTGGTTTCTGTACAAATTGTAAATAGCCTTTCGCTCCCTGTATTTTATCCCTGCCACCTTTAGAATTTGAAAGAGAATATTCCAATCAACATTGTCAAAAGCTTTCTGTAAGTCTACAAATGCTAGAAACGTAGGTTTGCCTTTCCTTAATGTTTCTTCTAAGATAAGTCGTAGGGTCAGTACTGCCTCACGTGTTCCAACATTTCTATGGAATCCAAACTGATCTTCCCCGAGATCGGCTTCTACCAGTTTTTCCATTTACGCTTCGAGTGGACTCGTGAACTAATTGTTCAAACTAATTTTCTGAGGAAACATTTAGTACAGTTTCGGATGACTTATGCCTGCTGCCGGCTTTAAACGTATAATTTTTCCAGCATATGGAGGGTAGATTGAAGTCACCACCGACTATAACTATATGAGTGGGATACCTATTTGAAATGATAGTCAAGTTTCCTTTGAACTGTTTAGCAACAATACCTCCTGAGTTGGGGGGGGGGGGGAGTTCTGTAAAACGATCCAATTAATAGTTTATCAACTATAACCTCTACCCATACTATTTCGCAGGAACTGTCTACTTCAATTTCACTACAAGGGAAACTGCTTCATACAGCAATAAATACTCCACCACCAAATGTATTTAATGTATCCTTTCGGAACACTGTTACATCATTTGAAAAAATTTCGGCTGAACTTATTTCCGGCTTTAGCCAGCTTTCTGTACCTACAACTATTTGAGCTTCAGTGCTTCTATTAGAGCTTGCAGCTCTGGCTCTTTCCCAGCACAGCTACAACAATTTACATACAACTCCAATAGTGATCGTTTCTACAACTGACTTACCTTGTTTTACCTGTTCTCTTTTAGATGGACGCCCTTTCTGTGGTTCCCTGAGACCCTCTGAAAAACAGCCCAGTCCCTTCCACACAGCCCCCACTGCCCGTGTAGCAGCTTCCTGTGTGTAGTGGACTCCTGACCTATTAAGCGAAACCTGGAAAGCCACCATCCAATGGCGGAAGTCAAGGAATCTGCAACCTACACGGTCACAGAACTACCTGAGCCTCTGATTCAGACCCTCCACTCGGCTCTGCACCAAAGGACCACAGTCTGTTCTATCGACGATGCTGCAGATGGTGAGCTCCGCCTTAATCTTGCAAGCAAGACTGGCAGTCTTTACCATTTCCGCTAGCCGCCTGAAGCCAGAGAGAATCTCCTCCGATCCAAAGCGACACACGTCATTGGAACCGATATGAGCCACCACCTGCAGTTGCCTGCACCCTGTACTCTTCATGGTATCTGGAAGCACCCTTTCCACATCCGGAATAACTCCCCCTGGTATGCACACAGAGTGCACACTGGCTTCCTTCCCCTCCTTGGCAGCCATGTTCCTAACGGGCCCCATTATCCACCTAACGTTGGAGCTCCCAACTACCAGTAAACCCACCCTCTGTGAACACCAAGACCTTGCGGGCCGAGAAGCTTCCTCTGGAACAGGGTGGACGACTGCATCCAGCTCAGAGACTTTGTCAGCCACAGATAACTCCCGAAAGCTGTTCGTCATATGAACTGGCCCCTCGGAAAGTTTTTCGCTGCCTGCAGGACTTTGGAATGATCTCCCACTCGACCACGGGTGAGGGGTCAACCTGAGTGCCGGCAGAGCCCAGGGCGGCCACATCAGTGGACCGAACGGGGGACACGTGGGACGTGTTCGACGTCCCTCGCATCCTTACGTCCGACCCCCCACAGTGATGCCTGTTGGCGGCAGCTTCTTGCTGTGTGACAGAAGCCAATGCAGCCTGGAGCTGTGAGCGAAGAGTCGCCAACTCAGTTTGCATCTGTACACAGCAATCACAGTTCCTATCCATTACACCAGTCGCTCCTGTTTGAAGCTCGTAAAAATATGTAAGAAACGAACTGTCTACTTGGCTTATTAGCAGCAGGAATTCGAAGTGCTCTCTCACTAACAGTCTAAACGACACTGAGCTACACTAACCAAAGCAAACAAAAGCCTATATGATACGACGGTCGATAGCAACGGCGGTACTGTGCACTACATTCTTATTAAAATAAAAGCTTGTGCGTAGTAAGCATTTGAACATGCAAGAAATTACAAAAATAATCTACACAGGTATCTGCAAATAAGTCGCTCCTGTTGGAAGCTCGTAAAAATATACAACAAACGAACGGTATACTCGCCTTATTAGGAGCAGGAACACTAGGTGCTCTGTTTCTGACGGTCTATCTGACACTGCACCCCATACTCTGGACATTAATGCTACCAAGTTTGGTACTCGTATGGTAATTAGTTTCCGTGTTATAACAAGCTAAATAGGCAAAGTTTAATTATAACCACCTGGTATATTTCAATATGTACGGGATGATCGATTGAGATAGAGCTGTAACTAGGTACGATTTAAACGTTGACTCATTTATTCTAGAGAAGGACAAGTTGCTGAAGGTCAGTTTTTTTTCCAGTGTTCTATCTGGGTGCTTTAGTCACGTGATATAGCCTGCGTTCTAGTCGTATGCAGCTACAATACTTTACACATGACAGATTGGATGATTTACGTAAAAATGTGTCGAACTACGTCGCGTATAAATATCACTCCGTTCCTGTTCTTCTTAACTGTATGCTATTAAATTAAGGCACTTTGAGATCTGTTACTGTAGATCGATATGTGTGTGCTAAGCTCCAAGACTTGGTTACATCTCGAGAAATGTGGTGCACTTGGAGGGGTTAGGACTAGGAAAG
The DNA here is from genome assembly GCF_023898315.1 of Schistocerca nitens. Lineage (NCBI taxonomy): Eukaryota > Metazoa > Arthropoda > Insecta > Orthoptera > Acrididae > Schistocerca > Schistocerca nitens. The sequence continues at coordinate 218,386,935 of NC_064623.1, read as the reverse complement.
CTCTATTCAGTCAAGAGAGGTGAAGTGTAGCTATATTCGTCTGCTCGGTTGAGGATTAATTGGGTAGCGATGTTGCGGGGTAGGCTGGTCAATGCCGAAGTGAGGATGTTCTTTTAACATAAGATGGGGAGATTGCTCTGTGAGCGCCATACGCAGAGAGATTGATCGAGTACTATGCGCGAGGTCTTAGAAATATGTATATCGTTGTCTGGTATACTTTGATCGTCTTTATGTGTTCGAGAATTAAGTGTGAATGGACGTGCTGAGCAGTCATCTATGAATGCTCGCAATGATACTTGCAAAGCAGAGGAGGTATGGTTTAGCTATGATACTGAAATTAGGAAAACATGCTGTCACATGATTGTCCAGTGTTGGACTTACTGTAAAAATTTTCGCGATATCAGCTGTGATGGATAATATTATAGTAGATCGGTGGTGTCTTATCCATCCCATCCGTGCATTGGGTACCACATAATGATTGAGTGACAATGCTTGTTAGAGTTTGGGAACAAATTTTGGTTGATGGACCGCAACTTCTGGGGTTGCTAGCACTGAAAACAGTGATCCTGTACTCGTGTGCAAAATGAACAATCACTAGAAATGGAACGCAGAGTTATCAACTATTGGGTCATTGCGACTTACGAGTTTAAATGTAGAGGCCGTCAATCACTTTGGGGGATAGTTTGGAAAGTCGCCACAACGCCACCAGGCTCTTCTAGTTTCCTTGCGTTGTGGCTGTCCTTTATTTAAAATCGTTCAGTGTTATGCTATCGACTGTAAGAATATGATTTACAGGGTGTTTCAGAAATGACCGGTATATTTGAAACGGCAATAAAAACTAAACGAGCAGCGATAGAAATACACCGTTTGTTGCAATATGCTTGGGACAACAGTACATTTTCAGGCAGACAAACTTTAGAAATTACAGTAGTTACAATTTTCAACAACAGATGGCGCTGCGGTCTGGGAAACTCTATAGTACGATATTTTTCACATATCCACCATGCGTAGCAATAATATGGCGTAGTCTCTGAATGAAATTACCCGAAACCTTTGACAACGTGTCTGGCGGAATGGCTTCACATGCAGATGGGGATGTACTGCTTCAGCTGTTCAATTGTTTCTGGATTCTGGCGGTACACCTGGTCTTTCAAGTGTCCCCACAGAAAGAAGTCACAGGGGTTCATGTCTGGCGAATAGGGAGGCCAATCCACGCCGCCTCCTGTATGTTTCCGATAGCCCAAAGCAATCACACGATCATCGAAATATTCATTCAGGAAATTGAAGACGTCGGCCGTGCGATGTGGCCGGGCACCATCTTGCATAAACCACGAGGTGTTCGCAGTGTCGTCTAAGGCAGTTTGTACCGCCACAAATTCACGAAGAATGTCCAGATAGCGTGATGCAGTAATCGTTTCGGATCTGAAAAATGGGCCAATGATTCCTTTGGAAGAAATAGCGGCCCAGACCAGTACTTTTTGAGGATGCAGGGACGATGGGACTGCAACATGGGGCTTTTCGGTTCCCCATATGCGCCAGTTCTGTTTATTGACGAAGCCGTTCAGGTAAAAATAAGCTTCGTCAGTAAACCAAATGCTGCCCACATGCATATCGCCGTCATCAATCCTGTGCACTATATTGTTAGCGAATGTCTCTCGTGCAGCAATGGTAGCGGCGCTGAGGGGTTGCCGCGTTTGAATTTTGTATGGATAGAGGTGTAAACTCTGGCGCATGAGACGATACGTGGACGTTGGCGTCATTTGGACCGCAGCTGCAACACGGCGAACGGAAACCCGAGGCCGCTGTTGGATCACCTGCTGCACTAGCTGCGCGTTGCCCTCTGTGGTTGCCGTACGCGGTCGCCCTACCTTTCCAGCACGTTCATCCGTCACGTTCCCAGTCCGTTGAAATTTTTCAAACAGATCCTTTATTGTATCGCTTTTCGGTCCTTTGGTTACATTAAATCTCCGTTGAAAACTTCGTCTTGTTGCAACAACACTGTGTTCTAGGCGGTGGAATTCCAACACCAGAAAAATCCTCTGTTCTAAGGAATAAACCATTTTGTCTACAGCACACTTGCACGTTGTGAACAGCACACGCTTACAGCAGAAAGACGACGTACAGAATGGCGCACCCACAGACTGCGTTGTCTTCTATATCTTTCACATCACTTGCACCGCCATCTGTTGTTGAAAATTGTAACTACTGTAATTTCGAAAGTTTGTCCGCCTGAAAATGTACTGTTGTCCCAAGCATATTGCAACAAACGGTGTATTTCTATCGCTGCTCGTTTAGTTTTTATTGCCGTTTCAAATACACTCCTGGAAATGGAAAAAAGAACACATTGACACCGGTGTGTCAGACCCACCGTACTTGCTCCGGACACTGCGAGAGGGCTGTACAAGCAATGATCACACGCACGGCACAGCGGACACACCAGGAACCGCGGTGTTGGCCGTCGAATGGCGCTAGCTGCGCAGCATTTGTGCACCGCCGCCGTCAGTGTCAGCCAGTTTGCCGTGGCATACGGAGCTCCATCGCAGTCTTTAACACTGGTAGCATGCCGCGACAGCGTGGACGTGAACCGTATGTGCAGTTGACGGACTTTGAGCGAGGGCGTATAGTGGGCATGCGGGAGGCCGGGTGGACGTACCGCCGAATTGCTCAACACGTGGGGCGTGAGGTCTCCACAGTACATCGATGTCGTCGCCAGTGGTCGGCGGAAGGTGCACGTGCCCGTCGACCTGGGACCGGACCGCAGCGACGCACGGATGCACGCCAAGACCGTAGGATCCTACGCAGTGCCGTAGGGGACCGCACCGCCACTTCCCAGCAAATTAGGGACACTGTTGCTCCTGGGGTATCGGCGAGGACCATTCGCAACCGTCTCCATGAAGCTGGGCTACGGTCCCGCACACCGTTAGGCCGTCTTCCGCTCACGCCCCAACATCGTGCAGCCCGCCTCCAGTGGTGTCGCGACAGGCGTGAATGGAGGGACGAATGGAGACGTGTCGTCTTCAGCGATGAGAGTCGCTTCTGCCTTGGTGCCAATGATGGTCGTATGCGTGTTTGGCGCCGTGCAGGTGAGCGCCACAATCAGGACTGCATACGGCCGAGGCACACAGGGCCAACACCCGGCATCATGGTGTGGGGAGCGATCTCCTACACTGGCCGTACACCACTGGTGATCGTCGAGGGGACACTGAATAGTGCACGGTACATCCAAACCGTCATCGAACCCATCGTTCTACCATTCCTAGACCGGCAAGGGAACTTGCTGTTCCAACAGGACAATGCACGTCCGCATGTATCCCGTGGCACCCAACGTGCTCTAGAAGGTGTAAGTCAACTACCCTGGCCAGCAAGATCTCCGGATCTGTCCCCCATTGAGCATGTTTGGGACTGGATGAAGCGTCGTCTCACGCGGTCTGCACGTCCAGCACGAACGCTGGTCCAACTGAGGCGCCAGGTGGAAATGGCATGGCAAGCCGTTCCACAGGACTACATCCAGCATCTCTACGATCGTCTCCATGGGAGAATAGCAGCCTGCATTGCTGCGAAAGGTGGATATACACTGTACTACTGCCGACATTGTGCATGCTCTGTTGCCTGTGTCTATGTGCCTGTGGTTCTGTCAGTGTGATCATGTGATGTATCTGACCCCAGGAATGTGTCAATAAAGTTTCCCCTTCCTGGGACAATGAATTCACGGTGTTCTTATTTCAATTTCCAGGAGTGTAAACCGGTCATTTTTGAAACACCCTGTACAAGGTGCAAGGTATGGTTTCCTGTCAGAGGCCATGCATCAGTCCATGTTAATGTCTGTGCAGTGCAGGAATTCTAGTTAGTCAGAGGTCTATGGCACGCTAAAGTACTAGGACTGTGCTTAATATCGACGAGTACGACGTGAATTTTATAATATTATATTAAAAATATGGAGATGTCTGTAGAAAAGGGAGCAGGCTCTTATCAGAAAGACTGACGCGTTTCTGCCAACAGGAAAAGACTCTCGAATTAGCTGAACTGTTCCGAGAGTGACTTGGGTCGACTGAGGGTGCTCTGATGTAAAATCGTGCTTTTGTACTGTATAGGAAAATGAATTGTATCTTTATTCAAGGAGAAGGTGCATATCGGAATATTGTTATCATTGGTCTGTGTTTAAGTATATAATATTAAATGCCCTATCCTCAGTGAGAGGGGTGCTTGCAGCTAGGGTGTCTATTTAATTATCATTTCATTTCTAGCAAAGCTGCATGGTCATCTACGGTAACTGTTCTTTCGGGAACAGATACTACCGTCATATATAGTGTGTATGTCGGTAAAAGTATTTGCTTATTTGACTACATGTATGCAAAATTTAGTATGTTTAATTGTTCACCGAATATGACTATCTGTCGAAAAAGGAATTATTATGTTCTATTGAGCTGGGTAGTATGTGGGGATGTAAATGCTTGTACAAAATTATTATAACAGGATGGGTGGCATATAAGTAGAACAAGTTCTGTGAAAGAGTGTGTTGAAGGAATGAGCGAGCTACTGTGTCATTAGGACATGTAAATAAATGTCGGATAACCTAAATTGAGGTTTTTTTCTTTTTAATAATATGTATGACTTCTGCTTGGAATTATGTTTGTCTATTTGTTCTAAATTCGTACTCATCCTTGCTTAGAAAGGGAGAATGCTTTTTTATTATTAAGTGAGTTTTGGCATGAGTGAATAGGCTTTTGTATATGAGATTGTCTAAGATTTGTGACTGGAAATTGTCAGTGCAGCGTGAATGACGTTGGGTTCGCTGGCTGGGGGAGACACTGTTTACATGTTGAGTTGGAGACGCAGGGGAGGATACAGATCTGCGCTATTCAGGAATCCATTTGAGCAGTGCATGACGTTATACAATAGCTGGAGAGCAGGTATAGAGAGAGCCCACTTCGACATGCCGGTCCTGGGGCTGAGTGGACGGCTGTTTAGATGGACAGATATGTGGCTTTGACATGCCGCCGCCGGCGCTCGGACGCTCGCTTTGTAAGATGCAGTGGGGTTTGTTTGAGCATTTAGTACTTGTTTTGGTGGTAATTGGATTAAGAACTCAGTGGGAATGCTGTGTAATTGAGCAAAAGTGTTTACGTATTTGAAGATATATTTCGTGATTGGTGATGTTAAGTTGATGGCGCAATTTAGCTACCACTGTAAAAAAATAGCTGTCTCCTGCTAAAAGAAAGGGGTGACCTTGGCCCCAGACCTGATGGATGAGTTATTAGATAAGACCAAGTGATAGTTGTCGAATGATGGTATGTGTTCGGATATAGGAGTCACTAAACGGCGGCGCCGATGAATGTGTATGTTGAATGGATGAAGTGTAATGGATGATGGAAGGAGTGAGACATTAGAACATCGAGGACGAGCGAATCCGCGTCTTTACTTGTTGTTCAATGAAATGTGATGGTGATTACAGTACACAAACCCACGTCGACGATGTCTTCACAGGCCTTATGCACGCTGGTCGGGTATTCATTATCGGCGATAGCGACTGAGGCGTGTCGCTGATAAAAGTTGTATAATGACTAGAAAAGATGAGTTTGTATCCTATCGTGAGAGGGTGCAGCTTGATGACATAGATAACTGGACGAGATTTTTTAATGTGGATATTTATGCAATCTATAGATAGTGATATTGGACCACTAGTGACAACAGTTCGGAAAAATAGGTCCAAATTGAGCGTTGGCAGAATGTTGGGGCAATGGTAATAATATTTAATTCAAGTTTGAGGATGTAAATATGGACCAGGCTTTGAATATTGTCGTATGCGCTTGATGCTCTGTATAAAAGTTTGAGTCTTCAATTGTGTTTGGTATTTCTGGGTGTGTGTAAAATTAATTTTACTGTTGAAAGTGCGAGAAAGATGAGTTGATTGGTGTTTAGATAGAGGCTACGTTTGTAATTCGAAAAGAGGGGATGAGAATGGTAAATTGATTGATGGGCATGGTTTGTGGGGTGATATATCAGCGTCAAGATAGGGTTGAGGACGTTTGCGTATGTTGATTGTGGGGTGGGTGTGAGGTTAGGTGTGGTGGGAGGATTAAATTATATCTTTTCTTTTTTTTAAATGTTGTAAACTAAGAATAATATTGAGAAGGTTTTAGATGGCTGGTCAAGCGACGAGGCAAAAGTAGGGATGTGTAGTTACGTTTAGTTAAAGGGCCGTGTAATGTGGTGTCAGGAGAAATGTGCAGTGTGTCGTAGGAGGTAAAGACATGTGCTGCTGCTATGATGTGTCCAGCGTATGGAGGCTGCGCTTTGGAATTATACTACGTTGATATAAAATTGACTTTCACACGAGTTTGGTGGTCACGACTCGGGGTTGTGACGGATTGCGGTCCTGGACGGACGTATGTGTGTGCTTTGACCGCTGACGAGCGCGTCGACGGCGCCAACTCACGCTTGCGGAAGCCGAGCAGGGGCTGTGCGAGGTCTGAAATGAGACGGATGGGTGACTTCACGATCCTGTGGGCAGGGTGCGGAGTGGGGGTAGCTGCGCACGGCTGGTCAGTTATTCTGCGAACGGATCTGCAGGCTCTGCTATGCGTTATTAGGATAGTTTACGAGTACTGAGCGTATCTACACATCTGTGTGAGGAATTATTTAGTAGCAGTTTGCTATAGTGTGTACTGAAATTATGAGTTGGGTGCGTGTCTGTAGGCTGTGCAACATGTCCCAGGGAACATATGGGTGGGTGTTTTGTGATAGTGTGATAGATATACTGTATCGTTAAATAAGTTGTCTGAAAAAATAAATAGAGTGCTGTCAATCATTACACGCCCCTGCAGCGCAGATCAGAGTGATTGGTTTTCCGTCACCATCTCGGTCGCAGGCGAGTAGTAAGTGTTTTTGTGGCGGCGTTAATCGTGTGTGTCAACGAGCTATGGGCTATTCTGACAATAGACGTGAAGGCAGATCCAGACCTGAGACGCCGGCGGTATACGTGAGAAGAACAATGCAGCTTTCACATGTGTCAGAGGAGAGCGCCCTTTCTGGTCGGCTGTCACGAGCGCGCGGAAGCTGAACTTGGCTGGAGGCTCTGGAACACCCCCTCCCGCCGACCGCACGCGCGCGCGGCCTGCCTCGGAGCGTAATCTAACGTGCACGAGTGATATCAGTTTCTCCAGTGACAGGTGCGAATGCGACTGTGAGGAGGTCATGTTTGGGGGAGGCCGACAAGAGACTTTTGGTCGGTTTGGCAGCTGGGGGTGTTTGGCCGCGTCTGTTGCACTATTTTGCGAGCATGTCTGTGCACTGTGCTGTGCTTTATTTGGAGAGTTTAAGAGTACAGAGCTCGTCTGCGGATATTGTGTACTGCATTATTCAAGGGCAGTTTGCTGTTGTGTGGTGAAATTAAGAGTTGTTTACGTGTTTGTGGACTGTGTCACATGACCACAGTCAGATCAGTGCTGGTGTTTTGTGACAAATATATTCCATGCCTAAATAAAGGGGCTCGAAATAAATAGAGTGCAGTCCTTCCATAGTTCCCCGAGCAGCACAGCGTAGTCTGAGTGGTTTTTGTGCAAAAACGGTAATCTGGTAAGACTGTAAGTGAGTCACAAAATAACTGGACAAATTTATCTATAGAGGACTTACAGGTCTGGATTGGAATGAATATCTTGATGTGTGTGGTTGTGTTGCCAAGTGTAGTGCACTACTGGAGTTCAGAAACTGCCTTCCGTATCGAAACCAATGAGGTGCAGAAGTTTCAAAAAGATATGTGAAACTATTCACATATTCTGAAGTCAGGGGGGGGGGGGAGGGGGGTGTCCTGTGTACTAAGTCAGCTGGACCGTGGACTGAGTGCCGAATACATAGGGTGGTGGTGCTGCCTATCTCTAGTTGTTTAACTATTGAAAAGTTGAGGATCAGGGAGGAGGGTATTTTAGATGGATTATTATTTAGAGAAATTAAGATTTGTTCCGTTCTATGGGCGTGAATGTTTTGAATTATTTATGTGTGCTTCACATGTCTGTAGGCTGTTCAGTGAATTTTTTGACGGTTTACAATTAGCAAGCGTGTGTGTAGAGCCTTATACATGAGTTATGTAGGAGCAGTTTGCAGGTCTGTATGCTGTGGGCGCATGTCAGAGTGTGTGTTCTGTGATACATATACTCCATCCCTAAATAAACTGCTCCCAAATAAATAAAGTACACTCCTTCCTCCTTCCATCAGCCTAGTGCAGGCTGAGTCCTTTTACCATCCGCCCCCTAGGAACTGGTGGTGGTGGTACGCTTCGTTTTCAGTAATTTTCTAATGTTGGTAGCGAAGACGCAAGTGGGGTTTGTTTACTGGCAGATTTCACACTTGGCGCCTGATCCTAGGAGGAAGTGGTGGTCAGGTGGATGAGGTTAGTACATGTGTCATTTCTTTATGCGCAGTTTTCTTAGGTTGGCAGCAAAAGCGCAAGCGATGTTTCTTTACTGACAGAATTCAAACTCAGCGAGGATCTGTAGGAAGAGGTAGCGGTCTGGTCCTCTAAAAGTAGTTGAAAGTAGGTAGTTGAACACCTTTGCATACGTATATGAAATTGTAAATTGAATTATTTAAGATCATTAAAATTGAAATAGAATTAAGTACTTAGGCAATTGACAGGTTAGATGCACAATGTGGGTGTTAGCATACTTACAGAAGACTATGTCCGTCACATGTATGGAGGGAGCGATGGAGGGTTTGTGACATAAACGGTCAGAAGTCCGCAGCGCACGTGTCTGGTTATAACGCGCGCGCGCGCGAGAGAGAGAGTCAACTAACTTAGCGAGGGGTCTTGTGGCGACCAAACGTGCTCTTGTACAGTCATGGCTGATTCAGCTGTTTAGCAAACTTTGGCGCCAAAAGTGTAGCACGGCGTTCTCGGTCGCATAATAATAATAATAATAATAAATGATACCCGTGGAGGCCCGGGAAAAGAATAGGCCTCCGGTATGTTCTGCCAGTCGTAAAAGGCGACGAAAAGAACAAACCACTAATAGGGCTAACCCCCCTTTAGTGTGATTAGTTGGTTCAGGACAGAACTAAAGAAGCCTCGGACAAGCACCGTCATGGTCGGGGACGACGCTTGAACCCTATGCCCGCCCACAATGGTAACGACACTGCTAGCCAACTGGAAAATGATTTAAATCCAAATAGAGGTGTTTTGCAGGATATGCTTCCTGCAACCACCCTAGAAGGAAAACAAAGACAGAGGATGAGATGGTCAGATGAAGTTAATCGACACCTCATGTTCTGTTATTACCAAGCAACAAACCTAGGAACCAACACAACTGGATACAGATCACAAGTATACACAACATTTATTACCAGATACCCAGAATTAAAATTTTTAACAGAACAAAGACTAGCTGATCAGATCCGTGTAATAATAAAAAATAACAGGATACCCCAGTCAGAATTAGAAAACATCAAACAACAAGTACAACAAATACTGGAACAAAATAATGTGCAATCAGAAGAAGAAGAAAATACAGTAATGGACTCAAACATCCCAGAGCAAACAAACAAAGAACAACACGCACCAATTAAACAATCAGAGGAAAACGAAATCTTAAGACAGCCACCAGAACAAGCACAAATAGAACACGAAGTGACACACATGTTAGATATAGAAGAAAAATTTCAGCTGACATATATAGAATACAAAGACACAAATACAGACATAAGACCATTCTTGCATAGACCACCAAATAACCCACAAGTCGAAACAACAATAAAAACTATCAACACAATCATACACAACAAAATAAGTGAAAACACAACTATGGAAGAGTTTCAGCTACTGGTTTATATAGGAGCACTCACTACACTAAATATACACACTAGACAGAGATCAGAACCAACCAACACACAGAAGAAACCCACAAAACCAGCATGGCAACACAGGCTACAGATCAGAATAGAAAAACTGAGAAAAGACATCGGACAGCTAACACAATTTATAAGAAATGAAATCTCGGAAAAAAAACGAAAAAGGTTAGGTAAAATCTCACAACAAGAAGCGACAGAGCAATTAGACGAAAAGAAGCAGAAATTACAAGCATTAGCCAAACGACTCAGAAGATACAAAAAAAGTGAAAATAGAAGGAAACAAAACCAAACATTCAACACAAACCAAAAGAAATTTTACCAGACAATAGATAACACACACATTAAAATAAACAATCCACCAAACATAACAGACATGGAACACTTCTGGAGCAGCATATGGTCTAACCCGGTACAACATAACAGGCATGCACGGTGGATACAAGCAGAAACAGACACATACAAGATGATACCACAAATGCCTGAAGCGATAATTTTGAAACATGAAGTCACCCAAGCAATTAATTCTACTCACAATTGGAAAGCCGCTGGAAATGATAAAATAGCAAATTTCTGGTTAAAGAAGTTCACCTCAACACATTCACATCTAACTAAATTATTTAACAGTTACATTGCAGACCCATACACATTCCCTGATACACTTACACATGGAATAACTTATCTGAAACCTAAAGATCAAGCAGACACAGCAAACCCAGCTAAATATTGCCCCATAACATGCCTACCAACAATATACAAAATATTAACTTCAATCATTAAACAGAAATTAATGACACATACAACACAGAACAAAATTATAAATGAAGAACAAAAAGGCTGTTGCAAAGGAGCACGAGGATGTAAAGAGCAACTGATAATAGATGCAGAGGTGACATATCAAGCTAAAACTAAACAAAGGTCGCTACACTACGCATATATTGATTACCAAAAAGCTTTTGATAGTGTACCCCACTCATGGTTACTACAAATATTGGAAATATACAAAGTAGATCCTAAATTGATACAGTTCCTAAACATAGTAATGAAAAATTGGAAAACCACACTTAATATCCAAACAAATTCAAATAATATCACATCACAGCCAATACAGATTAAGCGTGGAATATACCAAGGAGACTCATTAAGTCCTTTCTGGTTCTGCCTTGCTCTGAACCCACTATCCAACATGCTAAATAATACAAATTATGGATACAATATTACTGGAACATACCCACACAAAATCACACATTTGCTATACATGGATGATCTAAAACTACTGGCAGCAACAAATCAACAACTCAACCAATTACTAAAGATAACAGAAGTATTCAGCAATGATATAAGTATGGCTTTTGGAACAGACAAATGTAAGAAAAATAGCATAGTCTAGGGAAAACACACTAAACAAGAAGATTACATATTGGATAACCACAGCGACTGCATAGAAGCGATGGAAAAAACGGATGCCTATAAATATCTAGGATACAGACAAAAAATAGGAATAGATAATACAAATATTAAAGAAGAACTAAAAGAAAAATATAGACAAAGACTAACAAAAATACTGAAAACAGAATTGACGGCAAGAAACAAGACCAAAGCTATAAATACTTATGCCATACCAATATTGACCTACTCATTTGGAGTAGTGAAATGGAGTAACACAGACCTAGAAGCACTCAATACACTTACACGATCACAATGCCATAAATATAGAATACATCACATAGACTCAGCAACAGAAAGATTCACATTAAGCAGAAAGGAAGGAGGAAGGGGATTTATCGATATAAAAAACCTACATTATGGACAGGTAGACAATTTAAGAAAATTCTTTATAGAACGAGCAGAAACTAGCAAAATACACAAAGCAATCACTCATATAAATACATCGGCTACACCACTACAATTTCATAACCACCTCTACAACCCTTTAGACCACATAACATCAACAGATACGAAGAAAGTAAATTGGAAAAAGAAAACACTTCATGGCAAGCACCCGTATCATCTAACACAGCCACACATCGATCAAGACGCATCCAACACATGGCTAAGAAAAGGCAATATATACAGTGAGACAGAAGGATTCATGATTGCAATACAGGATCAAACAATAAACACCAGGTATTACAGCAAGCATATTATTAAAGATCCCAATACCACAACAGATAAATGCAGACTTTGTAAACAACAAATAGAAACAGTAGATCACATCACAAGCAGATGTACAATACTAGCAAATACAGAATACCCCAGAAGACATGACAATGTCGCAAAAATAATACATCAACAGCTTGCCTTACAACATAAACTTTTAAAACAACAAGTTCCTACATACAAATATGCACCACAAAATGTACTGGAGAATGATGAATACAAATTATACTGGAACAGAACCATTATAACAGATAAAACAACGCCACATAACAAACCTGACATCATACTCACCAATAAAAAGAAGAAATTAACACAACTAATCGAAATATCCATACCCAATACAACAAATATACAAAAGAAAACAGGAGAAAAAATTGAAAAATACATCCAGCTGGCTGAGGAAGTCAAAGACATGTGGCATCAGGATAAAGTTGACATCATACCAATTATAGTATCAACTACAGGAGTCATACCACACAATATCCACCAGTACATCAATGCAATACAGCTACATCCAAACACATATATACAACTACAGAAATCCGTAATTATTGATACATGTTCAATTACCCAAAAGTTCCTAAATGCAATATAACACATACCGTACAGTTAATAGGAAGTGACGCTTGATCAAGGTCCGCGTCACTTTCCATTCTCAACCAGACTTAACGTCTGAGAAAGTAAAGAAATAATAATAATAAATGATAATGAATGATAATGACTAATAATGAATAATAATAATAAATGATAATGAGTAATAATGAATAATAATAATAAGGAATAGCTATTAGCGGGTCACGTGATAGAACTTTGTAGTTTGTAGCAAACATCTCGGACCGTTGTGTGACGTCAGGGAAGAATCCAGCGTCCCGAAAAACAACTCTGGCGCGAAACGTGTTCTTTTGTCCGCGACTGAGACACGTGGTGGAATGCGGACTGATTACCGAGTGTCTGATGTGAGTATGGACCTGTTCGAACCTGTCCAGAAAAACAACTTTGCCGCCAAAAGTGTGAGAGTGCGTTCTCTGTCCACCGCATGCTGGATCGAATGGCCGACCGTTGTGACGTAGCCATGGACAGGTTCCATCCTGTCCAGCATTACGTGCTCGCCAAAACATGTTTACTTAAGGCGAGTGGTGTGGCGCACCCGGGGACGCCAGTAGCCGGGAGCTGGTCGCTGCCTACCTGGCGAGCGTGGCATCAGCTGTGCTCTGCAGTTCGTGGTGTGAGAATCTCGAGGATGTTTACTAAGTGAGTTGAAATAAAGAGTCCTTTTCCCACCTTGTAGCTTAGTGTAGTACTAATGACATGATTTTAATAATTTAGCGGCGGAAGCAAAGTGATCACGGAAATTCAAACTTGGTGGACTTAGGTTAGTGGATGTGGCCCAATTGGCCATCTTTAATCACGTAATGGAGATGGGGCAGATATCAGATAACCCAGTTGGACACGTACTTGATATAAATAATAATAAAGAGAAGCCCACCATTATCCTGTTGGAATTCAAATTTGCCGCCATTTTTTCTGGAGGCTTAGGTTAGTGGACATAGCCGAATTGACCTATCTTCCCGCCATAAGCCGCCATCTTGAATGACATCACGGCAGTGCTCTCAGGTGGCAGGGGTATGAACTAACACAGTTGGACTGCATACACATGTGTATGATATAAATAATAATAAATGATCATCAATAATAATGAATAATCAATAATAATAAAGACAAGTACAGTTTTGCATTCATTATCTTGTTGGAATTCTAATTTGCCACCATTTTTTCTGGAGGCTTAGTTTAGTGGACATAGTCGAATTGACCAATTTTCCCGCCAAAATTCAAAATTCCCGCCATTTTTTCTGGAGGCTAGGTTAGTGGATGTGGCACAATTGGCCTGTTTTCCCGCCAAAAGCGGCCATCTTGGATGATGTCATGCGCTGTTGCCAAGTCTATACGCCGCCATCTTGGATGACGTCAGCAACGCCATCTTGAATAAATTTGGCAACAATGCAGAGTGGCGTGACACGTACTTTGTCCCTCTACTAACTGCATCATCTGAGAATAGCCTTAAAAAGCATCCGACGCTTTCTACCAGATCATTTATACATATTGTTAACAGCAACGGTCCTATCTCACTCCCCTGTGGTGCTCCAGGTGTTACCTTTACATCTACGATTTTGTTCCATTAAGAGCGACGTGTTGAGTTGTATCTGCAAGAAAGTCTTGAATCCAATCGCGCCTGCTCTGAGACTCCATAAACTCGTATTTTTTTTATTAAATGGCAGTGCAGGACGGTGTCAAGTGCCTTACTGAACACGGTATCAACCTGAGCACCGTTGTCCGCTGCGCTGTGGATCTTATGGAGGAACTGAGCAACCTGAGTTTCGCAGGATCTCTGTTTGGCGAATGCATGTTGATTTTTATAGAGGATATGTTCATTTTCCAAAAACGTTATAATTCTTGAGCATGAAACATGTTCCATTTTTCTACCACTGATCAACGTCAACGATATAGGTCTATAATTGTAGTCTCACGGTCTTTCTTAAAAGCGGGAATGACCTGTGCTTTTTTCCAGTCGTTAGGTATCTTTCATTGTTCAAACGATCTACAATAAACTGCTGATGGAAGGGGAGCAAGTTCTTTCATGTAATCTTTATAAAATGTTATAGGTATGTCATCAGATCCTGACGCCTTTCTAATACTAAGCGATTTTAGCTGCTTTTCAACTCTGCGATCGGTTATCTCAATATCTGCCATTTCGATGTTCACACGATGATTGAAAGGAGGAACACTGTTACGATGAAATAACTTCGGAAGACCTAATTCAGTATTTCGGCCTTCTCTCTGTTTCGGTGACGGTGCGGTCACTGAGAGAATGAATTGATGATTTTGACCCACTTCCTGATCTTACATACGACCAAGTTAGTACTAGTGCCCACAAAATTTGTAGATGCTGTACTGTGTAGAATGAAATACGCTACTGGCCATTAAAATTGCTACACCAAGAAGAAATGCAGATGAAAAATGGGTATTCATTGGACAAATATATTATACTAGAACTGACATGTGATTACATTTTCACACAATTTGGGTGGATAGATCCTGAGAAATCAGTACCCAGAACAACCACCTCTGGCCGTAGTAAAGGCCTTGATACGCCTGGGCATTGAGTCAAACAGAGCTTGGATGGCGTGTACAGGTACAGCTGCCCATGCAGCTTCAACACGATACCACAGTTCATCAAGAGTAGTGACTGGTGTATTGTGACGAGCCAGTTGCTCGGCCACCATTGACCAGACGTTTTCAGTTGGTGAGAGATATGGAGAATGTGCTGGCCAGCGCAGCAGTCGAACACTTTCTGTATCCGGAAAGGCCCGTACAGGACCTGCAACATGCGGTTGTGCATTATCCTGCTGAAATGTAGGGTTTCGCAGGGATCGAATGAAGGGCAGAGCCACAGGGCGTAACACATCTGAAATGTAACGTCCACTGTTCAAAGTGCCGTCAATGCGAACAAGAGGTGACCGAGATATGTAACCAATGGCACCCCATACCACCACGCCAGGTGATACACCAGTAGGGCGATGACGAATACACGCTTCCAATATGCATTCACCGCGATGTCGCCAAACACGGATGCGACCATCGTAATGCTGTTAACAGAACCTGGATTCATCCGAAAAAATGACTTTTTGCCATTCGTGCACCCAGGTTCGTCGTTGAGTACACCATCGCAGGCGCTCATGTCTGTGATGCAGCGTCAAGGGTAACCGCTGCCACAGTCTCCCAGCTGATAGACCATGCTGCTGCAAACGTCGTCGAACTGTTCGTGCAGATGGTTGTTGTCTTGCAAACGTCCCGATCTGTTGACTCGGGGACCGAGACGTGGCTGCACGATCCGTTACAGCCATGCGGATAAGATGCCTGGCATCTCGACTGCTAGTGATACGCGGCCGTTGGGATCAAGCACGGCGTTCCGTATTACCCTCCTGAACCCACCGATTCCATATTCTGCTAACAGTCATTGGATCTCGACCAATGCGAGCAGCAATGTCACGATACGATAAACCGCAATCGCGATAGGGTGCAATCCGACCTTTATCAAAGTCGGAAACGTGATGGTACGCATTTCTCCTCCTTACACGAGGCATCAGAACGTTTCACCAGGCGACGCCGGTCAACTGCTGTTTGTATATGAGAAATCGGTTGGAAACTTTCCTCATGTCAGCACGTTATAGGTGTGAATGCTTTGAAAAGCTATCGTTTGCATATCACAGTATCTTCTTCATGTCGGTTAAAATTCACGTCTGTAGCACAACTTCGTGGTGTAGCAATTTTAATGGCCAGTAGTGTAGTTTTACAAAAGTCTTCAAAACAATAATCCAACTTCAGAAAGCACTGCAGACATGCGGATCGAGAGAGATCCGTGACAGAAAAAAATGGCGACGCTGTTGACCAGCCAATCACATGCGATATCACCTATGGCCACTCGGTCTCTATATGTAGGTTCTCTGTTGTTTGAGTGAAAACAATATCGTTTGGTTTTTTTTCGAAAATTTATGCGTGAACATAAAGCCATCTGTTTTGTTAGTTGTTTATTGTTGTGACTTTGTTGTGTACGACAAAAGTGAGCAAACGAAAGGACTATGTTCCATAAATGCTATGCATCTATGATCAGAGTTATGGGACATCGAAATTAATAGATACAAAGAGCGAAATCTGGAAAACTTCAGTTGACAAGCCGTTGCCAATGATCTTGAAATGACAGTAGATAAAGCGTACAAAAATTCCAGAGTCTTCAAACAAATGCTAAACGCGATGCAAAAAAGTAGCATAGGGGGACTGGGAGCGCAGGCGATTCTTCATCCACGTGGTCATGAGATTCATACATGGTTTTTACAAATGACTGAGACGATTCCAGAGATTCGTTGTAGCTACATTAGTTGACAGGTTATCATAAAACTGAACACTCATGTAGAAACACTGAAAAAGCTTTTTATTGTTGCAGCAGCATTTCAGATTTCTGCTACGAGAGTTCAGCTGTGACCAAATGGCTCTGAGCACTATGGGACTCAACTGCTGTGGTCATAAGTCCCCTAGAACTTAGAACTAGTTACCCAAGACGGCGACAGGCTCCGAGAAAGTGTATGTTGTGGTTGAAATGCATTCACATCACGCTGTCAGAACAGTGCAACGAATCTTCAGAACGAAGTTCAACAAACCTCCACCGACTGCCAACTCCGTTCGGCGCTGGTACGCGCGGTTTAAAAGACTCATGATGCCTCTGCAAGGGGAAATCAATGGGTCGACCTGCAGAGAGTGAAGAAACGGTTGACTGCCTGTGGACGAGATCGCACGTTTCCCTCAGAAGTCATGGAGCAGACTGAGCAGAGAGCTGTGCATACCACAACCGACAGTTTGGAAGATAAGGAAACGACTGAAGCTGAAACCTTACCCGTTGCAATTGCTACAACTGTCCAAAGTCAAGTTCGTTGGGCATAAGCGATCACGGTAATATTACCACATTAACCCATTAGTAGCAACGCTTGTGAGAGGACAGTATCAGTTTTGGTATTGTCTATTGGTCAGAAATTTTGCAAAAGTGCAAATTCGTATGCGAAAAAAAACTTTCGCTATGGAGAGAGTCGCTCACGTACGGTAAAAGTACGTGGAGGAAAGAAACCACAACAACAACATATGTATTAATTAATAAAGAAAGCAAAATAATGAAGAGTTACGAAGTTGGTAATTTAGTTAAATTTCATGGAGAACAGGAGATCGAACAAAGGATCCCACTTGCAGCGGAATCCATTGTCGAGGATAGGGTGGTAAGTATCACAGTTCCTATGGCAGAAACAAAAGCACTTACAGAAGCGGAAGTGCTAGTACTTGCAGATGACACGGAGTACGTACTAAAACCGAGCCAATCGACAGTCGGTATGGAGCTGAACTTCATGTGGAACCAGAGAGTCACAGCCAGACCATTCTGGAAATATGAATAATTTATAAAAAATTTCCGTCAACTGAATCGATCAATAGTAAAATTGAGGCTCAGAGTAAAGCGATCAACCTTGTTGATAGGAACATTAGAGGAGTTGGGTTGTGGGGGGGTGGGGTAGTGGGATGAAGTGAATGCAGTAAATGAAGAAGCAGATGCTATGAAAAAAGAAATGGTAACTATGAATACCCAAAATCAGTAATCTTGAAACTGACTTGGCGACAGTACAGTTGGAAATTCAGTGACGTAAACAGTCGTTTTGACTCATAAATAGTGAGATTCAATAAATGTTGTAGCTCTTATGGAAACTAAAATCGACGAATTTGGAGAGAAACGCGTGCTACAGACCGAAGTAGCATACTCGTAAAAGCAAAACACGAAAGATTTCAAATTTGGAATTGTATCTGCAATAAATAATAAGATTGATAAATAGCTCGACACTTGCGGAAAGAAGAAATCAAAGGTGGAGACATTCACAAAAACCATTAGCGAGATAGTGTGTAAAGTGAAAAAAATTAGAACAGAAATTGCAAGAAATGCAAAACTATGCACGGTGACACGTACATTTGGGGTGGATTACAAGTCACAGACTTTATTAAGAACTGTGAAATGGTATTGCCATCACTGTGGACGGACAAACAAAACCTCAGTGTTGCTATCGATGTGCCAATGGGAGAGGCTAAGAGATGGGGGCTTAAACCTCGATATTACTACCATGATTTCCCTCAAATTTGCGTTTCTAGAAGTTACTTTTAGGCTTAGCTATTTTATTTACGTATAAAAAGCAATAGAAGTTAGCTTACTAGAAAAATACCCGATAATCACACTATTTTCAACGAGAAGTAGTAGCAAAAACAAAGGAATGATTTGTTTATTCGTAATGCCAACTTCTGAGACGTTGCAGTAGGCACAAAAAAAAAAAAAAAAAAAAAAAATGGTTCAGATGGCTCTGAGCACTATGGGACTTAACATCTATGGTCATCAGTCCCCTAGAACTTAGAACTACTTAAACCTAACTAACCTAAGGACATCACACAACAGCCAGCCATCAGCAGTAGGCACAAAACAGAGCAATTCGCAGCCTTCTAGACTGCGTAGTTCCGAAGATATGACTGCTCAACTGTGGCAGTATATGTGTAGCCACGAAGTTGACAGTCACACATCAACATTCAAAATATTGTTTGAAGGTCTCACAATTGTCTGATTGTAATGTATTACATACCAAAACGTTCAGGAAAGTCCATAGTACATTATGGAGTAGAAAACAGAAAATGTTAAATTTCAAGGAATTTCACGTACAATGTCCCCTTAAGTATGTCTTTTAAGGGTCAAATGGGAGTGTGTAGACACTGGCGGCCCAGAAATAAGCAACGAAAGTATCATTGTGATTAAACCGATGGGGTAAAATGACGATATGAGAGAGAGTGTGCGTTAGCATAGAGCGTAAAGCACCTGCAGTTGCGATAATCGGGTTATGGAGGCACAAGCAAAGAGCTTACCGTGCGTAAAGATGAGGTAGTAACGGTTGTAGAAAAAGCGTCAGACGTTAAAACAACAATGGAACTGCAAGCTTCAGTAGGAGAGATTCACCAAAGGAGATAGAAAAACCAATAGCGGATAAAGTTTCCGTATTGAGCACGAGGAAACGGCATGTGAAGATGTTTGGTTTAATCGTTTCAGTGAAGGATTATAGGGGAAGGTACTGGAGTTGCTCTAACGGGAAGAACAGAAAAAAACGACGCTTCTGAATCCTGAAGAGATCAGCGAATTTAAAGAGAAAAGCGCTGTACAAAAAGTACAGGCATTTCCGGAATGGGTGGAGGTTGTGACCGAATGTAAGCAAGCTAGTCGCAGCGTATCCAACGATGAAAAAAGTGAGAAGGGACAAACTGATTTTTCATAGGACGACCGGCTACGATTTCCAGAAAGCCACGAAGACTATAATGTTTACGAGATAAACGCTGACGTAGTGGAGCTGGACTACAATGAAGAGGGATACGGTAGCTCGAAAGATGGAGTATTGTCACAAACGGAACCCATTTCTCCGCACAGCCTGTAAGGTGATATTTACATGGATCACTGTGAGAATGAACAGTTAGCGATCTTATAGAACAAAGATAACTCACTGTTGAAGTGGGTAGAAACCTTACTGCGTTGGGACGTTACGATCTCCTCAGTCGCCGAATGAATTTAAAGAAATTAAAGGTGTTGATGAAAGAAGATACCAGATAAGTCGCAGTCGGAAACAGAATCGGATTTTTCTGGAATGACCTAGATATTGACCAGGATTTGCTACGGGAAAGTCAAGAATCGGAATCAGACCCTTATAAACAGATTGTGGTACCCGTTGAAATGCACGGACTACAAATTCAGATTTTGACAGATATAGAGACGGAATGAAGAGCTATGGCTGAAGGAATTTTTGGTATTTTGAAAGAAGTTGAAGATGTGAAAGAAAAGTGAAAAAGAACCACCATATAATTCACGATCAGAAAGCGAACCGTACGTATTTTTCTGGGACAATGTACGATCTGAATAGGATTTTCTGTGGAGTAAATCTATACCATATACAGGAAGCTACAGCAGATTGTGTCTATCGTAAAACCGTTATATCCAACAAAGGAGCATTTATGTAGGCGAATATAAAACAATGGTGAACTTGCTTACTCATGAATCTACTGGTATTAAACCAGAGAACATTTTCTTGGGCATTAAGTCGAAAAGCCTGGTGGAAGAGATTATTGGTTCTCCTCCACGGATTAACATTAACGCTGCAGTAAAAAATGAACGGTTACGAGAGATGATGAGAAAGGAAGCGGAGGCGCGAATTCGTCGTCACGATGCTAAATCACGATTATCAAAGTTCGCGATCGGAGACTCCGTTATTGTCGAAGCGCACGTAAAGTTGAATGACACTGTAAACCAAGTGTATAAATTCAAATTTGTATATTATGGACCTTTGAGTATAGTTGGCGTACCTCATACTAATTTTTACCGTTTGGCCTGTTCAATTCTCGCAAACAATTTGGAACACATAATATAGTGGGTCCAAAACTTACCAACCAAGAAACGATTAAGTTAAAGAGTTATGCAAATGGAATATGTACAGATGTTTTTCAACACATATCTTTCCGAGTTTCATTTGTTTGAACCAGATGATCATAACACATATTGTTAAAATTTGTGATGTTTCGCTTCACACCTAAGCGATGTCTTAAAGCAACTAGGAACCAAAGCCATGATCAAATGAATTTTTGTCCATCTGTTTCTGGATATCGAGATGTAAAAACTGAGCTGTGCGGCTGGCCCCGGCGGAGGTTCGAGTCCTCCCTCGAGCATGAATGTGTGTGTGTGTTTGTCCTTAGGATAATTTAGGTTAAGTAGTGTGTAAGCTTAGGGACTGATCACCTTAGCAGTTAAGTCCCATAAGATTTCACTCACATTTGAACAATAAAAACTGAGGCTGATAGTATATGCGTATGTAATTCATTTTTCTGATGAACTTAAGACGTGAAGTATAAGTTACATACACAAGTATTTGTGAGTAACATGGGCAGTGTTCAGTATGTGATAATTTATGGTTGACTCTTTTGAAATTATTCGGGAGCTAAGGAATATGAATGGAAGGCGGAAGGTTGCTCTTAGAGTGCGCCTCCGCACAGACAAACAGTGAAACGCCTGGACTGAGCCGTTGCCGGCTACTGTGATGTTACGATGTTACAGAACAAGCGCCAAGTGCGGCTCAAAATTTAATTTGCACCATCGTAGACGATACTTGCTTATGTAATTTTCAATGGCTATATGTTTTTCATGCAAAGACTCACATAATGAAATTATAGTTTCTTAAAAATAAGCTTAAAAGGAAAAGTAACTTCAGTTATTAGATTAGTATTCACTAAGATGATATGGTTGTACTAAACGTACTGAAAAAATTCTTGTATATAATGTTTTTCTTTTCTTCTTGTTGTTAAGCTGTATATGAGATGAAATGCTACTCACATTTGCTTTAGTAATGCTGACATGAAAATGTGATTCAATTGCAAACCTGATAATGATTTTTGGATAAGTGTAATTTATTCACACTTCCTTTAGGTAATGTTCCATTCAGTTGATTTGAAAGATTAATGGCAATGACTGTCATGGTACTGTTGTAGCTATGCTACGAAATGTTTGTGCACATCTGCGCTGCAGTTTTTTTTTCTCCTTTTCCGACATTCACTGTGTCTGTGCTTTTTATAGGTCACATGTGACACTGAAATACAGATGTGCTACCCAAATCTTTTGACCGTTCTGTTTATTGTAAACATGATCCACGTGTTTTACTCTGTAAACCTTTAGGCGTTATGTATTAATTAGAAATGTATTATGTGCTGTAAGTTGTACAATTTATTTCGTCTTATGATGTATTTATCCTGGGATAATGCCGTTACGAAAAGTAATATATTTGGCAGAGAGTAAAGACTGGTATAGGAGCGCTGTCTCTGGACGCGAGTGTGACGTCAGAGCAGAACGCGCAGAAGTATCCGGACACCTGGCTGAAAGTGACTTACAAGTTCGTGGCGCCCTCCATCGGTGATGCTGGAATTCAGTAAAGTGTTGGCCTACCCTTAGCCTTAATGACAGCTTCCAATCTCGTAGCCATACGTTCAATCGGGTGCTGAAAGATTTCTTGGGGAGTGGCAGCACATTCTACACGGAAGGGTCCACTGAGGAGAGGTATCGATGTCGGTCGGTGAGGCCTGGCACGAAGTCGGCAACACGCCAAAGGTGTTCTGTAGGATTCAGGTGAGGACTCTGCGCAGGCCAGTCCATTACAGGGATGTTATTGTCGTGTAACCACTCCGCCACGGACTGTGCATTATGAACAGGTGATCGATCGCGTTGAAAGATGCAATCACCATCCCCGAAGTGCTCTTCAACAGCGGGAAGCAAGGAGGTGCTTAAAACATCAATGTGGGCCTGTGCTGTGATAGTGCCACGCGCAACAACAAGGGGTGCAACCCCTCCATCACCCCATGAAAACACGACCACACCATAACACTATCGCCTCCGAATTTTAATGTTGGCTCTACACACGCTGGCAGATGACGTTCACCGGTCATTCGCCATACCCCCCACCCTGCCATCGGATCGCCACATTGTGTACCGTGATTCGTCACTCCGTACAACGTTTTTCCACTGTTCAATCGTCCAATCTTTACGCTCCTGACACCAAGCGAGGCGTCGTTTGGCATTTATCGGCGTGATGTGTGGCTTACGAACAGCCGTCGACCATGAAATCCAAGTTTTCTCATCTTCCGTCAAAGTGACACCGTACTTGCAGTGGGTCCTGATGCAGTTTGGAATTCCTGTGTGATGAAGTGGATAGAGATCTGCCTTTTTTTTCCGACCCTTTTCAACTATCGGCGGTCTGTGTCAGTTAACGGACGAGGTCGGCCTGTGCGCTTTTGTGCTGTACGTGTCCCTTCACGTTTCCACTTCACTATCACAATGGAAACAGGGGTATTTAGAAGTGTGAAAATCTCACGTACAGACGTGTGACACAAGTGATACCGAATCACCTGATCACGTACGAAGTCCGTGAGTTCTGCGGAACGCCTCATTTTGCTCTCTCACGATGTCTAATGACTACTGAGGTCGCTGATATGGAGTACTTGGCAGTAGGTGGCAGCACAATGCACCTAATATGAAAAACGTATGTTATTGGGGGTGTCCGGATACTTTTGATCACATAGCGTACTTGGTTGTGAGACGTGAGAATGAACATAAGGAAGTGGCGTATACTTTCGCGCCTATGTGAAGCGCAGTTGATAGCAGCGAGGCACCAACAGCATGACGAGTGTGGGCAGGTGTAAGGGGCGCCAACAGTATCAGGATCCTGCCCCATAATTGCTCATTGCGAATCAAACTGTGGCCGCAATATTACGTGGAGCAATGACAGCATCGTAAACGACAACGAAGACGAGAGCTTAACATCTGCAACGATCTGTAAGGTTGGTTTATTTTCATTCTCGTCAGAAATTTTTTGAGGCATTGCCCAGTGACATTCTCAGTGAAATTTATTTCACTAATAAGTGGTGTTCGTAAAAACTATAGGTATCTGATACTTTCATTATGTTCAGTCACTGTCACGTACTTAGGAAAGGTCGCATTCTTTTTGGTGTCGATAGATATTGATATTTTATGGAATATTTGCTGTATGTCGTATCAAGTGACTGGTATATTTAATTCTGCTTGTGGCATGTTGTCCAAGTACTGAAAGCTGGGAGCCAGGGGTCAGACGTTGTGTTAGTGTGTTCATGGACTGTAGGGAACAGAGGGTAGTCAAAACGCGAGCCGTGAGGAACTGAGAAGACGTCAGAGTGGCAGGACTCATAGCGTTCAGCTTTGTTCGAGTTGTCAGGTGAGGTATGGCTGTTATGCAGGAGGGGGTAATGAGAGATGTGTACCGCCAGTGAGTAGATGGAATGGTTTCATTTCGTGAAAGAGTTAATGGGGAGTATCTGGCACGGGTCCCAGCATTTTTTAGTAAATTCCTGATGTGTGACTGTATTTGTTTGTGGTGTGTGAGTGTATCCCAGTCCCAGTCACGAGTCCACAGGAAGGAATGGTATAAGCATTGAGATTCTCGAAGAAGGCGTAGGGCTTGTGGGGGAAGAGTGGGATGACGAGTATCGTCTTCGTAGGAATGTGGTCCGATACACCATGAGACAAGGTCTGCTACAAGAAGAATATGGCATGGTGGATATCGTCAGGTTGCTGACAGGGTTACTGGGTGGCTTCCAATCTGTGTGTCATGAATTCCTGGGAAGCATTCCAGCTGCTGCAAGTGTGACCTAGGATAATTTTTGGACTGAGATTGCCATGGGATGCATGCTGATGAGGTATGAAAATGAAAGCAGGTAGGTGGTAACTTCGTAATGCATCGAGGACTTCTGCAGTGAGGCATTCAAGGAGGCTGGAAGATGCCAGTTCGACATCTGAAGTAGTGTTGCTTTTGGATGTGTGTCCTGTGGGATGGGGATATGTTTCCTTGCAGGGAGTCTGACACCACCACTGGAGATCTGCAGGTGATCTGCTGCAAACTTGAAGTCAGTGGCAATGATATAAGTGGAAATGGTACAGTTGATCTGGGTGAGTAAGTCATAGAGAAATGTGGCGGTTAGTTTTAGATGGTGGCACAGTTAATGGTTACAGTTTTGAAGAAGATGGCAACGATAGGGTGTTTGGTGGTAGTATTGTATAAAGACTGTGGCCAGACAGGGATGTCCTTGTGGTGGGAGTATTGTATAAGGACTGTGGCCAGACAGGGATGTTCTTGTGGTGGGAGTATTGTATAAGGACTGTGGCCAGACAGGGATGTTCTTGTGGTGGGTATTGTATAAGGACTGTGGCCAGACAGCGATGTTCTTGTGGTGGGAGTATTGTATAAGGACTGTGGCCAGACAGGGATGTTCTTGTGGTGGGAGTATTGTATAAGGACTGTGGCCAGACAGGGATGTTCCTGTAGTAAGAGTATTGTATAAGGACTGTGGCCAGACAGGGATGTTCTTGTGGTGGGAGTATTGTATAAGGACTGTGGCCAGACAGGGATGTTCTTGTGGTGGGAGTATTGTATAAGGACTGTGGCCAGACAGGGATGTTCTTGTGGTGGGTATTGTATAAGGACTGTGGCCAGACAGCGATGTTCCTGTGGTGGGAGTATTGTATAAGGACTGTGACCAGACAGGGATGTTCTTGTGGTGGGAGTATTGTATAAGGACTGTGGCCAGACAGGGATGTTCCTGTAGTGGGAGTATTGTATAAGGACTGTGGCCAGACAGGGATGTTCTTGTGGTGGGAGTATTGTATAAGGACTGTGGCCAGACAGGGATGTTCTTGTGGTGGGTATTGTATAAGGACTGTGGCCAGACAGCGATGTTCTTGTGGTGGGAGTATTGTATAAGGACTGTGGCCAGACAGGGATGTTCTTGTGGTGGGTATTGTATAAGGACTGTGGCCAGACAGCGATGTTCTTGTGGTGGGTATTGTATAAGGACTGTGGCCAGACAGCGATGTTCTTGTGGTGGGAGTATTGTATAAGGACTGTGGCCAGACAGCGATGTTCTTGTAGTGGGAGTATTCTATAAGGACTGTGGCCAGACAGCGATGTTCTTGTGGTGGGAGTATTGTATAAGGACTGTGGCCAGACAGGGATGTTCTTGTGGTGGGAGTATTGTATAAGGACTGTGGCCAGACAGCGATGTTCTTGTAGTGGGAGTATTCTATAAGGACTGTCGCCAGACAGCGATGTTCTTGTAGTGGGAGTATTGTATAAGGACTGTGGCCAGACAGGGATGTTCTTGTGGTGGGAGTATTGTATAAGGACTGTGGCCAGACAGGGATGTTCTTGTGGTGGGAGTATTGTATAAGGACTGTGGCCAGACAGGGATGTTCCTGTAGTGGGAGTATTGTATAAGGACTGTGGCCAGACAGGGATGTTCTTGTGGTGGGAGTATTGTATAAGGACTGTGGCCAGACAGGGATGTTCTTGTGGTGGGTATTGTATAAGGACTGTGGCCAGACAGCGATGTTCTTGTGGTGGGAGTATTGTATAAGGACTGTGACCAGACAGGGATGTTCTTGTGGTGGGAGTATTGTATAAGGACTGTGGCCAGACAGGGATGTTCCTGTAGTGGGAGTATTGTATAAGGACTGTGGCCAGACAGGGATGTTCTTGTGGTGGGAGTATTGTATAAGGACTGTGGCCAGACAGGGATGTTCTTGTGGTGGGTATTGTATAAGGACTGTGGCCAGACAGCGATGTTCTTGTGGTGGGAGTATTGTATAAGGACTGTGGCCAGACAGGGATGTTCTTGTGGTGGGTATTGTATAAGGACTGTGGCCAGACAGCGATGTTCTTGTGGTGGGTATTGTATAAGGACTGTGGCCAGACAGCGATGTTCTTGTGGTGGGAGTATTGTATAAGGACTGTGGCCAGACAGGGATGTTCTTGTGGTGGGAGTATTGTATAAGGACTGTGGCCAGACAGCGATGTTCTTGTGGTGGGAGTATTGTATAAGGACTGTGGCCAGACAGGGATGTCCTTGTGGTGGGAGTATTGTATAAGGACTGTGGCCAGACAGCGATGTTCTTGTGGTGGGTATTGTATAAGGACTGTGGCCAGACAGCGATGTTCTTGTGGTGGGAGTATTGTATAAGGACTGTGGCCAGGCAGGGATGTTCTTGTGGTGGGAGTATTGTATAAGGACTGTGGCCAGACAGGGATGTCCTTGTGGTGGGAGTATTGTATAAGGACTGTGGCCAGACAGCGATGTTCTTGTGGTGGGTATTGTATAAGGACTGTGGCCAGACAGCGATGTTCTTGTGGTGGGAGTATTGTATAAGGACTGTGGCCAGACAGGGATATTCTTGTGGTGGGAGTATTGTATAAGGACCGTGGCCAGACAGCGATGTTCTTGTGGTGGGAGTATTGTATAAGGACTGTGGCCAGACAGCGATGTTCTTGTGGTGGGAGTATTGTATAAGGACTGTGGCCAGACAGGGATGTCCTTGTGGTGGGAGTATTGTATAAGGACTGTTGCCAGACAGCGATGTTCTTGTGGTGGGTATTGTATAAGGACTGTGGCCAGACAGCGATGTTCTTGTGGTGGGAGTATTGTATAAGGACTGTGGCCAGACAGGGATGTCCTTGTGGTGGGAGTATTGTATAAGGACTGTGGCCAGACAGGGATGTCCTTGTGGTGGGAGTATTGTGTAACGACTGTGGCCAGACAGGGATGTTCTTGTGGTGGGAGTATTGTATAAGGACTGTGGCCAGACAGGGATGTTCTTGTGGTGGGAGTATTGTATAAGGACCGTGGCCAGACAGCGATGTTCTTGTGGTGGGTATTGTATAAGGACTGTGGCCAGACAGGGATGTCCTTGTGGTGGGAGTAGTGTATAAGGACTGTGGCCAGACAGCGATGTTCTTGTGGTGGGTATTGTATAAGGACTGTGGCCAGACAGCGATGTTCTTGTGGTGGGAGTATTGTATAAGGACCGTGGCCAGACAGCGATGTTCTTGTGGTGGGTATTGTATAAGGACTGTGGCCAGACAGCGATGTTCTTGTGGTGGGAGTATTGTATAAGGACTGTGGCCAGACAGGGATGTTCTTGTGGTGGGAGTATTGTATAAGGACTGTGGCCAGACAGGGATGTTCCTGTAGTGGGAGTATTGTATAAGGACTGTGGCCAGACAGGGATGTTCTTGTGGTGGGAGTATTGTATAAGGACTGTGGCCAGACAGGGATGTTCTTGTGGTGGGAGTATTGTATAAGGACTGTGGCCAGACAGGGATGTTCTTGTGGTGGGTATTGTATAAGGACTGTGGCCAGACAGCGATGTTCCTGTGGTGGGAGTATTGTATAAGGACTGTGACCAGACAGGGATGTTCTTGTGGTGGGAGTATTGTATAAGGACTGTGGCCAGACAGGGATGTTCCTGTAGTGGGAGTATTGTATAAGGACTGTGGCCAGACAGGGATGTTCTTGTGGTGGGAGTATTGTATAAGGACTGTGGCCAGACAGGGATGTTCTTGTGGTGGGTATTGTATAAGGACTGTGGCCAGACAGCGATGTTCTTGTGGTGGGAGTATTGTATAAGGACTGTGGCCAGACAGGGATGTTCTTGTGGTGGGTATTGTATAAGGACTGTGGCCAGACAGCGATGATCTTGTGGTGGGTATTGTATAAGGACTGTGGCCAGACAGCGATGTTCTTGTGGTGGGAGTATTGTATAAGGACTGTGGCCAGACAGCGATGTTCTTGTAGTGGGAGTATTCTATAAGGACTGTGGCCAGACAGCGATGTTCTTGTGGTGGGAGTATTGTATAAGGACTGTGGCCAGACAGGGATGTTCTTGTGGTGGGAGTATTGTATAAGGACTGTGGCCAGACAGCGATGTTCTTGTAGTGGGAG
Organism: Schistocerca nitens; assembly: GCF_023898315.1. Lineage (NCBI taxonomy): Eukaryota > Metazoa > Arthropoda > Insecta > Orthoptera > Acrididae > Schistocerca > Schistocerca nitens. Next base: position 218,357,991 of record NC_064623.1, on the reverse strand, counting down.
TATTCTATAAGGACTGTCGCCAGACAGCGATGTTCTTGTAGTGGGAGTATTGTATAAGGACTGTGGCCAGACAGGGATGTTCTTGTGGTGGGAGTATTGTATAAGGACTGTGGCCAGACAGGGATGTTCTTGTGGTGGGAGTATTGTATAAGGACTGTGGCCAGACAGGGATGTTCCTGTAGTGGGAGTATTGTATAAGGACTGTGGCCAGACAGGGATGTTCTTGTGGTGGGAGTATTGTATAAGGACTGTGGCCAGACAGGGATGTTCTTGTGGTGGGTATTGTATAAGGACTGTGGCCAGACAGCGATGTTCTTGTGGTGGGAGTATTGTATAAGGACTGTGACCAGACAGGGATGTTCTTGTGGTGGGAGTATTGTATAAGGACTGTGGCCAGACAGGGATGTTCCTGTAGTGGGAGTATTGTATAAGGACTGTGGCCAGACAGGGATGTTCTTGTGGTGGGAGTATTGTATAAGGACTGTGGCCAGACAGGGATGTTCTTGTGGTGGGTATTGTATAAGGACTGTGGCCAGACAGCGATGTTCTTGTGGTGGGAGTATTGTATAAGGACTGTGGCCAGACAGGGATGTTCTTGTGGTGGGTATTGTATAAGGACTGTGGCCAGACAGCGATGTTCTTGTGGTGGGTATTGTATAAGGACTGTGGCCAGACAGCGATGTTCTTGTGGTGGGATTATTGTATAAGGACTGTGGCCAGACAGGGATGTTCTTGTGGTGGGAGTATTGTATAAGGACTGTGGCCAGACAGCGATGTTCTTGTGGTGGGAGTATTGTATAAGGACTGTGGCCAGACAGGGATGTCCTTGTGGTGGGAGTATTGTATAAGGACTGTGGCCAGACAGCGATGTTCTTGTGGTGGGTATTGTATAAGGACTGTGGCCAGACAGGGATGTTCTTGTGGTGGGAGTATTGTATAAGGACTGTGGCCAGGCAGGGATGTTCTTGTGGTGGGAGTATTGTATAAGGACTGTGGCCAGACAGGGATGTCCTTGTGGTGGGAGTATTGTATAAGGACTGTGGCCAGACAGCGATGTTCTTGTGGTGGGTATTGTATAAGGACTGTGGCCAGACAGCGATGTTCTTGTGGTGGGAGTATTGTATAAGGACTGTGGCCAGACAGGGATATTCTTGTGGTGGGAGTATTGTATAAGGACCGTGGCCAGACAGCGATGTTCTTGTGGTGGGAGTATTGTATAAGGACTGTGGCCAGACAGCGATGTTCTTGTGGTGGGAGTATTGTATAAGGACTGTGGCCAGACAGGGATGTCCTTGTGGTGGGAGTATTGTATAAGGACTGTGGCCAGACAGGAATGTTCTTGTGGTGGGAGTATTGTATAAGGACTGTGGCCAGACAGGGATGTTCTTGTGGTGGGAGTATTGTATAAGGACTGTGGCCAGACAGGGATGTCCTTGTGGTGGGACTATTGTATAAGGACTGTGGCCAGACAGGGATGTCCTTGTGGTGGGAGTATTGTATAACGACTGTGGCCAGACAGGGATGTTCTTGTGGTGGGAGTATTGTATAAGGACTGTGGCCAGACAGGGATGTTCTTGTGGTGGGAGTATTGTATAAGGACCGTGGCCAGACAGCGATGTTCTTGTGGTGGGTATTGTATAAGGACTGTGGCCAGACAGGGATGTCCTTGTGGTGGGAGTATTGTATAAGGACTGTGGCCAGACAGCGATGTTCTTGTGGTGGGTATTGTATAAGGACTGTGGCCAGACAGCGATGTTCTTGTGGTGGGAGTATTGTATAAGGACCGTGGCCAGACAGGGATGTTCTTGTGGTGGGAGTACTGTATAAGGACTGTGGCCAGACAGCGATGTTCTTGTGGTGGGAGTATTGTATAAGGACTGTGGCCAGACAGCGATGTTCTTGTGGTGGGAGTATTGTATAAGGACTGTGGCCAGACAGGGATGTTCTTGTGGTGGGAGTATTGTATAAGGACTGTGGCCAGACAGGGATGTTCTTGTGGTGGGAGTATTGTATAAGGACTGTGGCCAGACAGGGATGTTCTTGTGGTGGGAGTATTGTATAAGGACTGTGGCCAGACAGGGATGTCCTTGTGGTGGGAGTATTGTATAAGGACTGTGGCCAGACAGGGATGTTCTTGTGGTGGGAGTATTGTATAAGGACTGTGGCCAGACAGGGATGTTCTTGTGGTGGGAGTATTGTATAAGGACTGTGGCCAGACAGGGATGTTCTTGTGGTGGGAGTATTGTATAAGGACTGTGGCCAGACAGGGATGTTCTTGTGGTGGGAGTATTGTATAAGGACTGTGGCCAGACAGGGATGTTCTTGTGGTGGGAGTATTGTATAAGGACTGTGGCCAGACAGGAATGTTCTTGTGGTGGGAGTATTGTATAAGGACTGTGGCCAGACAGGGATGTTCTTGTGGTGGGAGTATTGTATAAGGACTGTGGCCAGACAGGGATGTTCTTGTGGTGGGAGTATTGTATAAGGACTGTGGCCAGACAGGGATGTTCTTGTTGTTGGAGTATTGTATAAGGACTGTGGCCAGACAGGGATGTTCTTGTGGTGGGAGTATTGTATAAGGACTGTGGCCAGACAGGGATGTTCTTTTGGTGGGAGTATTGTATAAGGACTGTGGCCAGACAGGGATGTTCTTGTGGTGGGAGTATTGTATAAGGACTGTGGCCAGACAGGGATGTTCTTGTGGTGGGAGTATTGTATAAGGACTGTGGCCAGACAGGGATGTTCTTGTGGTGGGAGTATTGTATAAGGACTGTGGCCAGACAGGGATGTTCTTGTGGTGGGAGTATTGTATAAGGACTGTGGCCAGACAAGGATGTTCTTGTGGTGGGAGTATTGTATAAGGACTGTGGCCAGACAGGGATGTTCTTGTGGTGGGAGTATTGTATAAGGACTGTGGCCAGACAGGGATGTTGTTGTGGTGGGAGTATTGTATAAGGACTGTGGCCAGACAGGGATGTTCTTGTGGTGGGAGTATTGTATAAGGACTGTGGCCAGACAGGGATGTCCTTGTGGTGGGAGTATTGTATAAGGACTGTGGCCAGACAGGGATGTCCTTGTGGTGGGAGTATTGTATAAGGACTGTGGCCAGACAGGGATGTTGTTGTGGTGGGAGTATTGTATAAGGACTGTGGCCAGACAGGGATGTTCTTGTGGTGGGAGTATTGTATAAGGACTGTGGCCAGACAGGGATGTTCTTGTGGTGGGAGTATTGTATAAGGACTGTGGCCAGACAGGGATGTTCTTGTGGTGGGAGTATTGTATAAGGACTGTGGCCAGACAGGGATGTTCTTGTGGTGGGAGTATTGTATAAGGACTGTGGCCAGACAGGAATGTTCTTGTGGTGGGAGTATTGTATAAGGACTGTGGCCAGACAGGGATGTTCTTGTGGTGGGAGTATTGTATAAGGACTGTGGCCAGACAGGGATGTTCTTGTGGTGGGAGTATTGTATAAGGACTGTGGCCAGACAGGGATGTTCTTGTGGTGGGAGTATTGTATAAGGACTGTGGCCAGACAGGGATGTTCTTGTGGTGGGAGTATTGTATAAGGACTGTGGCCAGACAGCGATGTTCTTGTGGTGGGAGTATTGTATAAGGACTGTGGCCAGACAGCGATGTTCTTGTGGTGGGAGTATTGTATAAGGACTGTGGCCAGACAGGGATGTTCTTGTGGTTGGAGTATTGTATAAGGACTGTGGCCAGACAGGGATGTTCTTGTGGTGGGAGTATTGTATAAGGACTGTGGCCAGACAGGGATGTTCTTGTGGTGGGAGTATTGTATAAGGACTGTGGCCAGACAGGGATGTTCTTGTGGTGGGAGTATTGTATAAGGACTGTGGCCAGACAGGGATGTTCTTGTGGTGGGAGTATTGTATAAGGACTGTGGCCAGACAGGGATGTTCTTGTGGTGGGAGTATTGTATAAGGACTGTGGCCAGACAGGGATGTTCTTGTGGTGGGAGTATTGTATAAGGACTGTGGCCAGACAGGGATGTTCTTGTGGTGGGAGTATTGTATAAGGACTGTGGCCAGACAGGGATGTTCTTGTGGTGGGAGTATTGTATAAGGACTGTGGCCAGACAGGGATGTCCTTGTGGTGGGAGTATTGTATAAGGACTGTGGCCAGACAGGGATGTCCTTGTGGTGGGAGTATTGTATAAGGACTGTGGCCAGACAGGGATGTTCTTGTGGTGGGAGTATTGTATAAGGACTGTGGCCAGACAGGGATGTTCTTGTGGTGGGAGTATTGTATAAGGACTGTGGCCAGACAGGGATGTTCTTGTGGTGGGAGTATTGTATAAGGACTGTGGCCAGACAGGGATGTTCTTGTGGTGGGAGTATTGTATAAGGACTGTGGCCAGACAGGGATGTTCTTGTGGTGGGAGTATTGTATAAGGACTGTGGCCAGACAGGGATGTTCTTGTGGTGGGAGTATTGTATAAGGACTGTGGCCAGACAGGGATGTTCTTGTGGTGGGAGTATTGTATAAGGACTGTGGCCAGACAGGGATGTTCTTGTGGTGGGAGTATTGTATAAGGACTGTGGCCAGACAGGGATGTTCTTGTGGTGGGAGTATTGTATAAGGACTGTGGCCAGACAGGGATGTTCTTGTGGTGGGAGTATTGTATAAGGACTGTGGCCAGACAGGGATGTTCTTGTGGTGGGAGTATTGTATAAGGACTGTGGCCAGACAGCGATGTTCTTGTGGTGGGAGTATTGTATAAGGACTGTGGCCAGACAGCGATGTTCTTGTGGTGGGAGTATTGTATAAGGACTGTGGCCAGACAGGGATGTTCTTGTGGTTGGAGTATTGTATAAGGACTGTGGCCAGACAGGGATGTCCTTGTGGTGGGAGTATTGTATAAGGACTGTGGCCAGACAGGGATGTCCTTGTGGTGGGAGTATTGTATAAGGACTGTGGCCAGACAGGGATGTTCTTGTGGTGGGAGTATTGTATAAGGACTGTGGCCAGACAGGGATGTTCTTGTGGTGGGAGTATTGTATAAGGACTGTGGCCAGACAGGGATGTTCTTGTGGTGGGAGTATTGTATAAGGACTGTGGCCAGACAGGGATGTTCTTGTGGTGGGAGTATTGTATAAGGACTGTGGCCAGACAGGGATGTTCTTGTGGTGGGAGTATTGTATAAGGACTGTGGCCAGACAGGGATGTTCTTGTGGTGGGAGTATTGTATAAGGACTGTGGCCAGACAGGGATGTTCTTGTGGTGGGAGTATTGTATAAGGACTGTGGCCAGACAGGGATGTTCTTGTGGTGGGAGTATTGTATAAGGACTGTGGCCAGACAGGGATGTTCTTGTGGTGGGAGTATTGTATAAGGACTGTGGCCAGACAGCGATGTTCTTGTGGTGGGAGTATTGTATAAGGACTGTGGCCAGACAGGGATGTTCTTGTGGTGGGAGTATTGTATAAGGACTGTGGCCAGACAGGGATGTTCTTGTGGTGGGAGTATTGTATAAGGACTGTGGCCAGACAGGGATGTTCTTGTGGTGGGAGTATTGTATAAGGACTGTGGCCAGACAGGGATGTTCTTGTGGTGGGAGTATTGTATAAGGACTGTGGCCAGACAGGGATGTTCTTGTGGTGGGAGTATTGTATAAGGACTGTGGCCAGACAGGGATGTTCTTGTGGTGGGAGTATTGTATAAGGACTGTGGCCAGACAGGGATGTCCTTGTGGTGGGAGTATTGTATAAGGACTGTGGCCAGACAGGGATGTTCTTGTGGTGGGAGTATTGTATAAGGACTGTGGCCAGACAGGGATGTTCTTGTGGTGGGAGTATTGTATAAGGACTGTGGCCAGACAGGGATGTTCTTGTGGTGGGAGTATTGTATAAGGACTGTGGCCAGACAGGGATGTTCTTGTGGTGGGAGTATTGTATAAGGACTGTGGCCAGACAGGGATGTTCTTGTGGTGGGAGTATTGTATAAGGACTGTGGCCAGACAGGGATGTTCTTGTGGTGGGAGTATTGTATAAGGACTGTGGCCAGACAGGGATGTTCTTGTGGTGGGAGTATTGTATAAGGACTGTGGCCAGACAGGGATGTTCTTGTGGTGGGAGTATTGTATAAGGACTGTGGCCAGACAGGGATGTTCTTGTGGTGGGAGTATTGTATAAGGACTGTGGCCAGACAGGGATGTTCTTGTGGTGGGAGTATTGTATAAGGACTGTGGCCAGACAGCGATGTTCTTGTGGTGGGAGTATTGTATAAGGACTGTGGCCAGACAGCGATGTTCTTGTGGTGGGAGTATTGTATAAGGACTGTGGCCAGACAGGGATGTTCTTGTGGTTGGAGTATTGTATAAGGACTGTGGCCAGACAGGGATGTTCTTGTGGTGGGAGTATTGTATAAGGACTGTGGCCAGACAGGGATGTTCTTGTGGTGGGAGTATTGTATAAGGACTGTGGCCAGACAGGGATGTTCTTGTGGTGGGAGTATTGTATAAGGACTGTGGCCAGACAGGGATGTTCTTGTGGTGGGAGTATTGTATAAGGACTGTGGCCAGACAGGGATGTTCTTGTGGTGGGAGTATTGTATAAGGACTGTGGCCAGACAGGGATGTTCTTGTGGTGGGAGTATTGTATAAGGACTGTGGCCAGACAGGGATGTTCTTGTGGTGGGAGTATTGTATAAGGACTGTGGCCAGACAGGGATGTTCTTGTGGTGGGAGTATTGTATAAGGACTGTGGCCAGACAGGGATGTTCTTGTGGTGGGAGTATTGTATAAGGACTGTGGCCAGACAGGGATGTTCTTGTGGTGGGAGTATTGTATAAGGACTGTGGCCAGACAGGGATGTTCTTGTGGTGGGAGTATTGTATAAGGACTGTGGCCAGACAGGGATGTTCTTGTGGTGGGAGTATTGTATAAGGACTGTGGCCAGACAGCGATGTTCTTGTGGTGGGAGTATTGTATAAGGACTGTGGCCAGACAGGGATGTTCTTGTGGTGGGAGTATTGTATAAGGACTGTGGCCAGACAGGGATGTTCTTGTGGTGGGAGTATTGTATAAGGACTGTGGCCAGACAGGGATGTTCTTGTGGTGGGAGTATTGTATAAGGACTGTGGCCAGACAGGGATGTTCTTGTGGTGGGAGTATTGTATAAGGACTGTGGCCAGACAGGGATGTTCTTGTGGTGGGAGTATTGTATAAGGACTGTGGCCAGACAGGGATGTTCTTGTGGTGGGAGTATTGTATAAGGACTGTGGCCAGACAGCGATGTTCTTGTGGTGGGAGTATTGTATAAGGACTGTGGCCAGACAGGGATGTTCTTGTGGTGGGAGTATTGTATAAGGACTGTGGCCAGACAGCGATGTTCTTGTGGTGGGAGTATTGTATAAGGACTGTGGCCAGACAGGGATGTCCTTGTGGTGGGAGTATTGTATAAGGACTGTGGCCAGACAGGGATGTTCTTGTGGTGGGAGTATTGTATAAGGACTGTGGCCAGACAGGGATGTTCTTGTGGTGGGAGTATTGTATAAGGACTGTGGCCAGACAGGGATGTTCTTGTGGTGGGAGTATTGTATAAGGACTGTGGCCAGACAGGGATGTTCTTGTGGTGGGAGTATTGTATAAGGACTGTGGCCAGACAGGGATGTTCTTGTGGTGGGAGTATTGTATAAGGACTGTGGCCAGACAGGGATGTCCTTGTGGTGGGAGTATTGTATAAGGACTGTGGCCAGACAGGGATGTCCTTGTGGTGGGAGTATTGTATAAGGACTGTGGCCAGACAGGGATGTTCTTGTGGTGGGAGTATTGTATAAGGACTGTGGCCAGACAGGGATGTTCTTGTGGTGGGAGTATTGTATAAGGACTGTGGCCAGACAGGGATGTTCTTGTGGTGGGAGTATTGTATAAGGACTGTGGCCAGACAGGGATGTTCTTGTGGTGGGAGTATTGTATAAGGACTGTGGCCAGACAGGGATGTTCTTGTGGTGGGAGTATTGTATAAGGACTGTGGCCAGACAGGAATGTTCTTGTGGTGGGAGTATTGTATAAGGACTGTGGCCAGACAGGGATGTTCTTGTGGTGGGAGTATTGTATAAGGACTGTGGCCAGACAGGGATGTTCTTGTGGTTGGAGTATTGTATAAGGACTGTGGCCAGACAGGGATGTTCTTGTGGTGGGAGTATTGTATAAGGACTGTGGCCAGACAGGGATGTTCTTGTGGTGGGAGTATTGTATAAGGACTGTGGCCAGACAGGGATGTTCTTGTGGTGGGAGTATTGTATAAGGACTGTGGCCAGACAGGGATGTTCTTGTGGTGGGAGTATTGTATAAGGACTGTGGCCAGACAGGGATGTTCTTGTGGTGGGAGTATTGTATAAGGACTGTGGCCAGACAGGGATGTTCTTGTGGTGGGAGTATTGTATAAGGACTGTGGCCAGACAGGGATGTTCTTGTGGTGGGAGTATTGTATAAGGACTGTGGCCAGACAGGGATGTTCTTGTGGTGGGAGTATTGTATAAGGACTGTGGCCAGACAGGGATGTTCTTGTGGTGGGAGTATTGTATAAGGACTGTGGCCAGACAGCGATGTTCTTGTGGTGGGAGTATTGTATAAGGACTGTGGCCAGACAGGGATGTTCTTGTGGTGGGAGTATTGTATAAGGACTGTGGCCAGACAGGAATGTTCTTGTGGTGGGAGTATTGTATAAGGACTGTGGCCAGACAGGGATGTTCTTGTGGTGGGAGTATTGTATAAGGACTGTGGCCAGACAGGGATGTTCTTGTGGTGGGAGTATTGTATAAGGACTGTGGCCAGACAGGGATGTTCTTGTGGTGGGAGTATTGTATAAGGACTGTGGCCAGACAGGGATGTTCTTGTGGTGGGAGTATTGTATAAGGACTGTGGCCAGACAGCGATGTTCTTGTGGTGGGAGTATTGTATAAGGACTGTGGCCAGACAGGGATGTTCTTGTGGTGGGAGTATTGTATAAGGACTGTGGCCAGACAGGGATGTTCTTGTGGTTGGAGTATTGTATAAGGACTGTGGCCAGACAGGGATGTTCTTGTGGTGGGAGTATTGTATAAGGACTGTGGCCAGACAGGGATGTTCTTGTGGTGGGAGTATTGTATAAGGACTGTGGCCAGACAGGGATGTTGTTGTGGTGGGAGTATTGTATAAGGACTGTGGCCAGACAGGAATGTTCTTGTGGTGGGAGTATTGTATAAGGACTGTGGCCAGACAGGGATGTTCTTGTGGTGGGAGTATTGTATAAGGACTGTGGCCAGACAGGGATGTTCTTGTGGTGGGAGTATTGTATAAGGACTGTGGCCAGACAGGGATGTTCTTGTGGTGGGAGTATTGTATAAGGACTGTGGCCAGACAGGGATGTTCTTGTGGTGGGAGTATTGTATAAGGACTGTGGCCAGACAGCGATGTTCTTGTGGTGGGAGTATTGTATAAGGACTGTGGCCAGACAGCGATGTTCTTGTGGTGGGAGTATTGTATAAGGACTGTGGCCAGACAGGGATGTTCTTGTGGTTGGAGTATTGTATAAGGACTGTGGCCAGACAGGGATGTTCTTGTGGTGGGAGTATTGTATAAGGACTGTGGCCAGACAGGGATGTTCTTGTGGTGGGAGTATTGTATAAGGACTGTGGCCAGACAGGGATGTTCTTGTGGTGGGAGTATTGTATAAGGACTGTGGCCAGACAGGGATGTTCTTGTGGTGGGAGTATTGTATAAGGACTGTGGCCAGACAGGGATGTTCTTGTGGTGGGAGTATTGTATAAGGACTGTGGCCAGACAGGGATGTTCTTGTGGTGGGAGTATTGTATAAGGACTGTGGCCAGACAGGGATGTTCTTGTGGTGGCCAGTGGCAACTGTACCTATGCCCAGGGAAGGGGATCAGTGGTGGATACAGGGAGAAGTTCGGATGGTGTGATGGGTTTGGAGAAACGTTTTGCTGAGGATGAGGGTATGGACATTGTGTTGGGACAGGATATGCTTTGAAAGGAGCAGGGAGTGGGTGTTGTGCTGCTGTCATGTCTTGATTAGAAGCTAGGGAATGAACTGTGTGGATGAGACGTGGAGAGTATTTAAACAAGGGTGTCGAGATGGGTGGATATCAAGTGTGCTTACTTTTGGGAGCAGGTGGCTTTCGTTCTAAGGTGGAACACAGAGTGACAGGGGAAGACTGTTGGAAGACTTGCAGCAGTTGGAAGTGGCGGATATTTAGAGAATGATACTGAGGAATCTGTTGATGACAGCAATTAATGGTGGTCAGAGGGAGTTGTTGGGATGGATAGGTTTATCGATAGGTCAGACAGGAAAGGTCAATTCTGGTTTGGTAAGGATTTGGCTGTGCATTTGGCATAGTAAATCTGGTGGGTATCGTTACAGGTGTTACAGATGGGCAGGGGGAGAGGTTTGCACGATGTTTGAGGAAGTGGAAGTGAGGACAGGTGGGTGGATTTTAGCGGTCTGGAGTGAGGCGGTCAATATAAATGAGGTAATTTTGGTAGCAGTGCTAGAACTACGTAGTGTTCTAGCCACTCTAGCTAGTGAAATGGCTGCAGAGAGTAATGGATTCCGACCCTAAGAAGGTGTGCTGTGGTATGAATATCATTCAAAATGGCTGTGAGCACTATGGGACGTAACATGTGAACTTAAACTACTACTTAAACCTAACCTAAGGACATCACACACATCCATGCCCGAGGCATGTCTCGCTGTTCCGGGCTGAAGCGCCTAGAACCGCTCGGCCACAGCGGCCGGCTGTATATCATTCCTGGTCGATACCTGGTGTAGTGCGCATTAGACATACGCTGAAGAAATAAGTCGTGAAACACGTCCTGATATCTTGTTGAACCTTCTTTTTCCTGGTGGAGTGCAGCAACTCGACCTGACATGGACCCGACAAGGAAGCCCCCTGCAGAAATATTGAGCCATGCTGCCTCTATAGCTGTCCATAATTGCGGAAGTGTCGCCGGTGCAGGATTTTGTGCACGAAATCCAAATAATTCCCTCGAATTGTCCAGACTGTTCTTTAAACCAGTCACTAACAAATATGTGTCTTATAGTGCAATGTCAATAGTTGTTTGGGAACATGAAGTCCACGAATAGCTGCAAATGGTCTCCAAGTAGCCGAACATAAGCGTTTCCACTGAATGATCGGTTCAGTTGGACCAGAGGACCCAAAGCTCACACCATTATGCAGCCACCACTAGCTTGCACAGCGCCTTGTTGACAAATTCGGTAAATGGCTTCGAGCAGTCTGCGAGACTCTCGAACCCTGCCATCAGCGCTCACCAATTGAAATAGAGACTCATCCGATCAGGCCAGGGTTTTCCAGTCGTGTAGGGTCCAACCAACATGGTCACGAGGCCAGGAGAGGCGCTGCAGGTGATGTGTCGCGCTTTTAGCCCAGGCACTCGCTTTGGTCGTCTACTGCTAATCCAAATTTCGCCGCACTGTGCTAACGGATACGTCCCTCGTGCTTCCTACATTGACTTCTGTGCTTCTTTTGCGCAGTGTTGCTTCTCTGTTAGCACTAACAACTGTACTCAAACACCGCTGCTCTCGGAAAGTAAATGCCGTCGGCCACTGCGTTGGACGTGGCGAGCGGCAACACCCGAAATGTGGCATTCTTTGCATACTCTGGACACTGTGGATCTTGAAGTATCGAATTACCTAGCGTTTTCCGAAACTGAATGTTCCATCCCATGCGTCTAGTTGCAACTTCCGTTCGGCGTTGAAAGTCTGTCAATTCCTGTCGTGCAAGCTGATCACGTGGGAGACCTTTTCACACGGATCGCCCGAGTACAAATGACGGCTTTGCCTATGCACTGCCCTATTAGAGGGTGTCCGAAAAGTCTTTCCCTGATTACATAAATTGATAACTCAGGCTAGAAGTAAGATAAAAATATGAAATTGGTGTCTAATTCTTTACAAACTATCAAAGTTTTTTTCACACATCAGTAAACTTCCACATGAGCACCCTTGGTAGCACGTAGCACATCTAGGAGATATTCAATTTCCGTTCACACATTAGCCAACATCACTGAAGGGATCGACTCGACGACTGTGGTTATCCGTTGCTGCAGGGTTTCAAGATCTGGTACACGTGTTCGGTAGACCTCGTCCTTGACATAACTCCATAAAAAGAAGTGTAATGGGGTTATGACAGCAGAGCTTGGAGGCCAAACCGTTGGCCCATCACGACCAATCCATCGCCCAGGAAAGGTCATATCGAGATAGGCGCGGACGTCCAAACCCCAATGAGGCGGTGCACCGTCTTGCTGAAACAAGACATCGGGGTGATACTGAAGCAGCTGAGGAACAGCATACAGTTGCAACATGTCCAGATACGCTGCAGATGTGATGGTAGGCTCAACGAAGAAGAATGGCCACATAATTCGATCGTGCAATAGCGCGCACCAAACATTCACCTTTGGACTGCCTCTGGTGCACTCCGTGACCTCGCCAGGGGGTTGTGAACCCAAAATGCGCACATTATATTCGTCGGAAAAGACAGTTCGCCTGAGATAGGCATCATCGTCCTCAATACGTGATAGAATTTCGACCACAAAGTCATATGGACGTGTACTGTCATTGGGCAACAAGGCCTGAACGATTTGCACTTTGTATGCACGAAACAATAAACGTTTGTATAAAATGTCATGGAGAGTGGTTTTTGGCATCTGTAATTCACGTGAGGCCCTGCGCACCGATTTCTTCGGATTTCGCAGAAAGCAGTGTCTTACAGCTTCCACCCTGTCTGCTGAGGTTCTTGGTCGACCAGACCTCGGTAGGTCAGCAACCGATCCTGTGTTCTTGAGCTTCTCATACCAGGCTTTAATGCTCTTGACATCAGGTGGATTCCTTCCAAATGTTGTCTGGAAGTGTCTCTGCACTGTGGTTGGTGGTCGTGTCTCATGGTACCACAGGACACACTGTGCCTTCTCCTGATTGGTGAGTATGGCTTCTTGGGCACTGCACCTCATGCAGTACTTACGTAATGCGAACTTAAAACAGAAAATATCTTTGATAGTTGTAAACAATTCGTCACAAGTTTCATATTTGTATCTTACTTCTAGCCTGAGTTATCAATTTATGTAATCAGGGAAAGTCTTTTCGGACACCCTGTATATCTTGTGTGCGCTATGCTACTACCATCTGTATACGTACATGTCGCTATCATTCGATTTCTGTCACTTATGACATTTTGTAGCCCCACAACCGTTTCTAACTGCAAGTTACTAAAATACATTTTGCATAATTGTTTTTTGGCGAAATGTACACTGAGGTGACAAAAGTTATGGATTGGCTCTCAAATGATTCAAATGGCTCTGAGCACTGTGGGACTTAACTTCTGTGGTCATCAGTCCCTTAGAACTATTTAAACCTAACTAACCTAAGGACATCACATACATCCATGCCCGAGGCAGGATTCGAAGCTGCGACCGTAGCGGTCGCCCGTTTCCAGACTGTAGCGCTTAGAACCGCTAGGCCACCCCGGCCGGCTTATGGATTGCGATATGCAAATATACCGATCGCGTACACAAGGTATAAGAGGGCAGTGCATTGGCGGAGCTGTTACTTGAACTCAGGCGAGTCATGCGGAAAGGTTTCACAAGTACTCGTAGTTATGGCCGCACGAAGGCAATTAACAGGCTTTGAATGCAGAACGGTAGTTGGAGCTAGACACATGCGCTACTGTATTCCGGAAATCGTTAGAGAGTTTTATACTCCGAGATCCACAATACGAGGTGCATTCAAGTTCTAAGGCCTCCGATTTTTTTTTCTCCGGACTGGAAAGAGATAGAAACATGCGCATTGTTTTAAAATGATGCCGCGTTCATTGTCAATACGTCCCAGAGATGGCAGCACCGTACGGCAGATGGAATTTTACCGCCAGTGGCGAGAATAAGAACTGTTTTAAATACTTAAAATGGCGACGTTTTCCTTACTTGAACAGTGTGCAATCATTCGTTTTCTGAATTTGCGTGGTGTGAAACCAATTGAAATTCATCGACAGTTGAAGGAGACATGTGGTGATGGAGTTATGGATGTGTCGAAAGTGTGTTCGTGGGTGCGACAGTTTAATGAAGGCAGAACATCGTGTGACAACAAACCGAAACAACCTCGGGCTCGCACAAGCCGGTCTGACGACACGATCGAGAAAGTGGAGAGAATTGTTTTGGGGGATCGCCGAATGACTGCTGAACAGATCGCCTACAGAGTTGGCATTTCTGTGGGTTCTGAGCACACAATCCTTCATGACGACCTGAAAATGCGAAAAGTGTCATCCAGGTGGGTGCCACGAATGCTGACAGACGACCACACGGTTGCCCGTGTGGCATGTTGCCAAGCAATGTTGACGCGCAATGACAGCATGAAGGGGACTTACTTTTCGTCGGTTGTGACAATGGATGAGACGTGGATGCCATTTTTCAATCCAGAAACAAAGCGCCAGTCAGCTCAATGGAAGTACACAGATTCACCGCCACCAAAAAAACTTCGGGTAACCGCCAGTGCTGAAAAAATGATGGTGTCCATGTTCTGGGACAGCGAGGGCGTAATCCTTACCCATTGCGTTCCAAAGGGCACTACGGTAACAGGTGCATCCTACGAAAATGTTTTGAAGAACAAATTCCTTCCTGCACTGCAACAAAAACGTCCGGGAAGGGCTGCGCGTGTGCTATTTCACCAAGACAACGCACCCGCACATCGAGCTAACGTTACGCAACAGTTTCTTCGTGATAACAACTTTGAAGTGATTCCTCATGCTCCCTACTCACCTGACCTGGCTCCTAGTGACTTTTGGCTTTTTGCAACAATGAAAGACATTCTCCGTGGCCGCACATTCACCAGCCGTGCTGCTATTGCCTCAGTGATTTTCCAGTGGTCAAAACAGACTCCTAAAGAAGCCTTCGCCGCTGCCATGGAATCATGGCTTCAGCGTTGTGAAAAATGTGTACGTCTGCAGGGCGATTTCGTCGAGAAGTAACGCCAGTTTCATCGATTTCGGGTGAGTAGTTAATTAGAAAAAAAATCGGAGGCCTTAGAACTTGAATGCACCTCGTATGAGGACTATGCAGAGAAAACCAAATTTCAGGCATTACCCCACACCATGGACAATGGCCTTCACTTAACGATCGACAGCACCGATATTTGCCTAGATTTGTCAGTAGCGACAGACAATTACAGTGCGTGAAATAAGCGCAGAAATCGATGTGGGAGATACGACGAACGTATCCGTTAGGACATTGCGGCGAAATGCGGCGTTAATAGGCTATGGGAGCAGACGACCGACGCTACTGCCTTTGATAGCAACACGACATCGCCTGCAGCGCCTCTCTTCGGTTGGAGCCTAGACGACTGGAAGACCTCGGCCTGGTCAGATGAGTCCCTACTTCACTAAGTGTGAGCTGATGGTAGGATTTGTGTGTGGCGCAAACCCCACGGAGCCGTGGACCCAAGTTGTGAACGAGGCACTGTGCGAGCTGGTGGTGACCCCTTAACGGTGTGGGCTGTGCTAACGTGGAATGGACGGGACTGGATCCTCTGGAGCATCTGAGCCGATCATTGACTGGAAATGGCTATTTTCCGCTACTTCTAGACCATTTGCAGCCATTCGTGGACTTCATGTTTCCAAACAACGATACGCCTTGCCACCACGTCACAACTGTTGGCGATTGGTTTGAAAAACATTCTGGACAGCTCGAGTGATTTCACCACCCAGGTAGCCCGACATGAAGTCCATCGAACACTCTGCACCGGCAATACTTTTGCAGTTACGGACAGCTGTAGAGGCAGCATGGCTCAATATTTCTCCAGAGAACTTCAAGGTCTTGTCCAGTCCGTTCCACGCTAGTTGGTGAACTACGGCGGGCAAAGGGATATCCGACACGATGCTAGGAGGTATCCCACGACTTTTCTCACCTCAGTGTATGTGCGGTAGCAGCAACTGACGAGTTAACGACATAAGTATATATTTTTGTGGCAGCTGGTCCCCAGTTTGTCACGAACAGTAGCGCCGTTCACATAATGGCTGCCGCCACTGTGGCCTAGTTTGCATCACGTGTTTAGCTTTGCTCGACGATGCGTAGCTGACTATTTGCATCTCTCGCCGATGCCACCCTAATATTTTTGTATTAGGATATGTTTAGTCGGATATTTAAGTTCATCTGTTCCATTTCTATGAAAGCAATACTTTTTTATGTCGTAATTTATTGTTTATACTTGTTCTTTTTCTCCTTGCGTTACAGCCCCTGTAGGACTGTGGGTAGCTCCTTCATGGATTGCATTTTCTTCTTCCTCTCTTTCAGAACCTGTTCACACTTTCTGCTCTTCTCTCCCACTCCTCTTCCGAAATCCTCAGGATCCTCCCCTTGTCTGCTCTACTTGTGACACCATTCTTTTCCTATATTCTTCTCTGTCGTCGATCTCCAGCATTTTGGACGGTGTGTTCTTGTTTCCCCCACTTTCATTTCCTTCCACCTTCAATCCCAATTCCGACAGAGCGTTCCAGAGTTCACCGATCCACTTGATCCCCGTCTTTCCTCCCTGCTGTTCCCCATACTCTTTTCGGTATTCTACGCACTTTCATCTTTATCACATGTCCGGCAAACTGTCCCATTTTCAGTCTGTTTTCTCCTGATGTTGTCCTCATGCTCTTCCCTACGTCTTCGCATCCATCTGTCACCACATGTTTTCGGGCCTAGTGTTTTCATGGGTATTTTCCCTTCTTATTTTATACCATTTCTTCCCAGTGTTATCGTCTCAGCTGCATATACAATAGCACTACACTCCTCGCCGTTGCCTTGTAGTGTCTGATTTCGCGTGTGTAGACATTTTATTCTATGTATATGTGATCATGTGGAAGACTGAACTCATCTTCTTCATCCCCTCTGCTGTTCCCTCTTTTCGCCTGTTTCTTCCTGTTATAATTCTCCCAGGTATTTAAATTAATCTATCTTTTGCACGATGGCTGCTGGTGTTTCCCACTCCCAGTGGCATTCAGTGGCCTTGTCTTGTTGCAAGGCGATCCTCAGTCACAGCCTTCTGGCCATTTTGCTGAGGCTGTCGAGTTGAGTCTTTGCGCACCTCTTTGATCTCTTCGTCTAGTACTATGTTGATGACAATTGGCAGTGATGTTGATAATCAAATGCGATTTAGGGTATAAAACGTCGAGGTAAATACACAAATTTTTGGACAACATGGTTGTGGAGAGAAGCAGCGATTAGTATGATTAATCAATAATTCAAGAAGTCTTAATCGCATTTATTATTATTATACTGCCAACCGGTTTCAGCCCAACGTAGGGGTCATCTTCTGGCCGTTTACACCATTGGTCGACTGCTGGTGGTGTCACTCCTGTCTACATAACGGCATATAGTTTCCTCCCGTTATGTAGACAGGAGTGACACCACCAGCAGTCGACCAATGGTGTAAACGGCCAGAAGATGACCCCTACGTTGGGCTGAAACCGGTTGGCAGTATAATAATAATAAATGCGATTAAGACTGTTCTTGAATTAGTAAATACATAAAGACGAGGGTTGGGAGATCTACTAAAAATAACTATATTTTAAAACGAAACTGTATCAACAAACAACAATTTAAAGTACAACACTGACATTTGGAAATGCATAAGAGACCTACCATAAAATGCAGATAAAACAAGAGAATAACAAGCCAAGGCCAAGGATAAAATACCTGTGTAGATACGTTCAAGAGGACCGAGATTATTGTGGCTTAGTAACTACGTTGAAATAATGCGCGATAGAGCCATTCTGCAACACAGTAAAATCTCACACCCAGTATTTTAGGAAGGAGTCCTAATAGCATGCAAGAACTTAAAATTCGAACCGCGCTTACCTCATTATCAGTTAGAACAGAGGGCACGCCCTGTGGGTGACCCAGGTGCGCCCTCAGGTCACTCAGAATACGTCGTATCGTCAGCCGCGTGCAACACCTGTGCCTCAGTGGCGGCTCTCCGCGACGTAATAGGGTCACGTGCTCAGGGGCAATGTCTGTGAGCGTTGTAGGGGTAGCTTCTTCAGCTCATCGTGGCCGGAAGAGATAAGCCACGGTCGCAAGCAAAACTGGTGTCAACCCATCTCCCTGTTTGACACCGATCAGGATCTCAAACTCTTGTGATAGCTTTCCTCTGAATCTCACCTTTACCCTTGAGACTGTCAGAATTTCCGTTATTAGTTGTGGTGTAGCGCCGTCTAGTACTCTGTTCCTCAGGATCTAGTCCACTAGAGGTTACTGATTCTATCATGCTTTCCCTGTCCTCTTGCCTTCCTCAGTCTCACTTGGCCTGTAGTAGTCATTGTTGTGATTTTTGTCTGGCCACAATTTTGGGTTCTTTAATTGCTGTGGGAGAAGGCTCATAACAATAGAACAAGAGAAGTATTAAATCATTTTATTACAGAAATGAATAAAGATTTACCAGGTGATCAAAGAGTCAGTATAAATTTCAAAACTTAATAAACCACGGAATAATGTAGATATAGAGGTAAAAATTTACACACACGCTTGGAATGACATTGGGTTTTATTAGAACAAAAAAAAAGTTCACAAAATGTCCGACAGATGGCGCTGGACAGCGAAACGTCAGTGACTGCGCATTTCAATAGTGTATAAAAGGAGCTCTAATGAGAGAGAGAATCAGATGCGCCAGCAGTCGCAGCATGTTGACGTTACCTGAAAAGGCGGTTTTAGTGAAGGTGTATTATCAGAATGGCGAATGTGCTAGTTCAGCGTTACAATCCTATCGCCATAGGAAGGGGATTCGAACGGGTAAAGGTCCGTTGACAAATGCAGCTGTGGCGAGAATGATTTCGAAGTTCGAAGCCACGGGTTGTTTAGACGATAGACCCCGTAGTGGCCGACCGAGCACAAGGCGTAATGCTGCAGAGACATTTCAGGAAGAAATGGAGGCTGTAGCGGGTTCGTCTATGCACGGGGAAGTCATCGCTCGTGCAGTCGCACGTCGCACCGGCATTCCATACACTACTGTTTGGTTGGCACTGAGGCGTACCCTCCTATGCTATCCGTACATAATCCATCGGCATCATGAACTGTTACCTGACGATTTAGTGAAGCGGAGGGCATTTGCGATGTGGGCGTTTCAAAAGATGGCGGAACATGACGATTGGTTGAGTAATGTGTTGTGGACCGACGAAGCTCATTTCACGCTCCGAGGGTCTGTCAACGCCCACAACTGCAGATTTTGGGCTACCAAAAATCCTGGAACAGTCGTGGGAACTCCATTGCACGACGAGAAAGTCACGGTATAGGTTGGATTTACCACATCTACCGTTATTGGGCCTTTTTTTCTTCGAGGAAATGCGTGATTCTGGTTTTGTAACTGCTACCGTGACGGGCGAGAGGTACGCCGATATCTTACAGAATCGCATCATCCCCAGCCTGGCTGATAAACACCTGCTGGAACGTACGATGTTTATGCAGGATGGCGCTCCACCCCATATTGCTAGACGCGTGAAAGATCTCTTGCGCGCGTCGTTTGGTGATGATCGTGTGCTCAGCCGCCACTTTCGTCATGCTTGGCCTCCCAGGTCCCCAGACCTCAGTCCGTGCGGTTATTGGCTTTGGGGTTACCTAAAGTCACAAGTGTATCGTGATCGACCGACATCTCTAGGGATGCTGAAAGACAATATCCGACGCCAATGCCTCACCATAACTCCGGACATGCTTTACAGTGCTGTTCACAACATTATTCCTCGACTACAGCAATTGTTGAGGAACGATGGTGGACATATTGAGCATTTCCTGTAAAGAACATCATCTTTGCTTTGTCTTACTTTGTTTTGCTAATTATTGCTATTCTGATCAGACGAAGCGCCATCTGTCGGACATTTTTTGAACAATTGTATTTTTTTGGTTCTAATAAAACCCCATGTCATTCCAAGCATGTGTGTCAATTTGTACTTCTCTATCTACATTATTCCGTGATTTATTTAGTTTTCAAATTTATACTGACTTTTTTGATCACCCGGTACTTAATTTTGCAACGCTCCTTTGCCACAGGAGCACTGGATAATTAATGTAATGGACTATCAAAGCATCACTTGATGCACTAACAAACTGCTCTCTTTCGGTACAATGTTCCACATTTAATTGAACAAGTCCATCAGAAACTGTAACAATCACACTGGTCCTAATCTATTATGTTGGATGCTGCAGCTGTGGTTCCGAACTGAGGCACAGCTTTTCTTAGCTAGACACTATACTGACCTCCGTTTGTGGGCGGTGACATGATGGGGGAGGCGTTGTCTTCAGGAGCGCCTCCCATACGTCATTATGGACTGCAGTGAGCCCTCGCTGTGTTATCGATTCGCATTGACAGCTTCGATGTGGAAACGCGATTTCTCTACACCTCAGTGCTATTCCTTTATAGTTGTTTGCATCCCCTTGTCCTCCTGCTTGGGAGTTGGATCGCATTGTTCCATCCTTCTGTCCCTTAGTTTATTCTGTTTCCACCTTTTTCTGGAGATCTGGAGATGGCTACCATTGAGCGAAATTGATCTACATCTACATGGTACTCTGCAAATCACATTTAAGTGTCTGGCAGAGGGTTCATAGAACCACCTTCGCAATTCTCTATTATCCCAATCTCGTATAGCGTGCGGAAAGAACGAACACCTATTGCTTTCCGTACGAGCTTTGATTTCTCTTATTTTATCGAGGTGATCGTTTCTCCCTATGTAAGTCGGTGTCAACAAAATATTTCCGCATTCGGAGGAGAAAGTTGATGACTGGAATTTCGTGAGAAGATTCCGTCGCAACGAAAAACGCCTTTCTTTTAATGATGTCCAGCCAAAATGCTGTATCATTTCAGTGACACTCTCTCCCATATTTCGCGATAATGCAAAAAGTGCTGCCCTTCTTTGAACGTTTTCGATGTACTCCGTCAGTTCTATCTGGTAAGGATTCCACACTGCGCAGCAGTATTCTAAAAGATGACGGACAATAGTCTCCTTAGTAGATATGTCATATTTTCTAAATCTCCTGCCATTAAAATGCAATCTTTGATTAGCCTTCTCCACAACATTTTCTGTGTGTTCCTTCCAATTTAAGTTGTTCGTAATCGTAATTTCTAGGTATTTAGTTGAATTTACGGCCTTTATATTTGACTGATTTATCGTGTAACCGAAGTTTAACGAATTCCTTTTAGCGCTCATGTGGATGATCTCTCACTTTTCGTTATTTCGGGTCAAGTGCCAATTTTCGCACCATTCAGATATCTTTTCTAAATCGTTTTGCAGTTTGTTTTGATCTTCTGATGACTTTATTAGTCGATAAACGACAGCGTCATCTGAAAATAACCTAAGACGGCTGCTCAAATTGTCTCCCAAATCATTTACATAGATAAGTAACAGCAAAGGACCTATAACACTACCCTGGGGAACGCCAGAAATCATTTCTGTTTTAGTCGATGACTTTCTGTCAATTGCTACGAATTGTGACCTCTCTGACAGGAAATCACAAATCCAGTCACATAACTCAGACGATATTTCATAAGCTTGCAATTTCACTTCGAGCCACTTGTGTGGTACAGCGTCAGAAGCCTTCCGGAAATCCAGAAATACTGAATCCAATAGCACTCAACACTTCATGAGAATAAAGAGCTAATTGTGTTTCATAAGAACGATGTTTACTAAACCCATGTTGACTGTGTCTCAATAGACCGTTTTCTTCGAGGTAATTCACAATGTTCGAACACAATATATCTTCCAGAATCCTGCTACATATCGACGTTAATGATATGGGCCTGTAAGTAAGTGGATTACTCCTGCTAACTTTCTTGAGTATTGGCGTGACCTGTGCAACTGTCCAGTCTTTGCGTACGGATCGAGCAAACGGTTGTATATGATTGTTAAGTATGGAGCTAATGCATCAGCATACTCCGAAAGGAAACTAATTGGTATACTGCCTGGACCAGAAGACTTGCTTTTATTAAGTGATTTAAGTTGCTTCACTACTCCGATATATTTACTTCTACGTTACTCATGTTGGCAGCTTGATTCTAATTCTGGAATATTTACTTCGTTTTCTTTTGTGAAGGCATTTCGGAAGGCTGCGTTTAGTAACTCTGGTTTGGCAGCACTGTCTTCAATAGTATCTCCATTGCTATCGCGCAGAGAAGGCATTGGTTGCTTCTTGCCGTTAACATACTTCACATACGACCAGAATCTCTTTGGATTTTCTGCCAGGTTTAGAGACATAGTTTCGTTGTGGAAACTGTTACAAGCATCTCGCATTGAAGTCCGCGCTAAATATCGAGCTTCAGTAAAAGATCGCCAATTTGGGGATTTTGCGTCTGTTTAAATTTGGCATATTTGTTTCGTTGTTTCTGAAGTAGTGTTCTGACCCGTTTTGTGTACCAATGAAGTTCAGCTCTGTCGATTGTTAATGTATTCGGTATCAATCTCTCAATTGCTGCCGATAAGGCTGAATTAGAAAACGCGAACGTGGAATTATGTAAGTTAAGGGGGTAAAAAGAGACTGGGAACTGGGAAAAGGTAGCAAGCAAATGGCGAAATAGGGAAACACTTGAAAAAATTCAAGAAATTCAATTAGTAAATCAGTTTCGCTTGCTATCTGGAGGAAGGGTCTCATCCAGATGTAGTCGAAAGTAGGTTGAAGCAGAATGTTAGCTCTAAGAGAAAAGACATGTCGGGATCAAACCAGAATAGGAAAAGAAGAAGTATGCTTATGGGCAGCAGTCATGAGAGGGGTGTGGCCCAGCAGTTCAGGAGAAATTAGGTGCAGGGTACCAGGTCACAAGTTTTGTGAAACCACGTGCCAGCCTGAGCCAGGTGACAGAAAGGTCAGCTATGCAGGGACTTTGAGAAGGAAGATCAGGTAATTAAAGTTGGGGGAGCAGGAAACAGCTTGGCTATGAATCCAAGGTATAGTATTAGGAGTGACCTGGATAAAATAGGAGCAGAAACTGGGCTCACGAGTGTGGGGTTTGTGGAGGTCTTTCAGCGCCATGATCATTCCTGGGTAAACACTGCTGTAAGGTGTGTTAACACTGAGGTGAACGGGAAGCTCCAGACACCGGCAAAGTCTCACATGAGTGTTGTTCCACTAAATGCTATTGGTAGGTGGGGATACACTACACATGGCCTGCACCTGAATAGGATGGGGGAAAATAAGTTAGCTTTCTATTAGCAGAAACTCTAAGGGGGTCCACAGTCACACAAGGGGTGATCCCTGTGGTTAATGGGTCCAGACAGACAGGTTTTTCAGGTTAAAGCCAGAGTCCAGACAGATATCAAAATAAATAGAATAAAAGAAACTTAATGTACAGTAAATAGGGGTAAAGCTAGTGGCAGTATCAACTTACTTCGTCAAAATATCAGGGGGATAAAAAATATGAATGAGATCGATATACTCTGTCTGTCTGAACACCATGTAACTGTGGCCATGGATAGTGTCAGTATAAGTGGGTATAAATTAGCATCTTACACTTGTAGATCTAGGATGGATAAAGGAGGAGTTGCCATTTTCATAAAACAAGGGTGTAAATTGAAAACTGTAGAAGCAAGCCAATTTTGTGTTGATCAGCACTTCCAGGTTTGTGCATGTGAACTTCAGCTAGATATTGTAGTGCTGATATTAACAACAGTGTACAGGTCCCCATTAGGAGACTGGGAGCTACTCATAAAAGAGTTTGACTCCCTATTATGCTGTCTGTCAGACAAAAAGAAGAAGTTATTAATCTGTTGTGATTTCAGTGTAAACTTTCTAAATAATTCTGAGAGGAAAAGTGAACTAGAAGTGTTATTAACAACATATAACTTAGAATCAGTGATAAATTTCCCTACACATGTAGCTCAAGACAGTAGCACACTAATAGATAATGTATTTGTATAGAAAGAGGATGTAAAACAAACACATGGTTTCCCTGTGGTAAATGGATTGTCAGACCATGATGAAAAACTGATTAACTTACAAAACCTAACAGGGTGTACAGTTCGGAAACTATTAAGTAAAAGTGTGAGGTCGCTCACCCGGTATCTATAGAGCACTTCAAAGAAAGTTTAAGAAATGATAATTGGGGACATGTATATAATGAGCCAAATACTAATGATAAATGCAACATATTTCTTGATAAATTTATATTACTTTTTGAACATTGTTTCCCAAAGAAAATTACTATATGTAATACCACACACTTTTCAAAGAAACCTTGCATTACTACAGGTATTAAAGTGTCTTCAGAAAGAAAAAGAAAACTTTATGAGACAGCAAGAACTAATAAAGTTCCAGAAGTAATTTTACACTATAAAAATTATTGTAACATAATGATAAAAGTTGTAAGGAAATCAAGAAATACATATGTTAGTGAAGAAATTAACAACTCTGGCAATAAAATCAAATCAATATGGAATGTTGTTAGAAGGGAGACAGGAAAAGTAACCACTGGGGCAGGTGGTATTACTATTGAGGAGAACGAGACCATCCTAACCAACAGTACACAATTAGCTAATGTGTTTAACAACCATTTCTTAAGTGTAGGAGAAAAAATTGGTGAGAACAGTTCAAAAGAAAAAGCCAGGCAGTACATGGAAGAGTCTGTTTTGAAAAAAATTTAACCAGATTAAGCTTCACCTAACAACCTCTTGTGAAATAAGTAAAATGATTAAATCTTTGAAAAATAATTGTTCTCTTGGAGTAGATGACATCTCTAATAAGATATTAAAACAATGTGGAGCAATTACAGCTGATGTTCTGAGTCACATATGTAATGCATCACTAACTCACCAGCCGGTGTGGGCGAGCGATTCTAGGCACTTCAGTCTGGAACCGCGCAACTGCTACGGTCGCAGGTTCGAATCCTGCCTCGGGCTTGGATGTGTGTGATGTCCTTAGGTTAGCTAGGTTTAAGTAGTTCTAAGTTCTAGGGGACTGATGACCTCCGATGTTAAGTCCCATGGTGCTCAGAGCCATTTGAACCATTTGAGCCATCACTAACTCAAGGTATTTTCCCAGACAGGTTAGTAAATGCCATTGTCAGGCTGCTCTACAAAATGGGGGACACCACAGATGTCAATAATTATCGACCAGTATCCTTGCTCACAGTATTTTCAAAAATCTTTGAGAAAGTAATGTACTCAAGAGTGGTTAGCCATCTCAGCAGCAATGGGATACTTAGTAAATTACAGTTCGGATTTCAAAAATGCTGTTCCACTGAGACACCCATATACAATTTCCTGTCCACATAATAGAGTTTAAATAGTAAAATGTCACCAATAGGAATTTTCTGTGACTTGTTCAAAGCATTTGATTGTGTGAACCATGACATTTTGTTACAGAAATTACAGTTCTATGGTATCAACAGAATAGTATATGAGTGGTTTAAGTCGTACCTACAGAACAGGAAGCAAAAAGTTTCCTCATATGGGTCAAGTGATTTAAATAAGTTTTCCACATCATCTAACTGGTGTGAAATTACATTAGATGTTCCACAGGGTTCAATCATGTGTCCCCTTCTGTTCTTGATATATGTGAACGACCTTCCTATATGAAACAGGAAGCTGAACTGACACTGTTTGCTGATGATACAAGCACCATTACCAATCTGGTAACAGAAAGTCCAATTGATAATGATACAAATAAGGTCTTTGGAAAAGTCATTAATTTATTTTCTGCAAATGGGCTTGCTCTAAACTTTGAAAAAAACACAGTACATCCAGTTTTCTGCTGCAGAAAGTACAGTTCCTTCAATAAAGATAACACATCAACAGGAGTCAGTAGACAGGGTACAGCATACTAAGTTTTTGGGTGTACACAGAGATGAGAATCTTAATTGGAAAATTCATATTTTGGATCTTCTAAAGCGACTAGGTTCAGCAACTTTTGCGATCAGAATAACTGCCAATTTTGAGGATATAGAAATTAGTAAGCTAACATACTTTGCATACTTTCACTCTCTGTTGTCATATGGAATAATATTTTGGGGTAACTCAACATTTAGACAAAAGGTATTCACTGCTCAAAAGAATGTGGTTAAAATAATGTGTGGGGTTTCATAGTTGCATATCTTGTAGGCATCTTTTTAAAAGATTTGGAATTCTTACAACAGCCTCACAGTACATTTACTCACTAATGAAATTTGTTCTCAACGGCATGGACCAGTTTAAAAACAACAGTGACATTCATGATTGTAATACCAGAAAAAAGAAAGACTTACACTATCCTTTACTCAACCTATCTTTGGCACAGAAAGGGGGAAAATATGCTGCTATAAAAATTTACGACAAATTACCAGATGAAATAAAATGTCTGACAGACAGCAGTAGTAGCTTCGAAAATA
This sequence comes from Schistocerca nitens, assembly GCF_023898315.1. NCBI lineage: Eukaryota > Metazoa > Arthropoda > Insecta > Orthoptera > Acrididae > Schistocerca > Schistocerca nitens. Next base: position 218,331,650 of record NC_064623.1, on the reverse strand, counting down.
AATTGAAATCATATCTCCTTGCAACTCCTTCTATACCATAGATGAATTCTTGAATAGAAATAAATAAATCTATAAATATAAAATATGCATTTTGTACCATTTAAGGGAACGGGGTAAATAATAGAAATATTAATCTTTAACTCTGTAATATATATATATATATATATATATATATATATATATATATATATACACGCCTGGAAATTGAAATAAGAACACCGTGAATTCATTGTCACAGGAAGGGGAAACTTTATTGACACATTCCTGGGGTCAGATACATCACATGATCACACTGACAGAACCACAGGCACATAGACACAGGCAACAGAGCACGCACAATGTCGGCACTAGTACAGTGTATATCCACCTTTCGCAGCAATGCAGGCTGCTACTCTCCCATGGAGACGATCGTAGAGATGCTGGATGTAGTCCTGTGGAACGGCTTGCCATGCCATTTCCACCTGGCGCCTCAGTTGGACCAGCGTTCGTGCTGGACGTGCAGACCGCGTGAGACGACGCTTCATCCAGTCCCAAACATGCTCAATGGGGGACAGATCCGGAGATCTTGCTGGCCAGGGTAGTTGACTTACACCTTCTAGAGCACGTTGGGTGCCACGGGATACATGCGGACGTGCATTGTCCTGTTGGAACAGCAAGTTCCCTTGCCGGTCTAGGAATGGTAGAACGATGGGTTCGATGACGGTTTGGATGTACCGTGCACTATTCAGTGTCCCCTCGACGATCACCAGTGGTGTACGGCCAGTGTAGGAGATCGCTCCCCACACCATGATGCCGGGTGTTGGCCCTGTGTGCCTCGGTCGTATGCAGTCCTGATTGTGGCGCTCACCTGCACGGCGCCAAACACGCATACGACCATCATTGGCACCAAGGCAGAAGCGACTCTCATCGCTGAAGACGACACGTCTCCATTCGTCCCTCCATTCACGCCTGTCGCGATACCACTGGAGGCGGGCTGCACGATGTTGGGGCGGGAGCGGAAGACGGCCTAACGGTGTGCGGGACCGTAGCCCAGCTTCATGGAGACGGTTGCGAATGGTCCTCGCCGATACCCCAGGAGCAACAGTGTCCCTAATTTGCTGGGAAGTGGCGGTGCGGTCCCCTACGGCACTGCGTAGGATCCTACGGTCTTGGCGTGCATCCGTGCGTCGCTGCGGTCCGGTCCCAGGTCGACGGGCACGTGCACCTTCCGCCGACCACTGGCGACAACATCGATGTACTGTGGAGACCTCACGCCCCACGTGTTGAGCAATTCGGCGGTACGTCCACCCGGCCTCCCGCATGCCCACTATACGCCCTCGCTCAAAGTCCGTCAACTGCACATACGGTTCACGTCCACGCTGTCGCGGCATGCTACCAGTGTTAAAGACTGCGATGGAGCTCCGTACGCCACGGCAAACTGGCTGACACTGACGGCGGCGGTGCACAAATGCTGCGCAGCTAGCGCCATTCGACGGCCAACACCGCGGTTCCTGGTGTGTCCGCTGTGCCGTGCGTGTGATCATTGCTTGTACAGCCCTCTCGCAGTGTCCGGAGCAAGTATGGTGGGTCTGACACACCGGTGTCAATGTGTTCTTTTTTCCATTTCCAGGAGTATATATATATATATATTAAAAAATCTTGTTCCATGTGCACTTGACGCGTTCCACATCGTAACGGCTACTGTACCGTGTGATTGATCAATGGAACACTCAACCAACCAACAAACTATTTCTCTGAATCCAAGCCTGGTCTACACTTATATTATTAATTTAGGAGTGGAGATTGTCTCTCAGGAAAGCGTCAAGTGAATTTTTATCTGGTTTTTCGAATAGGTGTCTTTTTTGTTTATTTTTGGAGGATTTGTGGGTTACAATATTCAATCTCGCTACGACAAAATGGCTCTGAGCATTATGGGACTTAACTTCTGAGGTCATCAGTCCCCTAGAATTTCGAACTACGTAAATTTAACACATCACACACATCCATGCTCGAGGTAGGATTCGAACCTGCGACCGTAGTGGTCGCGCGGTTCCAGACTGTAGCGCCTAGAACCGCTCGGCCACTCCGGCTGGCTCGCTACGACAACCCTGTGTTCACTAATCCCTGTATCCGTTTTGATGCTCATTCTTAATTCAGGATTATTTGTTACTAAGAGGTCAAGTGTGTGTTCACAACCGTTTACTACTCGCGTGGGATCATGAACTTACTGTTCGAAATAATTTTCAGAGAATGCGTTTAGCACAATTTTGGATGATGTTTTATACGTACCTCCGGAATTAAACATATATTTTCGGCAACATATCGAGGGTAAAATGAAGTCACCACCAACTATAATAGTATGAGTCGGGTACATGTTTGAAATCAAACTCAAGTTTTCTTTGAACCTTTCAGCAAGTGTACCATCTGAATTGGGAAGTCTGTAAAAGCATCCAATTATTATTTAATTCCGGTTGCCAACAATGACCTCTGGCCATACAAACTCACAGGAACTATCTACTTCAATTTCGTGACAAGATAAACTACTTCTAACAGCAACAAAAACTCCACTTCCAGCCGTGTTTAGCTTATCCTCTCGGCACACCGTTAGGTTCTTCACAAAAATTTCGGCCTAGCTTATCTCCGGCTTTAGCCAGCTTTCAGCGCCTATAATGATTTGAGCATCAGTGCTTTCTATTAGCGCTTGGAGCTCTGGTACTTTCCCAACACAGCTACGACAATTTGCAACTGTTACACCGATGGTTCCTGTATCTACGTTCTTCCTATGTTCGGCGTGCACCCTTTGTGGCTGAAGCTACGACAGTTTTCAACTGTTACACCGATGGTTCCTGTATCTACGTTCTTCCTGTGTTCGGCGTTTACCCTTTGTGGCTGAAGCCCTTCCTGCATTTAGTGGAACCTGATCTATTCAGCGGAACCCGAAAGCCAACCACCCTTTGGTGCAAGTCGAGGAATCTGCAGCCTACACGGTCGCAGAACCGTCTGAGCCTCTGGTTCAGACCCCCCACTCGGCTCTGTACCAGAGGTCCGCAATCGGTCCTGTCGACTGTGCAGCAAATGGTCAGCTCTGCTTTCGTCTTGCAAGCAAGACTGTTAGCCGCTCGAAACCAGAGAGAATCGATTCTGATCCAAAGTGACACACATCATTGGTACCAACGTGAGCAACCACCTGCAGTTGGCTGCACCCTGTGCTCTTCATGACGTCCGGTAAGACCCGCTCCATATCTGGAATGACTCCACCCGGTATGCACAAGGAGTGTATATTGGCTTTCTTTGAGGACGAATTTTTGACATAATAGATTGTAATAAAAGAAACAACTTCTGTACACAATAGTGTCACGACCTTGGACCTCCTGGCAGGGGAAACGGTTCCGCCGGCAGTCAGCAGTGCGTAGAGACGAGCGACGCATTAGTGCGTGACGGCGTGTGGCGGCGTTCCGTGCGTAGCACGCACTGCCCTCATTTCTCCCCCACGAGCGTAGATGTAAACAATGGAAGCTTACACTTGTACGGCTCGTTAGCTGCGTGACCCTCGCCGGCTTGGAAAGGCAGCATTACCGGCCGGCAGTCTCTCTCTTTCTTGGATGTAATCATTTCAATGCGTGGCATCTGCTCTTTCGGACGTGTGCGAAAGGACAATCACCACGCATTCGTATAGCTGATTCGCCTCGATGGGCACTAAAACCACGACCTTTAGTGGGGATGCACATCGACGTTCAACCTCTGGTGGAAATCTAAAATACCGAGCGTGGGGGACATGGGCGGCGGAAATGTGAGTCGGCCGGGGAGAGAGACGGTTCGCTTATTTATGATAGACACTGTGGCACGAAGTCCTGACGCTGATGATATCTTTAGTTCCTTCCTTGTCCTCCAACTTCAATTTTCATAACTGGCTGTAACTATCTTCGGAATCCGCAGTTCATCAGGAAACCTCTTTTCTACTTCTGCTAACTAAACTGTTTCTTTGGTTGCATTTTATTACTATCACGCCTTCGTCATTTATGCTGAAGACGTTTCACATGCGTCTTAAAAAATTAGATCAGATTTAACGAAGTGTGGCGTCTCAGAGCATAGAAACTCAACAACGGTATTTATCGATGCTGAAGCTATATTTACCAAGTCATCCTTTATTCTGTACTCAGGATCCAGCCCTCGTACTGAAACCACGGTCTCTTCCCTGGTGCAGGCTCTACAAAGTGATCCTAGATCCTATTGTCTGCTGACCGAGGCTTGTACTAGGAATAAAAAAATAGATGTCTTGATTTTTGACCCTATTTCAAATAGACTACACTTTTAGCTTGAGACCTAGCTAACAACGAAACTTTCTTTCTCTTTACCGACGTCCATACAACCTTACTTTTTAATTTATTGCTGAAAGGTCGTTATACCCCGTCCAAACTTACAACGGCTGGTCCGTTTGTGAGTCAACCAACAGGTCAAAACTTATTTTTCACACTCACCACAAATCTGGCAGAAGAAATACCTTGCCTGTTCATTCTCCCACCTGTTACCACTTCCCTCCTCTAATAACTCTCTCTACTTCGGCTGTCAGCGATGATTTTCCTGACAGTAACAAAACTGTTCTTGTACATTTAACGTCTCGTGTCCTACTCTGCTACACTCAGTAATGCCTCATTTACTTCAAATACATTCTATTATACTAATTGTTTTGTTGGTGTTCGTCTTATAACCTCTTTTCTAGATCCATCCATTACATTAACTGAATTGTCGTCTCTATCAGAATTTCAGTCTCATCGGCAAACCATAATGTTTGTTTTATCTCCCTGACCTTTAATACCCCTTACAAAATTGTTTATTGATCTCCTTTATTGCTTGATCACTGTTTTGATTCATTTACATCGAGGGTAGTCTACAATGCTGGCTCACAGATATCTCAGCAACTGCTTCCCATTGGTACCATTCAACTGTTAGAACCGCAGTCTGGTTCCAGTTGTAAAAAGTGGTTTAAATGGCTCTGAGCACTATGGGACTTAACATCTGAGGTCATCAGTCCCCTAGAACTTAGAACCACTTAAATCTAACTAACCTAAGGACATCACACACATCGATGCCCGAGGCAGGATTCGAACCTGCGACCGTAGCGGTCGCGCAGTTCCAGACTGAAGCGCCTAGAACCGCTCGGCCACTTCCGCCGGCGGTTCCAGTTCTAGATAACACTTCGCGCCCTCTGTGTTATTCTTGGTACCTTCAAAATTTCAAAGGGCGAATACCAGTCAACGAGTCGAAATTGTCAAAAGCTTTCCCTAAATCTACAAGTGCTATAGCTTTGCCTCTCTATAACCATTCTTATATACGAGGGTTGTCCACAAAGTAAGTTCCGATCGGTCGCTAAATTGAAACCACAGTGAAAATCAGAAACATTTTATTTGCAAGAGTTAGCTACACTTTCCAGATACTTCTCTACACAGTCGCCGCTCCGACTCAGAAATTTGTCGGAGCGTTATACCAAATTTCCAACATCATCGTCACAGAAGGCAGCCGCCTGTGCTTTCCGATAGTTCTCTACGCTGGTCTATAGCGCGTAGCCTGCGCCCAAGTGTTGTCTTCGTATCCAGCGTTTCATGTGAACAGATACGATACTCAGGACGAGCCAATTAGGGCTGTGTTGTGGGCGATCAAACACTTCCCATCGAAAAGGCTGCATTAGCGTCTTCACTGCTCTTGCAGAGTGCGGCTGAGAATTGCCATGAAGAAGGAAGTGCGTGGCAGTTGTGTTAGGCGGGCTGCATTCATTAAGGCGAAGCCTGTCAGCTGGCCCTCCTACTTGGTGGGAGACATCGTTGTTGTTGGCACCTTTACTCGCTCACAGGGCGCTCACAACTGAAAAGAGATTCTTTCTGCGATCGACGGTAATACTAGAGACACTATCCAACACATCTGCGCAAAGCTTCATTGGGTTTTCACTGTGGTGTCCATTTCGTGACCAGTCAGAACTTACTTTCTGGACAACCCTCGTATGTCATTTGAGTGCAGTATTCTGCAGCAGATTAGGTTAACGTCAGCCCAGCGCTCCTCGATGTGTTCCCATTTGTTCCCCTTCCAGCTAAGTTGTAGGGTGAGTATTGCTTCGTGGGTTCCTACATTTCTCCAGAACCTAAACTGATCTTCCGCAAGGTCGGTTTCCACCAGTTTTACCATTCTTCCGGAAATAATTTGTGTCAGCCATTTGCAACCGTGACTGATTAAACCGATGATTCGGTATATACACACCTGTCAGCATCCACATTCTTTGAAATTGTAATTTTTGCATCCGGCGTAATCAACAAGAGAAAATTTGAGAAATTGGAGCTAATATAGAGGCTTACCGACAGTTATTCTTCCCACGCGCCATTCGCGAATGCATCGGGATAGGGGAGAACCAGTTTGTGGTACCAGATGTAGCCTCCGCCACACACCATTAGCCGGCTAGTGGAGGATGATGTAGATGCAGCTGTCTTGTTAGAATCTGATGATATTTCATCTGTCTCGTACATCTCGCACATCATGTGGAATAGATTTCTCGTGGCTGGCCTATGTCATCTACGCCAGGCGCCTTGTTTCGACTCAGGTGTCTCAGTGCTTTTTAAAAATTTTCTAGCAGCATCATATTTGCATCTCATCTTCATTTGCTTCCTCTTCCCTGAGCTGTGAGTCGCTCGTGTTCCCGCCATAATGTATTTTACACCCTGTTTTTAACGTACTTCCACCTCACTACGTTAACTTAAATGACTGGTGTCACTGAGTTGCTGCTTTGCCTGACCGTGAGCGGCGCTAGCAGCGCGTATCGATGTATCCCCTCTCGTAGTATCTTTGCTCGACTGCTATTACTTCCCGGTCGTTGTATGGCGTAAGGAGTTCGGGTCACGACTTCGGGCTGCCAGTCAGTTGGAACGCGTCTGGAGCGCAGTCTGGACCTGCCAGTCGGGGAGTTGCAGTGCGGCACTGGAGCAGCAGTGAGGTATGCGTCTACATGGCTCGCCCGACCATTGCCGCCACGCATCACTTGTGCCGGTCCACGGTCTTGGTGGATCGTCGGTCGGTCGTCCAACCGGACGACTCGTTTTGGCTCGCCGGTCGTTCACGAGTCAGCTGTGTGAGTGTGCATCGACTTCCGACGTCTTCGTGCGTGCTTAGTTACTGTTGGGTATCGTTCAGGTCTTCGTGCAAGTGTTTGTCAGGTCGTGTGTAGCTGGCGTTATTTGCACTGACGACTAGTTCAGGTGTTGTCGGTATTCTACGGGAGTCGGTCGGTTGCTGCGGACTAGGGAAGTTACCTCCACGCGGCGCAATCACCTGTCCGGTCGCTACGAGCTTCGTGGCTCACCGACCCAGGACGTCAAAGTTGAGTAGTGGTTTCAACTACCAGAGCCACGTCCATTCATGTTGTGGTGGTTCGTTTCGGTGGTTCACTGTTGGGGAGGTTTTCCTGTGAGCAACACTGAGTGTATTGCTGAATTTTAGCCACCATACAGTGCAGTTAATTATATTGGTTGACTACGATTCGAGTGCACCAGCGGAATTTTCTGCCTTGTGGCCATTAGTGTTCCGATTACCTGCCCTGCCCACTAACGTAATTTCAGGCACCTTTCTTTCCTCACCTGTTGTCGCTGTCCAACAAGGTGTGTAATTTTGACAGCTAATACATACATCATTGTGGATTATCACGTTCGTAACCTTTTGTGTTTGAGTTCTCAAGTACTGATTGGTGGCAAGCAAGTCGTTGTGCCGGTCGGTCCGTGGCTGTCCCCTGGTTGGGTTCCGACGGGTCGAGTGTAGTTGGGCTCACCACCTGTCTCACCTAAGTGAACGAGGGCAGACCGACCACCCTGCAGGCTTCTGAGGGTCGTTGTCTTTATTGTCTTAATCGGTGTTTAGTTATCTGTTTTCAGCTATTTAAAATTTAAGGCTTATGGTTATACTTTTTAAAAAATTTGGAAAATAATTATGGGCTTTCAGCCTTGCATTCTTAAAATTATCTTTCAAGCTTAAACATTGCGGTCTTCTGCCTTTAAAAGATCATGGTAATATATTTTTAAATTTTGAAATTTAATTGTGGCCTTCAGCCATTTGTATTGCACCTTGCATATGTTTGTTCTATCTACTTTGCATTGAGGTTTTCCACGTAGCTGTGATATATGTTTTTTAATTATTTTATTTGATAATTTAATTGCATTTTTTATCTTGTTGATTTTTAAGATTTCTTGTTTGGAGGCCTTCAGACGTGAAAAAGATGCATTTGGTAAAGGTTCGGCTATGTGCCGCTTTGGTTGTAAATGTATTATTAAATTACAGTAAACTACAATTAGAAGGTGAAACTGATTCCAACCTTATTTGGCCCTTTCCACAATCCTAATTACCTGTTCTGCGCAGCGGGTTTAGTTGGCATTCCATTCCATTTCTACTCTATTCCCTTCAAGTTCTCTCCATGTCCCAACATTCCCTTGTTTTCTCAGTACCGGCTCAGAGCCCTTTGAGCTCTAGATACCCATACAGCTACTTCTCTTCCCTTCAAAGCTGTTTTTAATATCGTCGTTGAAGCATATACCTTTCATGCACGCTTCTAGAGCCTTGCATTTCTGCTCTAGCCTTTTCTGCTTAGCCATTTCCCACTTTTTGTCAATCTCACTTTTTACACGTCTGTATTTCCTTTCGCAGTCTTCATTTGCTTTATTGCAAGTTAAATAAATTATGTTACGGCAGCATGAAACTAGGGCGTCTCGCCTGGTACAGAGCTGTTAATCACATTAACGCAGTGGAAGATTGCTTTCTACGTCAGACGTCGAAACTAACTGGATGCTATATGAGAATAGAGACTTCTGCAACAAAAGTTCCGTGTTCCGTTATTTTTAAAAATAATTAGAAATTGCGTGCCTTGAAAATTTATAGCTTTCTTGCACTGGTAGTCAAATAAACACTTTATTTTTGGTACCATTTTTTGTAATAAAATTTCGGGAAGTGGTAAATCGGTGCATAAGAAGTCTTAACATATCTCTAAGTACAAATATGTCTATGGGAATAGAAGACAGAGTTACAGCAGAATACAGGCTCAGTAATAGGAATAAGAGAAGATAAGGGCTTCTGCAGATATGCAATAAATTTTAGCTGGTAACGCCAAATATACCACCTGCTTTACCTCATTATGAGACAAATTTCGAAATCAGGTACTTAACTGTGAGGTGCATCTAGGAGTAGACAAAGGCTTAGATAACAATTCTGTAAAGAATCGAACGGCATTGTCTGGGCACTTTGTTCTCCGTCTTGAAAAAGTTACTTTTTCACGCATGTCAATGTTCTTGACGATGTATCTCCTGTCGTACAATCATATAATTTTGCAGGTACATTCAGTGATATATCTGCAAGATCTATTGCGAATAGAGTTAGGGGTACAGAAGTAATACACTGAAGCGACAAAGAAGCTAGTATAGGCATGCGTATTCAAAAACAGGCAGAATACGGCAACGCCCATATAAGACAAGTGTCTGGCGCTGTTGTTGGATCGGTTACTGCTGCTACAGTGGCAGGTTATAAAGATTTAAGCAAGTTTGAACATGGTGTTATAGTCGGCGCACGAGCAATGGAACACGGCATCGCCGAGGTAGCGATGAAGTGGGGATTTTCCCGAACGACCATTTCACGAGTGTCCGTGAATATCAGATATCCAGTAAAAGATCCAATCTCCGGCATCGCTGTGGCCGAAAAAATACCCTGCAAGAAAGGGACCAACGACGACTGAACCGAATCGTTGGACGTGACAGAAGCACAACCCTTTCGCAAAGTGCTCCAGATTACAGTGGTGGGCTATCAACAAGTGTCAGCGCGCGAATCATTCAGCGAAACATAATTGATATGGGCTTTGGGAGCCTAAGGCCCACTCGTGTACCCTTGATGACCGCACGACACAAAGCTTTACGCCTCGCCTGGGTCCGCCAACAACGACATTGGACTGTTGATGACTGGAAACATGTTGAGTGGTCGGGCAAGTCTCGTTTGATCACACTGACAGAACCACAGGCACATAGACACAGGCAACAGAGCATGCACAATGTCGGCACTAGTACAGTGTATATCCACCTTTCGCAGCAATGCAGGCTGCTATTCTCCCATGGAGACGATCGTAGAGATGCTGGATGTAGTCCTGTGGAACGGCTTGCCATGCCATTTCCACCTGGCGCCTCAGCTGGACCAGCGTTCGTGCTGGACGTGCAGACCGCGTGAGACGACGCTTCATCCAGCATGCTCAATGGGGGACAGATCCGGAGATCTTGCTGGCCAGGGTAGTTGACTTACACCTTCTAGAGCACGTTGGGTGGCACGGGATACATGCGGACGTGCATTGTCCTGTTGGAACAGCAAGTTCCTTTGCCGGTCTAGGAATGGTAGAACGATGGGTTCGATGACGGTTTGGATGTACCGTGCACTATTCAGTGTCCCCTCGACGATCACCAGTGGTGTACGGCCAGTGTAGGAGATCGCTCCCCACACCATGATGCCGGGTGTTGGCCCTGTGTGCCTCGGTCGTATGCAGTCCTGATTGTGGCGCTCACCTGCACGGCGCCAAACACGCATACGACCATCATTGGCACCAAGGCAGAAGCGACTCTCATCGCTGAAGACGACACGTCTCCATTCGTCCCTCCATTCACGCCTGCCGCGACACCACTGGAGGCGGGCTGCACGATGTTGGGGCGTGAGCGGAAGACGGCCTAACGGTGTGCGGGACCGTAGCCCAGCTTCATGGAGACGGTTGCGAATGGTCCTCGCCGATACCCCAGGAGCAACAGTGTCCCTAATTTGCTGGGAAGTGGCGGTGCGGTCCCCTACGGCACTGCGTAGGATCCTACGGTCTTGGCGTGCATCCGTGCGTCGCTGCGGTCCGGTCCCAGGTCGACGGGCACGTGCACCTTCCGCCGACCACTGGCGACAACAGCGATGTACTGTGGAGACCTCACGCCCCACGTGTTGAGCAATTCGGCGGTACGTCCACCCGGCCTCCCGCATGCCCACTATACGCCCTCGCTCAAAGTCCGTCAACTGCACATACGGTTCACGTCCACGCTGTCGCGGCATGCTACCCGTGTTAAAGACTGCGATGGAGCTCCGTATGCCACGGCAAACTGGCTGACACTGACGGCGGCGGTGCACAAATGCTGCGCAGCTAGCGCCATTCGACGGCCAACACCGCGGTTCCTGGTGTGTCCGCTGTGCCGTGCGTGTGATCATTGCTTGTACAGCCCTCTCGCAGTGTCCGGAGCAAGTATGGTGGGTCTGACACACCGGTGTCAATGTGTTCTTTTTTCCATTTCCAGGAGTGTATATTGAGAGGATGGACGTGTACAGGTATGGAGACAAGCTGATGAATCCATGGACCCCGCATGTCAGCAAGCTGGTTGAGGCTCCGTAATGGTGTGTGGCGTGTGCAGCTGGAAAATACGACTCTGACAGGTGACACGTACGTGAGCATCCTGTCTGATCACCTGCATCCACTATTGTCCATTGTGCATTCCGGCGGACTTGGGCAATTCCAGCAGGACAATGCCACACCCCACACGTCCATAATTGGTACACAGTGTCTCCAAGAACATTCTTCATAGTTTAAACGCTTCCGCTGGCCACCAAATTCCTGAGACGTGAACATTATTGAGCATGTCTGGCATGCCTTGCAACGTGCTGTTCAGAAGAGATCTCCACCCCGTCGTACTCTTACGGATTTATGGACAGCCCTGCACGATTCATGATGTCGGTTGCCTCCGGAACTATTTCAGACATTAGTCGAGTCCATGCCACGTCGTGTTTCGGCACTTCTGCGTTTTCGCGGGGTCCGACACGATATTAGGCAAGTGTACCAGTTTCTTTGGCTTTTCAGTATATGAATACTGTGTGTAGTAATGTATGAATAGTGTGTGTTGTGATTTATATTGGGAGATGAACTAAACGCTGTAGCGCATTATTAAATAAGTGTTGTGGACTAGAGATGAACGCGATGAGGTTGTGCTGTTTTAAACAGACTGGCTTTTGTTTGGAAATATGAAGGCACTAATCTTGTGCCGTCTCATTTAGCAAGACGCATATTCCAGAATGAGATTTTCACTCTGCAGCGGAGTGTGCGCTGATATGAAACTTCCTGGCAGATTAAAACTGTGTGCCCGACCGAGACTCGAACTCGGGACCTTTGCCTTTCGCGGGCAAGTGCTCTACCAAGTTTCATATCAGCGCACACTCCGCTGCAGAGTGAAAATCTCATTCTGGAAACATCCCCCAGGCTGTGGCTAAGCCATATCTCCGCAATATTCTTTCTTTCAGGAGTGCTAGTTCTGCAAGGTTCGCAGGAGAGCTTCTGTAAAGTTTGGAAGGTAGGAGACGAGGTACTGGCAGAAGTAAAGCCGTGAGTACCGGGCGTGAGTCGTGCTTCGGTAGCTCAGTTGGTAGAGCAATTGCCCGCGAAAGGCAAAGGTCCCGAGTCTCGGTCGGGCACACAATTTTAATCTGCCAGGAAGTTTCAAGACGCATATTATTTTTTATTGCTTTTTCTTACTGAAAGTGACATCTCGATACGTTGTAAAGCCCATGAAATGTTCGTATGAGTGCCTGTAAAACTGTGTAATGCTTGTTTTGTAGTTATGCTGTAGATGTCATAATGTCAGAATGCAGGTCATGCTTGTCGGTGACTGGCTGCGGTGTGCTCAAAGCTGCAACCCCGCAGTCCAGCGAGCTTACAGCTCTCAGTGGCCGCTGAGAACGCATTCGACAACTTTCACCAGCAATATTGAAACTGTTAAGAGGGATGGTGACGCCGCACGTTTGTTTAGAATGTAATGGTTGCCATCCTTTTACATGCAATGTATCGGTAGTACCATTTGTACCGCACGAGAAGTCGGTTCGTGTCAGAAGGGCGTAGTCTTGGGTACGAGAGCTGCTGGGAATGCACTAGCGTGCGCTGTGAGTCGTAACGGTAAGAGACTACCGACAAATTTTATTCGGATTTGGTTCGCTGGTTTCGTGGCTAAAGCGTTAGACTTTGCTTAATAGGCACTATTTTCCCAGTAGATCTGTTTGCCGGACTTGCGATTATTTGACCAGTTGTAAGGAACAAGATTTACAGACAGTAAGTTTTGGGTTGAGGACAGCGGACTGGGGTCCGTATGCTTCCATGTTGTAAATCCAAGGATTTGGTAACTTCACTCAAAGGTGAGTGAGTTGTTGCTAGTTCATTGTGCAGCACATCCCGAGATAGTAAAGTTGTGGCTGTTTTGTTGATAGTCAATTGGTATTTTCAACTCAAGCGCGTTATTTTATTGTGGCAGACTCCAGCGTATGTATCCGGAACTTTGGCTTGTTCCTATTGCGTTACTTTGCCCGTGCTTTGGTGAAGATCTTCCTTAGCATTGTTAGAGATAGACCACAAACAATGAAAGAAACATTAAAAGGAGCAAATCTACGGCAAAGTTATCATTTATTATGTCGAGTGACCATTCAACGTTGGGAATGTAGCGCGATGTCTAACGCCAACACCTGAAGAGGCTGTGACCTTTAAATGAATTTGTAATTGCATAGTTAAAAGTGGTGGTGGCACCTAGGTTATCTCTTTAAATTTTTTAGCGCTGTCCGTTAGTGAGATTGTAGTTTCTTGCTGAGAATCTCTCTACGACGATTTTAAAAGCACAAATAAAGCTATGTTATTCGAAAGAAAAAATTGTTTCCCGGCTTATTATTCCCAATAGAAGGCCCTTATATGACTTATATTTGAAACAAAGACGAAAATTCTTAACAATACGTTATTTGGAAAAAGTACTATTAATAAAGGCATACTATTAAGAAAGTCAAAGATAATCAATATTTGCTTAGCCGGCCGGTGTGGCCGAGCGGTTCTAGGCGCTTCAGTCTGGAACCGCGCGACCGCTACGGTGGCAGGTTCGAATCCTGCCTCGTGCATGGATGTGTGTGATGTCCTTAGGTTAGTTGGGTGTAAGTAGTTCTAGGTTCTAGGGGACTGATGACCTCAGAAGTTAAGTACCATAGTGCTCAGAGCCATTTGAACCAATATTCGCTTGATAATTGCAACTGCGCTGAAGTTGTCACATAGAATTTAATGAAGTTACAACTGATGTAACTCTTCGGGCTTTCCCGGCGAGATCTTGACATGTTGAATAATCGGGTCTACTGCCGGATGTTTGTGTCGCTCCGGCACAATATTTCGCTCACGTAACTCGTTGCCTTCTTCAGGTGCAACCTGAAGGTAGCACCCGAAGAAAGCAACTGTACGTCACGCCTTCTGGTCGCTGGTGCCGAGTTAACGTGTAATGATACGGATGCAGTTCTTCATTGTGTGACACCTCAATAACCAGTCTTTCTGATATCTGGAACTGTCTCGTAATGTCACGGGTACTTCGTCGAGGTGATTGGTGAACGGCCTCATCAACGGCGGACTACGTCTAGTCCTTGGAGGACCTCTGTCCATTACTTGTGAACAAAGGTTACCGGTTTCCCAAACGCGACGGGAAACGCTATGATCGCGATGGCGCCTTTCAGGGTACCGTGTACCTTAGGCACGAGCAGCAGCAACGGCAGAAGCGTGGTTATCGGATGCTCCCAGCACCAAAAGCATATCGACGTATTGATCCTTTGTGTACGCCATCGGGAAGCCACCCTACATGAACTTGACAGGATCACGAAACTTCCTGGAAGATTAAAACTGTGTGCCGGACCGAGACTCGAACTCGGGACCTTTGCTTTTCGCAGGCCGGTGCTCTACCATCTGAGCTACCCAAGCACGACTTACGGCCCGCCCTCGCAGTTCGAGTCTCAGTCCTGCCCACAGTTTTAATCTGCAAGGAACTTTCATATCAGCGCACACTATGCTGCAGAGTGAAAATATCATTCTGCAAAAATCGCCCAGGCTGTCGCTAAGCTATATCTACGCAATATACTTTCTTCTAAGAGTGCTAGTTCTGCAAGATTCGCAGAAGACCTCCTGTGAAGTTTGGACGGTAGGAGACGAGGTACTGGCAGGTGATTCAGTGTCACGTGTGTCATATGTCTGTACGCGAGATTTCCACACTCCTCAACATCCCTAGGTCAACTGTTTCCGATGTGGTAGTGAAGTGGAAACGTGAAGGGACACGTACAGCGCAAAAGCGTGCAGGCCGACCTCGTCTGTTGACTGTCGGAGACCGACGACAGTTGAAGAGGGTCGTAATGTGTAGTAGGCAGACATCTATCCAGACCATCACACAGGAATTCCAAACTGCATTTGGATCAACTGCAACTACTATGACAGTAAGGCAGGAGGTGAGAAAACTTGGATTTCATGGTCGAGTGGCTGCTCATCAATCACATATCACATCGATAAATGCCAAACGACGCCTCGCTTCGTGTAAGGACCGTTACTATTGGACGATTGAACAGTGGGAAAACGTCGTGTGGAGTGACGAATTACGGTACACAGTGTGGCGATCTGATGGCAGTGTGTGGGTACTGCGAATGCTCGGTGAACGTCATCTGCCAGCGTATGTTGTGCAACAGTAAAATTCGGAGGTGGTGGTGTGATGGTGTGGTCGTGTTTTTCTTGGAGGGTCCTAGCACCCCTTGCTGCTTTGCGTGGCACCATCAAAGAACAGGCCTACATTGATGTCTTAAGCACCTTCTTGCTTCCCACTGTTGGAGAGCAATTCGGGAGTGGCGAATGCATCTTTCAACACGATCGAGCACCTATTCATAATGCACGGCCTGTGGTGGAGTGGTTACACGACAATAACATCTCTGTAATGGACTGGCCTGTACAGAGTCCTGACCTGAATCCTACAGAACACCTTTGGGATGTTTCGGAACCCCGATTTCGTACCACGCATCACCGACCGACATCGATACCTCTCCTCAGTGCAGCACTCCATAAAGAATGGGCTGCCATTCCCCAAGAAACCTTCCAGCATCTGACTGAAAGTATGCCTGCGAGAGTGGAAGCTGTCAGACTAAGGGTGGGCCAACACCATATTGAATTCCAGCATTATCGATTGAGGGTGCCACGAACTTGTAAGTAATTTTCAGCCAGGTGTCCGGATACTTTTGATCACATAGTGTATCTCCCGGCGTGCTGTTATTCTTCTTATAAACGTTGTTTAAATTTTTCTCTGTTTATGTGTTCGCAATACTTCGATGTTAATTGTTCTTGCTGTATACGGTATTTTCTTCACTTAAGCACACACCTATCTCCTGTTGTAACGCTGAAAAGCCTTTGCTAGGCACAAAAATGTTTGATAAAAGCATGAGCCCAAATGAAGAAACTTAGGCGATATTCGTTGTTGTGTATTGCCTTAGAGGAAAACATAATTAAGTTTGGAATTGAATTTTGATAGCGCATGGTTTTTACTGTTTTGCTGCCTCATTGGTCATGTTTAGTGATACGATACTGCATGAACGCAGGCATGTCTTAGGATCTGATGTGGCACAAACCCCGGTTTCTAACGATAACTGAATCGCTGACTGCAAAAACCTCTTAAGTCTGCTTTTAGTTAAAACTGAGTTAAGGGCAAAAACGCCTACTCTGCGTGTAGGTTCTCCAGACTATACAGAGAAACAACCGAAGTCATTGTTTCCTGCCATGCAAACAGAGTTAGGAAGTTTTAGCTGGACGCAGAAAAACCCAAAGTCCAAGAGTTTGGTTATTTTTGTTCTCAACTGTTGGTACTACAGTAATGTGTGGTACCGAGCGAGGTGGCGCAGTGGTTAGCACATTGGACTCACATCCTGGAGGGCGACGCTTCAAACACACGTCCGGCTATCCAGATTAGGTTTTTCCACGATTTTTCCTAAATGGCTAAAGGCAAATGCCGGGATGGTTCCTTTGGAAGGGCACGGCTGATTTCCTTCCCCATCTTTCCTTATCCGAGCTTGTGCTCCGTCTCTAAAATGTTCAAATGTGTGTGAATTCCTAAGCAGCCAAAGTGCTGAGGTGATCGGTCGCTAGGCTTACACACTACTTAAACTAACTTGTGCTAAGAACAACACACACACCCATGCCCTTGGGAGGACTCGAACCTCCGGCGGGAGGGGCCGCGCAATCCATGACATGGCGCCTCAAACCTCGCGGCCAGTTCGCGCGGCTGCTCCGTCTCTAAAGACCTCGTTGCGGACGGGACGTTAAACACTAATCTCAGATGTGTGGTACGACAGCATAGAAGAAAGTGGTATTGTTGATGTTAGTATTCTTGTGAAAATGGGAAAAGAGGCTTGTAGCACTAGCTAAGCACAGAAACGAGTGAAACATTCTTCGGATTATCGAAGAAATATTGTGAAGAAAGCTATAATTCACGGAGAGTATCGAGGTAAAGTAGTTTCGAAAAAGGTGACGGGAGAAGACTGCAAGTGTCGAAGAGGCTGTTTGGTATTTGGTATTATTGCAAAGACAACAGAACTCTCGCTTAACACATTTTCTGAACATGGAATACGAGAATGACCCACATGCTTTCCTGCAAAGACTGATCATAGCTAGTGATGTAAGAAGACACCGCCCAAGAAATGAGAAGGGAGGGCGTGAAAAATGTTTCAGCTACTTAGTCCTGACTGGAGACAAACTGTCTGAGGGATATGGGAAAGCTTTTCTAAGTAACTATGTAATAAGTGATGAGCGAGTTAACAGGATTCTCAAATTGCTCTGTGATATACGAACAACGACAGATGGAAAGGGGAAATGTAAGAGTCTAAATGCTATGCCTTCAGAGGAAATTGTCAAAATTACAGGTCACATTAGGTCACTCGTTATGGAGTAAAGTTGTTATGGCAGCCACTCTATGCACTAACTACATTGTGAACACTCTGCGAAAAAAATGCACCATCCTTTTGTTGCTAAGAGTCCTAAGACGCCGGTAAAAGAGAAGGTGTTTCGTGAAAAGTTTTCACTTGCTTTCGGAAGACCTGAAGTAGATAGATGCTACGCCTGCGAACAGTTGACGTTAAAGATTAACTCCAAAACACTAAATGACGTCGCAAAGTGAGCAGCAGTAGCGGGGAAGGTTGTTCATATCCGAAGGTCTGAGAAGTCTTATGATGCTCTGCAAAATGGGAAACGACAATCGCAGACTAATTCTGGAACTACTGCTTTGTTTTTGACTATATACGAAATGTTCAACTTCCTCCTGTTCCTGTGCAAGAAATATTCTACTTGCGCCAGTTGATTGTTGCAGTATTCTATGTACATAATCCACGAACAAGGTCATCTGTGTCAATTATATTGCGAAGGGAACGCGAACAAAGGCCCCAATGAAGTTTTCACTTTGCTGTTAAGCTACATCAATCAATCAATATATATATATAGCCCCAGATGTGAAGATGGTACTTTCGTTTTGCAATAACTGCCCGTGACACGACAGACACAACACAATTATCCGCCTGCAGTTAGCCCTTGTGGAGTTCACCAGTTTAAAATGACGGAACGTTTTTATCCTGTCCGCGACCATTCATTCCTGCCGTGTGACAAGGAAGGGTATCTGGGGCAACAAAACGAGCTGTCAAAAAAACTCGGAGAATATACGCAATCAAGTAATCAGGGGAGCTCATAGTAACTGCAAACAGTAATTTCAGGGTGCACTTGGTGGATGGGAATGAAAGAGTAGACTTCAAGAAATGGTACTCTCATTTTATAAGACTTGCTTTTCTATTGAGACATCGAGACGAGATATTACATGGACTGACAATGTACCACTGGATGTTTTAAAATTTCAACATTATCACTATACACACATCAAAAAAGTTTTACATCAGCCCAGTTCCCAGAACTCCTGAAGACAGACGTTGACTGTAGATATTGTGTCACAGACACAGTCCCTTTGACTGTTCAGAGATTTTATTAAGCCCACCAAAAGATGTAAACAACTATGCATGAACGGCACCTATTAGACGGAGGAGGTCCAACAGCCAATCAGTTCCAGTCATTACACCAGGAAGGAGGCACACAGCTCGCGACGTCTGTAGTTCAACCATGGCTAGATGGCCAATACCGTTGTTTGATCGCGTCCGCATTGTTAATTTGTGCTAGGACGGTCTCTCAACAAGGGAAGTGTCCAGGCGTCTCGGAATGAGCCAAAGCGATGTTGTTCAGATATGGAGGAGATACGGAGAGACAGGAACTGTTAATGACATGCCTCGCTCAGGCCGCCCAAGGGCTACTACTGCAGCGGATGACCGCTCCCTACGGATTATGGCTCGGAGGAACCCTGACAGCAACGTCACCATGTTGAATAACGCTTTTCGTGCAGCCACAAGACGTCGTGTTACAACTCGAAGTATGCGCAATAGGCTGCATGATGCCCAGCTTCAACCCCGATGTGTACGGCGAGGTCCATCTTTGCAACCACGACACCATGCAGCGGGGTACAGATGGGCCCAACAACATGCCGAATGGAGCACTCAGGATTGGCATCGTGTTCTCTTCACCGATGAGTGTCGCATATGCCTTCAACCAGACAATCGTCAGAGACGTGTTTGGAGGCACACCGGTCGGGCTGAACGCGTTAGACACAGTCCAGCGAGTGCAGCGAGGTGCAGGTTCCCTGCTGTTTTGGGGCGGCATTATGGGGGGCCGACGTACGCCGCTGGTGGTCATGGAAGGCGCCGTAACGGCTGTACGATACGTGTATGCTATCCTCCGATCGATAGTGCAACCATATCGACAGCATACTGACAAGGTATTCGTCTTCATGGACGACAATTCGCGCCCCCGTCGTGCACATCTTGTGACTGACTTCGTTCAGCATAACAACATCGCTCGATTAGAGTGGCCAGCATGTTCTCCAGACATGGTCCTTATCGAACATGCCTGGGATGGATTGAAAAGAGCTGTTTATGGACGACGTGACCGACCAGCGGCTCTTGAAGGATCTGCGCCCCATCGCCGTTGAGGAGTGGGACAATCTGGTCCACCAGTGCCTTGATGAACTTGTGGATAGTATGCCACGACGAATACAGCCATGCATCAATGCAAGAGGACGTGCTACTGGGTATTAGAGGTACCGGTGTGTACAGCAATACGGACCACCACCTCTGAAGGTCCCGCTGTATGGTGGTACAACATGCAATGTGTAGTTTTCATGAGCAATAAAAAGGGCAGAAATGATGTTTATGTTAATCTCTATTCCAGTTTTGTGTACAGGTTCCGGAACTCTCGCAACCGAGGTGATGCAGAAGTTTTTTTGATGTTTGTATATCGTTTTTCTTCCTTTTCTTAAAATTAAGTCAGTTTGACGTAGGTTGGTTTTGCTATCAGCAATAGAACTGTAAGTAAGGGGAATCTCGGTTCCATCAGATGTGGCGTTTGGACTCGTGTACGTGCACCGAAATACGGCACGAGAGAGAGTAGCTGGTGGTGAGTCTTATCTTCCCGCGCTGTTTCCGCCGCGACCTGTCCCAGATGTCACGTCGCGTCGCGGCCTGCATTACAGCCTCCAGCCTGAGAACAGGTAGGGATGGCGCTTCCGCTAGGCCGGCAGACCGGAAAACGGAAAGCGGCCGCCGGCGTTTTTGGGGAACAAACAGCTACCTCCTTGTTTCGTGCTACTACCCTCGAACAGTTAATTACACTGCTGACTATTAACACTTCAATAACATGCAAACCGCGTGCAACACACAAACACTGGCATGAAGTATTCGGGTAAAGAGACGACCCGGCAGTGGCATCCACTTTTTGAATCCAAATGTACTGTGATGTAGGTTAGGAAGCAACGTATCACTCCACGCAGCCGTTCACCCTGGTGGAACCTCGTGTTCGAGTTCGGAATTTTTCATGATGCTCAGTGAAGTTAAAACAGTCGAATTAGATGGTATGACTGCTTGGTGTAAAAATAAGTTTCGAGTTCGAATCTCGTCAAATGCAGTAAATTTTTTTTGTTTTTAAATCTTTATCGAAATGACTTTGATTATTATTTTTACTCAATTAATTGGTTTCATTGTAATTTTTTAGTCTTTTCCTTTGTCACATTATAGCAACTTTTTTCGTTTGTTTCATTTCGTCTTTATATCATTATTTTTCCTGTCGGAATTTTTCTGAATATGAATTTAATTATATTTATCTACTATAATATTCAATTATTTGAAAATTCTGCTCTACCAGTTAAAAAATTAAAGACCATATCGTTGTATTCTACTTACTCGTCAAATATAGGATGCCTAGGAAACCTGCTTTGACGGATCGTTAAACAACAATTCAAGCAAATCATACTAATGAATTTTTTTTTTTTTCACTTCGAATCATCCATCTTTGGGGTACGGAAAGTCACATCAATGACTTCTTAGACGCTTGTGCTCTCTTTTTCTCCCAGTAGTTCTTCGTTCTATCCGATCTTTCTTTCCTCCTTTCATATCTGAATCGGTTTCCTGGAGTTGATCTTAACTTGGAACCTGTTAGTTTTTTCTTTGGTCACGGTCTTCACTATACCATTCTTTAACATGAAATCGGTAATCTAGAGTTCCCTCAAATCCTTTAACACTTCCTTAAACCAATTGGGTTTGTAAAAGAAGTCAAAGAGTTGTTTAGTCAGTCTGTCGGGATTCATTCGGAGTCTGTGTCCATAGACATTAATCGCCCTTCTCCTCATGGTTTTCGAGAGTCTCTCCGACTTTGCATAGAGGGCTTCGTTTCTGTAGAAAACTTGTTTGTTGTTTTGGAATTTGGGTCCCAAGATGTTCGTCAAAACTTTCCTCTCCTTGATTTCCAATTTCTGCATTTGCCCTTTCCTCCCCATGAGTAGTGTCGCTGATGCATAGAGTGCTTCCGGCTTAATTATTGTATTACAATGCCTTATAAAACACACACCCACCCACCCACACACACACACACACACACACACAAACGCACGCACTCTCACACAAACCAAACATCACAGACGCCAAATATACTTCGAACTCGCCTGCCTCACCCAGCCAAACACGCTACGAAACAAATGAATACTACGCAGCCACAACAACACGTAATGGCGGCGAAAACTGTGCCTATGTTTTGAAAAATCGGAGAAAGTCCAGTGTCAAGCGAACATAGGTCACGAAATCAGCCTATTCACTTCGCCAACAACATATGAGAAAACACCACAATATCAAAAACGTAAGTTACACGCAAAAAACGTGATATATGCTCATTTCAGTTTGTAAATGCATAATAAATAGAAAAATAAAAGTTACGTTTTGCTGTTTGCAGAGGAGAAGTTGTAGATTGTGCAGCAGAATAGCTACAAAAATAAATTCCAATAACATCATGTAAGGTATGTAAACTAATGTATACATCCACTCTTTTTGCCAAGTAAGCTATAAAGTGAACTCTGACGTAATGTTATAAACAACACACAGTGCATCAAGTCGTTAATACATATCTCAACTGTGAACTGTGGACAAATGATGTATCATAGTTTACAACAATTATTCATTCACAATTGTAAATATTATGTACAAAAAGTTTCGCTAAATTTTAATATGCAACAAAAATTTTACGGTTAGAAAATTAAAAATAACCCAATGAAGGTAGCACAAAAAGTGCTGAAACATGTGTCGGTGAAACAAAACAGAAAAAAGGTGTCTTTCATAAGGTAGAATTCCTTGCGCAATTTTTGTAGCAAGCACGGACATAACAAGAAGAACTGCAGCACCACAAGGTGACAAGAAATTAAACCGAAATTAATACATAAAATTAATTAAAAACACACGAACAAAGATTTCAAGTGGGAAAAGAATGATGGAAGAAAACTGAGGGCAAGTGAAGGAGTTAATATTATGATTTAAATGACGTGACAAAGGAAATGAAATAAAAATTACATTTTAATCAGTTATCTGATTAAAAATGATGGTCAATGTTATTTCGATAAAATTTTAAAAATAAAGAAAAATGCTGCACCTGATGATATTTGAACCCACAACCTCCTGCATCTGAAGCATCTTGTCCATTACATCACGCAACCATCAAATTTCGTGCCCCTTTTTAAGGCTATTGAGTGCCTCACAAAATTCCGATTTTTTTTTTGTCAGTTACTTGCAAATGAGGACCCACCAGTGTGACCCACCAGTGGTATCTTGACCTACAGCACCGTGTAGATGGTTTAAAAAAGGCGATCACAAAGCCCTTCTTGTGAGTTTTTGGATATGTAAGTAGTTAACGATTCCCCGCAGTGGCACAAAGTAGGTCGGAATGCCGCCATGTAACATTTTGCGTACACTATATGATCAAGAGCGTTGGAGCACCAATTGATGGACATCAGAATGAAGTGTGTACTTCCTTCACTTTCAATAAGGTATCAAAATGTCTGTCGAGCAATGGTGGAGCCTTCTTGCTGACGAGCCGCAGTGAGAGAAGTTAGTGATGCAGAAAGCCGGTGTCTGGAGCGAAGACGATTTTCTGGCTCCTCCCAAAGGTGTTCAGGTCGAGACTCTGGGCACGCAAGTTCATTTCTGGAATGTTATAGTCTACAGAACATTATCCCATGCATCCTGCTTTATCAGAGTGTGCATTTCGTGCCGATGCAAATAGTTACAATCTCTGAACTGTTACTCTACGCTTACTCTACGCCATACAACATGCCATAATATGTGGTCATATTCCTCAGAATTATTTTCTTAACTGAACAAGGAATCCACAGTTTAATCCCAAAAACAACCTGATACTGTAACACCACCACTTAAATACTCCAGTGTTAGAAATATTGTCCGATTAAAATTAGTTGACGTCTGCCACTTGCCGGTACAGTGTTGCCACATTAGCTGCCGGCAACCCCTCGGTTGTAGGCGACACACAAACACGGCGTGTCGCTACACACACACTTTGTGACCAAACGTATCTGGACACCTCCGAAAACATACGTTTGTCATATAAGGTGCAGTGTGCTGCCACCTACTGCCAGGTACCCCATATCAGCGACCTCAGTAGTCATTAGACATCGTGAGAGGGTAGAAACGGCGCTCCACGGAACTCAGCAACTTCGAACGTAGTCAGGTGACTTGGTGTCACTTCTGTCATACGTCTGTACGTGATATTTACACAGTCCTATACATCCCTAGGATCACTGTTTCCGATGTGATAGCGAAGTGGAAACGTGAAGGGACTCGTACAGCACAAAAGCGTGCAGGCCGACCTCGTTTGTTCACTGACAGAGAGATTGCCGACAGTTGAAGAGGGTCGTAATGTGCAATAGGCAGATATCTATCCAGACCATCACACAGGAATTCCAGACTGCGTCAAGATCCACTGCAAGTACTATGACAGCTAGACGGGAGGTTAGAAAACTTGGATTTCATGGTCGAGAGGCTGGTCGTAAGCCACACATCACGCCGGTAAATGCCAAACGACGCCTCGTTTGGTGTAAGGAGCGTAAACATTGGACGACTGAAGAGTGGAAAAACGTTGTCTGGAGTGACGAATCACGATACACAATTTGGCGATCCGATGCCTGGGTGTGGGTATGGCGAATGACCGGTGAACGTCATCTGCCAACGTGTGTAGCGTCAACAGGTAAAATTCAAAGGCGGTGGTGTTATGGTGTGGTCGTGTTTTTCATGGAGGGGACTTTCACCCCTTGTTGTTTTGCGTGGCACTATCACAGCACAGGCCTACATTGACGTTTTAAGCACCTTCTTGCTTCACACTGTTGAAGAGCAATTCGGGGATGGCGATTGCATCTTTGAACACGATCGACCACCTGTTCACAATGGACGGCCTGTGGCAGAGTGGTTACACAACAACTGGCCTGTACAAAGTCCTGACTTGAATCCTATAGAACACTTTTGGGATGTTTTAGAACGCCGACATTATTCCATGCCTCACCGACCGACATCGATACCTCTTCAGTGCATCACTCCGTGAAGAATGGGCTGCCATTCCCCAAGAAACCTCCCAGCACCTGACTGAACGTATGACTGCGAGAGTGGAAGCAGTCATCAAGGCTAAGAGTGGGCCAACACCATATTGAATTACAGCATTACTGATCAAGGGTGCCACGAACTTGTAAGTCATTTTCAGACTGGTGTCCAGATACTTTTGATCACATGGTGTATGCTGTTTAAGGGTAAATCGGACCAATGTTGGAAGCGACCGCCGCGAGGGTTGACGGAAATACGACAAGCTTTGTAGATGATTTTAAGTGACCCGAGACTAAACGGTGGGAGACGATGCGTTTTGTAGCTCCGAATTCAAGTTCATGTCCTTACCTAAACACAACCTCGTACTGTGTCATGTATCCGACAAAACGGCAGTCAGCTATCTGTATTAGAATTAAAATCACGAATGCGTTGTTGACGGCGGTTAAAGATAACCTCTACAGGCAAACTCATGACAGAAACATTTCAGTTTCAGCGCTAAAAGAAAACCGCAGATCCCCGTTATCATTAGTTACCCGAGACTATCCCCACAATGGCTACACGGCTCTGCCGTCTTACCAATTGAACACTACTGGCTGACACTAGGTTACAGATAATACGGGACACACGCACTTAAGGGCATATGAAAAAGTCAACAGGATGATGAAAATGATGCGACAAAAGGGTTAGAAATAATAAAAAAAATACATTTAAACCTGTTAATTGTATAAAAATAATAAATACTATGACAAGCTTAAATTTAGAAATAAAAATGGTGTATGTGACGAGATTCGATCTTACGGTCACCTACATACAGCTTAATACCGTTACCACTGCGTTACATTTATGATTCTAGTGCCCTACTCTCAACGCTGAACCGCTGTCTTCAAAAAGTCCGACTTCACTCAATGTCATCCGAGGTTTATCTAATGTAAGCCTATCTCAGTGATTATGACAACTGTATATGTGACACTGAATCGCGTCTTCTGCGGAAGAAGAAGCTCCAAAGTAACTGGTAGAGGCAACGCGTATTCAAATAAAGCCGGCCGAAGTGGCCGTGCGGTTAAAGGCGCTGCAGTCTCGAACCGCAAGACCGCTACAGTCGCAGGTTCGAATCCTGCCTCAGGCATGGATGTTTGTGTTGTCCTTAGGTTAGTTAGGTTTAACTAGTTCTAAGTTCTAGGGGACTAATGACCACGGCAGTTGAGTCCCATAGTGCTCAGAGCCATTTGAACCTCGTATTGAAATAAAGAGATATGAAACAGGCAAAATGTGGCGCTGCGGTCTGCAGCGCCTATGTAAGACAACAAGCGTTTTGTTTTAAGTCCATATATAATTTATGGATTTAATATGCACACTTTCTCTTTTTCAATGCCCCTGTAAGAACCCACCGTTTGTACTAAACCTCCAGAAATGTCAGTTTAGCCGTGAGTCCGTAGATGGTGGTGTAAGGGGCGTGCAGTGTAACTGGCCACGCTTTCCACTCGAGTACTGCCATCATTAATCCAGTTCGCCTTTGAACTGACTTAGTGAGCCACCGCGTAAGAATTCTCCCTGTCTGCTATGTGGAGATGTTCTCGTAGTTTCATGTCGCCTTGCGGAGCCATAGCAGCGCCGTCGGCTTCTGAAAGTGCAATACTACTGTCTATGTCCTTTTCAGTAGTTGCAGGGGCAACAGTCTGGATGATTGACTCATCTGGCCTTGTAACACTAACCAAAACGGCCTTGCTGTGCTGGTACTGCGAACGGTTGAAAGCAAGGGGAAACTACAGCCGTAATTTTTCCCGATGGCATGCAGCTTTACTGTATGGTTAAATGATGATGGCGTCCTCCTGGATAAAATATTCCGGAGGTAAAATAGTCCCCCATTCGGATCTCCGGGCGGGGACTACTCAAGAGGACGTCGTTATCAGGAGAAAGAAAACTGGCATTCTACGGATCGGAGCGTGGAATGTCAGATCCCTTAATCGCGCAGGTTGGTTACAAAATTAAAAAAGGGAAATGGATAGGTTAAAATTAGATACAGTGGGAATTAGTGAAGTTCGGTGGCACGACAAGGCCCCGGGAGTAGACAACATTCCATTAGAACTACTGACGGCCTTGGGAGAGCCAGTCCTGACAAAACTCTACCATCTGGTGACCAAAATATATGAGACAGGCGAAATACCCTCAGACTTCAAGAAGAATTTAATAATTCTAATCCCAAAGAAAGAAGGTGTTGATAGATGTGAAAATTACCGAACTGTCAGTTTAATAAGTCACAGCTGCAAAATACTAACACGAATTCTTTACAGACGAATGGAAAAACTGGTAGAAGCAGAACTCGGGGAAGAACAGTTTGGATTCCGTAGAAATACTGGAACACGGAGGCAATACTGACCTTACGCCTTATCTTAGAAGAAAGATTAAGGAAAGGTAAACCTACGTTTCAAGCATTTGTAGACTTAGAGAAACCTTTTGACAATGTTGACTGGAATACTCTCTTTCAAATTCTAAAGGTGGCAGGAGTAAAATACAGGGAGCAAAAGGCTATGTGCAATTTGTACAGAAACCAGATGGCACTTATAAGAGTCGAGGGGCACGAAAGGGAAGCAGCGGTTAGAAAGGGACTGAGACAGGTTTGTAGCCTCTCCACAATGTTATTCAATCTGTATATTGAGCAAGCAGTAAAGGAAACAAAAGAAAAATTTCGAGTAGATATTAAAATGCATCGAGAAGAAATAAAAACTTTGAGGTTCGCCGATAACATTGTAATTCTGTCAGAGACAGCAAAGGACCTGGAAGAGCAGCTGAACGGAATGGACAGTGTCTTGAAAGGAGGATATAAGATGAACACCAACAAAAGCAAAACGAGGATAATGGAATGTAGTCGAATTAAGTCGGATGATGCTGAGGGAATTAGATTAGGAAATGAGAAACTTAAAGTAGTAAAGGAGTTTTGCTATTTGGGGAGCAAAATAACTGATGATGGTCGAAGTAGAGAGGACATAAAATGTAGAGTGGCGATGGCATGGAAAGCGTTTCTGAAGAAGAGAAATTTGTTAACATCGAGTATAGATATAAGTGTCAGGAAGTCGTTTCTGAAAGTATTTGTATGGAGTGTAGCTATGTATGGCAGTGAAACGTGGTCGATAAATAGTTTGGACAAGAAGAGAATAGAAGCATTCGAAATGTGGTGCTACAGAAGAACGCTGAATATTAGATGGGTAGATCATATAACTAATGAGGAGGTATTGAATAGAATTGGGGAGAAGAGGAGTTTGTGGCACAACTTGACAAGAAGAAGGGACCGGTTGGTAGGACATGTTGTGAGACATCATGGGATCACAAATTTAGCATGGGAGGGCAGCGTGGAGGGTAAAAATCGTAGAGGGAGACCAAGAGATGAATACATTAAGCAGATACAGAAGGATGTAGGTTGCAGTAAGTACTGAGAGATGAAGAAGCTTGCACTGGATAGGGTAGCATGGAGAGTTGCATCAAACGAGTCTCAGGAGTGAAGACCACAACAACAACAACAACAACAACAACAATATGTTTTACGTAATGAAACAGGAAGAAGTCTTTTTCTGGAAATAATTTTTACATAGAAGCCATTGTGGCGAGTTTACTTAATAGGCACCGCCAAATAAGCTTGACCCACTGATTAAAGGAACACTATGAGATCAAAAATATCCGGATACCCCCAAAAAACATACGTTTTTCATATTAGGTGCATTGTGCTGCCACCTCTTCCCAGGTAATCCATATCAGCGACCTCAGTAGACATCGTGAGGGAGAAGAATGGGGTACTCCGCGGAACTCAGGAACTTCGAACGTGGTCAGGTGACTGGGTGTCACTTCTGTCATATGTCTGTACGCGAGATTTGCACTCTCCTAAACATCCCTAGGCCCAGTGTGTCCGATGTGATAGTGAAGTGGAAACGTGAAGAGACACGTACAGCAAAAAAAAAAACCTAACTAACCTAAGGACATCACACACATCCATGCCCTAGGCAGGATTCAAACCTGCGACAGTAGCGGTCGCGCGGTTCCTGACTGTAGCGCCTAGAAACGCTCGGCCACCACGGCCGGCACACGTACAGCACAAAAGTGTACAGGCCGATCTTCTCTACTGCCTGACTGAGACCGCTGACAGTTGAAGAGGGCCGTAACGTGTAACAGGCAGACATCTATCCAGTCCATCACACAGGAATTCGAAACTGCGTCAAGATCCACTGCAAGTACTATAACAGGTGGGAGGTGAGAAAACGTGGGTTTCATGGTCGAGCGGTTGCTCATTAGCGACACATCACGCCAGTAAATACCAAACGACGCCTTGCTTGGTATAAGAAGCTTGAAAATTGGACGATTTAACAGTGGAAAAACGTTGTCTGTAGTGACGAATCACGGTACACAATGGGGTGATACGATGGCAGGGTGCGGGTATGGCGAATGCCCGGTGAACGTCCTGTGCCAGCGTGTGTAGTGCCCACAGTAAAATTCAGAGGCGGTGGCGTTATGGTGTTGAGCCGTGTGTCGGCTCTCAACATATACCGCGCTGTTAAGATTGTTCTGAGTCCTTCCATTCCATCCTTAATTTATTCTTTCATATTTATTGTTATGCTACGTACGATTCTGTTGAGATTCCCCTCTGGCGGCGTGTCCGGTCTTATCGATCTTCGAGCCGTTGCTTCCCTTTAGGCTTGTGTAAGGGAATAAGATCTTTGGGGGGATGGCCGGTTGGTTGCCTAGCGGGGTCGAGTCGGTCGGTCGGTCGGTTTTAAAAATCGGGAATTAGAGAATGTCGTACGGTGAGACCGCGGCGTGGCGTGGCGGTGGAGAGTTGGCTGTCGTTCCGAGAAGCCGCGTGGTCTAACCTGGCGGTGCGAGACGTGTGGGACGAGTTGACGGGACAAGGCTGTCAGCTCCTGCTGTGAGCACCCGGGGGCCACGGCTGTGGTTCCGAGTCACTACTTGGTGGGAGCGGCAACGGATGTCTTTAAATTTTCCGTCTGGAGGCGGAAATGATGGACTAGTAACTCGCCTAACCCGAGGAGTGGTATTTCGCCGCCGTGGGTGCAGAGAAGACGAGGGCTCCGGTGACAGAGCGCGTGGCTGCGTGACTGTGCCCAGTTGGGTACGCTGGCGACGTGGACACGGTCGGGTGTGAGGAACCTTTGCGTCGGAGTTCACCTGCTGTTCCTCTGATAAACGGCAAGTTAAGCTGGTTAAAGGTTTAGATGTTAATCGAAGAATTTTGATTTGTGCAACCAGCGTCTTTTCTGCCTTGTGGCCTCCTGCGTTCGGATTTCCGGTCCCTGTCGCGGGTGTATGTATAGACAGTGATCTTTTCCGCTTCTTATTAGTACTGCCCGGTAGGAAGTGTATTTTTAGGATGGTATTATGGTTCCTAATTTGATTCCTCCTCCTCCCCTGGCCACGCGTGAGGTCGATGTGAATGCTGAATGTGACTCGTTGTGGGTCTGTTAGTCCGCTTCTAGCCTGAGCATCCATCGGGAGACAATTGTGGCCGCCCTTACACCCGGTCGGTTAATTATTTCTACCCCAGGACATTTTGGTGGCAGGACATGGTATTAAAGTTACATGGTTGTATTGTACTCTGATTGTTTTTGGCCACTGTTTAAAAAGGTTAAGTTTGTCTTTCATTGGTGGTTTTTTAATATTACGTGGCTTTAACCCTCTATTGCACAAGAACAGTAAAACTAAGAATTTTCCAATAACAACTTTGGATTTATACTTCATAGTGCCCATGAATGAAAAATAGATGATGATAAACTTTCTAGTATATATATTTTGGAAAATATCACTCTGTATGTTCAAATATACACTGCGCAAATACGGATGTAATGAGTACGTACATATTAGTTCGTATAAGGTACTACATTTTTGGAGAACAGAGTTCAAAATTTATGGTACATCGACAAATTAAGACTTTAAATTAAATTTTATTTAAAAAACGAAAATAAAAAACATTATAAAAGTTGGGTATACATCAGTTAGCAAAATGTCACTACTATGCAGTTACATATTTCCAGAATTTATACATTGTGAATATTGTAGAAACAATTTCTATCTGGTAAAAAACACAAATAGGTGTTACATTTGGTACACATTACTTTTGTTATTTTTTGACATTTATTATATTTACATCTGGCAGATTTTTCACAGTAGTTAGGCCAGTGATCGATTCTGTCCTTCCTGATGTCAGCATTTGCTGTATTTGGCTGCCTTCTCTTTTTGGTGCCACTGCCTGGTGAACTATCCAGCGATTGTCTCTTGGATGGTTTTCCTGACCAGCATAAGGATTCAGCAATATCAAGCTTGAAATCAAACAAAGCCATCTGGGTTTTCTCTTCAATACTATTTTCATGACAGGCTCTCTTGTAAAGTAGCCAAGCAATAACACAACTCATGTCCAATAAATGGAAGAACAGTCTCATGTAATATTTCTTTGACCTGATTTTCGTTCTGTACAGAGCTAATAAGGAATCAATAGTGTCAACACCTCCCATAAACTTGTTGTACTCCTTCACAATCTTTGGGCATTTTATTTCGATATGTTGCTTTGCTTTTTGTCATATCTTGCAACCTGGCTTTCTGGGTGAGTGCCTGAAAAGGTGCCCAGAAGGCTGACACACCTGTTGTTTTGCCATTTCACAAGAATCAGGTCATATCCAGAAACAGATGCAGTGGATTCAACAGATGTGCCTCTTCCCTGCTTTTTCATTTCAGCATCAGATGGCATCTTATTGTTTCTCACTCTATTCAACTGTACTGATCCCAGACAGTGAATACCACATTTTACCAGCTCAACTTGAAGCTCTGGACTGCAAAACCAGTTATCATAGAACAGTTTATGATTTTTGTACTTTGGTATTCTTTCAGCCAATCTGAGCACTACATTTCCACTGGCGTTTACATTAGGAAGATGACTGGGTTGATTGACGGGTCCAGAATAGATTTCGAAATCATAAATAATACCACTGGCACCTGCTATGCAATATATTTTGTAGCCCCACTTTTTTGGTTTCTTGGGATTATACTGTTTCAAGCTACTGTGACCTTTGTATGGCACAGTTTGTTCGTCCACTGCAAGGTGTTCTTCAATTGGGATTTTTGATAAATTTTTTCGCAGCATATCTGAGTATACAGTGCACGTCAGTGGCACAGTTACATCACATGAGCCAGTACAGAGTTCTGAAAATATGTATATTTAAATATACACAGTGCAATAGAGGGTTAAAATTGTTAGTTATTGTAAAAGGCGAAAAACTGTATCTTTACTTTGACTGTTTTAATCTACTTGGGATTCTTTGAAAATGCTAGGTCTTCCTCCCTGTTAGCGAGCCCTTGTAATTTAATATCTCGTTGTCGCAAAATTTAAAAGAAGTGGCTCCCTACCTGTTCGGTAGCGAAATTGTATACAATTGGTGTTTTTGTTTCATTACTTGGAAAGTTTTAATTTTCTTATTAAATGCTTTATCAAAGTCTGTTTTAAGTAAAATGGCTTTGCTATTAACGGTAAAGTAAACTTTTTAATTTCATTCCTTGGAAAATTTTGATTTGTTATCAAATGTTTTATCACAGCCGGTTTTAAGTAAAATGGCTTGACCGTTAACTGTAAATTGTTTTGAAAAGGCACTCATGCCTGCTAGCTTTTTGGATCTGTTCCTGGTCAAGTGGTCAAGAAATGACTTTTATGGTTGAAGTAATCAATAAAGAAATTATAAATTGCAACTCGACAGTAACCAACTAATTTTGGCCCCGTTTCCCAACTGGAGGTTTTCCTTGATTAATCGTAATACCCGTCTCAGGTGTGGTCGTGTTTTTCATGGAGTGGGCTTGCACCCCTTGTTGTTTCGCGTGGCACTGTCACAGCACAGGCCTACATTGATGCTTTAAACTCCTTGCTTCCCACTGCTGAAGAGCAATTCGGGGATGGCGATTCCATCTTTCAGCGCGATCGAGCACCTGTTCATAATGCATGGCCTGTGGCGGACTGGTTACACGACAATAACATCTCTGTAATGGACTGGCCTGCACAGAGTCCTGACCTGAATCCTATAGAACACCTCTGGCATGTTTTAGAACGCCGACTTCGTGCCAGGCCTCACTGACTGACATCGATACCTCTCCTCAGTGCAGTACTGAGTGAAGAATGGGCTGCCATTCCCCAAGAAACCTCCCAGCACCTGATTGAACGTATGCCTGCGAGAGTGGAAGTTGTCATCAAGGCTAAGGGTGAGCCAACACCATACTGGATTCCAGCATTACCGATGGAGGGTGCCACGAACTTGCAGGTGATTTTCAGGCATGTGTCCGGATACGTTTGACCACGTAGTGTAACTATTAACGTTGCGACAGCGTGATCTAGCACGTGACTAGATCGGAACGCATCCTATCGACGACTGCCGACTATAGCGCACTTGAGTGCACAGTGGGTATAGTTCGAGTGTGATCGTAGACCTTGTGTTATGCCAAAGTAATTCATTTATTTATTAATATCAACGTTATCTGGCAGTGTAAAATTACTGAAAGATAGTGTTCTTGACCTGTAGACTCCTTCTAATGTCTGAGTGGCAAAAGGCAACATTTTTTGGCAAATATTTATTAATAACAATTACGTTATTCGCGCCAGAGTAAATGTACTTTCCCTGCGTACCTCTTTGCTGACGTCACGAGAGATTTCTGCATCGGCACCTCGCGCCACTGCGTCTGAAAGCGCCAGGTGGCCCACAACCTCTGCTAGCCAGCTTGGGAAGCTACCGCTCGCTCCCTACTCCGTACCTACTGCACCGCTGATACATTCACTTCACGTATGTGAAGCAAAGTAAAATATGCACTTAACCTGCAAATCTTACTCCTCCCCCCCCCCCCCCCCACTCTTCCAGATATAAAAATCGCAAGGGGCTAAATGGAGTAACGAGGAGACCAAAATTATGTTAATTAACTTTTTATACCTGGGATTGACAGTCATGTTGGACTTTATAAAGACATCATATTTACGCCAGTGACTGTAACACTTTCTTTATTCCACGATTGCAATTTCGGCCTTAAGCCATTATCAAGTGCAGATTTTTGTGGCTTTAAGCCATGTCAACGTAAAATGAGCTGACACATTTATATGTCGTCGTCATTATTATTAAATACGTTCGTGACGCTGTTACATATTGCGAGCACACATTTCCGTATGTCATAAAACATAATAGTCTGTAGACACTCATGTTCGTTAGCACATCACTAGTCACTTATGCACTAAACTGCCGCTGCAATAACAGTAATGACAACGACATGTAAATGGGTCAGCTCATTTTGACATGGTTTAAAGCCACAAAAATCTGCACTTGATAATGGCTTACGGCCAAAATTGCAATTGTGAAATGAACGAAGTGTTACAGTCACTGGCGTAAATATGTCTTTCACAATTATGTTTTTAGTGATAACTCTTGAAAGACATCACGAATTTCCTGTAGTGAGAAGTTGGTTGTACGTACTCACAGACTCCTGCTGAAAGATCGCGAAAGCACTCTATCTGTCAGTTAATTGGTCAAGATAAAAGGTCTCATAATGTTTTGCACAAATCTCTCGCAGCTAACTGTTTTCTGGAAAAAATAGTGCCTATCGTTCTGTCACCACTAAGAGCGCATCACATTCTTATTTTTTTAGCCTACCAGGGTGCTTCGTGTATTACGTTAGGCTTTTGAGAAATTCAACAGCAGTTATTTTATTAATTAAGCCGTCCATTCAGGTGGAACAGTGATTTATTCGAAAAGAAAGTTAGACAAGGGTCAATTTCTCCGTCATGCAGCCTTTTCAAAATCCAATCACAAAACCGCGACCTTTTTTGCAGGGCCATTCCCATTTGTTGAGAAAGACGCTGAACTATTTTTGTAGGAGATATTTCCAGAGCATGCGCATTGTTGTCCAGTTTTTTTCTGTGAGTACCATATGTGGTTGTCTATGTTTGCTGTCAAGGACACTTCTCATTTCACGAAATTAATTTATGAATAGACGGATTTTACTCCGATTGGTAACTTGAACATTAGGAAATTCCTCTTGAAATAATTTCCTTACTGCACGCGCTGATCCTGTACGCATTATGAATTACACAACATATTATAATGTTACATAAATATTACACTAATATGAGAGTGTGTTAGGAACCACAGGAAAATAGTAGAACATCCGTAGAAACTAGTATGAAGTAAAATATAAGACCGTTGAAGAGGACCATGTGCTCGATACTGGTCCGGTAAATTAAAAAAAAGTATAAAAAGCAGCACTGCCTTAATAGGCAAAAAATGTCGTTTAACATCTTCAAAATTAAGAGAAGAAATAGTTTCTGTGCGCGTGAATAGTACGTCGGCTGACGTTTCCAGCTCTTCAGCAAGGTGGAAGACGAAAGGTTAAATTTCTCTGCTTGTTAACTGTACAATCTGAATGACATCGGGATACGATACTAACCTTTGTCACTCCTTTTCATGTCCTTTGATTCTTGTAACTATAGATTGTTTTCTGTACAAGTTGCAGAAAACTTTTTGTTCCCTGTGCTTTATTGCAGTTACCGTCAGAATTTCAAAGATGTGTTCCAATCAACAGTGATCTGGAATAACACAATTAAGATGCTGATGAGGCTGTAAATATCTGACTAAGTAACGAGGTAACCAAGTGACAACCACTCAACCCCTGCGCGCTGCCGCAGCAGTGAGGCTGATCGCAGAGCCGGACAGAGCCGCGGAACCGCTGTGGGTCAGTTTTTGCCGACTCTTCCCCCAGAATAGGTCAGCGAGAGGCCGCTTTCGTTCCGAACGGTCGATCACAGACGCCAGAGCGGATGGCGTGACGCGGAAACCCGCAGCCAGGCAATTTCCGCTCAGGAGGTACAAGTTTTACGGTGCGCGCGTGGCGGAAGGGGGAAAAATCAATAGACAATAAATCTCATCTCCGCCTTGTGCGACTGAGGTCACCCTAAGACGCACGAAGCGATGGTTTCTCCTAACAAGGTGAGGTTCCCTGCTGTGGGATCGAATTTTTGAAAACATCTATGAAGTGATGTAGGCCAAATCAAATGGCTCTGAGCACTATGGGACTCAACTGCTGAGGTCATTAGTCCCCTAGAACTTAGAACTAGTTAAACCTAACTAACCTAAGGACATCACAAACATCCATGCCCGAGGCAGGATTCGAACCTGCGACCGTAGCGGTCTTGCGGTTCCAGACTGCAGCGCCTTTAACCGCACGGCCACTTCGGCCGGCGATGTAGGCCAAAATCACAGGTATTACACCCTTCAGACATTCGCCCTAGTTTCTCTCATTTGTAAGTAAATGAAAAAAAAGAACTGAAATTTTGCCGGGCACCCAATACTTTTATGTTGCTGTTGTTGTTGTGGTCTTCAGTCCTGAGACTGGTTTGATGCAGCTCTCCATGCTACTCTATCCTGTGCAAGCTTCTTCATCTGCCAGTACCTACTGCAGCCTACATCCTTCTGAATCTGCTTAGTGTACTCATCTCTTGGTCTCCCTCTACAATTTTTACCCTCCACGCTGCCCTCCAATACTAAATTGGTGATCCCTTGATGCCTCACAACATGTCCTACCAACCGGTCCCTTCTTCTAGTCGAGCCACGAATTTCTCTTCTCTCCAATTCTATTCAATACCTCCTCATTAGTTGTATGATCTACCCATCTAATCTTCAGCATTCTTCTGTAGCACCACATTTCGAAAGCTTCTATTCTCTTCTTGTCTAAAGTATTTATCGTCCACGTTTCACTTCCATACATGGCTACACTCCATACAAATACTTTCAGAAACGACTTCCTGACATTTAAATCTATACTCGGTGTTAACAAATTTTTCTTCTTCAGAAACGCTTTCCTTGCCATTCCCAGTCTACATTTTATATCCTCTCTACTTCGACCATAATCAGTTATTTTGCTCCACAAATAGCAGAACTCCTTTACTACTTTCGCTTCCCGCCCCCGGGTTCCCGGGTTCGATTCCCGGCGGGGTCAGAGATTTTCTCTGCCTCGTGATGACTGGGTGTTGTGTGATGTCCTTAGGTTAGTTAGGTCTAAATAGTTCTAAGTTCTAGGGGACTCATGACCATAGATGTTAAGTCCAATAGTGCTCAGAGCCATTCCTTTACTACTTTAAGTGTCTCATTTCCTAATCTAATTCCCTCAGCATCACAAGACTTAAATCGACTACATTCCATTATCCTCGTTTTCCTTTTGTTGATGTTCATCTTATACTCTCCTTTCAAGATACTGTCCATTTCGTTCAACTGCTCTTCCAAGTCCTTTGCTGTCTCTGACACGATTACAATGTCATCGGCGAACCTCAAAGTTTTTATTTCTTCTCCGTGGATTTTAATACCTACTCCGAACTTTTCTTTTGTTTCCTTTATTGCTTGCTCAATATACAGGTTAAATAACATCGGAGATAGGCTACAACCCTGTCTCACTCCCTTCCCAACCACTGCTTCCCTTTCATACCCCTCGACTCTTATAACTAGACCACGGATTTTTAGGTCGTAAAAAGTGTGTTTTAGGCACCTAAAATAGGCTCCTTCAGTAGTTCATTTAGGCTATATAAGACCTAAAATAGGCTCTAATGAAAATGATGCAGAGAAAATAAAAATAAATTAAAATACACAGTGTTGACAGTATGAACATCTCATTAGTCATTAAAACAAGGAGAATGAATGTTTACACAGTTACAGAGCACAGCAATCTACAACATTAATTTTGAACATTACTAAAGTTCCTGCACGATAAAGATCTCCGTAAAAAAAAGATGTGGCAATGGTTTAATTAATACATTCGTAGTTTCACATATTCTGTCCATAGTTGGCTTCACAATAAATAACCAAAATCTTTTCTAGGTTTTTCTACTGAAAAGCTGTGGCGCTTGTCAGTCAGAATCATTTTATACGCTGAAGAAGAACGTTATACATCAACAGATGTGACAGGGGCGTACTTCATTTTCGGCACATGTTGGACAGGAATGCTGCAGTCAGGAGTGCTGGATTTTCCACTAAGTATGTCGGCAGCTGCACACAACTCCTTCAGGCCAGTGTTCTTCTGCAAAACCGTTTGCATTTTTGCCCGTACTTTTTCCCCAACTTCACCTGGCGCTTCAATAATTTTCATTTTGACTTCTTCAATCAAAGAAATATTGCCGTAGATAGGTCTCCCTGAACCTTCTAATTGTGAAATTATTCTTGCCATAAATGTGTAGTGGACCCTAATGTAAGATAAGTCCCGTTTTAAAGAAGAATCTTTGAGTAACTCCATTGCTGCAGTTACGGATGCAGCATCCTCCGGTATATTTTCAACCACCTTCTGGACAGCTGAGAGATGCGTACTGTAGCATTCTGCTGCTGTCAGCCACGTGCCCCAGCGGGTGACAACAGGCTCTGGCGGCAATGGGACGTCTGGAAGCTGTTCTTTGAATGCCTGCATTCTTGATGGTGCCTTAACAGAAATTTTCTTCACCATAGATATTACTTTAGGAAATTGTAGCCTTACTTGCTCTGCTATGCGGTTGATCCCATGCACTACACAAGTTACATGCAGCATCAATGGGTAGAATACCTCTAATAGTTGAAACGCTGCCATCATATATGCAGCAGCATCAGTGACGGCCAGAAGCACCTTATTCTCATCCACTCCGTTTGGGTATAGGACCTTAAGCCCATTGTTCACAAGCTGTGCTATTGATTGTTGGTTAGTTTTTGCAAGCTGTTTTGAGTAAATCAAATGAGCATCTGGATCTAGCTTGCCAGTAATCAGGTTTGCAATGTAACGACCAAGACTGTCAGTAGTTTGATCCACAGAAATCCATATACAAGATTCTCCAACATCTTCTCGGATTCTGTGCAATGCAGCATTGTAAGCTGATCCACATAATTCTTACGTAAAGTTGACTCTTCAAGAATAGAATGATGGCAGTACTTCTCAAGAAAACCTCTGAAAATAGGATTTTCTAGTTTCCGAAAGGGGATGTTTGCTGCCACAAGTGCATGACACAAATCACTGCAGAACTTTTTTTTTCGGAGAATTCACCAGATTTATTGGTTAAAAGAGTTTGCTTCAATTTTGACTTTCGTTCAACATTAGCTTTATGTGAGATTCCATCTGCATGCTGAGTTAAGTGAGATTTCTTAACACTAGAAACCTAATACGAGAGAAAAGGAAAATGCAGTTTAGAATCGCATATAAAGAGTATTTCGTAGTACTAAAGAATAGCGATAAAAAAGAATCCTAAATGACAGGAAAATAAGAAGTCTAAGAAAAACATCAACTAACCTCCTTGTTGCATGCTTGGCAGAAAATAATTTTCTCATCTGTTGTATTATGCGGAAAATCTTGCAGCCACTGCCTTATATGAGTTAGACTTTCAACTAGCTGTTTTAGGCATGGCGTAGTATTCTCACACAGAAACTAGGGTTTATTTTGCACATAGAACGTCAGTAACAGTTAACGCGTCGGTCGCTACACAATGTACTGATTTGTTTTCGCTGGGAAAAAGTGAACGATGACTGCGGTGCATGGGCGCGGTAGGGGACGTACCTTACTCGTTGCTGGACATATGGCTCCTGACAGATGGCCGCCCCTTCTGAACAAGCGAATGGAATCTACCGGTGCTTCAGATGAAAACATCTCACTACTGGCAAATTATTTTTCGAACCGGAAAATTCACGTATAATATTCACGAAACAGAGTAGTTTGATAGGACTGCCTGTAGACAGCAGCGAGAAAAGGCGCGAAGGGCAGTAATTTAGCTGTAGAGGGCGTCTACGATTAACACTGTGCTTTTTAATCCGTGCTCAGCTTAAGGCCTATGAAACTGTTTCTTTGCGAATATACACAGGTGGCCAGAATGCTACGAACGAAATATTTTCAAATGTAACATTTAGTACTCCCACGTTCGATTCTAATGTGTAACTCAAATCTTTGACCGGTTCCCATTCGCTCACCGAAGTTAAGAACTGTCGCGCTAGGATGGATGGCCGGCCGGAGTGGCCGAGCGGTTCTGGGCGCTGCAGTCTGGAACCGAGCGACCGCTACTATCGCAGGTTCGAATCCTGCCTCGGGCATGGATGTGTGTGATGTCCTTAGGTTAGTTAGGTTTAAGTAGTTCTAAGTTCTAGGCGACTGATGACCTCAGAAGTTAAGTCGCATAGTGCTCAGAGCCATTTGAACCATTTTTTCGGATGGATGACCATTCAACCGTGCCGAGTGCTGTTGGTAGTAAGGCAAGCAAAGGAACTGTAAACAGTCTCTAACGACCTTCGCCTTCGACGAGACGTAAAGCCCTAAGTGTACTTCCCTTTTCTAATCTTTGAAAACACAAGAACTCTATGTCAGATTAACGAAATAGGTGCTTTTTAGGATTTTGATGCCGAAATAGGCAAAATTAGGCGTCAACGTCGAAATACGCAATTTTCGGTCCTATAGAACTAACGGTATTCAAAGTACCAACTTATATGCAAATTGGAGGTTAGGAAAAAATGGGTTTTAACCTACAGATCCGTGATCTATTTGTTACATATGAATAACGAAACACCTATAAAGAGTATTTGGTATTAACAGGGATAGCTAGACAAAAAAAAAAAAATAAAAAAAGACGGAAGTGTTAGGCAAATACGAAGCATGAGCGCTTGTCAACTAGCCACCTCGCTGCAC
The DNA here is from genome assembly GCF_023898315.1 of Schistocerca nitens. Lineage (NCBI taxonomy): Eukaryota > Metazoa > Arthropoda > Insecta > Orthoptera > Acrididae > Schistocerca > Schistocerca nitens. The sequence continues at coordinate 218,291,141 of NC_064623.1, read as the reverse complement.
GCTGGGCAGAAAATATTTTTTTCCCTCTGTCGTATAGTGTGGAAAAACTTGGAGCCACTGTCTTATATGATGAAATGGTCACTTTTTAGGATATTAAAGCCGAAATAGGCAAAAATAGGCACTAACGTCGAAATAGGCTTTTTTAGGTCTTATAGAATTAACGCTATTAAGTGTAAATAGTCACGAAACGCGTAAGTACAAATTTTTATGCAAATAGGAACTCAGGAACAAAATAGGTCTTTACCCAAAATCCGCGGTCTACTTATAACTGCCATCTGGTACAAATTGTAAATAGCCTTTCACTGCCTGCATTTTACCCCTGCCACCTTCAGAATTTGAAAGAGAGTATTCCAATCAACATTGTCAAACGCTTTCTCTATGTCTACAAATGCTAGAAACGTAGGTTTGCCTTTCCTTAACCTTTCTTCTAAGATAAGTCGTGTTTTTTTATGTTAGTATGATTATATTAAGTAGTTGTGTGGTGTAACGGGTAGGTTAAGGCCACCATGTGGAGAAAGTTGTGGGTTCGAGTCTAGTTACGGACGGGGTGACACAGAATAATGGGAATGTTTGAAACGAATAGTGGCAGCCATGAACAAGCGGCAGCCCTACGTGTTCGTGGGAGTTAGCGAGTAAACAGTCCGCCATTTCAGTAATCATGGAGCAGTGGAACAGACAACACAGTGTGTTAGCCACAAAAATGTTTTATAAGAACAATGATAGTTTGGTAGCGGCGCAGAGGGAGTTTCGATGTTTTTATAATTTACGACGTCATGATGCCGTTCCGTCGAAACACGCAATAAAATGTTGAATTAATAACTTTCAAGAGACTGGATCTGCCCTCAACAAGAAACCAACAGGACGACCAAGAAGTGTGTGTTCTGCAGCGAACACTGGTGTTGTACGCAAGTCTGTGTTACGGAGTCCACGGCGTTCAGTTGGTAAGCAAGCAGCTGTGGTTGGAATGTCCCACGAGAGTGTTCGCAGAATTCTTCGTCCTGATCTGAAATGTCATCCGTACAAACTACAGATGGTGCAACAGTTGAAGAGCAAGGATTACCGATTACGATTAGGATTCTGTGAACAAATGATAACAGAAATAAACAATGAGCATGAATTCCTAAACAAGTTGTGGATTTCAGATGAATCACATTTTCATCTCACAGGTTATTTGAATAAACATAACTACCATTACTGAGCAAACACAAATCCTAATACGTTCATGAGCGCCCTTTTTATGCTTGTAAAGTGACAGTATGGTATGTAGTTTCATCACATGCGATTATCGGACCGTATTTTTTCGCAAATGAAGAGGGAAACACAATAACTGTCAATGCCGATCGTTACGTTACACCTGCGTTGAACAACTTTCCAAACGCTCAAGAAGCCTGGTTTCAACAGGACGGAGCGACATCACACACAGCACGGCAGTCGATGGCATATGTGCGAGAATTGTTTGGCAACAATGTGATCTCAAGATTTGGCAACATTTCCTGGCCCCCTAGATCGCCAGAATTACTCTTTTGTGATTTTTCTTGTGGGGCTACCTCAAGAGCAAAGTCTACACAACTCGACCAAGAACCCTGGATGAGTTAAAACAGATAATTCGGGATGCAGTTCACAGTATCCCAGCTGAGATGTTGTAGTGGTCGATGAGGAATCTCAACAGCAGATTCCACGAATGTACTGGTGCAAGAGGACTCCATCTAAAGGACGTAATTAAAAAAAATATATAAATGCCATCAATGTTTCGTAAGTGGCAAAGTTGTAAGGTTTCAATTACAATGTGTGCAATTTGTTTCCTCTATCACTTCTAGTTTTATTGGATTGTGGAAAAGTTCCCGTTTTTCTGTGTCGCCCTGTATTTTAAATTTTTGGCGAAATGATTTTGATCGTCTTTTTTATTCAGTTAATTGGTTTAGATGTAATTCTTTTATTTCCATTCCTTTTTCACATCATTTTAAATATCATATCAACTTCATTTGTTCTTTTTTCTGCTTAACATTCTTTTTCCGCTTAACATTCTTTTTCCGCTTGAAACCTTTTTCCGCTTTTTCACATCATCTTAATCATCATATCAACTTCATTTGTTCTCTTTTTCTACTTGAAATTCTGTTTCCGCTTGAAATCTTTTTGCATCAGATTTTAATTAATTTTATGTATTAGATTTAATTTTTTCATCGGTTACCTTCCATTCAAAAGGCTGTTGCACGCAGCGACTGTTATATTGACTTGTAAATAATAGATTTCAGCTATCAGTCGTCCTTTTTAAATTTTATTGGCAGATCTAGATTTCAGCTAGAAACTAGCCATTCTCAATGCACTATCATTTTTGATCAATGCATGTAATACCTGTTGGTCGGGCTTCATCCACAGTTCATTGAATACAATGCATTGATCAAAAATGATAGTGCATTGAGAATGTCTAGTTTCTAGCTGAAATCTAGATCTGCCAATAAAATTTAAAAAGGACGACTGATAGCTGAAATCTATTATTTACAAGTCAAATTTAATTTCTTTCGTCTTATCGCCCTATTTTTTTCGTCCATATTATTATTGAATTCATTATTTCTATTCCATGTTTTGTGTTAATTTCATTTTACTATTATCCCTTCTTTCGTTTAAATCTTCGTCTGTGTTATTCAGTAGGAGTTTAGGCTTTCGTTTATTGTTTGTATGACGATTACCATCCAAAAAATAAACATGTTGTTACGAAAAATACATGCATGACACGAATAGATTATTTAGTCTTTTGTTTTTGAACTGATAGAGTCGCGTTTGCAAATACTTAAATATTATAAAAGATAATATAATTAAATTCATGTTTACAAAAATTCCGAGTGGAAAAATAATTGTACAAAGAAAAAATGAGAATGAGTGAAAACGTTCATAAAATGGTTAATAGGGTGTGACAAAGGTGTAGATATAAAAATTACATTTGAACCAATTAAGTGAATAAAAGTAATGATGAAAGTCATTACAATAAAGATTTAAAAACAAAAAAATGTAGAGCACCCACAAGTTTCAAACTCACAGCCTTTTCACAAGAGGGCCTTGCTCCCTCCATTACACCACTCAACCATTCTGTAACACATAACTTATTTAACCTTGTTATACGTCACGTAAAATTCCGAATTTTTTCTTTCGTCGATTACTCGCAAATGACAACCCATCAGGGTGAATGGATGCAGGACGTTATTTCTGGTTCAAAAGTGGCTCTGAACACTATGGGACTTAACTACTTAGGTCATCAGTCCCCTAGAACTTAGAACTACTTAAACCTAACTAACCTAAGGACATCACACAGATCCATGCCCGAGGCAGGATTCAAACCTGCGACCGTAGCAGTCGCGCAGTTCCAGACTGTAGCGCCCAGAACCGCTAGGCCACTTCGGCCGGCGTTATTTCTGGGATCTTAACCTACATCACCGTACGGGTGCTTTCAGAACGTTGATCCCACCTGCGGGGGCGTCTCCTTGTATGACAGGGGCGCACAGTACCTCACTGACACACACCTTTTCCCCTCGCTGTGGAACATGTTCCGCTGACATCATAGTGCGACATTGTGGTGCAGCGTATTGCGTGCGGCGAAGCAACGTAGATAAAGCACTACGAAGAACAGCTTCCAGAACAACTAACTGCTTCCAGTGTGTCTCATTGAGTATGTGTACGTCTAGGTCATTAAGTCGCGTTTCTCTTTCCACGATAGCAATCTTCCCCGCCTGCAGGAGACCTCGCGTATTCCAGGTTGCTATCGATTTATCGATACATGCAGCAAGTAACAAATGAACTATCTTATTCCCCATGAGTATTAAAGAAAAGATAGGCAGCGATAACTATTCCACTACATGATCGCTGATCGGAACAAAAGTTTGTCTCAACTAACTGTCATATCGATATTCAGATTCAAAATTATTTCGAAGTTCTAGAATTTGAGAGAACGATAAATTTTTAAAAATAATACCGTACATACCGGGTGGTTATAATTAAACTTTCCCTATTTAACACGTTATAACACGGAAACTGATTACCGTAGGAGTACCAAAGTTGGCAGCGTTACTGTCCAGAGTACGAGGTGCGTGATTTCGATGAGTCACTGCGCCACCGTACAGTTCCGACAATGGCCGCCAGGTGCCGTGCTGAGTCATCGTGATTCATAGCCTCACACACCTGACCAGTAGCAGAGCAGTTGTTGACGTGCGAACATGAGCCAGCACAAAAGTCTTGCATTACTGATGAAGCTCTGTTAGCAGGACAACAGTAATGGTGCAGCTGCACTTCGAGAATATCGCCGGCTGAAAGGATTACGGAAGAGCGCCTCTCTCCACCTGCTGTGCGGAGCACGATGAGGAAGTCCGAATCAACTGGAGAACTGGACGTCGCTCCGCTCCGGGAAGAGGCCGACGACCGGTTGCACCACAGATGGTTGGCGAAATCGCTGCTACTATGGCAGACAACGCTGTGCGCAATTCAGGCAGTGCGCGTGCTGTGTCACGGCTGTTGAACATCCTGTGGTTCTCTGTACGGAAGGTGCTTCGAACCATTATCAAATGGCATCCGCACAAGATTCGTACTGCACAGCAGCTTGCAGCACAGGACGCACAACGACGTGTTGACTTCGCTCTCGACTTTCTCGCAAGGACTGAAGTTGACGAGGGCTGGCCGTGGACCTATGGACAGACGAAGCTCATTTTCCTCTGACGGGTGAGATGAACACACAGAATTGCCAAGTGTGGGGATCTTGACCTCCAGTCACTGTGCGTGAAGTTGATCTGTATGGTGAACGTGTCACCGTACGTTCTGGCGTCACGGCTACGTTCGCCATTGGCCCATTCGTTTTTGAACAGGTTGGCGCTCAAGGACTAAAGAGGTGAGGTGTGACTTGCCAGTGTTACTGCGTTATGCTTCGCCTGCATGTCACGCCTGCCCTACAGGAGAGAGACGCAAGGAACTCAACGGTTTTCATGCACGTCGGTCGTGTTCACCTCCTTCTCTGAAACACATTTGCAAACGATCGACTTATCAGCCGATCGTTTCCAAATGTCTGGCCGGCACTATCACCTGATCTCATTCCTTGTGATTTCTGATTGTGAGGCTACTTGAAGGACCGGCTTTACCGGCGGAAAATTCACACATGTGCCGATCTGAAGCGCAGCGTGTCAAGAGAGGTAGTCAGCGTACCATCGGACATGCTACGTTCTGCTGTGCAGAAGGCAGTCCTGCGCTTTCGCACTCTTCTGGACGCTGATGGGCGCCATATTGAGCCCCATTTGCAGCAGTAATGGTACCGGTATGTAACGGTATGATGTACCAGAGCAGCACATTAAGTGTTTCAGTTGAATCGATTCTGCGTAATTTTTCTTCTCCGTGTCCTTGACATTAATGCTACCAAGTATGGTACTCGTACAGTAATTAGTTTCTTGTTATAACACATTGAATAGGGAAAGTTTGATAGTAACCACTTGGTACACTCGCGTGAAAAAATCTGGGAGCAAAATATTTTCTCACGATGTATCACTGCCACGTAACGTAGCTCGATGTGATTTGGACAGTGCACGCAAAGAACTGCTACAGTATAGTACAGGGGAACAAGGGAGAAGCCTTTCCGTACACTGTGGTGACTACACATTCGAGCGTCCCCAGGACTCCAAAAGCATCAAAAGCGAGAGGACTGAAAAATGTATGCTACACAGAGGACCTTTTCAGGTCGAAAGATGAGCAGATCCACATGCAAGGAAGAGCTCTCGCAGCATTTGTGTCTCCATTACGACTGTGATCTGCTATGCATATAGGAGCCCCACAGAGATAGTTGCCAGAAGAGACCCAGGATTTGAGGCATGTTTCTTACTGCCGAAGGGTCTCAGTGTCAATATGGAAGCTCAGTTTTCGTTAAGCCCAACATCCACATCCAGCCCACTGATGTAGCTTAGTAGTATAAAACCGAGATACTATCGATGGAACTGAAGAACTACACCATTACTTCTGCCTATAAACCCTGACACACTACAATTAAGGCCAGCGATCCCCCCTGCGGGTCCGGGGATTAGAATAGGCCCGAGGTATTCCTGCCTGTCGTAAGAGGCGACTAAAAGGAGTCCATCCCCCTAACGGGGGTAGTTAGCGCCTGCGTCCGGAGACGGACGGTTTCACGACCTATAATCGTGGTCTTTTTGGTTTTTCCTTCTCGTTTCTTCCTTCCTTTTGTTGGTTCCTTTCTTTGCTCTTCTCCACTTCACTGTCTTCCTTACTTTTTCCCTTGACTTCTCCTTGCCTTCTCATTGCCTTCTTCTCCTTGCCTTCTCCTTGCCTCCTTCTCCTTGCTTTCTCATTGCCTTCTTCTCCTTGCCTTCTCTGGTCTCCGCCTCGGCGTTTGAGACAGTCTGTCCTCTTTCTCCCTCTCTCTTCTTTTTCCTCTTCTTCCTTCCTCCCTGTGCGTGTCTGAAGGCCGACCCACGCGTTCGCACGCGTAGCCGGTGACGGGGTAACGCGTAAGTCCCCGCCCTGGGTAGACATGTAAGGCACGCGCGTACCCCCTGGTAAAGGCCAGGCCCGGGGAGGGGTGATTGCCTGAGCTGATACCTTCTGACCATGCCGATTGGTCCCTCCGTCTGTTTCTCGGGATGTGTGACCTGAGGTGTAAACATTCACCTAAGGCGGGAGTGCCCTCTGAGAGGGTCCCCACAAGGAAGGAGCGCGCCATCGGAGACGCTGGCAATCATGGGGGATTCCTCCGCAATGGATTCTACTCCATCGCTTTCGACTTCGACCCACAAACGGAAACGTGACCAGCCAACAGTGACAAAAATACTACCGCCTGCCCCACAGTTCCTCGTAGTTTCTCGATCTGAGGACGGAAAGGATTTTTCCTCTGTCAACCCTTTCGTTATCCAGAAGGGCGTAGATGCCATAGCCGGATCTGTCAAATCTTGTACCAGGTTGCGTAACGGTACCTTATTACTAGAAACTGAGAGTGCCTTTCAGGCACAAAAACTGCTTCGGGCCACACTCTTGTACACGTTCCCTGTCCGGGTGGAGGCCCACCGCACTTTGAATTCGTCTCGTGGTGTAGTCTATAGTAGCTCTCTCGACGGATTGACTGACGAGGAGCTTCAATCTTTCCTCGCTGAGCAGGGCGTGACGGCTGTCCATCGGGTCATGAAAAAGGTCAACAATGACCTTGTACCGACCCGGACACTTTTCTTAACCTTCGATAGTGTTAAGCTGCCATCGCGCATCAAGGCGGGCTACGAGGTTATTTCTGTTCGCCCCTATGTCCCGACACCTACGCGCTGCTACCAGTGTCAGCGTTTCAATCACACTCGACAGTCTTGTTCCAATGCGGCTAAATGTGTCACTTGTGGCAGGGATGCCCATGAGGGTGACTGTCCACCTCCGTCTCCTCGTTGTGTGAACTGTCAGGGTGACCATGCCGCATCCTCCCGCGACTGTCCTGTCTATAAGGAAGAACGCTGTATCCAGGAAATTCGAGTCAAAGAGAAAGTGTCCACCTCGGCTGCTCGCAAGCTATTGGCTAGTAGGAAGCCCACGCTGCTCCCAGCGGGGAAATACAGCACTGTCCTCGCCTCTCCTCGGACTACCCGGGAGGTAGCAACCCAGACATGCGATCTGACCTTCAGCACCACGGTCGTCCGTTCGGCCAGTGCTAAGATCGCGCGGTCGACGTCTCCTCTTCGTCCCATCACCCCACAGACACCAGCCCCTTCATCAGCTTCTGCTAAGACGAAGACCCAGAAGTCAGATGCACGGGCCTTCAAGAAGGAACCGTCCCGTGCAGACTTCCTACGTACCTCGACCTCCCAGCCTTCGTCCGGTACTTCCACCAAACGACAATCCAAGAAGGCTAATAGGAAGCACAGTTCTCCTTCTCCGCCACGGCGCATTTCTTCTCCTGCGCCACCCAGCGGTTGCCGCCCCAGGCCGTCATCCCTTTCGCCTGGCCGCACCGCTGGTAGCCGAACATCTGGCCGTTCACCGGCGGAGGAAGCTCCCCCTCCCGGCCATCTTCCCAAGATGGCCGATGAACCTATAGAACCAATGGACGATGACTGTCCGCCTACTGATAGCGGCGGCAGTGCTCGCTCGAAGCCAGGCCCTCAGCGGCCTTCGAGGTGACCCCTTCTCTCATCTTCCTTTTCTTCCGATGGCACTTATTAACTGGAATATTCGCAGCGTTCGCTCCAACCGAGAGGACTTGAAGTTGCTGCTCCGCTCGCATCGTCCGCTCGTCGTAGCCCTCCAGGAAACGAAGCTACGCCCATGCGATCAAATTGCCTTGGCACACTACACCTCTGTGCGTTTTGACCTACCCCCTGTGGTAGGTATCCCAGCTCATGGAGGGGTTATGTTGCTGGTCCGGGATGATATTTACTACGATCCCATCACGTTGCACACCGGCCTGCAGGCAGTTGCCATCCGCATTACTCTCCCCACTTTTACGTTTTCCTTTTGTACCGTTTACGCTCCATCGTCATCTGCCGTTACCAGGGCAGACATGACGCAACTTGTTGCTCAGCTACCTGCACCATTTTTGTTAACTGGAGACTTCAATGCCCACCATCCCCTTTGGGGCTCTCCAGCATCCTGCCCGAGGGGCTCCTTGTTAGCAGACCTTTTCAACCAGCTCAATCTTGTCTGCCTCAATACTGGCGCCCCTACTTTTCTTTCGGACACATCTCATACCTATTCCCATTTAGACCTCTCTATATGTACTCCCCAACTTGCACGCCGGTTTGAGTGGTATGCTCTTGCTGATACATATTCGAGCGACCACTTCCCGTGTATTATCCATCTCCTGCAGCATACTCCCTCTCCGTGCTCCTCTCGTTGGACCACCTCCAAGGCAGACTGGGGGCTCTTCTCTTCCAGGGCGACCTTTCAGGATCAAACCTTCACAAGCTGCGATCGTCAGGTCGCACACCTCACGGAAGTCATTCTCACTGCTGCTGAATATTCCATCCCTCACCCTACCTCTTCTCCACGTCGCGTACCGGTCCCCTGGTGGACCGCAGCATGTAGGGACGCTATACGTGCTCGTCGACGTGCATTACGCACCTTTCAACGCCACCCTACAGTGGCGAATTGTATTAATTATAAACGATTACGTGCTCAGTGTCGTCGTATTATTAAAGAAAGCAAGAAAGCCAGCTGGGCTGCTTTCACCAGCACCTTCAACAGTTCTACTCCTTCTTCTGTTGTCTGGGGTAGCCTGCGCCGGCTATCTGGCACTAAGGTCCACTCCCCAATTTCTGGCTTGAAGGTCGCGAATGAAGTCCTTGTGGCCCCTGAGGCTGTCTCCAATGCCTTCGGCCGCTTTTTCGCCGAGGTTTCGAGCTCCGCTCATTACCACCCTGCCTTCCTCCCCCGCAAACAGGCCGAGGAGGCTAGGCCGCGTGACTTCCGCTCCTCGAATTGTGAAAGTTATAATGCCCCATTGACCATGCGGGAACTCGAAACCGCACTTGGCCGATCACGGTCCTCCGCTCCAGGGCCTGATTCTATTCATATTCAGATGCTGAAGAACCTTTCTCCTGCGGGTAAAGGTTTTCTTCTTCGTACATACAATCGCATCTGGATTGAGGGACATGTTCCCGCATGCTGGCGCGAGTCTATTGTTGTCCCGATTCCTAAGCCGGGGAAGGACAAGCACTTGCCTTCCAGTTATCGACCTATCTCGCTTACCAGCTGTGTCTGTAAAGTGATGGAGCGAATGGTTAACTCTCGATTGGTTTGGCTGCTCGAGTCTCGACGCCTACTTACCAATGTACAATGTGGATTTCGAAGGCGCCGCTCTGCTGTCGACCATCTGGTTACCTTGTCGACCTTCATCATGAATAACTTCTTGCGGAAGCGCCCGACCGCGGCTGTGTTCTTTGATTTGGAGAAGGCTTACGACACCTGTTGGAGGGCGGGCATTCTCCGCACCATGCATACGTGGGGCTTTCGCGGTCGCCTCCCTCTTTTTATTCGTTCCTTTTTAATGGATCGACAGTTTCGGGTACGTGTGGGTTCTGTCCTGTCCGACACCTTTCGCCAGGAGAATGGGGTGCCACAGGGCTCAGTTTTGAGCGTCGCTCTCTTCGCCATCGCGATCAATCCAATAATGGATTGCCTCCCAGCTGATGTATCAGGCTCCCTTTTCGTGGACGATTTTACCATCTATTGCAGCGCGCAGTGTCCACGTGTCTTGGAGCGCTGTCTTCCGCGTTCTCTTGACCGTCTTTACTCCTGGAGTGTCGCCAATGGCTTCCGTTTTTCTGCCGAGAAGACGGTCTGTATTAACTTCTGGCGCTACAAAGAGTTTCTCCCACCGTCCTTACGACTCGGTCCCGTTGCTCTCCCACTCGTGGAGACAATCAAATTTTTAGGCCTTACCTTTGACAGGAAACTTAGCTGGTCTCCACATGTGTCATATTTGGCCGCCCGTTGTACCCGTTCTTTAAATGTCCTCCGTGTTCTCAGTGGTATGTCGTGGGGAGCGGATCGAACCGTCCTACTTCGTCTATATCGGTCGATCGTCCGCTCCAAGCTGGATTGTGGGAGCTTCGTATACTCCTCTGCACGGCCATCCATCTTACGCCGCCTCAACTCCATACAACATCGGGGTTTACGACTTGCGATCGGAGCATTTTATACCAGTCCCGTAGAGAGTCTTCATGCTGACGCTGGCGAATTGCCACTCACCTACCGGCGCGATATACTGCTTTGTCGGTATGCCTGTCGGCTACTGTCAATGCCCGACCATCCTTCTTATCGTTCCTTTTTTGACGACTCTCTTGACCTTCAATACGAGTTGTATGTCTCTGCCTTGCTACCCCCTGGAGTTCGCTTTCGTCGCCTCCTTCAACACCTTCATTTTTCACTCCCTGCAACCTTTCGAGTGGGCGAGAGCCGCACGCCACCTTGGCTCCAGGCTCAGGTCCGCGTTCACCTCGACCTCAGCTCGCTCCCAAAAGAGGTCACCCCCGGTTCGGTCTACCACTCCCGTTTTTTGGAACTTCGTTCGAAGTTCAACAACATGACTTTCATTTATACAGATGGCTCTAAGACCAATGACGGGGTCGGGTGTTCCTTTATTGTCGGGGCACAAAGTTTCCAATACCGGCTCCATGGCCATTGTTCGGTCTTCACAGCTGAGCTCTTTGCCCTCTACCAGGCTGTTCTGTACATCTGCCGCCACCGACATTCTGCTTATGTCATCTGCTCAGATTCCCTGAGCGCCATCCAGAGCCTCAGTGATCCGTACCCGGTTCACCCTTTCGTACACCGGATCCAACGCTCTCTTCAGCAGCTGGTGAACGTCGGTACGCCGGTTAGCTTTATGTGGGTTCCTGGCCATGTCGGTATCCCTGGGAACGAAGCTGCAGATGCCGCGGCCAAGGCTGCGGTCCTCCAGCCTCGGACAGCTTCTTGTTGTGTCCCTTCGTCCGATTTTAGCAGGGTCATTTGTCGGCGCATTGTGTCGCTGTGGCATGCCGATTGGGCTGCACTTACCGACAACAAGCTTCGGGCCTTAAAACCTCTTCCCGTGGCTTGGACGTCCTCCTCACGCCCTTCTCGGCGGGAGGAGGTCGTTTTAGCAAGGTTAAGAATTGGACACTGCCGGTTCAGCCATCGCCATCTGCTGACGGCTGCGCCGGCGCCGTTCTGCCCATGTGGGCACTTGCTGACGGTTCGTCACATTTTAATGTCCTGTCCCGATCTTAAAACACTGCGCCTCGATCTTAACCTGCCTACTACTTTAGATGCCATTTTAGCGGATGACCCACGAGCAGCTGCTCGTGTTCTTTGTTTTATCAATTTGACAAACCTCGCTAAGGACATTTGATGATGTTTTTTAATCCTATGCCTGTCAGTCTGTCTTTTATTGTGTTTTCCCTTTTAGTTGTTGTTGTCAACTTGTGCCTCGCGGTGCATTCTTAGAGTAGTCAGGGCGCTAATGACCATTGAAGTTGTGCGCCCGAAAACCACAAAAAAAAAAAAAAAAAAGGGCCAGCGATTTCTGCTCACTTGACAATGGACAGATACATTTCGAGGTTGGAGACTTCAACAGTCGTAGCAGCCTCTGGGTTTACCCCCACGACGACAAGAATCAGGAGGCGATGATCCAGTAGGCAAACACAAACAGTCCGATAGTCCCACACGATGATTAATAACCAGCCATCTTCAACAGCACTTGGTGGCGCAAGGGTTATAACACAGATCTGATGTTTGTGAGAGACCAGATAAACCACCAGTGCGTCGAGGAAGTGTTGGCACCCATTCCAAACATCCAACAGTGGCCAGTTATGTCTTATGTTACTGCTACAGCCAGACCCTATAACATCCGCTTCAGAGGCAGATATATATTTCAAAACGCAACTGGCACATGTTTCAGAAATTACTGAATAATGCTATGAACTAACTACATCCAGGATCTAACAACAATGACCAAGGTTCAACAGCAAAACTACATATCTCTTCGAGACAAATTCACTGGGAGAAGACACTATAGAGGCGGGCAATCAGTTAATTCCTTCTGTATCGGGGCGATAGAGAGAACTGGATCAAACTAATGAACGAACTCGATATGGGCAAGAGCAGTCCCAAAGCGTGGGGAGTACGGAAACGCCCACGTCTCTCAATAGCCTACGTTAACGTAAAGGCGCACCAAGTAGCCACTCAGCTCGTAAAGAATGGCAAGTCAGTTCAAATGCTTCCTAGCTACGAAACCAATGTTAACTGAGTATCCAGAATGAGATTTTCACTCTGCAGCGGAGCGTGCGCTGATATGAAACTTCCTGGCAGATTAAAGCTGTGTGCCCGACCGAGACTCGAACTCGGGACCTTTGCCTTTCGCGGGCAAGTGCTCTACCATCTGAGCTACCGAAGCACGACTCACGCCCGGTACTCACAGCTTTACTTCTGCCAGTATCTCGTCTCCTACCTTCCAAACTTTACAGAAGCTCTCCTGCGAACCTTCTCATTCTGGAAACATCCCCCAGGCTGTGGCTAAGCCGTGTCTCCGCTATATCCTTTCTTTCAGGAGTGCTAGTTCTGCAAGTTTCGCAGGAGAGCTTCGGTAGCTCAGATGGTAGAGCACTTGCCCGCGAAAGGCAAAGGTTCCGAGTTCGAGTCTCGGTCGGGCACACAGCTTTAATCTGCCAGGAAGTTTCGTTAACTGATTGCAACGAAACGAAGCGAACTGTTCTCCCTTTTTGTCACACAAATAAATGCAAAGACAAATGATCAAAAAATGGCTCAAATGGCTCTGAGCACTATGGGACTTAACATCTGTGGTCATCAGTCCCCTAGAACTTAGAACTACTTAAACCTAACTAACCTAAGGACATCACACACATCCATGCCCGAGGCAGGATTCAAACCTGCGACCGTAGCGGTCACGCGGTTCCAGACTGAAGCGCCTAGAACCGCACAGCCACACCGGCCGGCGACAATTGATCGATGAACCAGACGTCATCCTGACTGAGAAGATCAAACATTTCAGACTGAAAGCTAACCAGGGTCTATTGGACATGTTAAACGCCAGTCTACAACAGCGCAATATTTCTAGCATCTGGCGAAGAGTCAAGATCGTAGCTATTCTTAAACCAGTCAAAGAAGCAAGCTACTGCCCAGTCTCTCTGTTATGCCATACACATAAAATTTTCGACAGACTGATACAAAACCGCCTCCCACTGGCCATGGAACCTATGTCAACCGCTTTGTTCTCAGTCTAACTCAACACATCAAGAATGATTTCCGCGGATGCAATGTAATGGGGGCCATTTTCACAGACCTTGCGGCAGCATATGACACCGTCAATTTCAGATCCTTGATGCAGAGTATACAGATATAAAAAAAAGTTTTACACCATCCCAGTTTCCAGAACTCCTGAAGACAGACGTTGGCTGTGGACATTGTGTCACAGACACAGTCCCTTAGACTGTACAAATATGTCACTAAACCCGCCCAAAGATGTAAACAACCGTGCATGAGCAGCGACTATTAGACGGAGGGGGTCCGACAGCCGATCAGTTCCAGTCATTCCAGCAGGAAGGAAGTACACGGCTCGTGTTGTCAGTAGTTCAACCATGCCTAGATGGTCAATACCACGGTTCGTTCGCGTTCGCACTGTTATTTTGTGCTAGGACGGTCTCTCAACAAGGGAAGTGTTCAGGCGTCTCGGAGTGGACCAAAGCGACGTTGTCCGGACGTGGAGCAGACACAGAGAGACAGGAACTATGGATGACACCCATCGCTCAGGCCTCCCACAGGCTACTACTGTAGTGGATGACCGCTACCTGCGGATTATGGCTCGGAGGAACCCTGACAGCAACACCACCATGCTGAATAATGCTTTTAGTCCAGCCACAGGACGTCGTGTCACGACTCAAACTGTGTGCAATAGCCTGCATGATGCGCAAATTCACTCCCGATGACAATGGCGAGGTCCATCTTTGCAACGAAGACACCATGCAGCGTGGTACAGACGGGCTCAACAACATGCCGAATGGACTGCTCAGGATTGGCATCACGTTCTCTTCGCCGATGAGTATCGCATTTGCCTTCAACCAGACAATCGTCGGAGAAGCGTTTGGAGGCAAGCCTATGAGGCTGAAAGCCACTGTCCAGCGAGTGCAGCAAGGCGGAGCTTCACTGCTGTTTTGTGGTGGCCTCATGTTGGGAAGACATACGCTGCCGGTGATCATGGAAGGCGCCTAACGGTTGTACGATACGTGGATGCCATCCTCCGCCTTACAGTGCCACAGGCAGCATATTGGCGAGGCACTCGTCTTCATGGACGACAATTCGCGTCCCCATCGTGGACATCTTGCGTATGACTTCCTTCAGGATAACGACATCGCTCGATTATAGTGGCCAGCATTTCCTTCAGACATGAACCCTGTCGCACATGTCTGGGTTAGACTGAAAACACAAGGTCATTGTAGCGAGCCTCGAAACCATATCAACCATAACCACTAAAAATAAACGCCAAATTCATCTATTTAAAACAGCAGGTAAAAATTCGCTTGATGCCTTCCTAAGAGAAAGTCTCTATTCCTTCCAAGCTAATTATGCAAGTGTAGACCAGATATGCATCAAATTCAAAGATACAGTATCGACAGCAATAGATAGATTCATACCGCATAAGTTAATAAGAGGACGAACTGATCCACCATGGTACACAAAAAAAGTCATAACACTGTTGCAGAAGCAACGAAACAAGCATGCCAAATTCAGAAGAACACTAAATCCCCAAGACTGGCTAAGTTTCGCGGAAGCTCGAAATTTAGTGCGGACGTCAATGCGAGATGCACAATGGAACATTGTCTCAAAATATGGTAGAAAACCCAAAGAGGCTCTGGTCGTATATTAAGTACACCCGTGGCAAAAAACAGTCAATCTTGTCACTGCGCGATAGCGATGGATATGTTACCGATGATGGTGCCACGAAAGCGGAGTTACTAAATAGTTTTCCGTAATTCCTTCACGAAAGGAGATGAAGTAAATATTCCAGAATTCTAAACCAGAACAGCATAAAAGTAGATATCTTAGGTGTTGCGAAACAACTCAAATCAGTTAAGAAAGGCAAGTCTTCAGGTCCAGATGGTATACCAATCAGGTTCCTTTCAGAGTATGCAGACACAATAGCGCCCTTCTTAGCAATCATCTAAAACCGCTCACTTGACGAAAGGTCTGTTCCCAAAGACTGGAAAGCGGCACAGGTCAAACCAACATTCAAGAAAGGAAAAGTGAATTACAGACGCATATCAATGACCTCAATTTGCAGTAGGATTTTGGAGCATGTACTGTACTCGAACATAATGAAGCACCTTGAAAAAATGTCTTATTGATACATAATCAACACGGATTCAGAAAATATCGTTTTTGTGCAACACAGCTAGCTATTT
This sequence comes from Schistocerca nitens, assembly GCF_023898315.1. Classification (NCBI taxonomy): domain Eukaryota; kingdom Metazoa; phylum Arthropoda; class Insecta; order Orthoptera; family Acrididae; genus Schistocerca; species Schistocerca nitens. The sequence continues at coordinate 218,275,230 of NC_064623.1, read as the reverse complement.
ACTCCCATTGAGTAATGAGTGCTGTCGACAAGGGATCTCAGATCGATTCCATATTCCTACATTTTCAGAAAGCTTTTGATACCGTTCCTCACAAGCGACTTTTAATCAAATTGCATGCATATGGAGTAGCGTCTCAGTTGGGTGAGTAGATTCGTGATTTCCTCTCAGAGAGGTCATAGTTCGTAGTGATAGACGGTCTATCATCGAGTAGAGCAAAAGTGATAGTTGGCGTTCCGTAAGGTAGTGTCATAGGCACTCTGCTGTTCCTGATTTACATAAATGATCTCGGTGGATAATCTGAGCAGCCCCCTTAGATTGTTTGCAGATGACCCTGTAATTTACCGTCTAGTAAAATCATCAGACTATCAATTTCAATTACAAAATGATCTAGAGAGAATTTCTGTATTGTGCGAAAAGTGGCAATCGGCGCTAAACAAAGAAAAGTGCGAGGTCATCCACATTGGTACTAAAAGAAATCCGATAAATTTTGGGTATACGATAAATCGCACATATCTAAGGGCTGTCAATTCGACTAAATACCTAGGAATTACAATTACGAGCAACTTAAATAGGAAAGACCACATAGATAATATTGTGGGCAACGCGAAAAAAAGACTGCGCTTTGTTGGCAGAACACTTAGAAGATGCGACAAACCCACTAAAGAGACAGCCTAGACTACACTTCTCCGTCCTCTGCTGGAATATTGCTGCGCGGTGTGGGACCCTTACCAGATAGGATTGACGGAGGACATCGAAAGTGCAAAGAAGGGCAGCTCGTTTCGTGTTATCGCGTAATAGGGGTGAGAGTGTCACTGATATGATTCGCGAGTTGGGTTAGCAGTCACTGAAGCAAAGGCGGTTTTCTTTGCGGCGAGGTCTATTTACGAAATTTCAATCACAAAACTTGCTCTTCCGAATGCGAAAATATTTTTTTGACACCCACCTACGTAGGGAGAAATGATCACCATAATAAAATAAGAGAAATCAGAGCTCGAACGGAAGGATTTAGGTGTTCCTTTTTCCCACGCGCCATTCGAGAGTGGAATGGTAGAGAAGTAATATGAAAATGATTCAATGAACCCTCTGCCAGACACTTAAGAGTGAATTGCAGAGTAACCTTGTAGATGTAGATGTAGATGTAAAAGGGCTGTTTATAGACGACGCGACCCACCAACCACTCTGAGGGATCTACGCCGAATCGCCTTTGAGGAGTGGGACAATCTGGACCAACAATGCCTTGATGAACTTGTGGATAGTATGCCACGACGAATACAGGCATGCATGAATGCAAGAGGACGTGCTACTGGGTATTACAGGTACAGGTGTGTACAGCAATCTGGACCACCACCTCTGAAGGTGTCGCTGTATGGGGGAACAACATGCAATGTGTGGTTTTCATGAGCAATAAAAATGGCGGAAATGATATTTATGTTGATTATTTTCTGTACAGGTTCCGGAACTCTCGGAGCCGAGGTGATGCAAAACGTTTCTTCGTGTGTGTGTGTGTATATGCTGCAACTAAAGATATCAGTCTTACAAACATCATCAGAAATTTTCCATAAGCGGAGGTTCCATGTGGACTTTCAGGAAAAGTGAAGCAGGTGGAGAAATCAGAGGAATGGCCTGTCACTGAGAGGTATGTTGGCATCTCCACTGATCAACATCTACACCAATGGTCAACCACTCCCTGCAGTTACTAATAGCTATATATACGCTGACGACAGGGCAATTAAAGCACAAGGGAAAAACTGGAGGAGGTGGAACAACGTCTGAGTAAGGCCATAGTAGAGGCAAATGTGTTGTTGTTGTTGTGGTCTTCAGTCCTGAGACTGGTTTGATGCAGCTCTCCATGCTACTCTATCCTGTGCAAGCTTCTTCATCTCCCAGTACTTACTGCAACCTACATCCTTCTGAATCTGCTTAGTGTATTCATCTCTTGGTCTCCCTCTACGATTTTTACCCTCCACGCTGCCCTCCAATACTAAATTGGTGATCCCTTGATGCCACAGAACATGTCCTACTAACCGGTCCTCTCTTTTTGTCAAGTCGTGCCACAAACTCCTCTTCTCCCCAGTGCTATTCAATACTTCATCATTAGTTATATGATCTACCTATCTAATCTTCAGCATTTTTCTGTAGCACCACATTTCGAAAGCTTCTACTCTTGTCCAAACTATTTATCGTCCATGTTTTACTACCATACATGGCTACTCTCCATACAAATACTTTCAGAAACGTCTTCCTGATTCTTAAATCTAAACGCGATGTTAACAAATTTTTCTTCTTCAGAAACGCTTTCCTTGCCATTTCCAGTCTACATTTTATGTCTTCTCTACTTCGACCATCATCAATTATTTTGCCCCCCAAAGAGCAAAATTCCTTTACTACTTTGTCTCATTTCCTACTCTAATTCCCTCAGCATCATCCGTCTTAATTCGACTACATTCCATTATCCTCGTTCTGCTTTTGTTGATGTTCATCTTATATCCTCCTTTCAAGACACTGCCCATTCCGTTCAACTGCTCTTCCAAGTCGTTTGCTTTCTCTGACAGAATTACAATGTCATCGGTGAACCTCAAAGTTTTTATTTCTTCTCCATGGATTTTAATACCTACTCCAAATTTTTCTTTTGTTTCCTTTACTGCTTGCTCAATATACAGATTGAATAACATCGGGGAGAGGCTACATCCCTGTCTCACTCTCTTCCAAACCACTGCTTCCCTTTGATGTCCCTCGACTCTTATAAATGCCATCTGGTTTCTGTACAAACTGTAAATAGCTTTTCGCTCCCTGTATTTTACCCTGCCACCTTTAGAATTTGAAAGAGAGTATTCCAGTCAACATTGTGAAATGCTTTCTCCAAGTCTACAAATGCTAGAAACGTAGGGTTGCCTTTCCTTAATCTTTCTTCTAAGCAAGCCGTAAGGTCAGTATTGCCTCACGTGTTCCAAACTGATCTTCCCCGAGCTCGGCTTCTACCAGTTTTTCGATTCCTCTGTAAAGAATTCTCGTTAGTATTTTGCAGCTGTGACTTATTAAACTGATAGTTCGGTAATTTTCACATCTGTCAACACCTGCTTTCTTTGGGATTGGAATTATTATATTCTACCTTCACTACCTGAATAATTTCTTTTTATGTGTATTACCGAAATAACCAGTTGAAGCCAAATCCAATGAAAACACAACCTGTGCCTTTCTCCTTCAGACCAAACCATTCGCAAGCTGATAAGGGAGCCAGACCCAGGGTCCACAAAAAGTCAGCACTCGTCCTCCTTCATTCTGCTGGCGATTATGCGTATCCAGTTTGATATACATCAATACATGCAAACCATCATGATGTCGTCCTCAAAGATAAAGCAGAATCATCAGCGGATGTACGAAGCCACAGCCCTGGACAAGATACACCACCTAGCGGGCATCGCCTCTCCAGCCATAAGTAGAGAGGCAGCAGTATTTGTAGAACGATTTAAATTAGCAGGTTCGGGACACCACCTCCTCTACTGTCTCCAGCCGGCTCACCAGCGATTAAAATCAATGATGTAATTGGCTGAGATCGACGTAAATTATGAAGAACCTAAAACAGAGTGGACATTTGGAGGAAGATCTCAAATCAACACTGAATGGAGCCGGGAGAGGCACTAGTACCAGGGTGCAGTGAAAACTGCGGAATCTGGAAGGCACAAAACAGGCAATGTACGGGCTCCGCAAGATGGAGGGTTGCTCCCCTGTAGACTGTAAACTCTGCGAAAACGGAGTACTACAAACCGCGCTTCACACGTTCAACTGTCCAACGTGCCTCATCATATGCACTTTAGAGGGCCTTATGGGATCTTCATCGTTATCTGCTATATTAGCACGTCCTCTGCCTGTCCATTGTCTGCGATCCGTTGCTTCCTTCTTAAGGTGCTGTATGTTGTACCGTCCATCATGTCATCCAGTATCTGGAATATCTTTCTTCCTGGCTTCCTTTTCCCTTCTACAGAACCTTCTAAAACTGGTTTGATCAGTCCGTCATTCTTTCTTAATATATGCCCAATCCAATTTCTTTTTCTTCTCTTTATTACATCTAGTAACTGTCTTCCCTCTCCCACTCTTCTCAATACCTCTTCATTTTTTACTCTGTCCATCCAACTTATTCTTTCCATCCTCCGCCATATCCAGATCTCAAAAGCCTCCAGCCTTTTTCTGTGTTTCTTCCACATAGTCCATGTTTCAGCGCCATATAGAAGAACATTCCACAGAAGACATTTTATGAGTCTCTTCCTGAGTTCACTGTCCAGACCGCTCCAGAAAATTTTCATAAAACGCCACTTTTGCCATTACTATCCTTGTTTTAATTTCTGTGGTGCACTTCCAGTTGGTGTCTATGCTGCTTCCAAGATACTTAAAATTTTGCACCTGTTCTAGTATTTCTCCATTCAGCAAAATTTTTATTTCCTTATTTCCTCCTAGCGCCAATACTTTTGTTTTATTTGTGTTAATTTTCATTGTATCTTTTTTTCCGTTAGTTTCAATGGTGTCCACCAAATCCTGTAATTCTTTTTCTCATGTGGCTAGAAGGACTAACTGCCTTATGGCAGCAAAGCCAAATTCCACTGACGCCACGGTTTTTGGGCAAGAAACTGTTAGCTCTAGCTTAAAATCACGATACGTGTTTCATATTTTTATATTTGATGTTCTATAATCTTTACATAGATCTATATCCACAATACTGTGTCGTGTTTCTTTGTATATATCTCGTGTAACATTATGCCTCCCCAAAACCATAGCACATGGACCACGAAAACAATCACGTTCGACAATGTTCCAGGGTAAACACCTGTTCCCATCTCAAAGTCCAGAATCACGCTGAATCTGCCCTCATCCGAGAAGAGCACGAGACTCTGCTCCTCGTCGGTCCAGTCCACTTGACCTCGGCGCCATCGCAAACTGTGCTGCGGAAAATGCGCGTGTCAACAGAACACAGCGTACTGGTCGTCGGGCAAAATGTCGACGGCCGTGCAGTCAGCGTGCCACTGGGCTGTGAGGTCTGGGTGCCTGGCAGGCCTCTTCAGTGGGGTTGCAGTTGCACCCGCTGTTTGACGTGTTTCGCTTCTCGTTTGTTGCAGAGTGTAGAGGCCATCTGCTGTTGTAGTTAACCGTGGTCGACCAACTAATCTCGTTTGGGTAGAAATGCCTATGGTTCGGAATGCTCCCCTGTGTTACACTCGTCACACTTCATCTTTCCTCCAGTTTTCAGACAGTTCGTCCCTGTCTGAAGTCATCAAAGTGTTGTTTTCGGGCCACGTAGCAATGAAGAAACCCAGCTCAGTGCTCCGTAAAAGCACGGTGGCAGACACACACTGTCTTCTTCCTGTTCCTTCAACTGCTTGACTCACACTGTCTTTTTCCCGTTCCTTTAACTGCTTGACTCACACTGTCTTCTTCCCGTTCCTTCAACTGCTTGACTCACACTGTCTTCTTCCCGTTCCTTCAACTGCTTGACTCACACTGTCTTCTTCCCGTTCCTTCAACTGCTTGACTCACACTGTCTTCTTCCCGTTCCTTCAACTGCTTGACTCACACTGTCTTCTTCCCGTTCCTTCAACTGCTTGACATACACTGTCGTTTTCCCGTTCCTTCAGCTACTTCACTCACACTGTCTTTTTCCCGTTCCTTCAACTGCTTGACTCACACTGTCTTCTTCCCATTCCTTCAACTGCTTGACTCACACTGTCTTTTTCCTGTTCCTTCAACTGCTTGACTCACACTATCTTCTTCCCGTTCCTTCAACTGCTTGACTCACACTGTCTTCTTCCCGTTCCTTCAACTGCTTGACATACACTCTCGTTTTCCCGTTCCTTCAGCTACTTGACTCACACTGTCTTTTTCCCGTTCCTTCAACTGCTTGTCACACACTGTCTTCTTCCCGTTCCTTCAACTGCTTGAGTCACACTGTCTTCTTCCCATTCCTTCAACTTCTTGTCACACACTGTCTTCTTCCCGTTCCTTCAACTACTTGACTCACACTGTCTTCTTCCCGTTCCTTCAACTGCTTGACTCAGACTGTCTTCTTCCCGTTCCTTCAACTGCTTGACTCACTCTGTCTTCTTCCCGTTCCTACAACTGCTTCACTCACACTGTCTTCTTCCTGTTCCTTCAACTGCTTGACTCACACAGTCTTCTTCCCGTTCCTTCAACTGCTTGACACACACTGTCTTTTTCCCGTTCCTTCAACTGCTTGAGTCACACTGTCTTCTTCCCGTTCCTTCAACTTCTTGTCACACACTGTCTTCTTCCCGTTCCTTCAACTGCTTGACTCACACTGTCTTCTTCCCGTTCCTTCAACTGCTTGACACACACTGTCGTTTTCCCGTTCCTTCAGCTACTTAACTCACACTGTCTTTTTCCCGTTCCTTCAACTGCTTGACTCACTCTGTCTTCTTCCCGTTCCTTCAACTGCTTGACTCACACTGTCTTCTTCCCGTTCCTTCAACTGCTTGACTCACACTGTCTTCTTCCCGTTCCTTCAACTGCTTGTCACACACTGTCTTCTTCCCGTTCCTTCAACTGCTTGAGTCACACTGTCTTCTTCCCGTTCCTTCAACTTCTTGTCACACACTGTCTTCTTCCCGTTCCTTCAACTTCTTGTCACACACTGTCTTCTTCCCGTTCCTTCAACTGCTTGACTCACACTGTCTTCTTCCCGTTCCTTCAACTGCTTGACACACACTGTCGTTTTCCCGTTCCTTCAGCTACTTAACTCACACTGTCTTTTTCCCGTTCCTTCAACTGCTTGACTCACTCTGTCTTCTTCCCGTTCCTTCAACTGCTTGACTCACACTGTCTTCTTCCCGTTCCTTCAACTGCTTGACTCACACTGTCTTCTTCCCGTTCCTTCAACTGCTTGTCACACACTGTCTTCTTCCCGTTCCTTCAACTGCTTGACTCACACTGTCTTCTTCCCGTTCCTTCAACTGCTTGTGACGCACTGTCTTCTTCCTGTTCCTTCAACTGCTTGACTCAGACTGTCTTCTTCCCGTTCCTTCAACTGCTTGTCACACACTGTCTTCTTCCCGTTCCTTCAACTGCTTGACTCACACTGTCTTCTTCCCGTTCCTTCAACTGCTTGTGACGCACTGTCTTCTCCCTGTTCCTTCAACTGCTTGACTCACACTGTCTTTTTCCCGTTCCTTCAACTGCTTGACTTAGACTGTCTTCTTCCTGTTCCTTCAACTGCTTGACACAAACTTTTTCCCGTTCCTTCAACTGCTTGACTCACACTGTCTTTTTCCCGTTCCTTCAAGTGTATGACTCACACTGTCTTCTTCCCGTTCCTTCAACTGCTTGACTCACACTGTCTTCTTCCCGTTCCTTCAACTGCTTGTCACACACTGTCTTCTTCCCGTTCCTTCAACTGCTTGACTCACAGTGTCTTCTTCCCGTTCCTTCAACTGCTTGACTCACACTGTCTTTTTCCCGTTCCTTCAACTGCTTGACTCACACTGTCTTCTTCCCGTTCCTTCAACTGCTTGTCACACACTGTCTTCTTCCCGTTCCTTCAACTGCTTGACTCACACTGTCTTCTTCCCGTTCCTTCAACTGCTTGTGACGCACTGTCTTCTTCCCGTTCCTTCAACTGCTTGACACACACTGTCTTTTTCCCGTTCCTTCAACTACTTGAATCACACTGCCTTTTTCCCGTTCCTTCAACTGCTTGACTCACACTGTCTTCTTCCCATTCCTGCAACTGCTTGACTCACACTGTCTTCTTCCCATTCCTGCAACTGCTTGACTCACACTGTCTTCTTCCCGTTTCTTCAACTACTTGACTCACACTGTCTTCTTCCCGTTCCTTCAACTGCTTGAGTCACACTGTCTTCTTCCCGTTCCTTCAACTTCTTGTCACACACTGTCTTCTTCCCGTTCCTTCAACTGCTTGACTCACACTGTCTTCTTCCCGTTCCTTCAACTGCTTGACACACACTGTCGTTTTCCCGTTCCTTCAGCTACTTAACTCACACTGTCTTTTTCCCGTTCCTTCAACTGCTTGACTCACTCTGTCTTCTTCACGTTCCTTCAACTGCTTGACTCACACTGTCTTCTTCCCGTTCCTTCAACTGCTGGACTCACACTGTCTTCTTCCCGTTCCTTCAACTGCTTGTCACACACTGTCTTCTTCCCGTTCCTTCAACTGCTTGTCACACACTGTCTTCTTCCCGTTCCTTCAACTGCTTGACTCACACTGTCTTCTTCCCGTTCCTTCAACTGCTTGTGACGCACTGTCTTCTTCCTGTTCCTTCAACTGCTTGACTCAGACTGTCTTCTTCCCGTTCCTTCAACTGCTTGTGACGCACTGTCTTCTTCCCGTTCCTTCAACTGCTTGACACACACTGTCTTTTTCCCGTTCCTTCAACTACTTGACTCACACTGCCTTTTTCCCGTTCCTTCAACTGCTTGACTCACACTGTCTTCTTCCCATTCCTGCAACTGCTTGACTCACACTGTCTTCTTCCCATTCCTGCAACTGCTTGACTCACACTGTCTTCTTCCCATTCCTTCAACTACTTGACTCACACTGTCTTTTTCCCGTTCCTTCAACTGCTTGACTCACATTGTCTTCTTCCCGTTCCTTCAACTGCTTGAGTCACACTGTCTTCTTCCCATTCCTTCAACTTCTTGTCACACACTGTCTTCTTCCCGTTCCTTCAACTGCTTGACTCACACTGTCTTCTTCCCGTTCCTTCAACTGCTTGACTCACACTGTCTTCTTCCCGTTCCTTCAACTGCTTGACACACACTGTCGTTTTCCCGTTCCTTCAGCTACTTAACTCACACTGTCTTTTTCCTGTTCCTTCAACTGCTTGACTCACTCTGTCTTCTTCCCGTTCCTTCAACTGCTTGACTCACACTGTCTTCTTCCCGTTCCTTCAACTGCTTGGCACACACTGTCTTCTTCCCGTTCCTTCAACTGCTTGACTCAGACTGTCTTCTTCCCGTTCCTTCAACTGCTTGACTCACTCTGTCTTCTTCCCGTTCCTTCAACTGCTTGACTCACACTGTCTTCTTCCCGTTCCTTCAACTGCTTGTCACACACTGTCTTCTTCCCGTTCCTTCAACTGCTTGACTCACACTGTCTTCTTCCCGTTACTTCAGCTGCTTGTGACGCACTGTCTTCTCCCTGTTCCTTCAACTGCTTGACTCAGACTGTCTTCTTCCCGTTCCTTCAACTGCTTGACACACACTGTCTTTTTCCCGTTCCTTCAACTGCTTGACTCAGACTGTCTTCTTCCTGTTCCTTCAACTGCTTGACACAAACTTTTTCCCGTTCCTTCAACTACTTAACTCACACTGTCTTTTTCCCGTTCCTTCAAGGGCTTGACTCACACTGTCTTCTTCCCGTTCCTTCAACTGCTTGTCACACACTGTCTTTTTCCCGTTCCTTCAACTACTTGACTCACACTGCCTTTTTCCCGTTCCTTCAACTGCTTGACTCACACTGTCTTCTTCCCATTCCTGCAACTGCTTGACCCACACTGTCTTCTTCCCGTTCCTTCAACTACTTGACTCACACTGTCTTCTTCCCGTTCCTTCAACTGCTTGAGTCACACTGTCTTCTTCCCGTTCCTTCAACTTCTTGTCACACACTGTCTTCTTCCCGTTCCTTCAACTACTTGACTCACACTGTCTTCTTCCCGTTCCTTCAACTGCTTGACACACACTGTCGTTTTCCCGTTCCTTCAGCTACTTAACTCACACTGTCTTTTTTCCGTTCCTTCAACTGCTTGACTCACTCTGTCTTCTTCCCGTTCCTTCAACTGCTTGACTCACACTGTCTTCTTCCCGTTCCTTCAACTGCTTGACTCACACTGTCTTCTTCCCGTTCCTTCAACTGCTTGTCACACACTGTCTTCTTCCCGTTCCTTCAACTGCTTGACTCACACTGTCTTCTTCCCGTTCCTTCAACTGCTTGTGACGCACTGTCTTCTTCCTGTTCCTTCAACTGCTTGACTCAGACTGTCTTCTTCCCGTTCCTTCAACTGCTTGTCACACACTGTCTTCTTCCCGTTCCTTCAACTGCTTGACTCACACTGTCTTCTTCCCGTTCCTTCAACTGCTTGACTCACACTGTCTTCTTCCCGTTCCTTCAACTGCTTGTGACACACTGTCTTCTCCCTGTTCCTTCAACTGCTTGACTCACACTGTCTTTTTCCCGTTCCTTCAACTGCTTGACTTAGACTGTCTTCTTCCTGTTCCTTCAACTGCTTGACACAAACTTTTTCCCGTTCCTTCAACTACTTGACTCACACTGTCTTTTTCCCGTTTCTTCAAGTGTATGACTCACACTGTCTTCTTCCCGTTCCTTCAACTGCTTGACTCACACTGTCTTCTTCCCGTTCCTTCAACTGCTTGTCACACACTGTCTTCTTCCCGTTCCTTCAACTGCTTGACTCACAGTGTCTTCTTCCCGTTCCTTCAACTGCTTGACTCACACTGTCTTTTTCCCGTTCCTTCAACTGCTTGACTCACACTGTCTTCTTCCCGTTCCTTCAACTGCTTGACTCACACTGTCTTTTTCCTGTTCCTTCAACTACTTGACGCACACTGTCTTCTTCCTTCAACTGCTTGACACACACTGTCTTTTTCCCGTTCCTTCAACTGCTTGACTCACACTGTCTTTTTCCCGTTCCTTGAACTGCTTGACTCACACTGTCTTCTTCCCGTTCCTTCAGCTGCTTGACTCACACTGTCTTCTTTCCGTTCCTTCAACTGCTTGACTCACATTGTCTTCTTCCCGTTCCTTCAACTGCTTGACACACACTGTCTTCTTCCCATTCCTTCGACTGCCTCGTGCTGCGGGTTGTAATCTATCCCCTCCTTGCTAGTTGCAGCTATTCTCCACATTAGTCTTGTATGAAGATTTGAGACTAGTGAAGATTACAACAAACTTCCTACTTATCTTTTCACGTAGAGTTGGCTCCAGGTCTTCTTGTGTACGAGTCTGATTTTTGAAGCTGGAATTCTTACATTTTAGGTCCTCATGGGCGAACTTATCTAAATAAATTTGAAGATTGTTGGTGCAGAATTTTGTTGCTACGTTAATATATTTTTTCACATTTTATTATATCATACAGTCTTTTGATTTTTCACTTTAAGAAAGCCGAAATTACATTGTTCGCACAAAATACAAAAATACGCCCGATCGCACCAGAGGCACGCTTACTACTACCTCACTTAGCGCAAACAACAATAGTCCACAGGATTTACAATTTTTCTTTACAAATGAATTTCTATTAGTTTAGATTATTGTTTCATAAATGAATCCAGAAATAAACATAATAAACAGTAATAATGGCATCCGTCCATCCTTGAGGGATGATGATGTAATATGCTTGGTTCAGAGTCTGCAGCGTTTGCTGTGGCTAAAAAGTCCCACTCGAGAGTGGCAGTCCCTACTGCAGTTTGGACATGTGAAATTTGCGGGACTTCGAACAGAAGCCGCTCTGTCTCTTCGCTTTGTCCTCTTCCTGATTTGTTCCTGTGTGCGTTCGTCCTCTGAGAGCTTGACGCCGTTGCGCGCAGTTGCTCGCCACTTGACACGGTCATCTGCAATGCTTTCCCAGCGACTTGGATTGATTCTGGACTTGGTCAGGTCTGTCTTGCAGACATCCTTGAAACGAAGATGCGGTCGTCCCACTGGCCTCACACCCTCCTGAAGTTCTCCGTACAGCAGTTGTTTCGGTATCCGTTCAGGATCCATGCGCCTGACATGTCCCAACCATCTTAGACGTCGATGACTCAGGAGTGCAATGATGCTGGTTGTGCTTGCACGATGAAAGACTTCGGTGTTTGGTACTCTATCTCTCCAAGAGATCTGAAGGATCTACCGGAGACAGCGGAGATGGAAGCTGTTGAGTCGAGATTTATGCTTACATTGTCCATGTCTCACAGCTATAGAGAAGGGTGCTTATAACACAAGCGTTGTAAACTTTTAATTTAGTTTTTGTGGTAAGCAGTCCGTTGTTCCATACTCTGTTTTTCAATTTAGCCATGACAGATGATGCCTTTGCGATTCTGTTAGTAATTTCAGTGTCCATGGACAAGTTGCTACATATTGTGGATCCCAAGTAGGTAAAGTCATCAACTACGTGGAGAGGATTGCCATCAATGCTGATGGATGGAAGGTTGGTAGTGCTCTGCGCCATGATCTCAGTCTTTTGAAGGTTGATGAGTAGACCAAATTTTTCACAGGCATGTGATAATTTGTTGATTATATACTGCAGCTCATCTTCTGTGTTCGCTACTAGAGCTGCATCGTCCGCATATAACAACTCACGGATAACAACTGTATTTACTTTGGTCTTGGCCTTGAGGCGAGCAATGTTGTATGTAGATACACTGCCTCCTCACAGTCTTCAAAGGCAAATCTGAGCAGAAAGGAAAAGAAAATCCCAAATAATATAGGAGCTAACACACACCCCTGTTTCACACCGCTATTAACAGGAAATGCTTCTGATGTTTTACCGTTGAAGCAGATTGTTGCTTGTGTTTTCTCATGGGAAGAGACAATTATCTGTAGTAGTTTAGTACTAAATGCGAAATTAATAATAGAAATTTTAAGTGTGCCAAATAATTCGTTATTTGAAATGTTCCTACAAAAATGAATTTTAACTGTACATTCAGAATTAGTACTTACCGATTATAACATCCAAAATAAAGTAATTCCTTTTCATAAATTTTAGCTTCAAATGTAACATATTGTGTATAAAATTATATGAAAGTTTTCAGAAAAGTAGCTGAGATAATACTGACCTGTCCAAAATTCGAAATATAATACTGGTATCGACAACTACTGTTGGGGAAAAGTAGTGCTAGAGGAAGATGTCCCGTTACAGAGCCCAGGCACACGTGGCGCTACAGTCACACTGACGTCACACCACGTGACGTGCAGCTTTCTGGGCACGACTTAGAGACCTCTGGCAACGTGCTCTTGCATTCTCATTTGTATGCACCAAGTTGTTAATATATCATGTTCCATCTAATCTTGGCGGTCATTAAGTCTAGCGGAGCAGCGAACATACACAGAGTATCTATAAACGATTCAGTTGTTTTGAAAGATCTGTATTTTCCAAAGTGTTACATGCACAATTATGATTGATGCAGCAGTAGAACTGTAAACTTCCCAAGTTTGCATTTTGCACTCTACAAGTGTCCTAACATCAAGCGGATAGTAACTTCTGAAACAAAAAAAAAATTTTTTTAAATTTGTGATAAGGGCTATGGGACCAAACTGGTGAGGTCATCGGTCCCTAGGCTTACACACTATTAATCTAACTGAAGCTAACTTACGCTAGTGACAACACACACAGACACCCATGGCCGAGGGAGGATTCGAACCTCCGGCGGGGGCAGCCGCGCGGCCGTGGCAAGGCGCCCTAGACCACCCGGCTGCCCCGCGCGGCTACTTGTGAAACTCCATATTTCTCGTGGACATGGACAGCAGCTGACAATATAACTACCAGGATGGTTTGAAAGTTCTCGGATTCACCACGAGAGGTCAGCGTTAGCGCAACGAGTTGTTTACGTGATATTCATTGGAGTGTTGCCAGCTATAAACACTTGCCACGTCAGTGCTCTCGGAAGAGAGTTGTGGCGGCGCCGTGACTCTGTTGTTGTTCCCGCGTAGTGATCTGCGAAGATGGAAAAATCGAGATTCGAGCAGTGATTAAATACTTCGCAAAGAAAGGTATGAAAGCAAACGACATTAATGCCGATTTCCAGAATACATTTGGGGGCTCTGCTCCTTCACGTTCCTGTTGCCAAGTGGACAAATGAATTTAAATTTGGATCAATTGAGCATCCTCGCAGAAGTGGCCACAGAAGGAAAGCAACAGATGTCCAGCACTTGCTGCGTACAGCAACACGCAGAATCCATCAACTTAATACCACACGTCTACGGCGGCAGTTCCAAACAGATACAGGAGTGCAGATGTCAACAGGAAGGAGAGGTAATTTTCAATGCGACAGGCTCTGCAGCTGCTATGAATTTTTTGAATGATTTCTTAAAGCCTTCAGCTGCCATTTCTTTATTTCTTGTACGATTGTACATTTTCAAGCATCTAAAACGCAGGTATCGTACATTGGATACATTAGTGACACTTGTAATTTTGATGTAGGAACAAGTCATATCTGTAGATGTACTAGGCGCATTATAACATACTTTATGAATGATTTTTTTAGTAGCAGATTATGTCGTATACGTCGTTGCTCCTATGACATCATATTATGCTCATAAAATAATTCGAGGTATTCACGCTATTTTAGGAGCACGTTACTTTTGAGCTGTTGTTGCAAAGTATATATAACGTACTTACCACTAGGAAGATAATAATTATTTTAACGGAAATTTGCTATTTAACCTGCATATGCTTTTGTCCTCAGTTATATTTAAGTATCATTCATCGTTGGTGTAAATATGATTGTATGTAATTTCTTTAAAATAACTTGTAAATATTTGTTCTGTTATTGTACGAACACGTCATTTCTGAATAGTTGGTACAAAGAACTTATATATATGACAATTATCATAGTATTCTAATCAAACATTACTGAGAACCACGAGAGTCGAGTAAAAACTGCTTTATGGTTGTGTGATGTTTCGCATTACAGTCTTGTTTATTAATGATTACAATTTTACAATCTCTGCTTCTGTAACGCTTCGCGCGTAGAACTGATAGAAAGTTGTCTAGCAATTTCCATTATCGCAGGTCTCTTTGCTCATTTAAAACTCTGTCTGACTGATCTTGTAAATGTATGTAGATTTCAATTTCTTCCATTACATCCATGATTTTTCCTTTCTGTAACTTATATAATATTTAAAGTGATCCATCTATATTAGGTATTTTGTGGTTGGTGTATTTTAAGTGTGCAGCAAACGTGGATGGGTTATGGTCGCTTATTGTCGTGCGTTCTTTAAATCGTGCAGTAACGTTTCTTCCTGTTTGTACAATATAAAATTTTGGGCTTTCTTCACAGTTTATTTTGTAGATTCCTGATTGCGAAAACGGTTCTGATTTACGTGGTATGTGTCTCGAAAATCGATGTAGATTATTAGTGGTTCTTTAACTGGTGTATAATTTTGTGACCTTGAAACATCGAGTAATTTTGTCGGAAATAATACTTAGAAATGGCGACACAAGAACTTTATTTTTCTGTGGTTCGTTTTTGTCTCTAGTTAAAGTTATTTCACCTATGGGACTGACATGTGTTGGATTGGCTTTCTTTTTGAATAATGTGTCTACTAATTTATTTGGATAACCATTGCTTATAGCTACATTCCGGAGAAGATCTAGTTCTTTCTCAATTTTTTCTTTTTTCAATGGTAAGTTGTTTCGTTTATGTAATATAGAATGAAAATATGCGAGATTGCGTGATCTCGGGTGGCATGTCTGTTTATGGATAATTATGTATCTTGTCGTTGGTTTACGAAAAATGTCGAATACATGTTCAGATTTTTCTTTACAAATATTTAAAACCAAAAAATTTATGCTCTTTTTCACTCTCTTCCCATTGTCACATTAATTTTTGGATGCAAGCTGTCGAATTGTGAATGCATGACGTTGCTCTCATCTGTTGTGCCATCGAACAGGATCAAGATGTTATCGACGTATCTGTAGTAATAAACGATTCTTTTTTGGTTGTTTGAGTGAACCTGTCGAAACATTTTTCTTCTAAAGTGTTAACGAAAACATCAGCTAATGTACCTGCTCGACATGAGGCCTTTGCTACACCATCTTTTTGGAGATATGTTCTATTCCGAAACGAGAAATAAGCGTAGGAAGTGATTAATTGTAGTAGTTCTATTATTTCGTAAAATTCCCCTTGAGTCATTGTGTTATATTTGAAAAAGTTATTTTAGTGATTTCTATAGTTTATGTAATATATATATATATATATATATATATATATATATATATATATAATAACAGAATAAATATTTACAAGTTATTTTAAAGAAGTTACATACAGTCATATTGACACCAATGATGAATGATAATTAAATATAACTGAGAACAAAAGCACGTGCAGGTTAAATAGCAAATTTATGTAAAATAATTATAATGTTTGTAGTGTTAAGTACCTTATATGTAAGAGATTTGTAAGAGTTGCTCGAAAGTAACGTGTTACTAAAATAGCATGAACACCTCGAATTATTTTATGAGCATAACATGATGTCATAGGAGCATACGACATAATCTGCTACTAAAAAATCATCCATAAAGTGAGTTATAATGCACCTAGTATATCTACATTTATGACTTGTTCCTACATCAATATCACAAGTCTCACTAATGTATCCAATGTACGGTTCTTCCTTTTAAGGTACTTGGAAATGGCCTAAGGCCGAAATTGTACAATCGTACAGGAAATAAAGAGAATGGCAGCTGCAGGCTTCAAGAAATCATTCAAAGAAGAAACGATAGATTCTATCAGCGGAGATACGTGCGAAGACTCCTTCTCTGAACAGGGTGTCAGTCTGGGGCTCGTGTCTCGTAGGCACAGAAGAACTGTCCGTGGACCAGGCAGCAGTGGGACACAACGCTCTTCTCTGATGAGACCCGTCCCAGTCTCCACCCTGACAGTACTGATATTCGTGTGTAGAGACGAGGACAACGACCACACCCTAACTCTATCGTAGACCGCTACCCCTATCAAGGTGACTTGTCATCAACGGAGAAATACCACAGCCAACCGGTAGCAAAATAATGTTCAATACCTAGGTTTCGGCACCTCTAAGGATATCTTATCAGAACGAAATTTCAACAACCGTAAAGTTATACTACGAGGAGGCAATAGTCAAAATTATGAGCAGATACGCTCAAGCCAAAAATTAAAATAAGAAATGCTCCAGCATTTGGTACGCATGACTTGTAATGAACAACGCCAGACTGAGCTATACACACCAAACGCTGGAACATTTTTAATTTTAATTTTTGGCTTGAGCGTATCTGCTCATAATTTTGACTGTTGCAACGTTACACTGTTGATACAATTTCATTCTGATGAAGACATTCTTATAGGTGTCGGACACTAGATCAATGTATCAAAAATTACCTTGCAACCAGTTAGCTGTGGTATTTCTCCATTGAAGCTTATGAACGGTTGCTGAGAGACAGCCATTTTCAAAACCGCAGCATTCAGTCGTGTTTTGGGGTGGAACAGTGTGGCTGCAGGACACCCCCCGTGCCATCACGCAGGAGGATCACTGGTGTGAAAGATCGGGACGACATCCTTGCACGCACTGTGGCTCCATGTGGTGAACATGCTGGAGCGCGATCCCCGCTGATGGACGACAGTGCAAATTCCTACCGTCACAATCTTGTGGACACTTTTCTTGTGGAACGTAGAATCAGTCGGATGGAATGACTTCCATATCCCCAGACCTCAACTGGATTGAGTATGAACGGGCCTTGCTGAAATGGACGTCTACCAATGGTCCTGTGTGACCAGAGACCAGACCGCTGTCGAGGAATGGGAATGTATCTCGCAGACTTATCTGGAAAATTTGGCAAGGGGTGCGCCTAACCGCGTTCAGAAGTGCATCCAGTTACGAGTAGGGTCAACTGGTTCATAAAAAAAGTGTTACGCAAGATGACAGAAAGAAGAAAGTGTAGTGTTTGCAGTTGAATCTTTTGTAAGATTTCTTTGTATTTATCAAGTGCAAATACCGGGTGATCAAAAAGTCAGAATAAATTTGAAAACTGAATAAATCACGGAATAATGTAGATAGAGAGGTACAAATTGACACACATGCTTGGAATGACATGGGATTTTATTAGAGCCAAAAAAATACAACACTTCAAAAAATGCTCGACAGATTGCGCTTCATGTGATCAGAATAGCAATAAACAGCATAAAAAAGTAAGACAAAGATGATGTTCTTTACAGGAAATGCTCAATATGTCCACCATCATTCGTCAACAATAGCTGTAGTCGGGGAATAATGTTGTGAACAGCACTGTACAGCATGTCCCGAGTTATGGTGAGGCATTGGCGTCGGATGTTGTCTTTCAGCATCCCTAGAGATGTCGGTCGATCACGATACACTTGCGACTTCAGGTAACCCCAAAGCCAATAATCGCACGGACTGAGGTCTGGAGACCTGGGAGGCCAAGCATGACGAAAGTGGCGGCTGAGCACACGATCATCACCAAACGACGCGCGCAAGAGATCTTTCACGCGTCTAGCAATATGGGGTGGACCGCCATTCTGCATAAACATCGTACGTTCCAGCAGGTGTTTATCAGCCAGGCTGGGGATGATGCG
The DNA here is from genome assembly GCF_023898315.1 of Schistocerca nitens. Lineage (NCBI taxonomy): Eukaryota > Metazoa > Arthropoda > Insecta > Orthoptera > Acrididae > Schistocerca > Schistocerca nitens. Next base: position 218,256,924 of record NC_064623.1, on the reverse strand, counting down.
ATTCTCTAACATATCGGCGTACCTCTCACCCGTCACGGTAGCAGTTACAAAACCAGAATCACGCATTTCCTCGAAGAAAAAAGGCCCGATAACGGTAGATGTGGTAAATCCAATCCATACCGTGACTTTCACGTCGCGCAATGGAGTTTCCATGACAGTTCTAGGATTTTCGGTAGCTCAAATTCTGCAGTTGTGGGCGTTGACAGACCCTCGGAGCGTGAAATGAGCTTCGTCGGTCCACAACAAGTTACTCAACCAATCGTCATCTTCCGCCATCTTTTGAAATGCCCACACCGCAAATGCCCTCCGCTTCACTAAATCGCCAGGTAACAGTTCATGATGCCGATGGATTTTGTACGGATAGCATCGGAGGGTACGCCTCAGTGCCAACCAAACAGTAGTGTATGGAATGCCGGTGCGACGTGCGACTGCACGAGCGCTGACTTCCCCGTGCATAGACGAACCAGCTACAGTCTCCATTTCTTCGTGAACTGTCTCATCAGCAATACGCATTGTGCTCGGTCGGCCACTACGGGGTCTATCGTCTAAACAACCCGTGGCTTCGAACTTCGAAATCATTCTCGCCAGAGCTGCATTTGTCAACGGACCTTTACCCGTTCGAATCCCCTTCCTATGGCGATAGGATCGTAACGCTGAACTAGCACATTCCCCATTCTGATAATACAGCTTCACTGAAAGCGCCTTTTCAGGTAACGTCAACATGCTGCGACTGCTGGCGCATCTGATTCTGTCTCTCATTACAGCTCCTTTTATATACGATTGTCATGCGCAGTCACTGACGTTTTGCTGTCCAGCGCCAACTGTCGGACATTTTATGAACTTTGTTTTTTTTTGTTCTAATAAAACCCCATGTCATTCCAAGCATGTGTGTCAATTTTTACCTCTCTATCTACATTACCCTTCCCCCATGAACCATGGACCTTGCCGTTGGTGGGGAGGCTTGCGTGCCTCAGCGATACAGATGGCCGTACCGTAGGTGCAACCACAACGGAGGGGTATCTGTTGAGAGGCCAGACAAACATGTGGTTCCTGAAGAGGGGCAGCAGCCTTTTCAGTAGTTGCAGGAGCAACAGTCTGGATGATTGACTGATCTGGCCTTGTAACATTAACCAAAACGGCCTTTCTGTGCTGGTACTGCGAACGGCTGAAAGCAAGGGGAAACTACAGCCGTAATTTTTCCCCAAGAACATGCAGCTTTACTGTATAGGAGAAAATATAAAAATGCAGTAAATGAAGCAGGCAAAAAGGAATACAAACGTCTCAAAAATGAGATCGACAGGAAGTGCAAAATGGCTAAGCAGAGAAGGCTAGAGGACAAATGTAAGGATGTAGAGGCTTGTCTCACTAGGGGTAAGATAGATACTGCCTACAGGAAAATTAAAGAGACCTTTGGAGAGAAGATAACCACTTGTATGAATATCAAGAGCTCAGATGGCAACCCAGTTCTAAGCAAAGAAGGGAAAGCAGAAAGGTGGAAGGAGTATATAGAGGGTCTATACAAGGGCGATGTACTTGAGGGCAATGTTATGGAAATGGAAGAGGATGTAGATGAAGATGAAATAGGAGATAAGGTACTGCGTGAAGAGTTTGACAGAGCACTGAAAGACTTGAGTCGAAACAAGGCCCCGGGAGTAGACAACATTCCATTAGAACTACTGATGGCCTTGGGAGAGCCAGTACTGACAAAACTCTACCATCTGGTGAGCAAGATATATGAGACAGGCGAAATACCCACAGACTTCAAGAAGAATATAATAATTCCAATCCCAAAGAAAGCAGGCGTTGACAGATGTGAAAATTACCGAACTATCAGTTTAATAAGTCACAGCTGCAAAATACTAACGCGAATTCTTTACAGACGAATGGAAAAACTGGTAGAAGCCGACCTCGGGGAAGATCAGTTTGGATTCCGTAGAAATGTTGGAACACGTGTGGCAATACTAACCTTACGACTTATCTTAGAAGGAAGATTAAGAAAAGGCAAACCTACGTTTCTAGCATTTGTAGACTTAGAGAAAGCTTTTGACAACGTTAACTGGAATACTCTCTTTCAAATTCTGAAGGTGGCAGGGGTAAAATACAGGGAGCGAAAGGATATTTACAATTTGTACAGAAACCAGATGGCAGGTATAAGAGTGGAGGGGCATGAAAGGGAAGCAGTGGTTGGGAAAGGAGTGAGACAGGGTTGTAGCCTCTCCCCGATGTTATTCAATCTGTATATTGAGCAAGCAGTAAAGGAAACAAAAGAAAAATTCCAAGTAGGTATTAAAATTCATGGAGAAGAAGTAAAAACTTTGAGGTTCGCCGATGACATTGTAATTCTGTCAGAGACAGCAAAGGACTTGGAAGAACAGTTGAACGGAATGGACAGTGTCTTGAAAGGAGGATATAAGATGAACATCAACAAAAGCAAAACGAGGATAATGGAATGTAGTCAAATTAAATCGGGTGATGCTGAGGGGATTAGATTAGGAAATGAGACACTTAAAGTAGTAAAGGAGTTTTGCTATTTAGGGAGTAAAATAACTGATGATGGTCGAAGTAGAGAGGATATAAAATGTAGACTGGCAATGGCAAGGAAATCGTTTCTGAAGAAGAGAAATTTGTTAACATCGAGTATAGATTTAAGTATCAGGAAGTCGTTTCTGAAAGTATTTGTATGGAGTGTAGCCATGTATGGAAGTGAAACATGGACGATAACCAGTTTGGACAAGAAGAAAATAGAAATGTGGTGCTACAGAAGAATGCTGAAGATAAGGTGGGTAGATCACGTAACTAATGAGGAGGTATTGAATAGGATTGAGGAGAGGAGAAGTTTGTGGCACAACTTGACTAGTAGAAGGGTTCGGTTGGTAGGAAATGTTTTGAGGCATCAAAGGATCACAAATTTAGCATTGAAGGGCAGCGTGGAGGGTAAAAATCGTAGAGGGAGACCAAGAGATGAATACACTAAGCAGATTCAGAAGGATGTAGGTTGCAGTAGGTACTGGGAGATGAAGAAGCTTGCACAGGATAGAGTAGCATGGAGAGCTGCATCAAACCAGTCTCAGGACTGAAGACCACAACAACAACATCTACATGAATCCGTGGTTTATTAAGTTTTCAAATTTATACTGACTTTTTGATCACCCTGTATGTTTATTTACCTTGTATTTGCTTTATTATGACAATACCTGACAGAAGAAAATCTTCTGTTACCTATTACGTCCAGTACTGACAGAAAAGCAATATGCAACATTCATTCTGACCATGTATTATAGCGTATACGTTCAACATATCAGAACGTTTTATGCTGACATGTTGTTATCGCATCTTCATAGATTTCTCCCACCGAGCTATTCACGTTGTTGAAGTTTTAACACTGGTATGTGGCACTCGCCTGTACCCTCGCGCGTCACAGTGCCATGAATGGGCAGATCCCAGCGCGGCCGGGATCCACAGGTGTTTGCGGAGTAAAAACAAGGCACACACGGAGGGTGTCGTCACAGATAAGGAAGGGCTGGGGCTCCCCAGGTGCGCAGTGTGGCCGGCGCGTCCAGTGCGATGCGATGCACCGCCACTGCTGCGGACCACGCTCGCCTGAAGATGCCGCGCACACACCGCCGAAACGTCTTCGCCTCCGTCGCTGCCACTGCCGCGTGTTTCGCCGTCTGGCTGGGGGTGGGGCCGCACTCGTGCGTGGCGCACAAGATGGGTGAGTTAGGGAGCAGCGTGGAGCTTCTTTGCGTACCCCCCATTCCCCCCTCCCCCCCCCCCCCCAATACAAAAGTTGGAGAAAGTTTAGATCGTGGTTTCAACGCCCCATGTGTTCCGTTGGGTTGGTGCATAAGCTCGAAGCGCTTTTCCATGTTGTTGTGGTCTTCAGTCCAGAGACTGGTTTGATGCAGCTCTCCATGCTACTCTATCCTCTGCAAGCTTCTTCATCTCCCAGTACCTACTGCAACCTACATCCTTCTGAATTTGCTTAGTGTATTCATCTCTTGGTCTCCCTCTACGATTTTTACCCTCCCCGCTGCCCTCCTATACTAAATTGGTGATCCCTTGATGCATCAGAACATGTCCTACCAACCGATCCCTTCTTCTAGTCAAGTTGTGCTGCAAACTTCTCTTCTCCCCAATTCTATTCAATACCTCCTCATTAGTTATGTGATGTACCCATCTAATCTTCAGCATTCTTCTGTAGCATCACATTTCCAAACCTTCTATTCTCTTTTTGTCTAAACTATTTATCGTCCACGTTTCACTTCCATACATGGCCACACTCCATACAAATACTTTCTGAAACGACTTCCTGACACTTAAATCTATACTCGATGTTAACAAATTTCTCTTCTTCAGAAACGCTTTCCTTGCCATTGCCAGTCTACATTTTATATCCTCTCTACTTCGACCATCATCACTTATTTTGTTCCCCAAATAGCAAAACTCATTTACTACTTTAAGTGTCTCATTTCCTAATGTAATTCCCTCAGCATCACCTGACTTAATTCCACTACATTCCATAATCCTCGTTTTGCTTTTGTTGATGTTCATCTTATACCCTTTTTCAAGACACTGTCCATTCTGTTCAACTGCTCTTCCAAGTCCTTTGCTGTCTCTGACAGAATTACAATGTCATCGGCGAACCTCAAAGTTTTTATTTCTTCTCCATGGATTTTAATACCTACTCAGAACTTTTCTTTTGTTTCCTTTACTGCTTGCTCAATATACAGATTGAATAACATCGAGGAGAGGCTACAACCCTGTCTCACTCCCTTCCCAACCACTGCTCCCCTTTCATGTCCCTCGACTCTTATAACTGCCATATGGTTTCTGTACAAATTGTAATTAGCCCTTTGCTCCCTGTATTTTACCCCTGCCACCTTTAGAATTTGAAAGAGAGTACTCCAGTCAACAATGTCAAAAGATTTCTCTAAGTGTACATATGCTAGAACCGTAGATTTGCCTGTTCTTAATCTATTTTATAAGATAAGTTGTAGGCTCAGTGCTGCCTCACGTGCTTTTCCATAAGTTTAATAAACACAGCAGATACAGATAACAGAGACTTTAGTCCTCAATAATTTGTGCAGCTCGTTTCCAAAAGGTACCATATCCAACTGGGCAAATGTTTCATTAGAGCAGAAAAATTCCCTGTAGCCACAACAGTTCTGGTACGCAAACCGTGGTCGATATACAGTTTGTCTGGAAATCACTGGTAATTATTTTACAAAAGTTTAAAGTAGTCCTCATTATTATTGAACAGTCATTAGGAATTTAAGTTTGGATTTGGTACTTTTTGTCATAAAAATTATTTTAATAGATTATAAATTATACTTCATGAACAATTATACTTCAGTACTAATATATCTTGTGCCTTTTATTAGAAATTACTTTAGGGGACATGTTTAGCAATAAAAATTTACAACATAACTTATTTTTGTCTTAAGAGCATAACCGATCTTCTAGAACGGGATTTAGTTTAATTCTTACAGAATTATTTTGTTTGAGACGTTAAGAGATACTATATTAATAATGATTATACATATACGAACGAATTTTTCCTGGTATTACGGATATCTGGCTCAAAACGTCAGTCATCGTAATGAACGTCTGCGTTATCATTGTCTCCATGCTCATTAACTGTTCACACATCATTGTCCTCTACGAAACTTTTGTCGAAAGGGCTTTGGTTCAGTTCGTAGCCCAATGCAGGAGGTAGCGATACCAAGTCATTTTTCTTTGCCTGTTGTACATGACTGCTATTTGGCAAATCTTTCACTTGAGGCAAAATACCCTAGCTCACTTATGATCATTTTGTGTTTGTACACTCGTGTGATTGCATATGCAGCATGCAGACCAACCAGTGCTGATCTATGGTGAGTAATGAGACGGTTAGCTTCACTAATTTTGAAGGGTTTTTTTGCTTTCGACGTGATATTTTATCAACCTACCAAGGAAAAATCGGAATTCAGGGAGTGACGTGTTCCTACTGTATCAAATACACTGTAATATTCCTCTCGGAGCATTACGGTTCCAGGCTTTCTGAGTTTCTCTTCTAAAATACCAAAAGACCTATCTGCAGGCATGTGTGAATGACTGCGTGCAGCGAAGAACTACTCACTCCGAAATCTATGTTTGTTATACAATCACACATAACAGAAGTAAAGTACAATAATTTTTGCTTTGAGATGTACAACTGTCACAAAACAATCGAATACACGCTTAATATTATTTGCGTCACAGTATCGTTGTAGGACTGACACGAAAAAATGCCACAGACATGAACCCGCTATTGCCCTCACTCACACGCCACCTATAAAAAAGTGTCTTTTTGGTGAAATAATTTTGCTCTGCTCATGAATAATTATTCCCAACACATGATATCGTAATTGGTGTGAATAATACTCTCTATCACTCTGTGTCTTTGATAAAGACTGATTCTGCATCAAATCGAACTTCACATCTACACTTCCATCTGGAAATTTATTAAGGTTCTGAAACAAATACTTTGCTTTTAGTTGATGGACAAATCTTTCCGCATGAATAATTATTCCCAACTCATGATAGCATAATTGTTGTGAATAATAAGCTCCATTATTTTGTGCCTTAGATAAAAACTGATTCTGCGTCAAATCAAAGTTAACTTTTACACTTCCATTTGGAAATCTATTAATGTTCTGAAATAAATACTTTGCTTTTAGTTGCTTGACAAATCTTTCCACAACAAGTTGTTTATTGACATCCTCATCATTAGCAACTTTAGAAACAACTTTGAATGTTAGGGAGACACTGCAGGTGTTCTGTTTTATTTTGCCAAGCCCCCGTTTGAACTTAGTCACAAAAATCTGAAGAAAATAAAAAAAAAGATAATTAGAAATGGATCTTTCAGTATGCAGTGATCTGAACATCAATTTTACACCTTATATGAATGTAACTTTTTATTGTCAAATCATCATATCATATCTACCAGATAATTATTTCTCACATTATACTGAATTGCGTAAGTAGATTTGTTGAAGCAGTAATGCCAGCTGCTCTCTCGTCGAAAAATAAATTCCACATCTTACATATGGTTAATACTGGAGACAAGTATTTTCTTAATGATGTCTTTTTTCATCCACCAGAGCTGTTCACTGCATTTAAACCTTGTTATGTGAGCCACTATTTTTTTCATATTACTACAAACTCTTGTTTCACGAGCTGCTGCCCCACTATTCATTTTCTCGTCAGCTGCATGCTTAGCCTTCCTTCTCCCAACATAAAAAATCCTTAGTAATGTAGAGCTACAAACAGGAACGTCTCCTGAAGAGCAGATTGTATGCTCTAGTTTCTAGTTTTCCTTTTTCTTGGACGTTCTTCCTTACCTTGATCAGCCCTTTTAGGATAGTTGACGCCAAGATACCTTGATTAAAAACTTTCTCTGACTCACATCATCTGTATTGTTGTAGTATCTGTTATTTTCAGTGTCATGTCATCTTCTGATATGCATAAAGCTTTGCAACAGTTGTCATTATGTATAACCTGATCTGAGGTTTTGCACTTGCATTAGCATTATGTTTTTGGTGTTTGAAAACACTCCGCTTCCACTTATTTACAAGTCTTTTATGTTTCCTTGGCTTTTCTGTAAATTATGGCGCATAGGACATGTCATAATTCATTTTAATTGTTCACTATAAACAAACACAATAGAAAGCAGAAGAATATTTCATGAAATAGCACAATAACAAACTAAAGGCAGCCATTACTGAAACAGTGATCACCAGATCGCATAGACACGTTATATTGGTTCACTGCGTTTGTAACGTCACAGCAGTCAGCCACATAAGTGGAAAAGTATTTGGTACTTCTTGGTATGAAAGATCGAAGGTATTTGGTATGTTTCGGTGTAAAATGCTGGATTTGACGGTCTCTGTATGAGAGATTTGGTACTTTTTGAAAGAAAATATTTACTTGTTAGATCTAGCAAGCTATTACGTAGGGGCCGTCATCTGAGACTCAGTCTTTCAATTTTTTGGATTTGGTACCTCTTGATGACGATGTTTGGCTTGTGGGGCGCTCAACTGCGCGGTCAGCAGCGGCTGTACGAAGTCCCAATTTTTTTTTCACTCTCCAATTTGTTACGTAGTCCAATCTAGCCACTGTCGCCAATTATAATGATGATGATGAAAGTATAATGACAACACAAACACCCAGTCACCGGGCAGAGAAAATCCCCAACCCGGCCGGGAATCGAACCTGGGACACCTTGATCCAGCGGCAGCAACGCTATCGACCAGACCACGAGCTGCGGGCTTTGGTACCTTCTGAAAACAAGCTCCACATATATTCTCCTTTACTGTTTACAACGATCTGCCAATGCTGGGTAACTTTTCGATCCCTCCACTACAGAAATAACTTGGTTTTGAGGCCAAGAACTCGAGGAGTCGTGTTTGGAGCGTATTTTCATCCGGAGAGGAAGTTCCTTGGAGGTTGTTCGACAGAGAATGCAAAAAGGTGAAAATCTGAGGGTGCGTAGTGTGGGTGCGGAATGACTTGCTAACCCAAGCCTGCACAGTGTTTATGTCAGTCTAACAGATAGTGAGCGGCCGTTACAGCGGAGTAGAATCGCTTCACGCAGTCTTCCTGGGCGTTGTGCTTGTAGTGGGCCTGCAAGACTTCTCTTTGTTGACAGTTAATGTCAGCAGTGGTGGCTACACATCGGGGAAGCAATTCGTAGCACGTGACACCGTCGCTGTTCCACGAGATGTGTAACATTGTCTTTTGTGGATGCTCTCAAGTACGGGGAGTTGCTGGTTTGTTCGGCCTCAACCGTTGCTTTCTTTTCCTTATATTAGTATAAAGACACCATTTCTCGTCACCAGTAACGATACAGGATAGGAACGGTCGGTGTTATTGACGAGCCAACTGATGAACAGCAAGCACAGACGCACACACGTGTGGCCATCCGTTGGTTTTTGTGATTTTGGCTGAGAGATGGGGTGCTCGGTACCCATACACCCGATTCTCTGAGCCTTCCCTATTGCACGCAGATGTCGGACGATGGTGGAATGATTGTCACTCACGTGGGTCATTGTGGATTAATGCGTTTAAACGATCTTTAAGAAACCCCCAAGGTCTTACTGAACGTGGTGAGTCCTCCCTAAAACGAGAAATCCTATTTTCTTACCCTGCTCTGTCCTAGGGCGTTACCCCCTTACACGGTGCAAATGCTTCTGGCTGCCTTCACTGTTGTGTGTCACCCGTCTATTGAACTCAAACAGAAAAATACGTCGGAAATGTTCCGATTTCTTCACTTGACACTCCATTTTCTAGCATTCACAGCTCCAGTCACTATCTCCAAGTGGCAAAGTGGTAGTACGTACACTCAGACTGCAGCAGTGAACTATAAATAAAAAGTGACAATCGGTAAATAAACTCATAGCAACCGGAGTATCGACATGGAAAACAAAAACGCTACGACAGAGCGCCCGGGCAACCCTGTGAAACCATCTGAAAGATCCTTCTTCGCGGTGTTGTTCATTCAACTCGCGCATCACATTGGCTTGAATGCCGCCATAGGCATCCTCAGAAGTTTATCCAAGAGGCAAGATCCCAAGATCACCATTTTGTGAACTAAAGAAATCGCACAACAGTGGCTGAATCAACACTCTTTTATTGCATACACGACCGGTTTCGGAACAATTAAAGTTCCATTACATGGTGCAAACATTGAGAATGAAAATATGTTGTTACAAAACTATAGGAGGAGATTCTCAACCTTTTTTTTTTAAAAAAAAGTGTGAGATACGAAACTATATAATTAAAATTTCTTAAATAAAATAAAAGAGAGAAGAGAATGTTACTTACAAATGAAATCGCTTAACCATCTGAGGTCATTCTCATCCCAGCCTTGTCATGCAACAAAAGTTGCATGTCCAAAAAAATAGAGGACGTAGGAAAATCCCAAAAACGGAAATCACGATCGAACGCCGAAGTCTCCAGAATCATAAAACATGCACTCGTAAGAGGCAATAGCAAACATGAAGAGAAGCAACACGTGTGCCATTATTCACGTCTTCTTGTTCTCTCTGCGAGTTTTCTCCGGCATCCGAGTCCTCAGCTGTTTCCACCCTGCTTGGTCCTGTCCCGTGTCGCACGCCTCTCTCCGTTGCTCCAGTGTAGCCGGCGTCTTACTCTTTCTGTGCCGTGGCGGTCTCCAGTGTCTTATTGTAGACGACCATTTTTCCTTTGGCATTCTTCTAAGTGTCCGTACCACTTTAGCCGTTCATTTCCAGTCATGTCTATAATATCATTTGTAGCTCCCATCTGTTGTCGTAGCGCTTTATTTCTTATTTCGTCTCTTCTCGTTACCTCATTTCCAATGTGTTTAATTTCTTCTCATTGACCCTGGAGACTTACGACAGTTCAGTACCACACAGATCAATGCTCTCAACTGTAATTTCGTTTATCCTCGTTTTCAAATTTTTTAACGTCGTTTCATTCCAAACAGTTGAGCATAACTGCATAATCGCCAACTTTCCCTTTCCTGTCCTGGGCTTTATTTCATCTTTGCTTTCACCTTTGTTCGAAATGACTGTCCCTAAATATTTGTTTAATCCGCTACACTTTACTGTAGATCTATCATCCATAACAAAACCCCTTCCTATACCTCCGACAGCCAAGTATTCAATGTATGTAAAATTAATTTTCGTGCCCCACTACTCATATTCTTCTATAAGCTGTATTAACATACAAGACACATCCTCTTCTTCCTCGGGAAAGATGACCTGGTCGTCGGCGAAATTTTCGGAGAATAGGATGTCACCATCTACTCTAATTCCCATTCCAATTTTTCAGTGATTCGTAAAAATTTTTTTTAATGAGGGTAGGCGCTAAGCAGCATACTTATATCAGTCCTTTGCTAACCTTGGAACTACATCTTTATTTATTTTTGCCGCGCTGGATTAGCCGAGCGGTCTGCGGCGCTGCAGTCATGCACTGTGCGGCTGGTCCCGGCGGAGGTTCGAGTCCTCCCTCGGGCATGGGTGTGTGTTTGTCCTCAGGATAATTTAGGTTAAGTAGTGTGTAAGCTTAGGGACTGATGACCATAGCAGTTAAGTCCCATAGGATTTCACACACATTTGAACATTCGAACATTTATTTTTATCATTTAAACACTGACCTGCAGAATTTTCCCTGACAAAGACAACTCAAACTTGACCTCTTTATTTATTACCCACAATACACAAGCCCAACGCAATCTGACTGCTGTACAGTGACAACATGACCTCCAATAATTAACACAAAAGAATGGCCCTGAATCGCAAGAAATCGTAACGATAATAAAAGTCCAAAAAATATGAAATTAAAAAAGTATGGAACTTCGTCCAACTTTGTTAGTTGCCTAAACCCATTTCAATAACGAACTCCATTTTTTTATGTCACTTACCTCATCGAAAATCTTCATAAGACGAACTACAGCAATTACAGAAAGCAGCAACTACAGCCAGCTAAACAGAAAGATTCTAACTACTAGGAGGCATATGGTTAGCTAGAGAAAGATTTTGTTGAAGAGCAAACAGTGTATTAAGAAAATTCTACCTTATTCACGTGACATCCAGTTGTACAACAAAATACTATCAACGACATCCATTATCCTACATGAGCTGTGCTGCGGCTCGCATTGGTGCTGTTGGCAGACTTCTGCCCTCTGCTAGAGGCCAGAGGGCATCGTTATGCTTGCGGTTGTTTTTCTTCTCGTGTTGAGTAGCGCCACTCGATTTCGCAAGCGTTGTCTGTCCGCTAGTGGCAGCAACGGCGGTTATCGATATGTAGTAACTGTTGCCCTACCTTTGAGGCGACGTCGTTGTTTTTCTGGATCGGTGAGTGGGCCAGTTCGGTTGTGGACTCAGGAGGAGCGAGGTGCGCGCAGTGCGAGAACACGCCGGGGCCGCTGGCGGCGCGCGTGGACTGCCGGATGGAGGGGCTGCGGTCGCGAGGGTGTACGACCTCGTCGTAAACCGGATCCAGCAAGCTTTAAGATGAGTGCATGCTCTTTGAAGCCGACGACGTTAACGACAACAGATTTGTAGTCTCAACTTGGATGTGGCACGTGTTGTTAATTCTTGCCTTTATGTTGCCCAAGTGTTAAAGAATAAGTACTGTGTAACAGCATTCACGGAATACGAGTTCGATTTTACGGTTTCGGCGTTTTGTTCCATCATTGAATTTGATTTATCGGACGTCAGGTAGATTCAGCAAGATTATCATTAGTCATTCGTTAGACTGCCACTAGTCTGAGTTACCATCTTCTGAAGTGAATGCAACTCTTGGCTGTCTATCTCATCGCTCGGAGATCGATTCCTGGAGCACCATTTGTGGCACTTTGATTCTTGTAAGACATATGTGCCCTAAAAGGAGGTCTGATGGCCAGTAGTTCATTGTAACGCTCCTTCAGTCAACGCCTTCTGCTGTGTTTGTGGCGACTTACCTTTAATATTTCAATACTTGTAAGTTGTAAAGTGCAGCAAGTTCTTAAACAATTCTTAATTTGTTGCCATTCTTGGCGTGTAAGACCTTCGGCCTTGATTGTGGTCACTTGCCTTAAAATTCTAATTTGGTATTTGTATTTACGCAGTAAGCCTTTACAACCTTATTTATTGCCATTCCTGGCGTGTAAGGCCTTCTGCACAGATCACAGGGGCTTGCTTTTAAAACATTATCTGCTGTATCTGTATCTAATGGTGATTTGATAAATTGTAACTTATTGAAAACACTATTGTTTACACAGTTGTTTATTCCTTCATTTATAACGTGTGGTATTTTTTTTATTGTTGAGTCTGGAATTACTGGTTTATAATAAATTGTGTGTAATTGTAAAAGGCAACCAATAGTAATTGATTATGGCCCCATACACAATCGTAACCGAGTCCTGCATTCCCTTGACTACCAGGTTTCACTACATTTCCATGTGTCTCACTCTACAACAGATGTCCTACCAACACAAAGTCTCCACTAAGAGAAACGTGTCTGTACTCTTCTCTATCCACTCGCTAACACCGAGCGAGGTGGCGCAGTGGTTAGCACACTGGACTCGCATTCGGGAGGACGACGGTTCAATCCCGCGTCCGGCCATCCTGATTTAGGTTTTCCGTGATTTCCCTAAATCGCTCGAGGCAAATGCCGGGATGGTTCCTTTGAAAGGGCACGGCCGAATTCCTTCCCTAATCCGACGAGACCGATGACCTCGTAGTTTGGTCTCTTCCCCCAAAACAACCAACCACTCGCTAACTTCTAGTCCGACCAAGCACAGAATCTATTGCCGAGAGATGTTAACACAGTCTATAGCGCTGCCAACATACAAACAGGCTACTTACAACCTTAAATTTCTGTGATAGTAACTTCCCAACTTTAACACTACAGGTATTATCTGATTACAGCTTTCTAACGGCTTATACATAACACTTACGAGTGTTGTGGTTTTTCATTGCTTCCCACGTCCTAGAAAGTGCACTGTCATACGCCTCCCGCAATTCTATAAAAACCGTGCGTGTTTCCAAGTTATGTGCCATTCTCTTATCAGTGACCTGTTTAATGCTGCAGATATTATCTATGCAAGACCTTCCTGCTCGAAAAGCACTCTGTTGTTCTACCTCCTCAATTTCTCCCTTACTTCTAGTTTTAAGCATTTTACCATACAGTCTGGAAATAGAACTGCATCCATAATTTGCGCACTCCTCTGTTCCCTCTTTAAATATATTTGTGACGAAGCCTTCCCTAAATCAGACAGGGATTTCCTCTTCGCCAATACGGAGCTTAAATGGCTTTGCGAGATGTTCAGATAACACTTTTGGACCGATCTCCAACAATCCCACATATAAACCTCCAGGTCCTGGTGCTTTGCCATTGTTGAACTGCGTAAATGTACCCTGTACTTTCGCTGTTGTTATCTCGTGGATTTATCTGCCATGTTCGTTGTCTGCAGAGGAGCATATGTCCTTAAATTTGGATCGATCTTCTTTAAACAAATGGTATTTTTGTTCTGTCGTTGCAAGTACAAAAATGAGTGACTTTTTCAGCAGACGCGTTTCGCTTTATTGAGGTAAAGCGTCATCAGTGGTCTGTAATTATTTACATTTGCATTTCCTTTTGGATCGAAGAACAGTTCGTTAAGAGTAGGTTGACTTGTACTTACTATGATTTTTCCGCTGATTTCTCGCTTACATCGGGAAATGCCGTCTCCTAGCGCATCGTTATTTTTCTGTGTTAGATGCTGATAATTTTGGTCTAATTTTTAGATTTGTGCAGCACTATGCATTTCTTATGTTTTTCACATCATATTTTTATGCACACCATTGCATCCTGTTTGTTTTTGTTCAAGTAATTAAATAGAATTACACATATACAATAATCTAAGTAAAAAAAATGTTTTAGGTCGAAGACAAAGTAGTGGAAATGTTATGTTGGTAACACTACAAAACACAATCAACAACACATACTTGAAGTACAAAAACAAACAGAATACAGTGGTGTGCATAAAAATGTGTTGTGGAAAACATAAGAAATGCATAGTGCTGCAGAACATCTAAAAATTAGACCAAAATTATCAGTGTCTAACGCAGAAAAATAACGATGCGCTAGGAGACGGCATTTGCCGATGTAAGCGAGAAATCAGCAGGAAAACTTATCGTAAGTACAAGTCAACCTACTCTTAACGAACTGTTCTTCGATCCAAAAGCAAAGCAAAATGTAAATAACTTAATTACAGACCACTGATGATGCTTCACTTCAATAAAGCGAAACGCGTCTGCTGAAAAAGTCACTCATTTTTGGGATTGCAACGACAGAACAAAAATAATTATAAAGCAACTACGGACACTATGGCCACACAAATGGAGAATCTTCTTTAAACAGTTTCTCGTAGTATGTCTTCCACCTACCTAGGCTTATCAGCTGTAAGTTTGTACGACAATTGTAATTTGTTCTTGGCTGTTTTACCACTTTCCATGCTTCTTTGGACTTTGAACTCCCTATTCGGTTATTAATTTTTTCACATCTGAAGCCCCACCAAGCGTTTCTGCCCTAGTTACTGCTTTTTTTTTTTTGCCTCTTCCCTCAGTCTTACATACCTACTTCTTTCATCAATGTCATTGCTTGTAAGCCATCTGCTATGGGCCTCCTTTTTCTCCTCGACCATTTGCAACAATAGCATCATCCTACCAATCGTTTTCAGATTTGCCAGACATGTTTTCAACTACTCGGAGACTTTCAAAGGCAGCTCTCAAAAATGGTTCAAATGGCTCTGAGCACTATGGGACTCAACTGCTGAGGTCATAAGTCCCCTAGAACTTAGAACTACTTAAACCTAACTAACCTAAGGACAACACACACATCCATGCCCGAGGCAGGATTCGAACCTGCGACCGTAGCGGTCGCGCGGTTCCGGACTGTAGCGCCAGAACCGCTCGGCCACCAGCGGCCGGCGGCAGCTCTCACAATTGCCTTATACGCTACTTCCACTGTTGTATTACATAAATTTCATAAAAACCGTTCTCCCTTGCCGCCACGCCCGGTAAACAGGAAAACTTTGCAGTAGTAAATGTTTGCTAGCTGTGAGTATCGAGGGCGCACACGACCCGTAATCCAGGCTTGGTATGAATCATTTATGTAATTGGTACGCTGTTTAAACTGGAAAAGCGCAAAGCGACAGCAGAAAGGAGACGGAACCATCACAACACTAGGGTAGTTAAGTTATCGCTATGTGCTGCAGCTGACGTTGGGTGTCAATCAACTGCGCTGCCAAAGGTGACCTGCAAGTGGCCAGGGTTTTGCGTTTTCTAAATTTATATGAACATTTATGGCTGTGCGGCCAGTTTATGTACTCTTACACTTCCGACTTGCATCGCATTCAATAGTATACAGACCAGGACAGGAGGAAAATCATATTTTAAAATTGCAAGGTTTTTTAAACTACTGTCCAGATTTTTTGGTATCAAAATGCCGCAAGTATGTTGGCTGACAACTTCCTCCCTGATGATATGAAATACATGATACGGAATCTTCTTTAAGCTGTTTTTCGTAGTATGTCTTCCATCTATCTAGGCATATCTGCTGTAAGTGTGTCGTTTTTCTTTTACTCAGTTGGGTTCAGAGTGATTGCCTTCGGTGCTCCCCCACCCTTCACTGATACTTTCTAATTCCTTTCTCGGCCATAGACCATGGACACCCGTTACGCGCGGCAATATTCTTAATTATACAGCCATATTTGACACAATAGATTCGGTGAATTTAAGAATTAAATTTGACAAGATATTCAATATGTCAAACGGTTGATAATTTCAGCTTAAATTTCTTGAAGGAGGTTTATTTTGATATCTAAGAAAGACCGTACTTCATTAACATAATTATGCAATCTTTATGTCTCATCAGTGCAAATATAGATTCTATCTTTTCGATTTAACAAGATGAAATTACATCCCACAAATCCAGTACATCCAAGTTAAAAAATACCAGGAAATCCCTGATTCTTTAAAGGATCGAAGTTCCACGTATATGACACCTTCAGACGTCTGACTACTTTACAAACGAGTTAATGTGTTAAATATTATACTTCGAGCATCTAGATGAGAAAATGCGAAAATACTTACGTAAGCTTTAAAATTACGCTTGCAGTTTGTTGGTAGTCGCTAAGTGCTCTCACTGCGCTACATTTTAACCAAAAGGCAGTTTTTCACGCATCTAAATGTTTATGGCGCCGTATGTCCTGAACTATATGCTAAACAATGATACAATTTTGCAGGTTCATTCAGTGACACAAGTAGGTACTGTCTGCAAACTGTGTTGGGAATATAATACTAAAGAAGTAATAATAAACTGAAACGTCATGTGTGATGCTGAAGTTACACTGAACACCATGTTAAGCAAAAGCTGGTTGTTTACGCATCTAAATATTTATGTTATCATCCAAAACTGTGTGGCGTATAATGACATAATTTTGCAGGTTCATTGATTGTTATACGAAGAGACTGTCTGCAAACTGAAATCCGTAACAAAGATATAATGCATTAAAACGTGACGATTGATGCTGAAGTTTGATTGTATATGTGACAGATCAGGTTGACTACCCACTATCCTACTTTTTTTGTGTACCTCTATTTTATGTATTAATATCTATATAAAATATTCGCTAATTTTATTTTCAAAATCTCGATGTTTAAATTGTTACATTAATCACCGGTTATGAAAATTATCGAGATTGTAGAAAGAAATCTCCCCGCAAAACTCTATCATTCAGATCATTAAATATGTTGTTCTGAGTGCAATGAGATAATTAACTTCGTCAGAAATAATGTAAAGCAAAAGTTACTGTAATTATTAAATTTCGTACATCCAGGCATGATCTACTAGGTAAATTCGGAAGCAAATGTTGTTGTCTTCAGTCCTGAGACTGGTTTGATGCAGCTTTCCATGCAACTCTATCCTGTGCAAGCTTCTTCATTTCCCAGTAGCTACTGCAGCCTACATCCTTCTGAATCTGCTTAGTGTATTCACCTCTTGGTCTCCCTCTACGATTTTACCCTCCATGCGGCCCACCAATGCTAAATTTGTGATCCCTTGATGCCTCAGAACATGTCCTACCAACGGCCCCTTCTTCTTGTCAAGTTATGCCACAAACTCCTCTTCTCCCCAATGCTATTCAGTAACTCCTCATTACTTATGTGATCTACCCATCTAATCTTCAGCATTCTTCTGTAGCACCACATTTCGAAAGCTTCTATTCTCTTCTTTTCCAAACTATTTATCGTCCATGTTTCACTTCCATACATGCCTACACTCCATACAAATACTTTCAGAAACGACTTCCTGACATTTAAATCTATTCTCTTCTTCATAAATGCTTTCCTTGCCATTGCCAGTCTCCATTTTATATCCTCTCTACTTCGACCATCATCAGTTATTTTGCTCTCCAAATAGCAAAACTGCTTTACTACTTTAAGTGTCTCATTTCCTAATCTAATTCCCTCAGCAACACCCGACTTAATTTGACTACATTCCATGATCCTCGTTTTGCTTTTGTTGATGTTCATCTTATACCCTCCTTTCAAGACACTGTCCATTCCGTTCAACTGCTCTTCCAAGTTCTTTGCTGTCTCTGACAGAATTACAATGTCATCGGCGAACCTAAAAGTTTTTATTTATTCTCCATGAATTTTTAATACCTACTCCGAATTTTTCTTTAGTTTCCTTTACTGCTTGCTCAATATACAGATTGAATAACATCGGGGAGAGGCTACAACCCTGTCTCACTCCCTTCCCAACCACTGCTTCCCTTTCATGTCCCTCGACTCTTATAACTGCCATCTGGTTTCTGTACAAATTGTAAATAGCCTTTCGCTCCCTGTATGTTACCCCTGCCACCTTCAGAATTTGAAAGAGAGTATTCCAATCAATATTGTCAAAAGCTTTCTCTAAGTCTACAAATACTAGAAACTTAGGTTTGCCTTTCCTTAATCTTTCTTCTAAGATAAGTCGTAGGGTAAGTATTGCCTCACGTTTTCCAACATTTCTACGGAATCCAAACTGATCTTCCCCGAGGTCCGCTTCTATCAGTTTTTCCATTCGTCTGTAAAGAATTCGCGTTAGTATTTTGGAGCTGTGACTTATTAAACTGATAGTTCGGTAATTTTCACATCTGTCAACACCTGCTTTCTTTGGGATTGGAATTATTATATTCTTCTTGAAGGCTGAGGGTATTTCGCTTGTCTCATACATCTTGCTCACCAGATGGTAGAGTTTTGTCAGTACTGGCTCTCCCAAGGCTGCCAGTAGTTATAATGGAAAGTTGTCTACTCCGGGGGCCTTGTTTCGACTCAGGTCTTTCAGTGCTCTGTCAAACTCTTCACGCAGAATCATATCTCTCATTTCGTCTTCGTCTACATCCTATTGCATTTCCATAAAATTGTCCTCAAGTACATCGCCCTTGTATAGACCCTCTATATACCCCTTCCACCTTTCTGCTTTCCCTTCTTTGCTTAGAACTGGGTTGCCATCTGAGCTCACTTCACTGACAGTCCAGGTCTCCCGCCTAACGACACTCATTTATTTCCTATGCTGAAGAAATGTGTGGGTGGAAAAAGATTTTCCGACGATGAGGAACTGAGAAACGAAGAGAAAATGTGATTTAAGGAGCCGCCAACAGACATCTACGACAAAGGTATTAAAAAACTCATCCCACGGTTGACAAGATGCATTGGAGTAAGTGATGATTATGTGGGAAAATGATGTAATGCCTGTTCTACTGTTCTTGCATGTTTCATTGAAATATATGCATTTGCGTTTGTGTAAAAATTTCTTTTAATCTTACTTTTCGGATATCCTTCGTATACATTCCTTTCTTTTTGTGCTGTTTGAATATCCTGAATTATAGTCGTTGGGTTATCAGCCCAGGTAAGCATTCTATTCCGATTTTTTATTTGTTTGGCCTCATAACGACCATATGAAATAACTTATATCTTCTTGCTTTTCTCCTTTCTTTCTATCCGGCAGTATCTCGTTCTTTTCCTATGTTTTTCTCTTGTTTCTTCTGTCCATATTGCGCCCTTTCTTCGTTTTCACCTGGAACCCCTTGAAACTTTTTAGTTTTGTTCTGAACTTTTCCAAGTCTCCTATTTCTTTCTCCGTTATTTTCATTTCTCTCACATCTGCTTCTCTGATCCGTGTCCTTTGTGTTATTGGGTTCCTGTCAAAAAAGCTAAATTTTTTTTATTATCCTCGTCTCATCTAGCCGTTGTGGGTGTCCATAGAATGCACTCTTTCCTTCCTCTTTGCATCTGATATTGGTTCTATTATTTCATAAGTTTCTTTACTACTTCTTCTACTTCCATTCTCATATTTTGCTCGCAAGACTTCCCTGACTATTTTTCTTTCTTTCTTTTATATTTCAACTAGTAGCTTAACTGTAATTAACGAAAGGCGTTCTGAAGGATAAGGCATTATGCTCTAATGAGTATTGTAGGGTTGGAGTTTTGTATTTACGGAAGTAGATTTCTTGCTGTACAGGTCTATTGATAATTGAAAAGCCACCTCCATTTTCCTTGTCCTTAGCTCCTATGTCCAAAACATTGGGGTGTATTATCTCACCAAAAAATTTGAAGTTTGTAGTCATTTTTATTCATCTACAATCCGTTTCCATGTATTTAGGTGCCTTCTTCGCATTTGTCATTGACTTTTTTCCTTTTTTTCCAAACATTGGCTTGCTTTTGAAGCTGTCTCTTGTAGAAGATTTGTCTGTCGTGTTTCATTTTGCATAGGTTCAGCTAAGACGTCACGATATTTGCAAAAGCCAAACAATCAAGTCGCGCGGGGTAGCCCCGCCGTCGAAGGCGCCTTGCCATGGTTCGCGTAACTTTCCCCGTCGTAGGTTCGAGTCCTCCCTGGAGCATGGGTGTGTGTGTGTTGCTCTTAGTGTACGTTTAAGGTAGATTAAGTAGTGTGTAAGCCTGGGGACCGATGACCTGCCGCGCGGGATTAGCCGAGCGGCTCAAATGGTTCAAATGGCTCTGAGCACTATGGGACTCAACTGCTGTGGTCATCAGTCCCCTAGAACTTAGAACTACTTAAACCTAACTAACCTAAGGACATCACACACATCCATGCCCGAGGCAGGATTCGAACCTGCGACCGTAGCAGTCGCACGGTTCCGGACTGCGCGCCTAGAACCGCGAGACCACCGCGGCCGGCTAGCCGAGCGGTCTCAGGCGCTGCAGTCATGGACTGTGCGGCTGGTTCAGGCGGAGGTTCGAGTCCTCCCTCGGGCATGGGTGTGTGTGTTTGTCTTTAGGAAAATTTATGTTAAGTAGTGTGTAAGCTTAGGGACTGATGACCTTACCAGTTAAGTCCCATAAGATTTGACACACATTTGAACATTTTTGAACCGATGACCTCAGCAGTTAGGTCCCATAGGAAGTTACCACAACCAAACAATCAAAACTCTGATTATCTCCTTTCCTCCCACCTGTGAATGTTTTTAATTCCTTCTTCTTCTGTTCCCTCCTTCCATTCTATCCTAATTATTATTACTATTATTATTGCTGTTTTCTTTACGATGTGACATAACAGTTCTATGCCGAGGATCTCGCTAACGTCTTTAACGTATCGAGAAGTATTAAAAGTAAACAGACGCGTCACCGTAAACACAGGAATCGAGGAATGCTGCTATCCGTATAGTCTGGACGCCGGCTTTCTGGAATAGCCTCGCCCCCACGATCAGCCGAAGCAGCTCGGTACAACCGACGAAACTGGCGGCCCACAGGGCGACTTCGGGGCCAGCGAAAGCCTGCGAGGTGCCGGCTGCTGGCCATCGAGGCGTCGCCGCGTGGCTTTCCTCAGGCTGGAGCAGCGCAGCCCCGCAAAAACGACGGCAAGAGTGCGCTGCGCTCCGGCGCGCAACCGGGGGACACTTTCTGTGTCACTGGGCCGCCTGCACCGGGGCTACTCGAATAACGATAACACGACCAGAGGCTGCACGCGAATCCACTGCGTTTCGACACCGAATGGTGTCATCTTCAGGCCCCAAGCATAACCTGCCATCCACAATCGTTTGCGTGTGCAACAAACAGAATTGTATGAAGCGGAACAAAATTATCTGTATTACGTACACTATGTGATCAAAAGTATCCGGACACTGTGCTGCCACCTACTGCCAGGTACTCCATATCAGCGACCTTAGTAGTTATTAGACATCGTGAGACAGCAGAATGGGGCGCTCCCCGGAACTCACGGACTTCGAACGTGGTCAGGTGACTGGGTGTCACGTCTGTACTCGAGATTTTTCACACTCCTAAACATCCCTAGGTCCGCTATTTCCGATGTGATAATGAAGTGGAAACGTGAAGGGACACGTACAGCAGAAAAGCATACAGGCTGACCTCGTCTGTTGACTGACAGAGACCACCGACAGTTGAAGAGGATCGTAATGTGTAATAGGCAGACATCTACATCTACATCCATACTCCGCAAGCCACGTCACGGAGTGTGGTGGAGGGTACCTTGAGTACCTCTATCGGTTCTCCCTTCTATTCCGGTCTCGTATTGTTCGTGGAAAGAAGGATTCTCCGTATGCCTCTGTGTGGGCTCTAATCTCTCTGATTTTATCCTCATGGTCTCTTCGCGAGATATACATAGGAGGGAGCAATATACTGGACTTCTCGGTGAAGGTATGTTCTCGAAACTTCAACAAAAGCCCGTACCGAGCTACTGAGCGTCTCTCCTGCAGAGTCTTCCACTGGAGTTTATCACCTCCGTAACACTTTCGCGGTTACTAAGTGATCCTGTAACGAAGCGCGCTGTTCTCCGTTGGATCTTCTCTATCTCTTCTATCAACCCTATCTGGTACGGATCCCACACTGCTGAGCAGTATTCAAGCAGTGGGCGAACAAGCGTACTGTAACCTACTTCCTTTGTTTTCGGATTGCATTTCCTTAGGATTCTTCCAATGAATCTCAGTCTGGCATCTGCTTTACCGACGATCAACTGTAGATGATCATTCCATTTTAAATCACTCCTAATGCCTACTCCCAGATAATTTATGGAATTAACTGCTTCCAGTTGCTGACCTGCTATTTTGTAGCTAAATGATAAGGAATCTTTCTTTCTATGTATTCGCAGGACCATGCGTAAATTCGCTGCAGACCCTCCTGCATTTCAGGACAATTTTACATTGTTACAACCTCTCGATATACCACAACATCATCCGCAAAAAGCCTCAGTGAACTTCCGATGTCATCCACAAGGTCATTTATGTATATTGTGAATAGCAACGGTCCTACGACACTCCCCTGCGGCACACCCGAAATCACTCTTACTTCGGAAGACTTCTCTCCATTGAGAATGATATGCTGCATTCTGTTATCTAGGAACTCTTCAATCCAATCACACAATTGGTCTGATAGTCCATATGCTCTTACTTTGTTCATTAAACGACTTGGGGAACTGTATCGAACGCGTTTCGAAAGTCAAGAAACACGGCATCTACCTGGGAACCCGTGTCTATGGCCCTCTGAGTCTCGTGGACGAATAGCGCGAACTTGGTTTCACACGATCGTCTTTTTCGAAACCCATGCTGATTCCTACAGAGTAGATTTCTAGTCTCCAGAAAAGTCATTGTACTCGAACATAATACGTGTTCCAAAATTCTGCAACCGATCGACGTTCAAACCGTGACACAGGAATTCCAAACTGAATCAGGATCCACTGCAAGTACTTGACAGTTGAGCGGGAGGTGAAGAAAGTTGGATTTCATGATCGAGCTGCTGCTCATGAGCCACACATCACGCTGCTAAATGCCAAACGACGCCTCGCTTGGTGTAAGGATCGTATACATTGTACGATTGAACAGTGGAGAAACGTTGCGTGGAGTGACGAAGCACGGTACACAATATGGCGATTCGATGGTAGGGTGTGGGTATGGCGAATGCCCTGTGAACGTTTTCTGCCGGCGTGTGTAGTGCCAACAGTAAAATTCGTAGCCGAAGGTGTTACGGTGTGGTCGTGTTTTTTATGGAGGGGCCTTGGACCGCTTGTTGTTTTGCGTGGTACTATCACAGCACAGACCTACATTGATGTTCTGAGCACCTTCTTGCTTCCTGCTGTTGGAGAGCAAATCAGGGATGGCGATTGCATCTTTCAAAGTGATCGAGCACCTGTTCGTAATGCACGGTCCGTGGTGGAGTGGCTACACGACAATAACATCCCTGTAATGCACTGGACTGCACAGAGTCCTGACCTCAATCCTAAAGCACACCTTTGGGGTGTTTTGGAACGTCGACTTCGTGCCAAACCTCACCGACCGACGTCGATACACCTCCGCAGTGCAGCACTCTGTGAAGAACGGTCTGCCGTTCCCAAAGAAACGCTCCAGCACCTGATTGAACGTATGCCTGCGAGAGTGGAAGCTGTCGTCAGGGCTAAGGATCGGCAACACCATACTGAAATCCAAAACTACCGACCGAGGGCTTGACGAACTTGTAGGTCATTTTCAGCCAAGTGTAGGGATACTTTTGATCACATAGTGTGTATAACGGAAAAAAAACTGTAGGAGGACATGGAGCAGAAGTGAGAGCCCACAACTGCAACGAGTCCGCAGCCAGACAGCAGATGCTCGTCAGTGAACTACGCGATCGACTTCCGTGTGGTCGGACCAGGAGAACCGACAACGGGCCACGAGCCCCGGACACCGGCCGCTGCCGGCTGTCGCTGCCGCTCCACCAGCGTCCCTCAGCTGCAGCAGTGCTTCCGTGTCGCCGTTCCGGGTGTCAGCCTTCGAGAAGCCACTCCAACCCGACTGGCGTCGGCGACGGTTACACCACCAGACCTCAGTCACTGCCCTGTTCCAGGTGGTTCACCGTCTAACAACCCTACCACAACAAAAGTTAATTATGATTATAGTGTTGCTCACGCTGCAAAATATTGCATTTTCTGGCAACAACAGAGTTATATTATATGGCTAGTATCATTGGAGCACAGTTAGTAAAGTCATTTCTTAAAATAATGGATAAACTAGGCACTCATCTTTTCGTGTTTCCCACGCTGGCCTCGTTTTGAACTCATGACTCAATCGTCGAAAATCTAAGTAGTCATGATTCCAAGCTCGGACGCGAAGAGGCCTAGGTGTTATTCTGCGATATTCAAAGGTTTTATATATGTGTTTCATAATCCATTCTTGAAGATGAAACTTTTGCGAGTTGGAACAATGGTGATGTAAAAAAGTAATCAGCACTCCGAATTTAAGTTACACTTCTTTCTTATTACTTTTGTTGCAATATCACGTAACTCGTTCCAAAACATCACTTAACAATATAAAACATTCTTGCAAATATCTTCCTCACTGTTAAAGTTCACATTTTATAAACTGACTACAATTTGCGTCTTTTTAACATGACGACCAAGGCTTGATTCTAATGACCGCTTACGCGCCCAAAAATTAGAGTTACAAGTACGTCAAAGATCATAGTGACAAAATAAAGAATACACATAAGAATAATATCATTGCAATATATAGATATCGATGTATCGAAGTACCTCTACATCAATGAAATCAAATCTGGATGTTGTCACAGAAATATGTTAACTATTTCACAGAAACGCAGTAGAATATTGCTGGTATCGAGACGTTGAGGTGAGGTGCCGCAATGGTTACGTAATTCAAGTACCATTACAACCGTCACCCACAAATGCAGCTCTTCCGCGAATTCAAAGCCGAGAACCAGCATCTGAACGCCGCCCCCGCCGAGTACGTCACGTTCGAGCACAGCAGGGGCAGACACGGCGCCTGCTGATGGTCGGCCGGGAATACCCGCCGTGAACTCTGCCGCCACCGGTCCGCGAAGCCGGGACCTCTGCCTGTCCGCCCAGCCGGGCAGGCAACACTGTCGGTCCGGACTTCGACTCCGGTCACCGCCATCGCCGTGCCCCTGGAACTAGGCTACTTTCCGCATCAGACAAGACCTCGCGCTCCCCGCCCGCTCTACGTCTACGTCTGCTGCTACGACTCCGGAATATCACGAAGCGGACCGCGCCGAAGAGTGCTGCACCATCACAAGAGTGTCCCAACTGTGTGAATTAGTAAAGAGTTGTTCTATCTTCGCCAGGACCCGCCTCTGCTGCTGTCCCCACATCCCCACCTTCCACAGAGAAGCCAGCCCACACCCAGACAGCCTATGTCTCTCGCTTTTACAAATGGTCAGACCCGCCCGCCTTTACAAATGGTCATTTCCACCTTACGTAGGCGCATTCGGAGACTTTTAGGTGCGTCGAATTTGATATTTTCTGCTGCACGCGCGCGAAGTTTGGTAAATTCCGACGGATTGCAAAGCCATACGGAACGATAAAAACTGTGTCTACGAAAGACACTCATTGCAAGCAACGTGCTTTGGTTGATTTCTAGGTTCCGAAACAAAAAAAAAAAAAAAAAAAAAAAAAAAAAAAAAAAAAACACAAACAAAAAAAAAAAAACGCGGTGAATGTCCATAACTGTATGTGTTGCAGTGTATGGTAATGATTCAGTTCGTAAGACTACTCATGGGCAATGAGTAAAGATAGGTAACGTGCCAGGAAGTTATAGCGTCCCCTGTGAAATACCAAGAAAGGACTTAAAACAACAGTATTTATACAGAAGAGACAGTAAAATTATAAACAGCCGACCAGTTGCAATGGATAAAGAAATTCTTTACCTAGGTTTCGACAAATATAAATTTGTCTTCTTCAGAAGGTAACAATTTTACATTAGTAAGGACTAATGTACCATCGCCGTTTTTACAATTGTCGGCATAGATCCATGTGTCAAAAATAAAATATAGCCCTAGATTTAGGGTTTGTCACGTTAATATAAAATAGCTCATGGATCTTGCAGAGCTCACAACCGTCGTGACAACCCTAATTCTAGGGCTATATTTTATTTTTGACACGTGGATCTACATTTTATATCCTCTCTACTTCGACCATCATCAGTTATTTTGCTCCCCAAATAGCAAAACTGCTTTACTACTTTAAGTGTCTCATTTCCTGATCTAATTCCCTCAGCATCACCCGGCTTAATTCGACTACATTGCATTATCCTCGTTTTGCTTTTGTTGATGTTCATCTTATACCCTCCTTTCAAGACACTGTCCATTCCGTTCAACTGCTCTTCCCCTTACTAATGTAAAATTGTTACCTCCTGAAAAAGACAAATTTATATTTGTCGAAACCTAGGTGAAGACGTTCATTTGCCATACCCACACCCTATCATCGGATCGTGAGTAGTCACTGCACACAATGTTTTTTCACTGTTCAGTCGTCCAATGTTTACGCTCCTTATACAAAGGGAGGCGTGATGAGTGGCTTGTGAGCAGCCGTTCGACCATGAAACCCAAGTTTTCTCATCTCCTGCCCAACTGTCATAGTACTTTCAGTGGGTCCTTATGCAGTTTGGAATTCCTGTGTGATGGACTGGATAGATGTTTGTCTATGACACATTACGACCCTCTTCAACTGTCGGCGGTGTTTGTCCTTGGGGGTGTCCGGATACTTTTGATAATGAGTGTAAGTCGTCGTCTGATTGGTCTACCTTAACGTGAAATACTCAGCACGTTAAGTTTGGCAATTTGTTGTATACGAGTCGAGGAGCGTTGTGCCTTTTCCTTTTTCATAGTCGTCCCAGCGCAGTCATGGCAAATATGAAGATTTACAGAGCACTGTCGAATCAGCCCCCAGGCTTTTCTACATCCCTTACTGAGCTGCAGATAGGAATCATTCGAACGCGCTGGAGTGCGGGTTCTGGTACCTAAACTTACCTCAATAAACCCCTTTAGCGTAATGTGACCTCAAGTTCTGTAAGCAAACGAGCGATGTAGGTGGCATCAAAGCTGAATACCCGTTACTCAAGTTCATCCTTTGAACAGTAACAATCAGGATTTAAGATTTTTAATTTTCACGGTCAAACTAACATTATTTGTATACGAACAAAAATATCTTTTGCGAATGTTTCCAGCTACAGGGTGTTTCAAAAATGACCGGTATATTTGAAACGGCAATAAAAACTAAACGAGCAGCGATAGAAATACACCGTTTGGTGCAATATGCTTGGGACAACAGTACATTTTCAGGCAGACAAACTTTCGAAATTACAGTAGTTACAATTTTCAACAACAGATGGCGCTGCGGTCTGGGAAACTCTATAGTACGATATTTTCCACATATCCACCATGCGTAGCAATAATATGGCGTAGTCTCTGAATGAAATTACCCGAAACCTTTGACAACGTGTCTGGCGGAATGGCTTCACATGCAGATGAGATGTACTGCTTCAGCTGTTCAATTGTTTCTGGATTCTGGCGGTACACCTGGTCTTTCAAGCGTCCCCACAGAAAGAAGTCACAGGGGTTCATGTCTGGCGAATAGGGAGGCCAGTCCACGCCGCCTCCTGTATGTTTCGGATAGCCCAAAGCAATCACACGATCATCGAAATATTCATTCAGGAAATTAAAGACGTCGGCCGTGCGATGTGGCCGGGAACCATCTTGCATAAACCACGAGGTGTTCGCAGTGTCGTCTAAGGCAGTTTGTACCGCCACAAATTCACGAAGAATGTCCAGATAGCGTGATGCAGTAATCGTTTCGGATCTGAAAAATGGGCCAATGATTCCTTTGGACGAAATGGCGGCCCAGACCAGTACTTTTTGAGGATGCAGGGACGATGGGACTGCAACATGGGGCTTTTCGGTTCCCCGTATGCGCCAGTTCTGTTTATTGACGAAGCCGTCCAGGTAAAAATAAGCTTCGTCAGTAAACCAAATGCTGCCCACATGCATATCGCCGTCATCAATCCTGTGCACTATATCGTTAGCGAATGTCTCTCGTGCAGCAATGGTAGCGGCGCTGAGGGGTTGCCGCGTTTGAATTTTGTATAGATAGAGGTGTAAACTCTGGCGCATGAGACGATACGTGGACGTTGGCGTCATTTGGACCGCAGCTGCAACACGGCGAACGGAAACCCGAGGCCGCTGTCGGATCACCTGCTGCACTAGCTGCGCGTTGCCCTCCGTGGTTGCCGTACGCGGTCGCCCTACCTTTCCAGCACGTTCATCCGTCACGTTCCCAGTCCGTTGAAATTTTTCAAACAGATCCTTTATTGTATCGCTTTTCGGTCCTTTGGTTACATTAAACCTCCGTTGAAAACTTCGTCTTGTTGCAACAACACTGTGTTCTAGGCGGTGGAATTCCAACACCAGAAAAATCCTCTGTTCTAAGGAATAAACCATGTTGTCTACAGCACACTTGCACGTTGTGAACAGCACACGCTTACAGCAGAAAGACGACGTACAGAATGGCGCACCCACAGACTGCGTTGTTTTCTATATCTTTCACATCACTTGCAGCGCCATTTGTTGTTGAAAATTGTAACTACTGTAATTTCGAAAGTTTGTCTGCCTGAAAATGTACTGTTGTCCCAAGCATATTGCAACAAACGGTGTATTTCTATCGCTGCTCGTTTAGTTTTTATTGCCGTTTCAAATATACCGGTCATTTTTGAAACACCCTGTATCTACTGTATATTGCCAAGTGACTATCCTGTAACCAGCTGCAGGTTACATCTCCAGCGTCTTCCAGGGGCAACAAAAATTTGTTTCCAATGTCTCTCATTAGTATTGAGCAAATTTAAAATACTGTCATAATCTAATTATTATGAAGTATAATCTTATCTTAAAGATTAACACAACAAGACAGCTATAACAGTTGGACATTGGGTCTTTGTCCTCAGGCAGGGGAACTTCTTGAGGCAGCATAACTATTCGCACAAAGCCGGCCGGTGTGGCCGTGCGGTTAAAGGCGCTTCAGTCTGGAACCGCGTGACCGCTACGGTCGCAGGTTCGAATCCTGCCTCGGGCATGGATGTGTGTGATGTCCTTAGGTTAGTTAGGTTTAATTAGTTCTAAGTTCTAGGCGACTGATGACCTCAGAAGTTAAGTCGCATAGTGCTCAGAGCCATTTATTCGCACAAACTGACTTGACACTCGGCGTGCTGGTTGGTCGGAGCGACCGTGAAGGCATTTCCCATTTAGAGACTATATTCGTTCCGTTGAGCATTTGGAAATGAGAGCCCTAAGCGACTTTCAAGAAACTGGACGTATAATTTCAAATATTTGCCAAACTTATTCCCGCTGATACCTGCGTTAAATGATGAGAGGAAAGAAGTGTATCGGTTGCTACATTTTCACTGTCCTCGTGTCATCTCACTAATCCTAATTGTTGCCATGTAAACCTACGGTAGCTGCGCAGTTTTGCTGTATCACCACCTGAATGTGCAGTTCTGGGATCTGTTCCTAAAATGAACAGCCAGAACTTGAGAACTTTTAACATTGCAGCGCGTCAGCAATCATGAATAATTTAATGATTACAAAGAATCCGTCTCGATTGCAAATAGAAACCGGATGTTGACCTAGGTTTCGGCGCGGATAACACGCCTTCTTCGGAACACGCTAAACCTGCAAACTGCGTAGTGTGTTCCGAAGAAGGCGTGGTTATCCGCGCCGAAACCTATGTCAACATCCGGTTTCTGTTTGCAATCGAGGCGGATTCTTTGTAATCACTGAACAGCCAGAAGCTTCTTTTATAAGTTCAAAATTGCATGTTTGTCAATATTTAACTGCGTCCTTGCGATCCTGTCGAAGATGACCAGGACTCTAATGTTAACAAATGGCTAGTTGGTAAGAACATCTGAGGAGCTTAATAGTACTTATTTCATCAGAAAGTAAAAGAGCACACAGAACAGATGAACTGATCAAAGTTTGATTTAGACACAATTTACTAATACAACTTCTGTCTATAAAGTATACCCACTCAGTCTTGATTAAAAAAAATAAATAATAATCTAAATTGTATCAGTAACGTTTCCCGAGGTTAAACCGAACAAAGACGGGGGCAAGGTTAGCACTGTATGCGGCCGGCAACAAGCCTGAGCGAAAATGACGCGAGCTTCTGCCATATACAGACTCGCTACAGGATATTGTTCAACCCCTTTATGATAGTGCATAAATCCTATACGTAAGAATGTTCCCCTTTCACTTCCTGGCACGATTATTATTATATTTTGTTTATTTATCACGAACAGCATCTATTAAAATATGCAGTACCGATTTATGATTACGCACTTGTAAATCTCAGGTTTATGACCATGGCATCCATCTCGTATATTGGAATTTACCTACTTCAGATTTAATAATTTGTATTAGGGAGTCCTGCGCATCAATATGAGTGTCACTGGATTCAGAAAAATCAGGTGATCAAAAGTATCTCAACAGATCCTGCGAATTAGCGGTGGTTTGGTGTCCACGTGGAATCTTTATTTATCCTGAGATTTATACTAATTAAGTTTGGGCTAATGTTAACACGTTACTGAAAAAGGGGAAAGTAGTCTTTTTTTTAAATTTGAAAGTAAGACAGGGATTTAGGAACCAGGTTTTAAATTGTAAGACATTTGCAGGGGCAGATGTGGACTCTGACCACAATCTATTGGTTATGAACTGTAGATTAAAACTGAAGAAACTGCAAAAAGGTGCGACTT
This sequence comes from Schistocerca nitens, assembly GCF_023898315.1. Lineage (NCBI taxonomy): Eukaryota > Metazoa > Arthropoda > Insecta > Orthoptera > Acrididae > Schistocerca > Schistocerca nitens. The sequence goes on along the minus strand of NC_064623.1, from coordinate 218,225,846 downwards.
TAAAGAGATGGGACCTGGATAAACTGAAAGAACCACAGGTTGTACAGAGTTTCAGGGAGAGCATAAGGGAACAATTGACAGGAATGGGGGAAAGAAATACAGAAGGAGAAGAATGGGTAGCTTTGAGGGATGAAATAGTGAAGGCAGCAGAGCATCAAGTAGGTAAAAAGACGAGGGCTAGTAGAAACCCTTGGTTAACAGAAGAAACATTGAAGAGCTCAGACGGGCTGCAGCGCCACCTCAGACACGTCATTTAGCGAGAGCCGGGTCGCTTATGTCGGTACATCCATTCGTTTGACAGCCGTCTACGCCGTATCAGTGTTTCTGTTCTTGTGTGCATACATAACTTCATGCGTTATAGGTCGAAAGGGTTCCTTGTCATAGCGTTGTACTCATTTTGCATTGTGGTACATATTTCCGTTTCTTTTTTTTTAATTTTGGTTACAAACTATTGTGCCCGTACAAATACGTTTCTATATGTGTTCACATTTATAATATTAAAATTTGTTACTAACTCAGCAGATCATCTGATGCTGGACCACGCCCAAAAGGGTTATGAAAGTAAATGTTCCATTAACATCTATTGACTACTTTTTGCGACCCATCAACTTTCTTAGGAACATAATAACAATCATTAAAAGACCCCAACGAAATCAGGCCAAAAACTGTCGCGTTTCTTGAGCGAAGTACATCCTAGCGCCGTCACGAAAGAGGCAGACACCGTTCTTCAGCATTCAGTAGGGTCTGTTGTGTAGGTCTCCGCGATTTTCCTTGAGCGACTCACAGTGTCGTGAAGAGCTGAGTGTTTCGCTCCTCGGCAAGAATTCGACAAACAGAACCCCTTCACTGTCTCAGAATGGCATGACTTTTCGAGCTGACTGCTGCATTCTGATTAATTTTTTGTTTGTTTGTTGAGGAGGAATGAGTATCGCACCATTGAATTGATTGTCGCTTGCTGTTTGGGGTACGGTGGTAGTCCCGTCTTTCATCCCCAGTCACAATGGAGTCGAGAAGGGTCTCTCCGGCATTCAAAACCTCTCGACGGCCTCGACTCTGTTGATTTGGTGTTCTGCACTAAGTATCTTCGGAACCCATCGCACACACAGCTTGTGATATCCTGGTCGACCGCTCAGGATATCACAAACAACGGTTCGAGGACCTACAGGGCACAGTTAGTGCTGGTCATCAATGGTCACATGGCGATCGGATCAGTTCATCAGTCACCATGGACGGGCGTCCACTTCGTTGTTCATCGCGAATTTCCGTTCTTCCGGAAATGAAATTCTGCACCAGTTTTGTCACACTTTGCCATGACATAACCTCGTCGTTATACGCTGACTGTTTCGCGATGAATCGCCTCTGGCATTCAGTAGTGAATCACAGCACGCATTTCGCGTTCGTCTGGAGACTGAATCAGAGCGCTGATCTTAAACCCTCACCACGAAGACAGTCGGGACGCTACTGACGACTTCTCATTCATGTGAGCGAGCGCTACCATACGCAACAGTGGTGCCAACTGTAAGAAATTAAATTTCCTCATAGAGCTACAGCACTTTCGGATATCTCTCGAAGACAGGGCCATTGAGCTGCCTCTACTTATGAGTTTCACACAGCCTGCAACGCCATCAGAAACCACCCGCGAGATTTTCATATTCTCTCACTCGCTAGACGCAAACTACAGAGAAAATTACAGGACGTTCTTCTAGGAAATCTAATGTAGTTTACCGAGCGAGGTGGCGCAGTGTCTAACAATCTGGAATCCCATTTGGGAGGACGACGATTCAATCCCGTGTCCTGCCATCATGATTTAGGCTTTCCGTCATTTCCCTAAATCGCTCCAGGCGAATGCTGGGATGGTTCCTTTGAATGCGCTCGGCCGACTTCCTTCCCCGTCCTTCCCTAATCCGATGAGACCGATGACCTCGCTGTCTGGTCTCCTCCCCCAAACAACCAAACCCAACCCAATATAATGTAGTTAAATTTTGTACTAAAGATTTTACTGGAGGCCACAGTTTTAGAATTTAAAAAAAAATCCAGTATAAAAGTGACCTTTAAATGCGTTTTTCTTGAATAACTCGTAAACCATGGCCCCCAGCGGAAACATATCCTAGTACAAAATCTAATTATGTTAAAGACCCTGTTCATTTTTTTTTTTTCTGTGGGACTAATAAGTTGTGCAAAGCCAGTGAGACAATATGAGAACCTCGCATGTGGTTTTCGAAGGCATTGTGGCGTGCATAAAACCAATAAGTGGGGGCAGCTGAATTGCCCCATATATCATAAAGAAGTAGCAGAAAGAGAAGGTCTCCAAATATGAAAATAACAAAAGTGCGCCGCGCGAGATTAGCCGAGCGGTCTCAGGCGCTGCAGTCATGGACTGTGCGGCAGGTCCCGGCAGAGGTTCGAATCCTCCCTCGGGCGTGGGTGTGTGTGTTTGTCCTTAGGATAATTTAGGTTTAGTAGTGTGTAAGCTTAGGGACTGATGACCTTAGCACTTAAGTCCCATAAGATTTCACACACATTTGAACATTTGAACAAAAGTGCAACTAGGAGGCGCGCACTAACAGTTCCGTACAAACTCAATTTTGTGTACAGATAGTTCACCTATAGGTCTTGATGAGTGAGTTTGCGAGTATCAAGATATGAGGGTTGGAACTTCAATAGTGGCAACTATTTATTTACAGCTAGTGCAAAATAGATACGTGTTTCCAATTTTTACTTACCTTCAAAGTAGTCACCAGCATTGTGTTTAACCCGTTGCCAGCGATGTGGAAGTCGTAGAATACTCTTAGCAGTGCCAGTTGTGTTGACAGTTCGAGCGGCGTGGTCTATTGTAGCAGTTCTGAAGCGAATTGCGTGAAGTGTTTCCTTCAGTTTGGAAATCGAGTTCAACTTACGAGGGCTCAAGTCAGGGGAGTGCAGTAGGTGGTATAGCACTTAGCAGCCCCATCATTCAAACAAATCAGTAACAGCTTGCACTGTACGTGATTGAGCATTGTCCTGCAAAATGATGGTCAGGTCATGCAGGAAGTGACATCACTCCTGTCTCTAAGCTGGTCATAGGTTTTGTTCCAAAAATGAACAGCATAGAGACAGAAGTGATGACACATTGTGCAGGACCTGACCATCATTTTGCAGGACAATGCTGAAGCACGCACAGTGCAAGCTGTTCCTGATTTGTTTGACTGATGGGGCTGCTAAGTGCTATACCACCTACTGCAGTCCCCCGACTTAAGCCCTCGTAAGTTAAACTCGATTTCTAAACTGAAGGAAATACTTCACTGCATTCGCTTCAGAGCTGCTACAAATTCGTCGGGCAACAGACCGCTCGGCTCGAACTGTCAACACAACTGCCACTGCTAACAGTGTCCTACGACTTCCACATCGCTGGCAACGGGTTATACACAATGCTGGTGACTACTTTGAATGTCAGTAAAACTTTGAGACACGTATCTATTTTGTACGAGCTGTAAATAAATAGTTGCCACTATTAAAGTTCTATCCCTCGTATATTACATAAATGGCCGAATCTTTTGATTACATTAACTTACAACCTTAAATTTCTTACACCGCCAAGGTACGATAGATCTTAGTATTTGAGGTTAATTTCAACTTGATACCTCCCTCAGAATCGTGGTACAATGATTAGCACACTTGACTCACATTGGGAGTGGGTAGGCGGCGGGGGCATTCTTATTTAGGTTTTCCATATTTTCCCCAAATCGCTCCATGCAAATGGCAGGATAGTTCCTTTCAAAGGGCACGGTCGATTTCCTTGCCAGACCTTGACACAATCCGACCTTGTACTCCATCTCCAATGACCTAGATGTCGACGGGCTGTTAAACCTAGTCTTCCTTCCTTCCTTCCTTCGGAAATGTCTGAAAGAACAGGCACCACAAATATAATCAAGGTGGTGACGGCCAATGATACCTTCAGTGCAGATGCATACATTGCTCGGACTCTTATGGGAATTGGTGAGACGCCACGAGTAATGGGCAGGGGCACTACATCAGTAGTTTGTGGTGTAAATTGAGAATTTGGATCTGCCGAGAGGCTTGCAGTGGATGGTGTAGCGGTCAAGGCATGTGCCAAGTAAGCAGGAGACCTGAGTTTGAATCCCGGTACGGCCCAAATTTTCAACTTGCACCATTGACATAAATCAATGCCCATTGCCATCTTTTGTCTTTAATTTACTTGTCTTGATTCATAGTAGCTGCAGGATATGGCCGAAAGAAGAGACACCACATGCATAAAGTTGAGCACGGCACCTTCCTTCCTGTATCAATTAAACATGATTTGCGAACCGCCTGCAATGAGAAGGCTGTAAAATACAGCACCCTGGCAGGTGAGGTAAAAGACGTGAGGACACGGGACTCTACGCACAACGTCCTTTTAGCAATATCAGTCACTAGTGTTGTCTGAAATTGGACTGTATAAGGTACCTGCACGGCGTAAAATTGCGTTATTTGCTCTGTTGCGAACTGGACACGGCAGTTGTAACGAGCAATATTAAAACAGTTCGCCGAGTTTTCGGATAACATATTTAACTTAATGATCACTTGCTCGTTTAAACTGTTGTATTGCTCCAGGAGAACCACAGCGCTATAAATATCGTTGCTCAGATTGATGCCGTGTTGCTCGACTTCAGGAATGCTTTTCATACACTCCTGCTCTATCGTTTACTGAACAAAGTACAATGTTCCCTTGTATCGGACTAGATTTGTGACTGGATTGAAAACTTCCTTACAGACAGAACTCGTCATGTCGCTTTTAACCTGCAAAATTGAAGGACAGACGGGCAGAAACTTCAAAACCCATCTTCAAGAATACATAAATGCTTTCAGGGTCAATCACTTTGGAAAATCAGTTACTGCACCACATATGTTAGAAACGAAACATCTTATCAACAGTATATAAAAAGATTTTTGTGGTACTGCGCAATGAAGCCAATAGTGAGACCCTAAATCTGTCAGAACAACTAAAGATATACTTCCATAAAATCAAAAACCCAGAGTCTGTGTTAAATGAACATAAATGGAAAAGCCGTGTGGCTAGGGCCTGGAGCAAGTCTTTCGAGTCGACGCCACTTCGGCGACTTGCGTGTCGATGGGGATGAAATGATGATGGTAAGGACAACACAGCGCCCAGTCCCTGAGCGGAGAAAATCTCCGACCCAGCCAGGAATCGAACCCGGGCAGTTAGGTATGATATTTCGTCGCGCTGACCACTCAGCTACCTGGAGCGGACCAAATGAACACACAGATTCCGTAAGCCACAGTTATTTTAGTGATTTTAAAGACCTATTCTAAAGCTATTCCCCTCATGTGTCAATTGTTTAATAATCACAACTCTGTCACTACGAATAAATTCATCTTAGATCACACCATGTACAGCATCTATGAAGTATTTACAAACATGTGTATACAAATGTGCTCGTGGGTGAAGTGATATGCATTAACAGGATGAAGAAACCAATGTATGACGTTGTTAAAAAATTAAAAACGCTTGCCTTGGATTATGCGATAAATTTACACTCATTTTGTCCCTGTTTCGCAATATTTTCCCCATTTGATTTACGAAATTCATAATCTAACAGCCGGCCGAAGTGGCCGTGCGGTTAAAGGCGCTGCAGTCTGGAACCGCAAGACCGCTACGGTCGCAGGTTCGAATCCTGCCTCGGGCATGGATGTTTGTGATGTCCTTAGGTTAGTTAGGTTTAACTAGTTCTAAGTTCTAGGGGACTAATGACCTCAGCAGTTGAGTCCCATAGTGCTCAGAGCCCATAATCTAACATCGAACCTTTTCATGACAGGAACATGCATTTCGACTCACTCAAGAGTAAAAATTAATCATGTATTTAGACAACTTACACCTATTGAAGGACCCGCATGGTTCAAAATGCATCGTGTATTTAATACGACACGAACATTTGTGACTGAAGGCGTTTTTTAATTCATATTTCAAGTGTATTGAGTAGTCACATTTATAACAGCAAAATATGGATAAAATTAAATTAAAATCGACAATGTAGAGCCATTTCCAGGACTACTCTAAGGAAGTGTGAAAGGGCCGTTACTATTTTCAAAATATATAAATGATCTAGTAGAAACCGTCGGAAGATATATGATGCTGTTTGCAGATGGTGTGGTCGTCTATGCGAATTTAGACTTTCTCGGCGAATCTCGATGATAGTCTGCTCGGTTTATCACCCGAGTGAAGGCGTCCTTCTACGGGAACGTTTCAACAAGCTTCCTACTTCTCATCTTCAGGTGAAGATGACAGATAAAAAACTTGTTGTAACGTTGTCGCAGAACGACGCCTTCACTCGGGTTATAAACCGGGAACACTTCATCATAGATGTGGTTCTCTGCAAAATGGTGATAACAATAGGAGCGAACGGCAGGATTCTATGCAGAGGATTAAGCAATGGTGTACGGACTGTCAGGAATGGGAAAAACCGGCCGGTTAAAACCGATACCGGTGTTTTAGTTCTGAATAACCAGTATTTTTCGGTATTTGTTTGGTCTGGGTTATGACATTTATTTTCATTTTTTACTCATAACTAGGTATATAATCGGTGTAGCTTTATGCCATAGCAGCGGTGATAGTTTCGGTTTTTAAATGAAACTTTTTAAAAATCAGTTTAGTAGGACTTTCGTGGCCTCTGAAAGATCGTTACTGTGTTTGAATGATATTATTTCTGATGACTGCAATCAGTTTGCGGATCAGCACATTGTAGAACGACAATTTATGAACAGATGGACAATTAATATTGAACAGAATTTGAAATCTTAAGTGTTGTTATGTACGGTTCCTGGTTAATGTTATATTTGGGTACCATCTAAACTGATCAAGTGAGTTCTTTGGAGAAAAATTAGTTTTGTCAGAAAAATCATTTTCAAGTACCCGTTGAAAAGTAAAGATATATACTTTACTAGAAACGAGTTTTTCAATCGAAATTATTAAAGAAAAAGAACGCCGAAAGTTTATTAACTGTCGCCATTGCTATGAAGTAGTAGAAGAAAAGGAAATTATGGCAACAATAATAAAAACTTGACAATTCAGTCATAGTTTTAATAAAAATAGAAAGTAGCTGATCTCGTGTCCGTGTCCACAAAATGTGCCTTTATGTGCTTATAGCCCTTGAAAGTCAACATATTAACACGAAAAATAGAGTTCTCCAACCTCAGTTTTCACCCTATAGCGCTGGCTGTACTTAGTGCCCACATAGTTGAATGATCCCCAATTAGAACACGATTTTTGAACAGAGATTAAAAAAATTAGAACCAGTAGGAAAATTCTGGCGAATTTCTTGTAGTGTTCAAGTCCTCATTACTTTTTGAGAGAAGCATAGAACAGTGGACGGATTAAGTTTTCTTTTACTCGTATTTGATTCTGGACATTGAAACGAATAATCCAAAAGTGTTAAAGGAGCCTTAGAACTTTTCAGTTCTTGTTCGTTGTCTACGTTCTTTGCTGAAAATAATAGCAATAAAAAACCGAATATTAGTTATTGCAGAAATCGTTTTTTTGTGAAATTTTAATAGTCAGGTGAAACGGAGAGTATAACCGAAAACCGCCTGTTTCGGTGATACGCGCCATCCCTAGGAAATGGCAGTTGACCCCAAACGCAAATAATTGAAACATATTGCATATAAACAGGAGAAAATATCCACTATTGTACAGTAATATTGGTCAAACATTACTGCAAACACTTAGGATTAACCATCAGGAACGACGGAAGTACCACTTAAGGCAAACAATAGGGAAAAGCGGGTGTGAGACTGAGATACATAGGAAGGATCTTAAGGGAATGTAATTTATCCACGGACGACGTGGCTTACAGAACACTTGTTCGACCGACTCTTGATGTTGTTCATGAGACTGGAACCCTTACGTTGTTGGATTATTGGAACTGACAGAGAAGATCCAATGAAGAGCGGCGCGTTTCGTCACGGGGTCGTTACCGATCTTCTGAACCAACTGCAGCGGCAGGCGCCGCAAGAGAGGCGTTGTGCACCACAGACTGGACTGCTGCTGAAGTTCCAAGAGAGTGACTTCTGGAAAGAGTCGGATAACAAACTGCTTCCTCTCATATACGTCTCACAAAACAACCACAACCAGAAAAATTCGACAAATTAGACTTAATACAGACGCTTACTGCCAAGTCATTTTTTCCACTCGTCGTTCATGAATGGATCGCTGAACATATCCTCCGCTAACGGGGCATGTGTTGTTGTTGTTGTTGTGGTCTTCAGTCCTGAGACTGGTTTGATGCAGCTCTCCATGTTACTCTATCGTGTGCAAGCTTCTTCATCTCCCAGTACCTACTGCAACCTACATCCTTGTGAATCTGCTTAGTGTATTCATCTCTTGGTCTTCCTCTACGATTTTTACCCTCCACGCTGCCCTCCAATATTAAATTGGTGATCCCTTGATGCCTCAGAACATGTCCTAGCAACCGTCCCTTCTTCTAGTCAAGTTCTGCCACTAACTTCTCACCAATCCTATTCAATACCTCCTCATTAGTTATGTCATCTACCCATCTATTCTTCAGCGTTTTTCTGTAGCACCACATTACGAAAGCTTCTATTCTCTTCTTGTCCAAGCTATTTATCGTCCGCGTTTCACTTCCATACATGGCTACACTCCATACAAATACATTTAGAAACGACTTCCTAACACTTAAATCTATACTCGATGTTAACAAATTCCTCTTCTTCAGAAACGATTTCCTTGCCATTGCCAGTCTACATTTTATATCCTCTCTACTTCGACCATCATCAGTTGTTTTGCTCCCCAAATAGGAAATCTCATTTGCCACTTTAAGTGTCTCATTTCCTAATCTAATTCCCTCAGCATCAGCCAATTTAATTCGACTACATTCTATGATCCTCGTTTTGCTTTTGTTGATGTTCATCTTCCTTCATGTTCCTTTCAAGACAGTGTCCATCCCGTTTAACCGCTTTTTCAAATCCTTTGCTGTCTCTGACAGAATTACAATGTAATCGGCGAACCTCGAAGTTTTTATTTCTTCTCCATGGATTTTAAGACCTACTCCTTTTGAAGGTACCAAGGATAAAACAGAGGGCGCGAAGTGTTATCTACAACTGGAACCAGACTGCGGTTATAACAGTCGAAGGGTACGAATGGGAAGCAGTTGTTGAGATATCTGTGGGCTAGCATTGTAGACTATCCTCGATGTGAATGAATCAGTAGAGTGATCAAGCAATAAAGGAAATCAAAAAACAATTTTCTAAGGGGCATTAAAGGTCAGGGAGAAAAAATAAACATTATGGTTTGCCGATGAGACTGAAATTCTAATAGAGGCGACAGTTCAGTTAATGTACCGGATGGATCTAGAAAAGAGGTTATAAGACGAACACCAACAAAAAAATTAGTGTAATAGAATGTATTTGAAGTAAATGAGGCATTACTGAGCTTAGCAGAGTAGGACACGAGACGTTAAATGTACAAGAACAGTTTTGTTATTGTCAGGAAAATCATTGTTGACAGCCAAAGTAGAGAGAGTTATTAGAAGAGGGAAGTGGTAACAGGTGGGAGAATGAACAGGCAAGGTATTTTTTCTGGCAGATTTGTGGTGAATGTGAAAAATAAGTTTTGACCTGTTGGTTGACTCACAAATGGACGAGCCGTTGTAAGTTTGGACGGGGTATAACGACCTTTCAGCAATAAATTAAAAAGTAAGGTTGTATGGACGTCGGTAAAGAGAAAGAAAGTTTCGTTGTTAGCTAGTTCTCAAGCTAAAAGTGCAGTCTATTTGAAATAGGGTCAAAAATCAAGACATCTATTATTTTATTCCTAGTACAAGCCTCGGTCAGGTGACGACAGGATCTAGGATCACTTTGTAGAGCCTTCACCAGGGTAGAGACCGTGGATTCAGTACGAGGGCTGGATTTGTGGTGAATGTGAAAAATAAGTTTTGACCTGTTGGTTGACAAACGGACGAGCCGTTGTAAGTTTGGACGGGGTATAACGACCTTTCAGCAATAAATTGAAAAGTAAGGTTGTATGGACGTCGGTAAAGAGAAAGAAAGTTTCGTTGTTAGCTAGTTCTCAAGCTAAAAGTGCAGTCTATTTGAAATAGGGTCAAAATATCAAGACATCTATTATTTTATTCCTAGTACAAGCCTCGGTCAGGTGACGACAGGATCTAGGATCACTTTGTAGAGCCTTCACCAGGGTAGAGACCGTGGATTCAGTACGAGGGCTGGATTTGTGGTGAATGTGAAAAATAAGTTTTGACCTGTTGGTTGACAAACGGACGAGCCGTTGTAAGTTTGGACGGGGTATAACGACCTTTCAGCAATAAATTGAAAAGTAAGGTTGTATGGACGTCGGTAAAGAGAAAGAAAGTTTCGTTGTTAGCTAGTTCTCAAGCTAAAAGTGCAGTCTATTTGAAATAGGGTCAAAATATCAAGACATCTATTATTTTATTCCTAGTACAAGCCTCGGTCAGGTGACGACAGGATCTAGGATCACTTTGTAGAGCCTTCACCAGGGTAGAGACCGTGGATTCAGTACGAGGGCTGGATTTGTGGTGAATGTGAAAAATAAGTTTTGACCTGTTGGTTGACAAACGGACGAGCCGTTGTAAGTTTGGACGGGGTATAACGACCTTTCAGCAATAAATTGAAAAGTAAGGTTGTATGGACGTCGGTAAAGAGAAAGAAAGTTTCGTTGTTAGCTAGTTCTCAAGCTAAAAGTGCAGTCTATTTGAAATAGGGTCAAAATATCAAGACATCTATTATTTTATTCCTAGTACAAGCCTCGGTCAGGTGACGACAGGATCTAGGATCACTTTGTAGAGCCTTCACCAGGGTAGAGACCGTGGATTCAGTACGAGGGCTGGATTTGTGGTGAATGTGAAAAATAAGTTTTGACCTGTTGGTTGACAAACGGACGAGCCGTTGTAAGTTTGGACGGGGTATAACGACCTTTCAGCAATAAATTGAAAAGTAAGGTTGTATGGACGTCGGTAAAGAGAAAGAAAGTTTCGTTGTTAGCTAGTTCTCAAGCTAAAAGTGCAGTCTATTTGAAATAGGGTCAAAATATCAAGACATCTATTATTTTATTCCTAGTACAAGCCTCGGTCAGGTGACGACAGGATCTAGGATCACTTTGTAGAGCCTTCACCAGGGTAGAGACCGTGGATTCAGTACGAGGGCTGGATTTGTGGTGAATGTGAAAAATAAGTTTTGACCTGTTGGTTGACAAACGGACGAGCCGTTGTAAGTTTGGACGGGGTATAACGACCTTTCAGCAATAAATTGAAAAGTAAGGTTGTATGGACGTCGGTAAAGAGAAAGAAAGTTTCGTTGTTAGCTAGTTCTCAAGCTAAAAGTGCAGTCTATTTGAAATAGGGTCAAAATATCAAGACATCTATTATTTTATTCCTAGTACAAGCCTCGGTCAGGTGACGACAGGATCTAGGATCACTTTGTAGAGCCTTCACCAGGGTAGAGACCGTGGATTCAGTACGAGGGCTGGATTTGTGGTGAATGTGAAAAATAAGTTTTGACCTGTTGGTTGACAAACGGACGAGCCGTTGTAAGTTTGGACGGGGTATAACGACCTTTCAGCAATAAATTGAAAAGTAAGGTTGTATGGACGTCGGTAAAGAGAAAGAAAGTTTCGTTGTTAGCTAGTTCTCAAGCTAAAAGTGCAGTCTATTTGAAATAGGGTCAAAATATCAAGACATCTATTATTTTATTCCTAGTACAAGCCTCGGTCAGGTGACGACAGGATCTAGGATCACTTTGTAGAGCCTTCACCAGGGTAGAGACCGTGGATTCAGTACGAGGGCTGGATTTGTGGTGAATGTGAAAAATAAGTTTTGACCTGTTGGTTGACAAACGGACGAGCCGTTGTAAGTTTGGACGGGGTATAACGACCTTTCAGCAATAAATTAAAAAGTAAGGTTGTATGGACGTCGGTAAAGAGAAAGAAAGTTTCGTTGTTAGCTAGTTCTCAAGCTAAAAGTGCAGTCTATTTGAAATAGGGTCAAAATATCAAGACATCTATTATTTTATTCCTAGTACAAGCCTCGGTCAGGTGACGACAGGATCTAGGATCACTTTGTAGAGCCTTCACCAGGGAAGAGACCGTGGTTTCAGTACGAGGGCTGGATCCTGAGTACAGAATAAAGGATGACTTGGTAAATATAGCTTCAGCATCGATAAATACCGTTGTTAAGTTCCTATGTTCTCACGCTCTCACGCCACACTTCGTTAAATCTGATCTAATTTTTTAAGTCGCATGTGAAACGTCGTCAGCATAAATGAGGAATGCGTGTTGTTGTTGTTGTGGTCTTCAGTCCTGAGACTGGTTTGATGCAGCTCTCCATGCTACTCTATCCTGTGCAAGCTTCTTAATCTCCCTGTACTTACTACAGCCTACATCCTTCTGAATCTGCTTAGTGTATTCACCTCTTGGTCTCGATTTTACCCTCCATGCTGCCCTCCAATGCTAAATTTGTGATCCCTTGATGCCTTAGAACATGTCCTATCTAACGGTCCCTTCTTCTTGTCAAGTTATGCCACAAACTCCTCTTCTCCCCAATGCTATTCAGTAACTCCTCATTAGTGATGTGATCTACCGATGTAATCTTCAGCATTATTCCGTAGCACCACATTTCGAAAGCTTCTATTCTCTTCTTGTCCAAACTATTTACCGTTCACGTTTCACTTCCATACACGGCTACACTCCATACAAATACCTTCAGAAACGACTTCCTGACATTTAAATCTATACTCGATGTTAACAAATTTCTCTTATTCAGAAACGCTTTCCTTGCCACTGCCAGTCTGCATTTTATATCGTCTCTACTTCGACCATCATCAGTTAGTTTGCTCCCCAAATAGAAAAACTCATTTACTACTTTAAGCCTCTCATTTCCTAATCTAATTCCCTCAGCATCACCCGACTTTATTCGACTACATTCCATTATCCTCGTTTTGCTTTTGTTGATGTTCATCTTATATCCTCCTTTCAAGACACTTTACATTCCGTTCAACTGCTCTTCCAAGTCCTTTGCTGTCTCTGACAGAATTACAATGTCATCGGCGAACCTCAAAGTTTTTATTTCTTCTCCATGGATTTTAATACCTACTCCGAATTTTTCTTTTGTTTCCTTTACTGCTTGCTCAAATACAGATTGAATAACATCGGGGAGAGGCTACAACCCTGTCTCACTCCTTTCACAACCACTGCTTCCCTTTCATGTCCCTCGACTCTAATAACTGCCGTCTGGTTTCTGTACAAATTGTAAATAGCCTTTCGCTCCCTGTATTTTACCCCTGCCACCTTCAGAATTTGAAAGAGTGTATTCCAATCAATATTGTCAAAAGCTTTCTCTAAGTCTACGAATACTAGAAACTTAGGTTTGCCTTTCCTTAATCTTTCTTCTAAGATGTCGTAACGTCAGTATTGCCTCACGTGTTCCAATATTCCAACGGAGCATATATATGTCAATAATAATAGAAGCGAAATGAGAATAAAAAAGTTTTTATGCTTCTGTTATCTACGAATGACAAGATAGATCAAATGGTTCAAATGGCTCTGAACACTATGGGACTTAACATCTGAGGTCATCAGTCCCCTAGAACTTAGAACTACTTAAACCTAACTAACCTAAGCACATCACACACACGCACACACCCATGCCCGAGGCAGGATTCGAACTTGCGACCGTAGCGGTCGCGCGGTTCCGGACTGAAGCGCCTAGAACCGCTCGGCCACACCGGCCGGCGACAAGATAGTGAGCTGTATGATAACTTCACTGCAAACATGAGAAACGAATATGTACACTGTAAACATAATAGTCAACAATGAAGTTGGCTGAATAAATACAATTACAATTAGGCAAAAAGAGGTAGAGAGAGAGAGTCGGGTGGCTCTACGGCGGATGGAGGCCCTCTGTGTTGCTCCACTGACGCAAGAGTGTGCGATAAGGCGGCTGCTGCTCCAGGGCAAACGGGGAAAGGCGGTCAGCCGGCGGTAAACACGGCGCCGCGCGGCCTTTCCCACGCCTCGTCACCAGGGTGCGCTCAGCTGTAGACACGTTCCTCCCTGCTGTCTCGCGGTAACTGCCGGAGCATTCTGTTGCACTGAGAAACCAACTCCGTAGGCAAGCAGACTAGTCTATACGAGTGGTGTCTGTCGTTTCGGACATGCCGTATAGAACAGACAGTACACGTGTCTAAATACACCGACAGAAAAAAAACGCAACTGCAAGAAGGAGCTGTGCGCACGAACGAAAGTTGGTGGGTATCTTTCTACGCCTGAAAACGATGTCTATTCAAACTTCGTAGCCGTCGTATAAGAGTGTCGGTAGTAGAGCCACTGCGTGAATGGAAATCGGGTTCGCTTTAAATACGCGCTGTGACGCTCGTGAGCGTTAGTTACCTTTGCGATTGGTCGTTGTGAGCTGATGTTAGTCAAGAATGCCTGACTTTAATGCGACAAACACTTCATTATCATGTCCATTACAATTATCCGGGCTGTTATGCCGTGGTCGGTTGATGAATTCTGTGTCGATTCCCAACGTTTCGTCTCCGACTGCGGGAGGCATCTTCAAGGGGGTCCGTAGCTCGATGGAAGGTCCAACACACCCACTGGCTCGCTCGAGCGACGAAACGTTGGGAATCGACACAGAATTCATCAACCGACCACGGCATAACAGCCCGGATAATTGTAACGGACATGATATTTCCGGCCGTGAAAGTCTACATTTTAGTATCACTTCATTATCAACTCACCACTGAGTTTGAGCGAGGTCGTGTGATAGGACTAGGAGAAGCTGGATGTTCCTTCTGTGACTTGGCAGGCAGGTGGTGATGAGAATGTACGCTGGCACTGTCGACAGGAAAGACCGTCGTGTTCGGCGTGCGGCTCTGCTGCATCGTACTGCGTCTGCAGCAGCAGTGTGGGTAGCAGCTGAAACCACAGTGACACACGGCGAACTGTTAGAAATCGGTTACTCCGAGGACATCTCCGATCCAGACGTCCTGTAGCGTGCATTCGACTGACTCTAAAACGATTTCAGGGCTGTCAAGCGAGAGCTCATTGAAGAGCAGGGTGGAGGTCTGTTGTGATTTCTGATGAAAGCTGGTTCTGCCTCGGTGCCAGCGGTGGCCACTCGACGGGGCAGAAGTCAACCTGTCTCCGACCTGGACACACCGGACCTACAGCGGCAGTTACGGTCCAGGTTGAGAATTCGTGTCACGGGAGGAGCGCTCTCGTGGTTACGCCGCGCACCCTGACTGCAAATTTGGTGATTCGACCTGCTGTGTTGCCATTCGTGAACAACATTCCAGTGGGCGTTTTCCAACAGGATAACGCTCGCAAACATATCGGTGTTGTAACCCGACGTGCTCTATAGAGGTCGGCATGGTGCTTTAGCCTGCTCGATCATGAAATCTGTCTCCCCCCACAGGGGGATCACGGTTCTTTCGTGGGTTCGTGCATGGCGCACACTGGCTCCTGAGCTATTGCGGCCCATTCTTCATTCCCTGGCTGCCCCTCCCCGGCTGAAGAAGTGCCCCCCTCCTTCGGCATCTGCCGGTGATCGGGCTCCCTCCCAGGACTCCTCTCCCCAGCGTCCAGCGTCTCTCGGGCCAGAAGACTGTTACCAGCACTCGGCCACACAGTGCACCATCTGTGCGCCCCGAGGTCGCCCACTCCAGCTCTTGCAGCAGCCAGTACTCCCCCTGTGCCCTGCCCTCCTTCACCCGAGACAAGGCGCCCCCGGTGCCCCCGGAGGTGCCATCTCCCCCCTCGCAACCTGTCTAATATCTTATTCATGCAAGTCACCACATCCTTGTCAGTGACAACAACTGACCCAGTGATCTGACCTCCTCCTCAGCTTCTTCGTGTCTACATTGGACTCACGCCACACGATCATGCAGTGCAGTTGCAACGGATACTGTCGTCACCTAAAGCAAATACAAAGTCTTGTCTCCTCTTATTGTGCGTTCTGTCTCGCTCTTCAAGAAACGCATTTCCGTGATGACCACTGTCCAACTTTCCGTGGTTATCGGCCCTTCCGTCAGAACCGTGCTGGCCACAGGCTACCATCTGGTGGGGTCTGCCCTTTGGTTTGCTCCAATGTCATTAGCGACTGGATCCCCATATGTACCACCTTGGAATCGATAGCAGTTCGAGTGCAAACGACTCCAGTAATCACCATTTGCAATGTCCACCTCCCTCCAGGTAGGCCAGTTGCTTACATTGCACTGCCTACCTTAATCCAATAACTCCCTGCTCCTTGGGGACTTCAGTGCCCACCGTCCACTGTGGGGGAGTGTCACTTCAACGGGTAGGGGTATCCTACAGACTTTGATTTGTGTCTACTCAGTGATGGTTCCCCTACCCCCTTCAGTGCCGCTCGTGGCACTGCTATCGATCTCACGATCTCCTCCCCTACCCTCGTCTTGGCTTCCCTACACTGGTCGTCCCACGATGACCTTTGTGACAGTGACCAATTTCCAGTCATTCCATCGTTCCCTGCTGCCGCTAGGCAGACAGGCCTCCAGAATTGGGCGTTGCACAGTGCCCCTCGCGAATTCCATTGATGTAGTCGTGCAAGGCATCTCTGCCACTCTTCTTCATTCTGATGGCACCGCTGTCCCCCTATCCACAGGGCCCCCTCGTCATCGGCCAGTATCGTGGTGGACCCAGGACGTAGCAGTCGCTGTTCAGGACCGCCAACGGGCGCTGCAGCGATTTACGCGACACCCCTCACAGACCAACCTCCTCACTTTTAAGTGACCTCGTGGAAATGCTCGTTTCCTTATTAAGCGGAGTGAACAGGAATGCTGGGAGAGCTATGTTTCCTCCCTATGGACGTATTTCTCTTTTGTCAAAGCTCTGTAGCCTTCTAGGTCACCAGCGACAGTCAACTGTCCAGGGTCTGACCTCCAAGGTGCTCTGTGCACTGATCCATTGCAGAACACCTCGCAACACACTTTGTGATGGCATCATCGTCCTCTTCCTACCCTACTACCTTTCTCCGGCAGAAATGCAGAGTTGAACAGACCTCCTCTATTTCATCCCACACCACCCTATAATGCATCTTTCGCTGAATGGTAATTGGTGCAGGTTCTTATCTCTTTACGAGACACAGCCCCAGGGCCAGATTCCATTCACAATCAGATGATTCAACACTTGGACGTTCCTCAGAGGCAACAGCTCCTCAGGGTCTTCAACCACATTTGGCTTATGGGTGCTTTTCTGTCACAGTGGCGAGACAGTATAGCTATCTCCATCCTTAAGCCCGGGAAAAACTCAATGTCTCTCGACAGCTACCGCCCTGTTAGCCTTACGAATGTACTTTGTAAACTGCTCGAAAGGATTGTCAACTTCTGATTATGCTGGGTACTCGGGGCCTTTTGTCCCCATATCACTGTGGCTTCCGGGTAGGGCGATCTCCAACTGACCATTTACTCTGATTGGAATCAGCCATCTGACAGGCTTTTACTCACCACCGACACCTTGTCGCGGTCTTCTTTGACTTACGTAAGGCGTTTGACGTGGCTTGCCACCATCACATTATAGTTACCCTTCATGACTGGGGCTTCTGTGGTCCCCGTCCGATTTTTATCCACGAGTTTTTGTCTTACTGGCTCTTCTGGGTTCGTGTTGGCACTTCACTCAGTGCTCCCCAGATTCACTAGGATGGTATCCCACAGGGTTCCTCATTGCCATCAATGGGCTTGCTACCTCTGTTGGGCCTCTGATTACCCCGGCATTGTACATAGACGATTTTTGCATCTGGTGCAGCTCCCACTCGGTAGCTTCTGCTGAGCGCCAGCTCCAAGGCGCCATCCGACGGGCCTCTGCGTGGACCACCACCCATGACTTCCAGTTTTCTTCCTCCAAAACGCGGGTTATGCATTTTTGTCGTCGACGCACAGTACACCCCGATCCAGAACTTTTTTAGGCAACCACCCACTCGATGTTGTAGCACAGTCCCATTTCTTGGGCCTTATTTTTTATAAGAAGCTGACATGGCTGTCCCCACATTCTCCGCCTAAAGATTACATGTATGCAGAAGCTTAATGCTCTCTGCCTGCTGACCAGCATATCTTGGAGTGCAGACCGTTTCACTCTTCTCTATCTTTACCGTGCTCTGGTCTAGTCAGGTTTATGGCTCAGCAGATCCTTCTACTTTGAAACTCCTTGACCCTGTGCATCATTGTGCGTCTGGTTATTGGTGTCTTTCACGCTAGTCCTGTTGATGGTCTCCTCACAGAGGCGGGGATTGCCACTCTACACATCCAACAGAGCCAACTCCTTGTTTCTTACGGCATCGCCATTGGCCAATTCCCTGAGCATCCTGTGTACTGTGTGCCAGTGATGGATGTCTCCCTCCTAACATGAACCCATGGGTGGGATTGATAGTTGGCATGTATCTCACTTCGCTCTGTCAGGATCTCCATCTCCACTCACTGGACTGCACCCTGTGTCCTTCCTCCCATACCCCCTTTAGATGGTGCCTAGACCACGGATTAGAACCGATATACTCCAAGGTCCTAAGGTCTTTGTCGCTCCTATGGTTTACTGGCGTCTTGTGTGTGCCACCCTTGCAGATTTCCACGGTGTCACCATCTTTTACCCTTATGGTTCTAAGACTGGCTTCGAGCACCATTTATTGCCAGGATCTTGTGTTCACAGCAGAGCTTCTAGCCATTCACAGGGCCCTCCTTTTTGTTTCTCAGACCTCCCTCCACAGTGTTTTAATTTGTTCAGACTCTATGAGCAGCCAGCCGGCTGTCGATCGATGCTGCTTTCGTCACCGTTTGTTCTCTGCTACCCATGACCTTCTCTCTGCCCTTGAGCGTGCCGCCTGTTCAGTCGTCTATCTCTGGGTCCTGAGTCATGTGGGGATCCCAGGGAATGAATTGGCTGACTGTTTGGCTAGAGAAGCAGATACTTACTCCCAATTTCCTGTCATTATTCCATCTGCGGATATGCGGATCCACGCCAAATCTCTCTTTGTCCAACAGTGGAACGCCATCTGGAGCGCTACTGCCGATAGTAATAAACTGCGCACAATCAAGGAGACTACTGCAGTTCGGCGCTCTTCTTTCCGCTCCTGTCGGAAAGAGTCGACTGGTTTATACAGTTTGGGCATTGATCATAGCCGGCTCACCCATTGTTTCGTCCTACATCACGACCCACCTGCACAATGTGGTTGTGGAGCCAGACTGACGATATTTGACAAAGTGGCGGAATGTCCCTTTCTTCCGTCCCTTCGTGTTAAGAATAACCTTCCCGATTCCTTAAATTTAATATTAGCAGACGATCGATGGATGGTTGAACTGGTCCTCGGTTTCCTCTGTAAAAATGGTTTTTATTTCCAGAAATACGGTTCTCCTTTAGTCTTGGAGCAGGGGCAGGTTGGTTGTGATTGGGACTTCATTTACAGTCTTCTCAGTCTGTGACCCCTTGACCGCCCCCTTTTTCCAGTTTTTAGGTTTGGTCTCACCTTTTATGCTTTTATTGTGCGTGTTCAATGTTTATTATTTTGTAATTTGATTCCCCTGACCGGATCCGTCCGCTTTTAGCAGACCCTCTTGGAATCGCGGGATTGATGACCTCTCCATTTGGTCCCATACCCCTCAATCAATCAATAAATCAATCAATCAATCTGTCTCCAATCGAACATGTATGGAACATCACCGGACTACAGCTCCTGCATCATCCACAGACAGCATTAACCGTCCCTGTGTTGGCCGACCAAGTGCAGCGAGCGCCGAGCTCCTACCCACGGGCTGACATCTGGCGGCTCTACAGCACAGGTCATGCACGTCTGCATGCTTGCATTCAACATTCTGGCCTGTACAACGGTTATTAACGTACGAGCATTTCACATTTGCAATGGCTTACCTCACGCTTACATTTACCAGTGATTTTGCAAAGTTTATCACTTAAATATGTTACCTAGACAAATCTATTCCCGAAATGCTATTACTTTACATTAATTATTTTTTGGTGTTGCGTTTTTTTCCGTGAGTGTGTATACAGCTTGACGGCCATTAAGATCATTTCATTGCAGATTCACTCTCTCTTCTAAACTCTTGCTGGCATCTAGCATGATGCAGCGAGCAAAGATTGGGTGGACAGGGGTCGTTACGTAAGTAGTGTGCGACAAGATGAAAATTTGAGTCGGACGGAAAGCGTGCTCGGATAGCCGAAGCGATTAAGGCGACTGCTCCCTTAAACCAGGCCGGAGTCCGGCACACATTTCCACTTGTCGCCTTCAACTAATTTCAATGCGCATTTGTGGCCGATGTCACAATTTATTTCATTTTATCAAAACAATATTAGACTTCCCCATAAGACAACTCGCGCTAATACTGCGCAACACCGCCTTTAGTCTCGCTGACTGTTTTAGTTCGCCAAGGATGAGGGACCACACGCTCCTTCAGGTAGGCCACGTCCAGCAGAAGCCGCTCTTTCATCAGTAGGTTTCCCGACCTACCGAACTGTAGCTACATTATACACACATCAAAAAAAAAAAAAAAAAAAAAAAATTCGCATCACCTCGGTTCAGAGATTTCCGGAAACTGTTCAGAAAAATGGAATAGAGATCAACATAAACATCATTTCCGTCCTTTTTATTGCTCGTGATAACCACACATTGCATGTTGTACCACCATACAGCGAGACCTTCAGAGTTGGTGGCAGTCCAGATTGCTGTACATACCGGTACATATGTATAATACCCAGTATCCCGTCCTCTGTATTCGTCGTGGCATACTATCCACAAGTTCATCAAGGCACTCTTGGTCCAGATTGTCCCACTACTCAACCGCGATTCTGGGTAGATCCCTCAGAGTGATTGGTGGGTCCCGTCGTCCGTAAACAGCCCTTTTCAATCTATCAAAGGCATGATCGATAGGGTTCATATGTCGAGAAAATGCTGGCCACTCTAGTCGAGCGATGTCGTTATCGTGAAGGAAATCATGCACAATATGTGCACGATGGGGGCACGAATTGTCGTCCATGAAGACGAATGCCTCGCCAGTATGCTGTCGATATGGTTGCACTATCGATCGGAGGATGGCATTCAGTATCGTACAGCTGTTGAAGTGCCTTCCATGAGCACCAGCGGCGTACGTCGGCCCCACATAATGCCACCCCAAAATATCAGGGAACCTCCACCTTTCTGCACTCGCTGAACAATGTGTCTAAGGCGTTCAGTCTGACCGTGTTGAATCCAAACACGCCTCCGACACTCATCGCGAAGAGAACGTGATGCCAATCCTGAGCGGTCCATTCATCGTCTTGGGCATCTGTACGGCGCTGCACGGTGTCGTGGATGGAAAGATGGACCACGCCGTGGACGTCGGGGGTGACGTTGCGCATCATGCAGCCTATTGTGCACAGTTTCAGTCGTAACACGACGTCTTGTGGCTGCTCGAAAAGCATTATTCAGCATTGTGGCGTTGCTGTCAGGTTTCCTCCGAGCCATAGTCCGTAGGTAGCGGTGATCCGCCGCAGTAGTAGCCCTTGGGCGGCCTGAGCGAGGCATGTCATCGACAGTTCCTGTCTCTCTGTATCTCCTCCATGTTCGAACAACATCATCCGAGACGCCTGGACACTTGCCTTGTTGAGAGCCCTTCCTGGCACAAAGTGACAATGCGGACGAGATCGAACCGCGGTACTGGCCGTCTAGGCAGACAACACGAGCCGCGTACCTCCTTCCTGGTGGAATGACTGGAAATGATCAGCTGTCGGACGCCCTCCTTCCAATAAGCGCTGCTCATGAATGGCTGTTTACATCTTTGGGCGGGTTTAGTTACATCTCTGAACAGTCAAAGGGACTGTGTCTACAATATCCGCAGTCAACATTTATGTTCAGGAGTTCTGGAAACCGGGGTGATGCAAAACTTTTTTTGATGTGTGTATATTTTTAAAATTTCTACCTGATATGAATGAAGTATTTCGCTCTAACGCAGATGAAAAGCATTTTACCTTCTACCAGCGGTTATCCACAGCTGTGCTCGTTTATCAGTAGTTTTGTTATGATGAATGATGATGGCTGTTGTATGTGCACTAAGGTGAGCCGCCCTCAGCCTACTCAGGGAGATGTCGGCCTGCCCCCACCCCTCTTCTGTAACTGCCCCATTGCACAAGTCACCGCTGACATCGCATCACTTGTTGAGCTGCGCGTACGGAGGGCTGTGCGTTATATAGCGTGTACAGTGTACAACAAATTTAATAGTTTGTTAATATCGTTTATCCCAAAGAAAGCAGGCGTTGACAGATGTGAAAATTACCGAACTATCAGTTTAATAAGCCACGGCTGCAAAATACTAACACGAATTCTTTACAGACGAATGGGAAAACTAGTAGAAGCCCACCTCGGGGAAGATCAGTTTGGACTCCGTAGAAATGTTGGAACACGTGAGGCAATACTGACCTTACGACTTATCCTAGAAAACAGATTAAGAAAAGGCAAACCTACGTTTCTATCATTTGTACACCTAAGGAAACCTTTTGACAATGTTGACTGGAATACTCTCTTTCAATTCAGAAGGTGGCAGGGGTAAAATACAGGGAGCGAAAGACTATTTACAATTTGTACAGAAAGCAGATGCCAGTTATAAAAGGGAAGCAGTGGTTGGGAAGGGAGTGAGACAGGGTTGTAGCCTCTCCCCGATGTTATTAAATCTGTATGTTGAGCGAGCAGTAAAGGAAACAAAAGAAAGATACGGAGTAGGTATTAAAATCCATGGAGAAGAAATAAAAAGTATGAGGTTCGCCGATGAAATTGTAATTGACTTGCAAGAGCAGTTGAACATGTCTTCAAAGGAGGATATAAGATGAACATTAACAAAAGCAAAACGAGGATAATGGAAAGTAGTCGAATTAAATCGAGTGATGCTGCCGGAATTAGATTACGAAATGAGATACTTAAAGTAGTAAAGGAGTTTTGCTAATTTGGGGAGCAACCTAACTGATGATGGTCGAAGTAAAGAGGATATAAAATGTAGACTGGCAATGACAAGGATCGCGTTTCTGAACAGAAATTTGTTAACATCGAGTATAGATTTAAGTGTCAGGAAATCGTTTCTGAAAGTATTTGTATGGAGTGTAGCCATGTATGGAAGTGAAACGTTGACGATAAATAGTTTGGACAAGAAGGGAATAGAAGGTTTCGAAATGTGGTGCTACAGAAGAACGCTGAAGATTAGATGGGTAGACCACATAACTAATGAGGAGTTACTGAATACAATTGGGGAGAAGAGGAGCTTGTCGCACAAGTTGACTAGAAGAAGGGATCGGTTTGGTAGGACATGTTCTGAGACATGGAGGGATCACCAATTTAGTATTTGAGGGCAGCGTGGAGGGTAAAAATCGTAGAGGGAGACCAAGGGATGATTACACTAAACAAATTCAGAAGGATGTAGGTTGCAGTAGGTACTGGGAGATGAAGAAGCTTGGACAGGGTAGAGTAGCATGGAGAGCTGCATCAAACCAGTCTCAGGACTGAAGACCACAACAACAACAATATCATTTATACTCATTGATGTATTACATCTTGAGAATCGGTCTTCATCTTCTTCTTTTTATTATTATTATTTTATTTTCTGAAGTAGCCTGTGTTATTCCTCAGGGTTCAAGCTGTATCTCCACCCAATTTCATCGAAATCAGTTCTGCAGTTTAGCAGTGAAACTAGAATAGAATTACATAAACATTTAATCATATTAGTGTGGAAATATGTAATTAAAGACCTTGAGGATTCTATAAACATTGTATTCGTTACGCTGAATCGTCTTACGTAGGAAATATCAACCAATAAAAGCATTTTCACGAAATGATAAAATTCATAAGTGAAAGAATCAATGGCTCATACCAAGACTAAATATTTTTTTCTAATTCATGTTATTTTCTTCAAATGAATAATTATTTATGGTACAACTTATGTAAAGTAGGCTGTGATCTTCCTCAGGGTTCAAGTTATCGTGGTACTAAATTTCTTCGAAACCGACTCAGCATGTAGCTGTAACAGACGAAGACACTTTCGCAATTATAAAATATATACGGTCATTTCAAAAATAAGAAGGCTTTTACTTTTAATCTGTATATCACACTCTATCACACACAAGCCTGAATTTGAGGAAGAAATTTCTGAGAATGTACGTTTGGATCACAGCATTATGTGGTAGTGATACATGGACTGTGGGAAAACCGAAGCAGTTCTAGGGATGTGGTGCTGTAGAAAAATGTTAAAAATTAGGTGGACTGATAAGGTAAGGAGGAGGTGCTGCGCAAAATCGGAGAGGAAAGGAATATGCGGAAAACACTGACAAGGAGAAGGCACAGGATGACAAGACATCCGTTAAGACATCAAGGAGCGACTTCCACGGTATTAGAGGGAGCTGTAGAGGCCAAAAACGTTACAGGAAGACAGAGGCTGCAATACGTACAGCAAATAATTGTTGACATAGGTTGCACGTGCTACTCTGAGATGAAGAGGTTGGCGCAGCATGGAATTCGTGGCGGCCGAATCAGACCAGTCAAATGACCGAAAAAAAAGAAAATCTAACTGAGAAGTGAAATACCAATTTTCATAAATTTAGCTTTAAAATTTGGCCTAATACAACGAAATATTTTCTTAAAAATTTTCGTACCATATTCCACACCCTTAGGGGTTGAATTTCCAGGAACACTTCTTTTCTCCATTTCTTTATTTCTAACCGAGAAGTCAAATACCTACTGTCATACACGTAACCTTAAAAGTCCCTTAGCAGTTAGTTCTTTTGTAATTATTTATTTTCGAAAAGACTTTCACGCTTTATTTTACCCCTTAGTGACTGAATTTCTAAAAACGTTGAAACAGGTATTTTTAGAGATACCAAATACCAGTTTTCGTAGTTCTACCTTCTAAAAGACATTCATCCCCATTTTCACCCCCTTAAGAGTGGACTTTGGATATTACCTTCCTAACAAACGCCTACAGTATAGGATCCATAGCCTCTCCAAGTTTCTATCCGTAGCGGTTTGGGCTGGGCGATGACCAGTCAGTCAGTCAGTCAGGACACTGACTTTTATAAACAGGGATTAATAAACACAATATCCTATATTCAGCATTATTTCGGTTGATGTAAAGCGTAAATAATGTAAAAACTGAAACTAAAAAAGGTTTTGGCATAGGGACTCGATCCCAAGACCTTCAGGTTCCAGTAGGGCAGTCTTCTCGTTGCGCCAACCGCTGCCCGACAACTACGCTGACATAGAAGCCTCATGCGTCTACCGACTCCCGCCAGAAATGCAATTTTTTTTAACCACTTGGCCATTTGGAGCTACCACTCCTGTCACTTTCATTTCTGACCAAAACCTTCACATACCATACATTTGGAGGAAATCGGTGATGAATAGCAGGCACGGTCCCCTCGAAAGACAAAACAGTACCGTTTCGCATACAGCTGCCTATTTCGTTATTTGTTTGTAGCGAGTTTGTTCTCTACAGCACTGGAGAAGTGAAGAAGCGAGAGAACAGCGGATTTTATAAAACCAGTTCAGCTGTGACCAGAGATATGGGACGCTGAAAGTAGTAAATACAAAGATCGCAATTTGCAGTAGGATTTTGCGGCATATACTATACTCGAACATTATGAATCACCTTGAAGAAAATTACTTATTGATACATAACCAACACGGATTCAGAAAATATCGTTCTTGTGCAACACAGTTGAAGTAATGAGTGCTGTCGACAAGGGATCTCACATCGATTCCATATTCATAGATTTTCAAAAGGCTTTTGATACCGTTCCTCATAAGCGACTTTAAAACAGATTGCGTGCATATGGAGTAGCGTCTCAGTTGGGTGACTGGATTCGTGATTTCCTCTCAGAGAGGTCATAGTTCATAGTGATAGACGGTAAATCATAGAGTAGAACAGAAGTGATGTCTGGCGTTCCGTAAGGTAGTGTCATAGGCCCTCTGCTGTTCCTGATTTACATAAATGATCTAGGTGATAATCTGAGCGGCCCCCTTAGATTGTTTGCGGATGAGTTTGTAATTTATCGTTTAGTAAAATCATCAGACGTTCAACTAGAATTACCAAATGATCTAGAGAGAATTTCTGTATGGTGCGAAAAGCGGCAATTGGCACTAAACAATGAAAAGTGCGAGGTCATCCACATGGGTACTAAAAGAAATCCGATAAATTTTGGGTATACGGTAAATCGCACATATGTAAGTCCTGTCAATTCGACTAAATACCTAGGAATTACAATTACGAGAAACTTAAATTGGAAAGACCACATAGATAATATTGTGGGGAAGGCGAAACAAATACTGCGCTTTGTTGGCAGAACACGTAGAAGATGCGACAAACCCACTAAAGAGACAGCCTAGACTACAGTTGTCCGTCCTCTGCTGGAATGTTGCTGCGCGGTGTGGGATCCTTACCAGGTAGGACTGACGAAGGACATCGAAAAAGTGCAAAGAAGGGCAGCTCGTTTCGTGATATCGCGCAACAGGGGTGAGAGTGTCACTGATATGATACGCGAGTTGGGGTGGCAGTCACTAAAGCAAAGGCGGTTTTCTTTGCGGCGAGATCTATTTACGAAATTTCAATCACCAACTTGCTCTTCCGAATGCGAAAATATTTTGTTGACGCCCACTACGTAGGATGAAATGATCATCATAATAAAATAAGAGAAATCAGAGCTCGAACGGAAAGATTTACGTGCTCCTTTTTCCCACGCGCCATTCGAGAGTGGAATGGTAGAGAAGTAGTATGATAATGGTTCGATGAACCCTCTGCCAGGCACTGGAGTGTGAATTGCAGAGTAGCCATGTAGATGTAGATATAGACGAAATACGACAGGTGGTGAGATGTTGCCAATGAAGTGGGAATCACGTTTGATCAAAGACCTACGCCAAATGCGACGAAGAAAAATTGCGTAGGAAGACTGGAAGTGCAGGTGGCCCTTCATCGGTTTTGTCTACATTTGATGCCTCGAGTGTCATACTGTTTCGAGAAGTATCCGAAGCAGGAAGTGGTAGAGTGTAAATAGTGATGTTTGTTGGTGAACAAATTCTTATTTGAAACTTACTTCAGTGAAATTCTTGAGTCTTTCTACCAAAGCATTGCATATGCCAAGTACCAACAGGAATGTTGACGAATAGTGCACCTTTAAGAGGTACAGTAAACTTGTGTGCGTTATCACCAATAGCTAGAAAAAAAAGGAAGGAAGGTAATGGTTTAACGTTCAGTTGACATCTAGGTCATTAGAGACCCAGCACAAGCTCGGAATGTTTTAAGAATGGGGAAGGAAATCAGTCGTGTCCCCTGAGAGTAACCATCCCGTCATTTACCTGGGTCGATGTAGTGAAATCACGGAAAATCTAAATGTGGATGACTGGACGCGGGTTTGAACCATCGTCCTCTCGAATGCTACTCCAGTGTGCTGACCGCAGCGCTATCTTGCTAAAAAGCGGATCCACTCGATTTGTAACTGGTATACACTCCCTCATAATTATCAATTCTCGGATCAAGTACTTGTACAAGATACTCTAAATCCGGTTTAGACTTTGTGGTAAAATTGTAGATATGTGCCTAGCATCAGTTCACGTGTTACATTTTCTGAACACTAAAGGGAGGGAAACGTTGCATTGCTACTAAATCATCGTAAATTTTACTACATCAAATTTCATACAAAGAAAGGAATAACTTATAGGTTATACATTAGTCAATTACAATTATTAGATCTCTAATGGTATGTTTACTGGCCATTAAAATTGCTACACCACGAAGATGACGTGCTACAGACACGGAATTTAACCGACAGGATGAAGATGCTGTGATATGCAAATGATTAGCTTTTCAGAGCATTCACACAAGATTGGCGCCGGTGGCGACGCCTACAACGTGCCGACATGAGGAAAGTTTCCAACCGATTTCTCATACACAAACAGCAGTTGACCGGCGTTGCCTGGTGAAACGTTATTGTGGTGCCTCGTGTAAGGAGGAGAAATGCGTACCATCACGTTTCCGACTTTGATAAAGGTCTAATAGTAGCCTATCGCGATTGCGGTTTACCGTATCGCGACATTGCTGCTCGGGTTGGTCGAGATCCAATGACTGTTAGCAGAATATGGAATCGGTGGGTTGAGTAGGGTAATACGGAATGCCGTGCTGGAACTCGACGGCCTCGTATCACTAGCAGTCGAGATGACAGGCATCTTATCCGCATGGCTGTAGCGGATCGTGCAGCCACGCCTTGATACCTGAGTCAACAGATGGGGACGTTTACAAGACAAAAACCATCTGCACGAACAGATCGACGACGTTTGCAGCAGCGGGGACTATCAGCTCGGAGGCCGTGGTTGCGGTTGCTCTTGACGCTGCACCACAGACAGGAGCACCTGCGATGGTGCACGAGTGGCAAAACGTCATTTTTTCGGATGAATCCAGGTTCTGTTTACAGCATCATGATGGTCGTATCTGTGTTTAGCGACATCGCGGTGAACGCACATTGGAAGCGTTATCGCCATACTGGCGCATCAGCCGGCGTGATGGTATGGGGTGCCATTGGTTACACGTCTCGGTCACCTCTTGTTCGCATTGACGGCACTTTGAACAGTGTACGTTACATTTCAGATGTGTTACGATCCGTGGCTCTACCGCTCATTCGATCCCTGCGAAACCCTTCATTTCAGCAGGATAATGCACGACTGTATGTTGCAGGTCCTGTACGGGCCTTTCTCGATACAGAAAATGTTCGACTGCTGCCCTGGCCAGCACATTCTCCAGATCTCTCAGCAATTGAAAACGTCTAGTCAATGGTGGCCGAGCAACTGGCTCGTCACAATACGCCAGTCACTACTCCTGTTGAAGTGTGGTATCGTGTTGAAGCTGCATGGGCAGCTGTACCTGTACACGCCATCCAAGGTCTGTTTGACTCAATGCCCAGGCGTATCAAGGCCGTTATTACGGCCGGAGGTGGTTGTTCTGAGTACTGATTTCTCAGGATCTTTGGACCCAAATTGCGTGAAAATGTAATCACATGTCAGTTTTAGTATAATATATTTGTCCAATGAATACCCGTTTATCATCTGCATTTCTTCTTAGTGATGCAATTTTAATGGCCAGAAGTGTACATACCAAATTAAGTACAAACTGTCCTGTTTATAGCATAGTGCAATCGTAAATTTTACGAGGGTTTAGTAGTTCAGGGTTAAAAAAGAACGCATCCACAGAGCCCGATTCCTCTAGTTCTTCCTGTGTGTATTTGTTGTGAGATGTAAATGCAGCTGAGACGCACGCACTGCCACTAACTCGTGTTCGTCAATTTTGTGGTAGCTGTGTGGCCCCCCGCACATTAATCGCGAACTAAAACGTGGACATCGCTAGTACATCTGAAGGACATTGTATTGTAATTATGTCACTAATGGGGACAGTGCTTGCTTGATGCATTAACTGCGTTTCTTACGTCTGGCGGAGCAAAAATTACACCAAACAACATTTGTCTTTCACGAGTGTGTGAGCGTTTGCCTTGTGACTGCGTGACGTATGGAGGTTTGGACCGGCATTTGAGACGTGCTCGAGTCGAGTCCCGGACCATTCAGGAGACTGATGATTCAAAATAAGAACACTTTTAAGTGGTCTCACGAAGAGGTGTTTCATTTGTTTATTAATACTGTTTAAAACACGAGTTTGAACACCACTCAGGGACGAGACGTAAGGCCTGTACTGCTGCGTAGTAAAAGGCAGTGCAGGCAGCGATCTGTGGTCGAGAAACGTACGGTAGGCCAACCCCTCCAGCAGATGAGTCCTGGCGGTGCTGCAGGTTTTCTGCTGTAGCAGCTCCTCATCTGCCCTCTCGAGGTTCAATGGTCGCCGCTCCAGACCTCCCTGTCTCAGAAAAAACTGAGGATGTACCGGGAATAGAGGTTGGTCTTTCCACAACTGAGGCAGCTGCGTGAAGCATGCGGCTGCGGAGGCAGTTTTTGAACGTTAAAAACGATGTTATAACAAAAGCACTGAAAGTACTTAACAAATGGTTCAAATGGCTCTGAGCACTATGGGACTCAACTGCTGTGGTCATAAGTCCCCTAGAACTTAGAACTACTTAAACCTAACTAACCTAAGGACAGCACACAACACCCAGCCATCACGAGGCAGAGAAAATCCCTGACCCCGCCGAAAGTACTTAACAGGAAAAACAAAATACAGCGGATAAGATCACATGGTTGGAGAGCGCTAGGACGTGCTAGAAGAGGCTGTATGGTGGCCTGAGAAAAGGTGAGGGGGGGGGGGGGGGAAGAAAACGAAGAGAGGTAAACAGTTGTCGCCGCCCCAGCTGTCTCTGTTTTTTGCTTTTTCACGCTTCAGGTCAATCGTGACTCTGTCCTCTGTACGTCCACTCTATGTAGCAAATCACCGACAACTGTCTCTCTTTAGTCTTGACGGCCGCCGGTAGATACAGAAAAACGGACAACAGAAGGCGTATTTACCGTAACGGGGCAACTCAGGAAATGAATTTGCAAACATTGTGCCGGTAGTTGTAAGAGACAGTTATTTCTTTGTGGAGTGAGAATGCGGACTCTTGACACAAATTGACGGTTTTCATTGTTCAGAAATCTTACATTACAGTTGCGGTATTCCTTTTGTGCGACACGCTCTTCATGTCAGAGTAGCACTTGCAACCTATGTAGCCAGTTACTTGCTGGATGTACTCCAACGTCCCTCTTCCCCTGCAGTTTTCTCCTTCTACAGGTCCGTCTAGTACCATGCAAGTTATCCCCTAATGTCTTAATACGTATCCCATCACCCTGTCCCTATCCTGTATGCTCCACTCTTCGTCGATTCTGTAGAGAACCTCCTCATTCTTTATCTCATTAGTCCACCTAATTTTCAACAGTCTTCTGTAGCAGAACATCTCAAACGGTTGGATTCTGTTTTCTAATTTTCCCCGTATACTATTTTCCCTACTGCACAATGCTATATTCCAAACATATATTCTCACAAATATACAGGGTGTACACAAAATCCGGGAACACTTTCAAATCTTTATTACAAGAGAACCAAACATTGACAGATATCATAAATATGTCATTTGGAAGAGAAACCCTGAAACTTTTTTTTCGTGTACACCGCCACAGCGTAGTTTGGTAATTTGCCGAAAGTCAGCGCTAGTTGCAAACATGGCCAGTTCAGTTGCGGAGCGAGCTTTCTATGTGTTGCAGGTCTAAATGGCCTCCCCGATCACCAGATCTCACTCCGTGTCACTTTTTTCTGTCTGGTCACATTAAAGATCTGGTGTACGTAACGCCTCTACCACGTGGTTTAGCAGAGCTCCGGGAGGGAATACGGGAAGTGACTGCCACACTCGATGATGCCTTGCTGGGACGGGTATGGCAAGAATGGCAAGAATTCGATAACCGCATTGACGTCTGCCGGGTCACTCACGGCTCGCATATCGAATGTAAAAAAAAAAAAAAAAAAAAAAAAAAGCCTTTCAGAGTTTTTCTTCTAAATGCCATATGTATGGCATCTGTACAATGTTTAGTTCTTGTGCAATAAATAATTAAAAGAGTTAAAGAGTTCCCAAACATTATGTACACCCTGTATTCCTCAGATGATCGCCGACGCCTGATACTAATAAAAATAATTGGCCTGCGAATGGCCTCTTCGGCCGTGCTACTCTCCTATTGTGTTCTCCGTGGGTTATTGTACTTCCAAGGTGGCAGAGTCCCTTCACTTTCTCTATTTAGCGGTTACCCACTTTTATGTTAAATTTCTCTGGCCGCGCGGTCTCAGGCGCGTTGCCACAGTTCGCGTGCAACTTCCTACAAATTTCCAAATTTATCTCTGTTCTGATTTCTGCTGCTCCTAATTACTTTCGACTTTCTTCGATTTACCCTCGATCCACATTGTTTACTCATTAGACTGTTCATTCCGTTCAGCTGATCCTGCAATTCTTCCACAATTTCAGTGAGGACAGCAGTCGTCAGCGAATGTTATAATTGAAAGCTTTTCACTCTGAAATTTAGTCCAACTCCTGAAGATTTCTTTAATTTCCATCATTACTTTTTCAGCCTACAGACTGAACAGTATGGGTGAAGGAGTGCATCCTTGGTTTATTCGCTTTTTAATCCTACCACATTGTACTTCGTCTATCATTTTAATGTTCCCTCGTAGCTCTTGTACATATTCTATATTACCCGTCTTTCCCTACAGCTTGCCCCTTTGCTTCTCACAATTTCGATTATCTTGCACCATTTTACGTTGTGAAATCCTTTTTCTAGGTCTACAAATTCTATGAAGCGTCTTCATTTTTCTTAAGTCATACTTGCATTATCAAGCGCAACGCCAGAACTGGCTCTATGGTGCCTTTAGCTTTCCCAAAGCCAAGCTGATCGTCTTCTAACAGGTCCTCAGTTTTCTTTTCCCATCATCTGTATATTATTCTTGTCAGCAACATGGATGCATGAGCTATTAAGCTGACCATTCCGTAGGTCTCACACTTACACACTTTTGCAATTTTAGGAATTGTGTGGGTGATATTTGTACGAAAACTTAATGGTATGTCTTTAGTTTCCTAGATTCTGCGAAACAACTTGAATACTCTTTTGGTAATTATTTTATATATTATACATGTAACTTATATATCCCTTCTGCGTTATTTGATCGAAAGTCTTTCAAACGTCTGTTAAACTCTGAATGTAACATTAAGTCCCAATTGTCTTCAATCTCGACTTCTTTTTCTTCTTTTAGTACGTCACCAGACAATTCATCGTACAAGTTTTTATGTTCCCTCTCCACCTACCGTCTCTCTCTTCTGCTTTTAAAAGTGGAATTCCCATTGCACTCTTAATGTTGCCGCCCTTGCTTTTAATTTCTGCTATTTCGACTTTTCTGTATGCTGAATTTGTACTTCCGACGATCCTTTCTTTTTCAATTTCTTCACATTTTCCCGGCAGCCGTCTTGTTTGTCTTCCCTCCACTTGCTCTTTGTATTTATTTCATTATTAAGTGACTTATATTATTGTTTTCTTGTCTTTCACCAACCTTTTTTGTATTTCTTTCTTTCGTCGATTAGTTGAAGTATTCGTACTGTTACACAATGTTCCTTCGCCCTTACCTTCCTTGTACCGATGTTGGTCTCTTCATCTTCTGTAACTCCTCTTTTCAGAGATGTCCATTCCTCGTCAACTGAACTGCTAATTATGGCATTGGTTATCACAGCATCTGCAAAGTTAGAAAATTTCAAGCTCATCTGATCACTCCGCAGTGCTGCAGTTTCTCACTTCTTTCCACATTGATTCTTCTGGGCGAGTATTTTATTTCAGTATATTCTTCATCATTACTAAATGCGATCTGAGTCTATATCTCCACCTGCATATGTTCTACAATCCAGTATTTGATTTCAGAATCTCTATCTGAGCGTGACATGATGTTGCTGGAGTCTTTCGTTTCTTCGGGCCTTTTCCAGGTACACCTCCTCCCCAGTGATTTTTGAACATTTTTTTCGCTGTTACTAACTGAAATTTCTGTTTTGTCATTCTTACTACAGGACTATTGTTCCCCCGTAATTTTATATTACTTCTCCTACTATCGCATTCACCTCTTCCATAACTATTAGGTTTTCGTCTCCCTTTACTCAGTGAAGTATCTTTTCAGTATCCTCATATAATTTCGCTACGTGTT
The DNA here is from genome assembly GCF_023898315.1 of Schistocerca nitens. Taxonomy (NCBI): domain Eukaryota; kingdom Metazoa; phylum Arthropoda; class Insecta; order Orthoptera; family Acrididae; genus Schistocerca; species Schistocerca nitens. Next base: position 218,192,147 of record NC_064623.1, on the reverse strand, counting down.
CTTCTCCTGCTTGCGACGTTCGTATGTAGACCTGAACTACGTTGTTGGTGTTGGTTTACTGTCGATTCTAATGAGAATGACTCTACCACTGAAGTGTTGACAGCAGATGACCCTCCGCCCTACCTTCCTATTCATAACGCCGGCCGAAGTGGCCGTGCGGTTAACGGCGCTGCAGTCTGGAACCGCAAGACCGCTACGGTCGCAGGTTCGAATCCTGCCTCGGGCATGGATGTTTGTGATGTCCTTAGGTTAGTTAGGTTTAACTAGTTCTAAGTTCTAGGGGACTAATGACCTCAGCAGTTGAGTCCCATAGTGCTCAGAGCCATTTGAACCATTTTGAACCTATTCATAACGGATCCTATTCCCGTTACACCACTTTCTGCTGTTTTTTTTTATTTCGCTATATTAGTGTCACCACAAATCCTTATCTCCTTTACTGACTACAGCTATATGTAGATTGCCATTTTACATTGCCATTCTCTGATTTTGTGGCATGCTTACCACATTGCACGCTCGGAATCGTGGAGAGTTATCCTTTCCTTGTTATTCAGATTTTTCCTTATGGTCGCCACCAAATTAGCAGTCCCCTCCCGGGTACGAATGGGGGACTAATCCGGAATTTTTTGCCAATGGAGAGTCCATTATTATAACTTTTTCAGCTGTCCCGTAGATACATACTATGCGTCATTAATGCTGTGGATTCCACTGCCTTTTGCAGCCTCACACCGTTGATCATTGCTCCTTCTTCCGCCTTTAGGGACCGTTTCCCACACCGAGGGCAAGAGACGCCCGTGAACGCCAGCCCGCTTCTCCGCCCTCTTTGACAAGGCCGGTGGCAGAACGCGGGTGACTTCTTATACAGGAAGTCTTCGGTCGGCATTGATGATGATTTTTATTTAAAATTTAAGCAGTGGCTAGGTTCTAGCCCAAGGTGCTTTGATTACAAGCCGAAGACGCTACAGGTAGCTACGGTTGCAGCCTGAAACTTTCAACACCGTCAATGAAACGAATATTTGTATAAATAGGCGAACGTAAGAAACGATACTTTTTCTACGGAGTAATAACATGGTTGATTTACTTATTCTGCTGAGAGTTACAGGCACAATTTATTGCTTCTGAAACGGGACATTACTTTCTACGATTCTGAACCTCAATCAATAAACTCGGAACCCTTATAGGGCCAGTTTGTTGTTTGTTTGTCTGTCTGTCTGTCAGTAACAGGTACACGTATCAAGTTCAAATTTATGCCACATACTAAGATCTGTGTCACCTGGTGATATAGAAAATATCAGCTTGCATCTCAGTGTAATCAAAAGATACGGCCACATATGTCACTAATTTTCAGTCTCGCAAACTCACTCATCAAAATATAAGGTTTGCTTCGCGTTGACATAGAATCATGAAATTAGGTAAGAGCAAAATTTCAGAGTGCAAGTGAAGAGAAAAATCAGAAATTTCTTAATCTATAATTTTATCACAGAGAGAAAAATCTGTCTTCTGTCATTTGTTATCCGACATCATACTTGAAGTTAAAACCCCCTCGGAGGTATTGGAATTTCCGGCACTGATGTATTGCCAGTATCAATGTCTATAACAGGGAGAAATAGACTGGTGTCCAGAATGAAAGCAACAAATCGGTATTATCCCGTTCTGTGTCGTGCATAGTGTCAACAGACGTCCGTACGATCGTGTTCTGCACAGGAGATGGCGTTTCGGTCAGCGGAAAACCACGCCAAAGATGACGTCAGGACACCTATCAAACGGAGTACTGAAATGTTGAAATGTGTTTGAATTCCTAAGGGACCAAACTGCTGAGGTCATGGGTCCCTAGAACTACACACTACTTATACTAACTTATACTAAGAACGAGACACACACCCATGCCCGAGGGAGGACTCGAACCACCGGAGGGAGTGACTGCGCAATCCGTGACATGGTGCCTCAAACCACTCGGCCACGCCGCGCGGCAAACGGAGTATTGTTTGCCGGGTACGCCACATCCACAGCCGGCCGGAGTGGCTGAGTGGTTGTAGGCGCTACAGTCTGGAACTGCGCGACCGCTACGGTGGCAGGTTCGAATCCTGCCTTGGGCATGGATGTGTGTGATGTCCTTAGGTTATTTAGGTTTACGTAGTTCTAAGTTCTAGGTGACTGATGACCTCAGAAGTCCCATAGTGCTCAGAGCCATTTTGAACCACATCCACAATATGTGTGTACACAGTTACAGACGGTGCTGTATGGCACAGAGACGACGTCTACCAGATTTTCTGCTGTGGAGAGCCATGGGAAGAATGGAAGCAGGACAGTCGCAAACTCATGTGGCCCGATGGCTTAATGTGAATCGTTCTGTTGCTCCTCGGATGTGGCGACAGTTTATAGAGATCGTAAATGTATCCCTGATACCAGGGCAGGGCTGACCAAGTGTGACATCAGAAAGAGAGAAACGCTATTTGGCTGTAACGGCACGACGGTACGGCCTTGCTACTGTACTGCAACTGCCATCTCACCTGACAGTATCCTCTAAACGTGTTGCATCGAGGCGAACGGTGTGGCCTTTACTGTCGGGGACTTGCTGTATGTGTACCTCTGACGCGTCTTCACAGGAGGGAACGTCTAGAGTGGAGTCGTCAACATGGCACCTGAACAGTCGAACAGTGGGCCAGTGTTCTCTTTTCAGATGACTCCCGATTTGGTCTGCAGAGTGGTTCTCGACGGATTCGCACCTGAAGAGAATGTGGAACACGACTGCGAGAACCGAACATTGTGGAAAGTGACCGATATCGAGGAAGATCGCTAATGGTGTGGGCAGGGATTAAGCTGACCATTCGAACATCTCTTCATGAAATTGCACAGATGAATGGGAAAGGTTTAACTGCTGTCAGGTATCATACGAGGTCTTGGACCCTTATGTACGGGTTTTGCGAGTTGCTGTGCGCCCAGAGTTCGTACTGACTCGAACCCGTAGAGGACGAGAGGTTGATGTTTTCTTGAAACCGGAAGATGCGGCACGCACGGTGTCTCCTGCTCGCTCTCCAGATTGGAATCCCGTAGAGCATGTCTGGGATGTACTAGGGAGACTGGCTGCATCACGTCGGCATCCACCAACCACTCTCCAAGACATTTGAGCGTCCCTGCGTTATTGCCTCAACATGAGATTGATGACGTCATTCACAGCATGCCTCGTCATTGTCAGGCCTGTACTCCGCCAGAGGCGGTCACACCCCGTACTGAGCACATTAACCAGTTGTCGGAACGCGTGTGCAAATCCGTTAAGCTGGAAAAAACGAAGAACATTTTCGTCAACTGTTATGGATGTTGCAGTTGTTTACGTTCTGTATTGTTTACATTCTTTCTACTAAAACCTTCTCTTGCTGACAGTACGGGTATTGCAACGGAAGTTGATAAACACAAGGCCGAAATTCTAAACCTAGCTTTCAAAAACTCGTTTACGGTAGAGTACTGCAGCACCATTCCCCCTTTCAGTTATCGAACAAACGCAAGGATGGCTGACATAGTGTTTAGTGTATCTGGGATTGTAAAACAGTTAAGATCCTTAGACGCCAGGAAGGCACCTGTTCCACACGGCATCCCCGTAAGATTATATGTTGACTATGCTACTGGATAGCACCATTCTTATCCATCATCTATCATTGGATTTATAAAATGGTTCAGATGGCTCTAAGCGCTATGGGACTTAACATCTGAGGTCATCAGTCCCCTAGACTTAGAACTACTTAAAACTAACCTAATGACATCACACACATCCATGCCCGAGGCAGGAATCGAACCTGCGACCGTGGCAGCAGCGCAGACTGAAGCGCCTAGAACCGCTCGGCCACATCCGCCGGGCAGATCATGGGAACAGCAGAAAGTTCCACGGGACTGGAAGAAGGCCCAGGTAATAGCTATCTATAAAAAGGGTAGAAAATGGGATGCACATAATTACCAATTTCACTGACATCGAGTCATGGAACATATTTTGTGTTCAGACATCTGCAGAAACCAGCACGGTTTTAGGAAACAGTGTTCATGCGAGGCACAGCTGGCCCTCTTTGTACATGATACACAACAGGCTGTAGATACCGGCTCCCAGGTTGATGCCATATTTCTCGACTTTCGAAAGGCGTTGGACTCAGTTCCGCACTGTCGTTTGCTCCAGAATGGGCGCGCTTACGGTCTATCGGACGACATATGCGGTTGGATAGAAAGTTAACAGGCAGGGGGCAGTATGTCGTCCTGAACGGGGTGACTTCAACAGAAACAAGCGTAACTTCAGGTGTGCCTCAGGGCAGCATAATAGGTCCGCAGCTTTTTACGATTTACATAAACGATCTGGTTGATGGTATTGACAGCGGCATTAGACTGTTTGCCGATGCTGTAGTCTACAGGAAAGTAGTATCACACGAAAGCTGTGAACAAATCAATGAGGATTTGCGGAAAATAAATGCGTGGTGTAATGACTGGCAGTTGTCTCTCAATATTAGTAAGTGTAACCTACTGCGTATAACAAAACAAACATCCCCAATAATGTTCCAGAACAAAATAAATGCCCAGTCTTTGGAAGCGGTAATATCCGTCAAGTATCTGGGCGTGACTGTTCGAAATGATCTCAAATCGAATGATCGGATCACACAAGTAACAGGCAACGCGAACTCTAGAATGCGGTTTATTGGTAGAATCCTGAGGCGATGCAGTCCTTCAACAAAGGAAATTACTTACAATAGTTCCTACAGTTTTGGAGTATTGTTCGTCTGTATGGGACCCTTACCAATTGGGTCTGATTCAAGAGATTGAGAAGGTCCAAAGAAGAGAGTCGTGACTGGTACATTTAGCCATCGCGAGAGCGTTACAAATCGCATAGAAAGTTTGAAGTGGGACACACTTGCAGATAGACGGCGCCCTAAACGGAAGGGGTTGCTCACTAAATTCCGAAATCCGATCTTCGCCGAGGATGTAGAGCATATTTTGTTACCACTAACTTTCATGTCGCTCAATGATCACCATTCAAAGATAAGGGAAATTAGAGCTCGTATTGAGGCGTTCAGACAGTCGTTTCTCCCTCGCGCGATCCGCGAGTGGAACAGACGGGGGGAAATATGACTTTGGCGCGAATTGTGCCCTCCGCCACACACCACTTTTTGGCTAGCGGAGTATATATGTAGATGTACTTTGCTATCAACTGTTTATATTGTTTTGTGGTAAAATAAACGCAACTTTGCAAAATTTCCTTTCGTTGTTCTAATTTTGGATATCAGTGGAGGCGATAGGATGTATTCCCAGAATGGATGACATGTCTACTTCCATAGTTAACTTTGTACAGGACCCTCAGAGAGTGAAACCAGGTCGCACCTGGCCAGTTTTTTCTTGTAATGTACCTGATGTGCTTAAACCAGATGTGTAGTACTCAGTTTAAATCTAGTCTCTGTAGATTGTAGTTAGGGAATTAGGAACGTTCAAAGCTTTAGGCGCGGCTGATACATGCTGTGCATAACTGGCTTTTCTCAGACGGACGTTCTGATGGCGCAATGTTCATTTAACTGAGGTGTCCGAAAAAGTATCCATTTCCCTGAGAAAACTACTCACTGCGCCTTCGAAACGACCTGCCGACGAGTCGTAAATTTGCTTCTGTCACGGGGAGAGAAGGTTACTCGATGCATTATCTGAAGTCATGTTTAATAGACTGGAGAATATATCGTTACCGCCGAGAGCGGTAGCCGAGCGGTCTGGGGCGTCTTGCCACGGTCTGCGCGCCTTCCCCCGACGGAGTTTCGAATCGTCCCTCAGCACTTTGGTCCCATAAGAGCTCATATATATATCCTTGGGAGGGTACCTCGCAGAACGAGGGAAACATGACTGCCCATATGCCTCTGTACGAGCCCTAATCTCTCTTATCTTATCTTTGTGGTCTTTCCGCGAAATATAAGTTGGCGGTAATAAAATTGTACTGCAGTCAGCCTCAAATGATGGTTCTCTAAATTTCCTCAGTAGCGATTCACGAAAAGAACGCCTCCTTTCCTCCAGAGACTCCCACCCGAGTTCCTGAAGCATTTCCGTAACATTGGCGTAATGATCAAACCTACCAGTAACAAATCTAGCAGCCCGCCTCTGAATTGCTTCTATGTCCTCCCTCAATCCGACCTGATAGGGATCCCAAACGCTCGAGCAGTACTCAAGAATAGGTCGTATTAGTGTTTTATAAGCGGTCTCCTTTACAGATGAACCACATCCTCCCAAAATTCTACCAATGAACGGAAGACGACTACCCGCCTTCCCCACAACTGCCATTACATGCTTGTCCCACTTCATATCGCTCTGCAATGTTACGCACAAATATTTAATCGAAGTGACTGTGTCAAACGCTACATTACTAATGGAGTATTCAAACATTACGGGATTCTTTTTCCTATTCATCTGCTTTAGTTTACATTTATCTATATTTAGAGTTAACTGCCATTCTTTACACTAATCACAAATCCTGTCCAGTCATCTTGTATCCTCCTACAGTCACTCAACGACGACACCTTCCCGTACACCATCAGCAAACAGCCGCACATTGCTGTCCACCCTATCCAAAAGATCATTTATGTAGATAGAAAAGAACAGCGGACCTGCCACACTTCCCTGGCGCACTTCAGATGATACCCTCACCTCCGATGAACACTCACCATCGAGGACAACGTACTGTGTTAACGCAGATCATAATGCACAAACAATCGACATTCGGTCTGACAGGGATATTGATGTGGAATAAAAGTATGTCACACACGTACAGCTTGCACAATGACATGTCGCCGATGCTGGCGAATGCTGACACACTGTCAATGAAGAAACCACGGCTTAAGCCTTGAGATATGCCGGTCGAACAACAGCATTAGCCATTGCCCTCGTACGCACTGAAGAACGACCTGGGGAAAGTAGTCTGAGAAGCCGCGGCGGTAATATTCGTAGACCAGCAAGAAAACGGGAAATGGAAGAGTCTGTCTTCGCTGCCATACCCCGCGACCTGCTTATCAACTTACGAGAAGTTACTGTGGCCACAGGCACCACCGTTACGTCTGTATGGCGAACAGTACAGCGTCAACAGTTTCGGGCGTACCACTGTAGCGTAGGGTTGTGCAAGCGTGGGATTACTTTGAGAAATAATTTCATTAAACACAAAAACATCTTTCTTAACGGTTTACAAATAATAACACAGCTGAACTTAATATGCGGCCTATTATTTTTCCTGAAGACAGGGCATAAAAACAACAAAATACAGGAATAAAATTTCTTCGTCACAATGATAAATTTTAAAATAAACGCCAGCTCACTAACATTAAAATTAGGTCCAACAGCAACAACGCAACTGTTCACAACGTACGGCTTCTTGACCAAAAATGCAACATCACTAATGAAACCAGAACGAGATTTTCACTCTGCAGCGGAGAGTGCACTGATATGAAACTTCCTGGCTGATTAATACTGTGTGCCGGACCGAGACTCGAACTCGGGACCTTTGCCTTTAGCGGGCAAGTGCCAGCATACTGGCAGAAGTAAAGCTGTGAGGACGGGGCGTGAGTCGTGCTTGGATAGCTCGGATGGTAGAGCACTTGCCCGCGAAAGGCAAAGGTCGCGAGTTCGAGGGAGTCTCGGTCCGGCGCACGGTTTTAATCTGCCAGGAAGTTTCATCACGAATGATAGCAGCTTCCGCAAATAACCACAGTAGTACAAGTAAGTCAGGAAACAGTCTTCCAGCTTAGTTGGGCTTCCGTAGATTTGCACTCAAATGAAATCTGCATGGATTGACCACTCCTACCAGCAGCTATTCAGCAGAGGAACATCCTCTACAGCCAACTCAAATACAGGGTGGTTCTAACTAAACTTTAACTAACTGAGCCACTGAGCCAGTTTAGACGGAAACGTATTTCCAGTGTGGGTACCAAACATCGAGGAAATGATGTTCAGACTATGCGCTGAAAAAAAAAAATGGCTCTGAGAACTATAGGACTTGCTGAGGTCATCAGTCCCCTAGAACTTAGAACTACGTAAACCTAACTAACCTAAGGACATCACACACATCCATGCCCGAGGCAGGATTCGAACCTGCGACCGTAGCGGTCACACGGTTCCAGACTGAAGCGCCTAGAACCGCACGGCGACACCAGCCGGCCTACGCGCTGCAGGGTTTCCATTCTTGATACTGTTAGTGTCATGACTTCCCTCTAGGCGCCGGTATTGGTGTGGCGACATAGCGTTGAAACTGAAGCATCACCGCGCACTACAGTTGCGGACAGTCGACGTGGGTCTGGAACAGGTGAGCAGGCCTTTACTCTTAAAGTTGGTTGGTCGGTTTTGGGGAAAGAGACCAAACAGCGAGGTCATCGGTCTCATCGGATTAGGGAAGGAAGTCGGCCGTGCCCTTTCAGAGGAACCATCCCGGCATTTGCCTGGAGCGATTTAGGGAAATCACGGAAAACCTAAATCAGGATGGCCGGACGCGGGATTGAACCGTCGTCCTCCCGAATGCGAGTGCAGTATGCTAATCACTGCGCCACCTCGCTCGGTCTTAAAGTCGTTTTAGCAAAACAACAGCAATAATGCTGCTGGTGTTCGGGAATATCGGAGCACTAAAACAATACGGAGAGGTTCTCTTTTCCGCACAGGGGTGGAACATGTTTCGGAAATTCGAGTTAACTGGCGATTTAGGAGTTACTCCTGGGTAAGGCCAACGGGCAGTTGCGCAACAGATTGTTGATGAAGTTACCGTTCTCATGACTGAGAATGGTGGGCGCAATGTACGATAGTCGAGTAGTGTACGAACTGCCACACGATAGGTGAACAGCTGAACATTCCATGGTCCACCTTTCGGAAAACGTTGGCAGCCGTTGTGAAATGGTATCCATCCAAACTTCACGTTCTCACCAAATCAGATGGTCCTCACACTAAGCAATGGGTGGTAACCGTAAACATGGCACGCAGTTAATAATTGTTAACCTCCGCCGGCCGGTGTGACCGTGCGGTTCTAGGCGCTTCAGTCTGAAACCGCGTGACTGCTACGATCGCAGGTTCGAATCCTGCCTCGGGCATGGATGCGTGTGATGTCCTTAGGTTAGTTAGGTTTAAGTAGTTCTAAGTTCTAGAGGACTGATGACCACAGATGTTAAGTCCCATAGTGCTCAGAGCCATTTGTTACCCTCCAACGGCAAAAATCAGAATGTGTTTTTTAAAATGGTTTATTCGTTATTCATTTCCACATGTCCTTACAGAAATTGCCACAAAGTTTCATTGTCCTTCGATCACTCGTTTTTCATGGAGGCCTTCCAAAGTAGCGAAACTTTAATTATAACCACAGTGGTTTCCAACTTTTCTTAGACCATTACCCCTGAGTTCAATCAGACATTAGCTCGTACCCGACCCCCGTTGTCTATTGCCTCCCCCTCCCCCCCCTCCACCCCTTCCAGACATTATCACCAAATTTAGCACCTAACTAAACTGCAGAATGAAAGACTTCTCGGTCGGAACACTTTAATTTTTAAAATGATGAAAGATGAATGATATTTGCTTCGTGTGTGTGTGTGTTGTGGGGGGGGGGGGAGGGGGAGAGAATGAATGAAGGAATTCGTGGTGCATCGCAAGTGCTATCCACAACTCCTTCTCAGATAAGAAAGCTAGCTATTCACACTGATGGTACACGGTACTCCCCTCCATTGCGGCACTTGCTTGACCTGCACTACGTTTCGTGACGACACGTGGTCGTCCAGTACTGCACGGCCTACTCGTTACTTCAGCCCCTTTCCACAGCTGCTCACGACAGCAGTACGGCAACAGGTGACCCGGATTCGCCGTTTCAGAGATTCTCGTTTGCAGCCGCAGCGCAACAACAGAGTGCCGTTTGTCAAAACCGCTGACATCTGTTGATTTCCCTACCTTGCTATAACGGCAGCCCATTCGTCTCTCTTTCGCTTGCATTCTTCTCTTATTACGCCGCGTGCCCGCAGCACCAGCAGGAGGCATCAAACCTCGCGGTCGGCAGTTGTCGTAATGTTCTGGCGCATCAGTGTACATCGATGCACTATTATACACGGTCCACTCACATTAATCTGACCACAGACTGTGTTGTTAGACGTCATAATGCAACAACCTTGTACAGACGGTAAATGGAAGCATTAGCAGTGGAGGGAATACAAAGCATGTCGGAGGCGACGGACAACATGAATTCGTTGTCGTAATGTGATTTATTTGAAATGCAAAAACGCATGACCGTTTGCTTTTGGGGCAAAGATGCAAGCATTTCCGAAACAGTGAAGTCTGTGAACTGTTGGCGTGCCGCTGCGGCTACTGTACACTGAGCTGACAAAAGTCATGGGATACCTCCTTTTGGCCGGCTTAGTGCAGCAGTCCCCTGAAGACATATTGCGCCATGTCGGCACGTTGTAGGCATCGCCACCGGCGCCAACCTTGTGTGAATGCTCTGAAAAGCTAACCATTTGCATATCACAGTATCTTCTTCCTGTCGGTTAAATTCCGCGTCTGTAGCACGTCATCTTCGTGGTGTAGCAACTTTAATGGCCACTAGTGTTACTTGCGCCATTTGCATTTGAGAATATCGCTGTCCCGCGACATTTGTCACTTCAGTCTGTACCGTACACGGTGAAATGAAGCTGTCGAAAACTGGCGCCGAGGTAAGTGTGGTGCAGCACGAAGCACTGGTGGCAGGGGTGAACGAGAGCTCTGCAGATATTTAGGGGCGAATAGACGTGCAGCTGCCACGCAGCTGACTGGTCACGTGAGCCGAGAGGCCAGCCAAAGGTGTCTCGGCGACTGTGCAGCGAAGGTCGGTTGCTGCGTAATGGCGCCTGGGCGAGGCACCCACGCTGACGCCTGTCCATAAGCGACGAAGGCTGGAATTTGCACTCAGTAGCACTGAGTGGCGGCAGGGGCATTATTATACGAATCACGATTTATGCATCGTGGAGCAGATGCAATGATCAAGGGTCCACGAAGAAAGAGGGAGCATTATGGTGAAGTCTTCGTGGTATTTCCTGGGTGGTCTCGTGTTTGTGAAGGGCGCAGTTGATCATCGCAAGGATGCATCTCTGTTTGGGTAACATGCCGAACTCTATATGAAGTTTGTCAGCCGTGTGCGGCTCGTGTTCGTACTTTTTATTTAATATCTTGTCTTTGCCATACTGCCGTCTCATTTCTTACTCTATTTACTGGCTTGCCTGCACGTGAGTGGCAGCAGCAGCACTACTTATCGATAAGAGCACTAAAATCACTCCGGGACCATCCGACCGCCGTGTCATCCTCAGTGGAGGATGTGGATAGCAGGGGCGTGGGGTCAGCACACCGCTCTCCCGGTCGTTACGATGGTATTCTTGATCGAAGCCGCTACTGTTCGGTCGAGTAGCTCCTCAATTGGCATCACGAGGCTGAGTGCACCCCGAAAAATGGCAACAGTGCATGGCGGCCCGGATGGTCACCCATCCAAGAGCCGACCACGCTCGACAACGCTTAACTTCGATGCGGCAAGGCCGTTGCCCACCGATGAGAGCACGGTCGTGTTATCTTTGGAGCGGCCGCTAGTATTTGCGGGTCGTCGTGTGTCGGGAGCTCAGGCGGGCTGCAGCGCCAGCGAGGTCCGGACAGCCAGTACTCGCCGACCGCTGGGGACACACGTGCACTGTCCGACGGAAGCAGACCTGAGCAGGGACAACCGTCGGTTGGTCGTTCGGTCGGTCGTCTCGTCGGGCGACGTGTATTTGCCCTTCCGACTGCTTCCAGGCCCCTTCATTTCGTCATCTTGCGGGACGTGGGTCGGTTCCTACCTGGTGCAGAGATATCGGGTGGCCGATGAAGTGTTCCCTCTGCACGGTTGGGGCCGAGCCAGTGTCTCCGGGTCGCCGGTCGCCGCGTCTCCGAGCTGCGAACGGACACCGAGGGAGTCGGGACGGAGCGGCAGTTAGGACCCGACAGCCACGACTCGCCCAACCGTTGCCGGCACACACGACTCCAGTCTGATCGGACGACGTGTATTTGGTCGCCGGCCGCTTCTGGGTTCTCCGTGTGTGTCGACTTGCGATTCGTCCTGGTTGTTTCACAGTGACTGGTTTTAGTATTGTTCGAGTTGTTTGTGCAAGTATTTCGTGGAACCGTGTGTAGCTTGTGTGATTTCCACTGAGCAGTTATGTCAATGCTGTCTGCGTGCTGGAGGAGGCAGTCGTTCGGTTGGTACAGGGCAGCGAGGAAGTCTCCGCGGCGAGGTGACTAGCGTAGTGTTCCGCAGTGTGTTTTTCCTCGCCTTGTTGATGCTGTCCGGTACCGCGAGTAGTTCCACAGCCTTTGGTGTCGTTCATAATTTTAAGTGGTTATTGTGCCTCGGTTGTATTTAGACGCCAATATCTGAAGACTTACCGCAGCTGGTATCTTCGTCCTCGCTGATATTTTCAGTTGTTGTGCCGTCGGTCGGTCCTTAAGCGCCTTCCCTGGGTCGGGTTGCCAGCCGTATAATTTAGTATTACGCTTGGCTGCCTGTCTCACCTACACTTGGAACACTTCCGAGCACCTCTGTTCTGTTGTTTTGGATTGTAGGTTTCTTTTACTACTGTGCGAGACCTTCACCCGTCTATTAATTAATACACGGCTTTTGTTTTAATGTTCAGCATGTGGCCTTCAGCCGAACTTCTACGTGAAATATTTTAAGATAAGACCTCCAGCCGTCTTAAATTAAAATTTGAAAAATCATTTCAAAATTTGACAATTTTCCTCTCTCTCTTCATTTTATTATCCAGGTCTTAAGCCTGCAGTTCTTCAATGTTGAGTATGTGGCCTTCAGCCGAGCTTTTTATGTAATTTTTTTTTTAAGTAGGGCCTTCAGCCGTCTGTGTTCCTTAAAGCAATTTCAATAACTTGTGTTCGGGCCTTCAGTCGAATTGTTTTTCAATCCTTTTAAGGGCATGTGTGATTAAGGGTCTTTAAGGAAAATAAAGTTTGTGTGTTTTGTGCAACTAACAGTAACTGATTTTATACTTATACGGACATGTGAAGTAGCGTTCCATGAAGCATTTCAGGATTTTCACTTGCCCGGTATCAAGAGGTTTGCCTGTTCACAAATCCTGACGCAATAATTTCCCTCATCACTCATGCTGAGATTGTCGTACTGGTATGTGCTATCGTTCAAGAGTTGCAACAATTCCCGACAAAAGCGTAGTCTCTCTGGGAGGTCTCCAGGTTCCGTTTTTGAACAATCTGAACTTCTGCGTAGGTGATATTGCAGCTCCTTGTGCAGTATTCGCCGTACAGTGCAGTCCGATACGTCGAGTTGGAGCGCACGCTTACGAGCAGAGTGACTGCGCCTTCGGCTGAAGGCTTCTTCCGCTCTCGCAACATTTTCTGGGGTGCACACGCGGTTTACACTCCCTCCACTCTCCGGTCTACACATTGACAACATGTGTCGACGTGCGAGATTGCAATGGACGCGAAATGAGCGCTGCGCGACCACGTAACCGTCATTGTTTTTACAAAACACCTTCACCTCAACAGAGGTACATGTCGGCGTCTCCACTGAACATCGATATCATGCTCATTTTGGCAAAGGCTTTATTTGCGGATGGAATTCGTTTCCTGATTCCGAAAGTAACGTATTACTTCCAGGGTTGCCAAGTCGCCCGTTCACTGCCGCAACTTTTAGTTGAGTTCCTATTGTACGTAAAGATTCCCAGTTTGTTTCTACTTCCTTTTCAAATTTAGGGGTAAAGTAAAGGGAGCCAAAGGATATTTACTACTTGTACAGAAACGAGACGGCAGTTATAAGAACAAAGGGGCATGAAAGGGAAGCAGTGGTTGAGAATGCAATAGGACAGGGTTATAGCTTATCCCCGATGTTATTCAGTCGGTACTTTGAGCAACCAGTAAAAGGAACAAAAAATTCGGAGTAGGGATTAAAGACCAGGGAGAAGACACGAAAGCCTTGAGGTTTGCCGATGACACTGTAATCCTGCCAGAGACAGCAAAGCACTTTGAGTAGCAGTTAAACAGAATTGACATTGTCTTGAAAGGAGGAATAAGATGAACACTAACGAAAGCAAAACAAGGGTAATGGGACGTAGTCGAATTAAATCAGATGCTGCTGAGGGAATTAGAGTAGGAAACGAGACACTTAAAGTAATAGATGAGTTTTCCTATTTCGGTTGCGAAAGATCTGATCATGGCCGAAGTAGAGAGGATATAAAATGTGCACTAGCAATGGCAAGAAAAGCGTTTCTGAAGAATCGAAATTTGTTAACATCGAGTGTAGATTTAAGTGTCAGAATGTCCTTTCTTAAAGTATCTGAATGGAGTGTAGCCATGTAAGGGAGTCAAACATGGACAACAACCAGTTTCGACTAGAAGAGAAAAGAAGATTTTGAAATGTGTTGCTACATAGTATTGCTGAAGATTAGATGAGTAGATCACGTAACTAATGTGGAGGTGTTGAGCAGAATTGGGGAGAAAAGAAATTTGTGGTACAACTTGACTATAAGAAGGTTGACAGGACACATTTTGAGACATCAACGGATCGCTAGTTTAGTACTGAAGGGAAGTGTGGGGGGGTACAAATTGTAGAGGGAGACCAAGAGATGAAAACAGGAAGTACATTCATAAAGTTATTGCAGGAGCTATTCGAAGATGAAGAGGCTTGCACAGGATAGACCAGCATGTAGAGCTGCATCAAACCAGTCTTCGGCCTAAAGATCACAACAACAACATTCCACTTTCAATCACTAAAAATTGTGTACTAAGAAAAAAATGACATCACACATCCACTCAAACAAGCCACAATAATTGTTTATTTTGACAACAATTCTAAAACTATTATGCGTAGGATAGCAGACTTCGAACTGCCTTTTACTAGGCTGGTTCACATTTTCAGTCTCTAATAAAAGAAAATAATTAATTATTAATCGCGTTAAGGAACACAAACTGTATTTCCACAATAATAGTCTCATAGCTCCAAACATACATTATGTGGGATCTTGCCCACTCGTGTAATATAGGGTACATGTTGTTTGTTGTTGTGGTCTTCAGTCCTGAGACTGGTTTGATGCAGCTCTCCATGCTACTCTATCCTGTGCAAGCTTCATCATCTCCCAGTACTTACTGCAACCTACATCCTTCTGAACCTGCTTAGTGTATTCATCTCTTGGTCTCCCTCTACGGTTTTTACCCTCCACGCTGCCCTCCCATGCTAAATTGGTGATCCCATGATGCCTCAGAACATGTCCTACTAACCGGTCCCTTCTTCTTGTCAAGTTGTGCCACAAACGCCTTTCTCCCCTATTCTATTCAATACCTCCTCGTTAGTTACGTGATATACCCATCAAATCTTCATCATTCTTCTGTAGCACCACATTTCGAAAGCTTCTAATCTCTTCTTGTCCAAACTATTTATCGTCCATGTTTCACTTCCATACATGGCTACACTCCATACAAATACCTTCAGAAACGATTTCCTGACACTTAAATCTATACTCGATGTTAACAAATTCCTCTTCTTCAGAAACGCTTTCCTTGCCATTGCCAGTCTACATTTTATATCCTCTCTACTTCGACCGTCATCACTTATTTTGCTCCGCAAATAGCAAAACTCCTTTACTACTTTAAGCGTCTCATTCCCTAATCTAATTCCCTCAGTATCACCCAACCCAACTCGTCTACATTCCATTATCCTTGTTTTGCTTTTGTTGATGTTCATCTTATATCCTCCTTTCAAGAAACTGTCCATTCCGTTCAACTGCTCTTCCAAGTCCTTTGCTGTCTCTGACAGAATTACAATGTCATCGGCGAACCTCAAAGTTTTTATTTCTTCTCCACGGATTTTAATACCTACTCCGAATTTTTCTTTTGTTTCCTTTACTGCTTGCTCAATATACAAATTGAATAACAACGGGGAGAGGCTACAACCCTGTCTCACTCTCTTCCCAACGACTGCTTCTCTTTCATGCCCTCGACTCTTATAAGCCGCGCGGGATTAGCCGAGCGGTCTCGGCGCTGCAGTCATGGACTGTGCGGCTGGTCCCGGCG
This sequence comes from Schistocerca nitens, assembly GCF_023898315.1. Lineage (NCBI taxonomy): Eukaryota > Metazoa > Arthropoda > Insecta > Orthoptera > Acrididae > Schistocerca > Schistocerca nitens. Next base: position 218,176,106 of record NC_064623.1, on the reverse strand, counting down.
GAGGTTCGAGTCCTCCCTCGGGCATGGGTGTGTGTGTTTATCCTTAGGATAATTTAGATTAAGTAGTGTGTAAGCTTAGGGACTGATGACCTTAGCAGTTAAGTCCCATAAGATTTCACACACATTTGAACATTTTTTTGACTCTTATAACTGCCATCTGATTTCTGTACAAATTGTAAATAGCCTTTCGCTGCCTGTATTTTACCCCTGCCACCTTCAGAATTTGAAAGAGAGTATTCCAGTCAACATTCTCAAAAGCTTTCTCTAAGTCTAGAAATGCTAGAAACGTAGGTTTGCCTTTCCTTAATCTTACTTCTAAGATAAGTCGTAAGGTCAGTATTGCCTCACGTGTTCCCCTATTTCTGCGGAATCCAAACTGATCTTCCCCAAGGTTGGCTTCTACTAGTTTTTCCATTCGTCTGTAAAGAATTCGCGTTAGTATTTTGCAGCTGTGGCTTATTAAACTGATTGTTCGGTAATTTTCACATCTGTCAACACCTGCTTTCTTTGGGATTGGGTACCTAGGAGCCTCTTTTTCTCGGATAGCTAGACAACATACAAACAAATCATGTTAATGAAGTTTATTACAGTAACTGAATTGACAATACTTGTGCCGCAACGAGTTGGCGACATGTAAATAATCAGCGTCTTTCGAAATATAAAGTTTCCACGCAAGCACTTAATATAAGGCAGAAGTCTCAGGATGACGGCTCGTCTTCTGGTGCGGCTGTTCTACCGCCTGTCTTCTAGCGCCCCGACGCTGGCAGCAGCGGCACTTATATTCTCTTCGGATGGGGGACGCCCCTGTCGTTTTGCGGTCCTAGTCAGCGTACCATTGGCTCACGTCGTCTTAACAGCCTTCTCTGCGGTTGCATTCCATGCCGACGTGCCGGCGTTTGATGTTACGCCGGAACACATTATGCACTATATCGGCAGTAATCCACACGGACGCTGATTTTGGCAAAATACCGATTGTCTTACACATCGCTCCCATAACATGTGGGTTGACGTTTTGTATCAAGGTAATCTTCTCACCTTTCATCATTATTCTTCGAAGGCTTTTTCATGCCTCTGTCTGCCCCCGTTAGCTGAGCGGTCAGCCCGGCGGAATGCTACGCCAAGGGTCTCGGCTGGGGCAGGAGATATTTCTCCGCTCAGTGGCTGGGTGTTGTGTCATTTCATCCCCATCTCCGACCCGCAAGTCGGCCAATGTGGCGTCGAATGCAATAAGTGCTGGCCCTCGGCGGCCGAACTTCCGCGAATGGGAGACTCCCGGCTACAATGCCGTACGCTCATTTCCATTTCTTGCCTCTGATTTTGTACGATATCCTTCGAAGTCGTCTAGCGTTACGTTAGTGTATTCATCGAATCCCATAGTACGGCCTTCCATACGAAATGACAAAGTGTCGGGATCGGTTCTGGAAATACCTGAAGATCATGATGAACTTTTTGAGGCCTGTTGTACCACAGCTTCGACAGAAGTGTGCCATCATACTTTCTAGCAAGATAAAAGAAAAAAAACAAATAAGTTGTGTTTCATACTATAATGTCGTGTTCCCAGTTTGGCACAGCTTTGGCACAGGAAACACGAAAGCGGTCGAAGACGTCCGTCTTCTGGTCGGCTCCTGATAGTTGTCAGAAGGAGGCTAGTTTTTGATTACGCAAAGGCTTCTATTATTTTGAAAAGAACCACCCGGATTTCTTTACGTAATCAATATGAATGTTATAATCACCTAAGGGACCTTTAACAATGAACAATAAAAAAATTGCATTTGCAGATGAAATCATTAATAAATGGGGCAGCTATGAGTTGTATAGAAGACAAGGGGCGGCCTTCTGTCTACGGCCAGGATGCCGCAGTATTCTCTGCTGTAGTAAAGGCTGTTTGACATTTATAAAAATAATATCGCATGGAGGTAAAAAAATATAAAGGAAAAGAATAGAATAAGAAATCTGGTAAACACTAAATATATTCAGACAATTCTTACAAGCAATTAGGGCTTATTTATAAACAGTATAACTTACATAAGTACTTCTCTAACTGTATAGTGCGATCAGATTTCAGCCTCTTCTGTGCTAGCTCCTTGGTTCACGTTTTTGTCACAAATTACAGTCATTACTCTTCTCTTTTCTTCGAGACAATTCTTGCACCGTTCAACACCTTCATAACAATAACTTCCCGATTTACAGTATCGAACATAAATTACTCGAATTTTATTAATTAATAACTGTTGTCTGCACGCTCACTTTTATGGCTTAAAGTCGACCTTCTTTACGCTTTTACATTATAACCAGAAGTACCATAAAATCTGAAGAGCTACAAAAGTTTTTACTGTCATATTTTATTTAGATCGAAGCGGAACGTTCAGTTCACCTTCTGTTAAAATGTTTCTTTGACTGCGCAATCGATGTATTAGCGTCCGCGCTAGATGCGCATCTTTACAATTACGTAAATTATATGAAACAAATGTCTTTCAAAGAATAGGTCTAATCTCATAAGTTGATCATTTAATATACAGATAGGTCAATGCCTTTCCAAGGGTACTCACAGCTTTCATACGACGGATATCCCAATAATATTACAACTTCCACAAACAAGAAACATGTGAGAGAACGACTACTCTCGGCTACGCAGGTGGGTTGTTAAAACCTGTTCTCCCATCGGTCCTTAAGGTGCGCTGACATGAGCCATAATTTACGGAAATGTCTTGCCGTCAACACTGCGGAGGTGTGGATTCAGTATGACGCAGAGCCATAGTATGGCTGGGCAATATCGCTGGTTGTTGCGGGTAGCTGTCGACGTAGTACCGAGCTGTTGCTGCTGTAGTCAGCCAATGGTGGAGAAGCTTTCGTGTGGGTGGGCGACGTCTGCCTCGCCTATAATTGCTTCCCTCACACACGCATCCTTGCGAGCTCTTTCTCCAGACGAGAGCGTTGCAGAGACAAGTCTAGTATGAGAGCGGCGGAAGAACATTATTTCACTTCAGTCAGAAGTTTGGCACGTGTACGCAATGACACTAGATCTGTTTGCTTTGTACAATAACGTAGATCTACATCTACAGCTACATAATTACTCTGCAATTAATTAAGGGCCTCACAGACAGTTGATCGATCTTCTGACTAGAGTTGCATAGCTGCCGTCGGCTGTCGTAGATTGTAGACAACGGTAGTTTTGCTAGTAGCCTTCGTCAGTTAAGATCATAACTGCGTTACCTGAATGTTAGGGGTGCTGCATATCTATTGGGCGTAACCTCGTTTCGATCGCTTTCTTCGTGTATCCGATCAGTGTCTTACTACACTCATGTTCATAAATTAAGGATAATGCTGATACACGGTGAAACAATGCTCTGGTAGGCGGTTTGCGGGTTTAAATTATCTCGGGGTATGACCATGCGGTTCCTTTTGACCTGCGGTCGTCGCACGGTGGCGCTGGCAGCAGTCCACACACGCAGAGGTGTGTTGGTGCATGTCAGAGTACGGTGCAGCGAGTAAGTGTGCAGACGTTTTCAGACGTGCTAATGAAGACTCTTTATTGAAAATGGCTCAAAGATCACATGATGACGTTATGAGGGGTAGAATACTAGGGCGACTGGAGGCTGGTCAAATACAGCAGGTCGTAGCAAGGGCCCTCCTTGTGCCACAAAGTGTGATCTCAGGATTGTGGCAACGATTCCAGCAGACAGGAAACGTGTCCAGGCGCTACAGTACGGGACGTCCACAGTGTACAACACCACAAGAAGACCGATATCTCACCATCAGCGCCCGCAGGCGGCCACGGAGTACTGCAGGTAGCCTTGCTCGGGACCTTACCGCAGCCACTGGAACAGTTGTCCCCAGACACAGTCTACAGACGACTGAACAGACACGGTTTATTCGCCCGGAGACCTGCAAGGTGTATTCCACTGACCCCTGGTCACAGGAGAGCCCGTAAGGCCTGGTGTCAAGAATACAGTACATCGTCAGTGGTCCCAGGTTATGTTCACGAATGAGTCCAGGGATAATCTGAACCGTGATTCTCGCCGGGATTTCATTTGGCGTGAACCAGGAACCGGATACCAACCTGTATGGAGGTCGTGGTTTGATGGTGTGGAGTGGGATTATGATTGGTCCACGTACACCCCTACATGTCTTTGACAGAGGAACTGTAACAGGTCTGGTGTATCAGGACGTCATTTTGCACCAGTATGTCCTCCTTTTCAGGGGTGCAGTGGGTTCCGCCTTCCTCCTGATGGATGATAACGCACGTCCCCACTGAGCTGCCACCGTGGAGGAGTACCTTAGAATATATCAGGCGAATGGAGTGGCCTGCCTGTTCTCCAGACCTAAACCCCATCGAGCACGTCTGGGATGCTCTCGGTCGACGTATCGCTGCACGTCTTCAAACCCCTACGACACTTCAGGAGCTCCGACAGGCACTGGTGCAAGAATGGGAGGCTATACCCCAGCAGCCGCTCGACCGCCTGATCCAGAGTATGCCAACCCGTTGTGCGCCCTGTGTACGTGTGCACGGTGATCATATCCCATACTGATGTCGGGGTACATGCGCAGGAAACAGTGGCGTTTTGTAGCACATGTGTTTCGGGACGGTTTTCTCAACTTATCACCACTACCGTGGACTTAGAGATCCGCGTCATGTGTGTTCCCTATGCGCCTATGCTATCAGCACCAGTTTTGTGTAGTGCCACGTTGTGTGGCACCACATTCTGCAGTTATCCTTAATTTATAAGCATGAGTGTAGATTCTTCTAGAAACAGGAAGTGGTGCACTATCTAGAAACTGAGTGAGGATGTATAAAGGACCACGTAACCTACGGAACACTTCTGACTACGTCGTCATCAATCCGATCTGGTAAGAATCCCATACCACACTGTAGCAGACGAGGGACAAGCATTGTGTACGCAGTCTCTTCAAAGGATTTGCTGCATCTACTGAGCGCTGTAAAAATAAAACGCAGTGTGTGGTTTACTTTATTTTTATGTGATCGTTCCAGTTTCAGTTCCTCGTAATTGTCAGATCTAGGTATGTAATGGAGTTGACAGCCCTTAGATCTGTGTGATTTATGGTGTAACCGAAATTTAACGGATTGCTTTTAGTACTTATATGACTGAGCTAACACTGTTCCTTATTCTGAGACAATTGCCACTTTACGCAAAAAACTGATACATGGTCTAAATCATTTTGCAGTTGGTCTTGATCTTCCGTCACTAGACGGTAAATGGCACCATCATGTGCGAACAATCTAAGATGGCTGCTCATATTGTCTGCTGATGGCTGCTCAGATCGTCTGCCAAGTCATTTATATGGATTAGAAACACCAGGGGGCCTGTAACACTTCCTTGGGGACACAGGATATCATTCCGGTTTACTCGATGATTTTCCTTAAGTTACTACGAACTGTGATCCTCCTGATAGGAAATCAGGAATCCAGTCGCACAATTGAGACGATACTCCGTAGGAGTGCAATTGGATTGAGGAACGGTGTCAAAAGCTTTCTGGAAATTTAGAAACAAGGAATTAATTTGACATTCCCTCTCGATCTCACTCCATTACTTCATTGGAATAAATAAATAGCTGGCTTAAACACGAAACTCACACTTCAAGAAGCATACGTGCGAGTGTGCATGAACCATTTTATTTTATTTTATTTTGAATCATCATTCTTGTGACTGGATTGAAACGACTTGCCACTAATGCAGCTCCCGTGCCGACCTCTTCACCTCAGAGTACCACTTACAGCCTGTGTCCTTAAGTGCCTTCCGTATGTATTACACCCTCTGTCTTCTGCTACAGTTTTTACTCTTTACAGCTCCCTGTAGAATCATGAAAATTATTCCGTTGACACATTATTCCCATTTTAACAGATGCTTTATCTATCATTCTGTCCTTTTCCGCTGGCCGCTGTGGCCGAGCGGCTCTAGGCGCTTCAGTCCGGAACCGCGCTGCTGCTACGGTCGCAGGTTCGAATCCAGCCTCGGGTTAATTACGTTTAAGTAGTTCTAAGTTCTAGGGGGCTGATGACCTCAGATCTTAAGTCCCAGAGTGCTTAGAGCCATTTGAATCATTAGTTTTTGTCCTTTTTATTGTCACTGTTTTACTTGTATTCGTTTCCTCGTCGATTGTGAGGAGAACCCCATCAATACTAACCTTATTAGACCATCTAATTTTCAAAGTTCTTCTTGTAGCGCTACATGTCAAATGCTTCGACTCTCTTCTGTTCCGATTTTCCTGCAGTCTCTGTTTCACTGCCATGAAATGTTGTGCTCCAAACGTACATTCTCAGAAATTTCTTTCAAAAATTAAGACCTGTATTCGAAAGTAGTAGACTTTTCCTGGCCAGGAATGCCGTCTTTTCCATGTGCTAGTTTGCTTTTTATGCCCTACGTGCTCCGTCCATCATGGGTCATTTTGCTGCATAGTTAGCAGAATTCGTTAACTTCATCTACTTCCTCACCATTAATCCTGATATTAGGTTTCTCACTGTTCTTATTTCTGGTACCCCTCATTACTTTCGTCTTTCTTCGATTTACTCTCAATCCATATTCTGTATAGCATATCCTGTAATTCTTCTTCACTTCCACTGACCCCAGCAGTGGCATAAGGAAATCTTATCGTTTACGTTGAATTTTAACTCCACACTTGATCGTTCGTTTTATTTCCGTCATTGCTCTTTCGATGTACAGATTGAACAGTAGGAATGAAAGCCTACATTCCCGTCCCACGCTCTTTTCAATCCGAGTATTCCGTTCTTGATCTTCTTCTGTTATTGTTCCCTGTGAGTTCTTGTACATACTGTATATTAGATATAATTTACCCCCATTTTTCTCAGAATTTCGAACATCTTGCGCCATTTTACATTGTCGAACGCTTTTTACAGGTCGACAAATCCTATGAATGTGTCTTGATTTTTCTTCAGTCCTGCTTCCATTTTCAACCACATTGACTCTGGTTCCGTCACCTTTCCTAAAACCAAACACCCTCACTTTTCTTTGCCATCCGTATCAGCAAGTTAGATGCAGGTGCTGACACTTGTCAGCTCTTGCTGTCTTCTGAATTGTGTGTAAGGTGTTATATAGTCAGCCTCATACACCATGTACACACCAACGTGAATGGTCGTTTTGTTATCACGCCCCGCTTCACATATTTGAAGTCGCACTACAACTTCACTTACGAAACATAAGCACATTTTCATGTTACGAACCTGTTTCTTCACACTTATGTTTTACAAGTGAAGTCACAGTCCGACATACAGCATGCAACCAGATAAGAGGAAACGCAGATACCAGCAGAAAACACGAACAACTATAGGAAATCACTTATTTGCGTAAAGAAAACAAGACGTGAACTGTTTCATAATGTACAAGTATCGATAGCAAAACAAAGCTTTATCATTTTAGATTCCAGTGATGATCTCTTAAAGTAAAAGTTGAAACGCGACTGGAACAAATAAAATAGAGTGCAGCAAGAAAAAGGCGGTTTTCATTTACAAAACGAATACGTCCGACAATCATTTGTTTTTAAATTTCTTCGCATTTTTCGTGTAGCCATTTCGCTTTAACATCCCTGCACTTGCTATGTATTTCGTTCCTAAGTGACTAGTACTTCTGTATTCCTGAATGTCCCTGAATATTTTTGTACTTCCTTATTTCGACGATCAGTTGACGTATGGTTTCCTTGCAGTTATTTTCATTGTGTGCATGTTTTTCTTTCCAACATCTGCCATTGCCCTTTCTAGAGATGTCCATTCGTCTTCAACTGAACTTCCTACTGAGTTTTTCATTGTTGCAGTGTCTATAACGTCAGAGAACTTCAAGCGTGTCTATTCATTCCTTAGTACTTATGTATCCCACTTCTTTGCGTATTCATTCTTCCTGACTAGACTCTTAAAGTACAATTTACTTTTCATCATTAGTAGATTGTGATGCAAATCTATATCTGCTCCTGGGTACGCCATACAATACAGTATCTGATTTCGGAATCTCTGACTGCCCATGAAGTAATATAATTGAATCATTCCCGTATCACACGGCCTTTTCCAAGTATACTTCCTATTCTTCTGTTTCTGCAACAGAGTATTCGCTATTACTATCTGAAATTTATTGCAGAACTCAATTAGTCTTTCTCCTCTGTCAATGTTAGTACGAAGCTCAAAAACTTCCATAACCCTTTTTTCTACTCCTTCCACTACAACCGCATTCCAGTCGCCCATGTCTATTAGATTTTCATCTCTCGTTACGTACTGTATTACCTTTTCAATATTCTCATATACTTTCTCTATCTCATTAATTTCAGCTTGCGACGTCGGTATGTTTATCTAAAGTATTGTTGTTGGTGTTTGTTCGCCGTCGATTCTATCACTGAACTGTTCACAGTAACACAGTCTCTGCCACATTTTCCTATTCACTACGAATCCCACTCCCGTTATACCATTTTCTACTGCTGTTGATATTACCCTATACTCATCTGACCAGCAATGCTTATCTTCTTTCCATTTCACTTAACTGACCCCCAGTATATCCAGACTGAGTCTGAATTTCGCTTTTCAGATTTTCGAGCTTCCCTACCACGTTCAAACTTCTAACATTCCACGCCCCGACTCGTAGAACGTTATCCTTTCATTGGGTATTTAACCTTTTCCTCATGATCATCTCCTTTTTGGCAGTCCCCTGCTCCTGCCAGAGGCCCAAATGTGGGACCAGTCCGGAATGTTTGGCCAATGGAGAGATCATCATGACATTTTTTTCGAACTACAGGCCACATGACCCGTGGATCCATGACTGTCAAGTCTCAGAACTTGGAGCAACGACGACGAGTCAGATCACAGTTTTACAATACTCTATGATATGCAGCGCACGACGGTTCTGAAATTCCTGTTGAGAGACATAAAAATTGGTATGTTCCCTCGCATTTGCAGAGTACAAAAACGACGAGCAACTTCATTGGAGTTTCAAGGAATTTGAAGGATGAAGATCAAAGATTTGTTAAGAGGATTAATGCAGAAAGAAGTTCGCCATGGCAACTGAGTGCCCTGAACCTCCGTCCGCTCCTCCGTCCTCAGTGACAAGGTCGTTGGCTGAAAGAGGTTGGCTTGTTATGCCGGAGGTCTTCGGCCGCCATTACTGATGATTTTTATTCAGAAGTTAAGCAGTGGCGGGGTTAGAACCAGGGACCGAGGACGTTTTGAGTGCTAATCAAAGACGCTAGCCCTAGACCATGGGGACGACCTTAGTTTTTACTACAAGAGTATTTCGTTACGTTTCGAAGAAGGTAAATAAATTTATAGTGAACTACAAACAATCCTGTCGGAGGAGCATGCGCAACTGAGCGTTATAGCAGAGTTTGAAAATATCGCTAAAGTTGTAAGGTTATTTTATTCAGAAAAAATGGCTCTGAGCGCTATGGGACTTAACTTCTGAGGTCATCAGTCCCCGTAGAACTTAGAACTACTGAAACCGAACTAACCTAAGGACATCAAACACATCTGTGCCCGAGGCAGGATCCGAACCTGCGACCGTAGCGGTCGCGCGGTTCCAGACTGTAGCGCCTAGAACCGCTCGGCCACTCCGTCCGGCTATTTTATTCAGAACACGGTTTCGGGCTCTCATACGCCCATCTTCAGGTGTTATAAGTTCGTACTGTGACCCGTAGCGCCGCGGTGGACGAATACAGGACGCGGTGTATCCACACGAACTTATAACGTCTGAAGATGGGCGTCTGAGAGCCCGAAACTGTGTTCTGAATAAAAGAACCTTACAACTGTAGTAGTATTTTCAACCTCTGATGTAAGTCGCACACATTACGTAGGGCTCGACCACCGCGGGATAACATCTCTTCCGCGGAAAGAGCAGCTATTCGTTCCCTTAGGAATGACGATGAAGGGGAATGCCACGGTTGTAATGACGCGGGATGATTATGTCCTAAAAATGGATTTACTACTCAACGACCCGGCGTACAGAAGACTATCTAGTTACCCCTCAGAAAGGATCAAGCGTAAGACGCTTTCACTGTTGAAAAAGAGTTCGTTGTCGGAAGATTTACTTCATCCTGGTGCTGCCGTTCCTCCTAGGTTGTATGGTGTGTCTAAGTTGCATAAGGAAGGGATTCTTCTACGCCCTATTGTTAGTAATTTGGGTGCACCCACTTATAACCTGGCAAAGTATTTATCATCTGTTCTCAGTCCATTTGTTGGCAAGTGTGAACACCATATCTCCAGTTCGGTGGATCTTTGAAGTTGAGTCATTCAGATCTGTTAGTGAGTTTCAACGTGGAATCTCTTTTTACACGAGTTCCTCTGGAAGAGTCCCTTAGTTTGATCAGTGAAAAACTGGAAGAAGAGGTAGTGAAGCTTTGTCGTCATGTGCTAACATCCACGTATTTTTTATTTAACGGTAACATTTTTGAACAGAATGACGGAGTGGCTATGGGTAGTCCTTTATCACCCATAGTCGCCAATTTATTTATGGAGGACTTCGAGGATATGACACTGAGGACTTCAGCTTTACAACCAACGTGCTTCTGGAGATATGTGGATGATACATTTTTCGTCTGGCTGCATGGACGTGATGCTCTTAATAGATTTTTGGACCACTTCAACTGTCTTCATCCCCGCATAAAATTTACTATGGAGGTTGAAAATGATGGGATGCTTCCATTTTTAGACGTTATGGTTTATAAAAAACCAGATGACACACAGATTGGTATCCGCATCCTAAGAGTTGTCATCCATCACACCAACGGAGTGGCGTCCTTAGGACTTTGGTACGGACAGCTTATGCTATTTCCGACGCGGGCAGCTTAAGCCAAGAACTTGCGCATTTGATGGTTGTTTTTAAGGAAAATGGATACTCCGAGAAGCAGATTCGTCGGGCTATGGAATTTGGACCATCTCCGGAGGTGTATGAAGAAGAACATAGATCGGTGGCCTTTCTTCCTTATGCTGGAGGCTTATCGTTTGATTGGAGGAATTTTAAGGAATTTCAACATTAAGAGTGTGTTCCGTCCACCTTCTAAGATGAGGGCACTGCTCGGCTCTGTGAAAGATGGTTTGGGGCTTAGGAAACCCGGGGTGTACAAAAATCTGTGTCAATGTGGGAAAGCATACATTGGCCGTTCGATTCGCACGATGCATGACAGGTATGTGGAACATCGCCGTCATACGAGGCTACAACAGCCGGAGAAATCGGCAGTAGCAGAACACTGCTTAAATGAGGGACACAATATGAAATTTAATGAAACTGTGGTAGTTGCCAACATTTCCGGTTTCTGGAACAGTGTCTATAAAGAGGCGATTGAAATTAGGTTGGCGGATAATGTAATCAACAGAGACAGTGGGTTTCCTCTTAGCAAGACGTGGAATCCTGTATTATCTCGCATCAAAATTGAACGTTCTTCGGTGCGGCCCTGAGTGCGATATATCGTTGCCAGTAGTGTTCCACTAAGGGCGGCGCCACCTCCCTGTCTTGCAGGGCAGCAACCGTGATGGGCGGCGCATGCGCCGTGTACTGAACCGTGGCCTATGTAGGACGTCGATCTGCAGCCTGGCGCCAGTTCTCAGCGGGACTCATCAGCAGAAGCAGCAGTTTCCTGAAGATGGCGAACAGTTGGATCGCCGAAATATCGAGTTGATTTTAGGATCCGGCAGCAAACCCGAAGAGACTTTCAAGAACCTCTGATATAGTGAACTATTACTGTTTGAAGGTCTCCCTAATTGACAATGTGAGGCCTTACGAACGGTTCTTCTATGTGGAGTATAGGTGACTGCCACGCATGTTTGTGTTACATGATGTTGAGAGAGGGTGAAACATGGGACTGGCACGTAGTCTGCTCCACCAGAAGCGGACCGAGGGCGCCAGCGGGCTTGTCTCCAGACCACCATCAACAGAACGCTGTGACAGCGGCAACGCGTTGCTTCTTCGCGGCGCTGAGTCGTGAGGCTGAAGAGGCCGCAGAGGCGACGTGGGACGGCGGAAGCGGCGATGGTGCTCGATGGCTGTGCAATTAGTGCGGCAGGGACGCCTCCAGCGCCGGAGATAGAGGACCTGGCGCGACGGCAGCCTCGCTGGAGCCTGCAGGCGCGACCGTCACCCCCGCTGGAGACAGTGCGGTGCTATCTGGAGGCCCCATCTGGACTCAGCTCCACATCTGGGTCGCGACCTGGCTCAGTGTACCATGGGAGACTGCCCGAGTGAAACTGCAACACAGAATCCGTCTGCATCTACGTCTACATCAAAGTCTACATCTGCATCAGTACTCCGCAAGCCAGCTGACGGTGTGTGATAGCACTAACTGGTCCACCCATTTCCCTGTTCGACTCTCGAATGGCACGTGCGAAGAGTGACTGTGACATTTCGCGAGACTCCTCCTGGAAAGGCGCTCTCTCGCAATTTCAGTAGCGAACCTCTCCGTGATTCACTACGCCTCTCTTGTAGCGTCTGCCACAGGAGTTTGTTGAGCGCCCCTGTAACGCTCTCGCGCCGACGAAACGATGCCGTGACGAAACGCTCCACTCCTTGTTGGATCTTTTCTATCTCTTATTAGTCCTGCCTCGTAAGGGTCCCAGATCGACAATATTCAAGAATTGGTTCGTCTTGTAAGCAACTTCCTTCGTGGACGAGCTGCATTCCCCTAAGATTCTCCCTATGAATCTCAGTCTGTCTGCTGTTCCTACTATTTGTTTTACGTGGTAAAATGGAAATGAGCGTTTGCCGTCATTCGTCGGGAGGCCCCTTACGGGGCAGGTCCGGCCGCCTCGGTGCAGGTCTTATTACACTCCTGGAAATGGAAAAAAGAACACATTGACACCGGTGTGTCAGACCCACCATACTTGCTCCGGACACTGCGAGAGGGCTGTACAAGCAATGATCACACGCACGGCACAGCGGACACACCAGGAACCGCGGTGTTGGCCGTCGAATGGCGGTAGCTGCGCAGCATTTGTGCACCGCCGCCGTCAGTGTCAGCCAGTTTGCCGTGGCATACGGAGCTCCATCGCAGTCTTTAACACTGGTAGCATGCCGCGACAGCGTGGACGTGAACCGTATGTGCAGTTGACGGACTTTGAGCGAGGGCGTATAGTGGGCATGAGGGAGGCCGGGTGGACGTACCGCCGAATTGCTCAACACGTGGGGCGTGAGGTCTCCACAGTACATCGATGTTGTCGCCAGTGGTCGGCGGAAGGTGAACGTGCCCGTCGACCTGGGACCGGACCGCAGCGACGCACGGATGCACGCCAAGACCGTAGGATCCTACGCAGTGCCGTAGGGGACCGCACCGCCACTTCCCAGCAAATTAGGGACACTGTTGCTCCTGGGGTATCGGCGAGGACCATTCGCAACCGTCTCCATGAAGCTGGGCTACGGTCCCGCACACCGTTAGGCCGTCTTCCGCTCACGCCCCAACATTGTGCAGCCCGCCTCCAGTGGTGTCGCGACAGGCGTGAATGGAGGGACGAATGGAGACGTGTCGTCTTCAGCGATGAGAGTCGCTTCTGCCTTGGTGCCAATGATGGTCGTATGCGTGTTTGGTGCCGTGCAGGTGAGCGCCACAATCAGGACTGCATACGACCGAGGCACACAGGGCCAACACCCGGCATCATGGTGTGGGGAGCGATCTCCTACACTGGCCGTACACCACTGGTGATCGTCGAGGGGACACTGAATAGTGCACGGTACATCCAAACCGTCATCGAACCCATAGTTCTACCATTCCTAGACCGGCAAGGCAACTTGCTGTTCCAACAGGACAATGCACGTCCGCATGTATCCCGTGCCACCCAACGTGCTCTAGAAGGTGTAAGTCAACTACCCTGGCCAGCAAGATCTCTGGATCTGTCCCCCATTGAGCATGTTTGGGACTGGATGAAGTGTCGTCTCACGCGGTCTGCACGTCCAGCACGAACGCTGGTCCAACTGAGGCGCCAGGTGGAAATGGCATGGCAAGCCGTTCCACAGGACTACATCCAGCATCTCTACGATCGTCTCCATGGGAGAATAGCAGCCTGCATTGCTGCGAAAGGTGGATATACACTGTACTAGTGCCGAAATTGTGCATGCTCTGTTGCCTGTGTCTATGTGCCTGTGGTTCTGTCAGTGTGATCATGTGATGTATCTGACCCCAGGAATGTGTCAATAAAGTTTCCCCTTCCTGGGACAATGAATTCACGGTATTCTTATTTCAATTTCCAGGAGTGTACATTCGATGCCACGTTGGGCGACCTGCGCGCCTGATGGGGATGAAATGATGATGAAGACACCACAACAGCCAGTCCATGAGCGGAGAAAATCCCCGACCCAGCCGGGAATCGAAGCCGGCCCCCTTAGGACGGCAGTCCGTCACGCTAACCATTCAGCTAGCGGGGCGCACTGTTTTACACGGTCATTCCATTTAAGGTCGCTCCGGTTAGTTACCCCTGGATATTTTACCGTAGATACTGTTTACAGCAGTTTACCGTCAATAGTGCAGTTTTACAGTGATGGATTTCTTTTCTTACGTATGCGCAGTATGTGAGACTTGTTTACACTCAGGGTCAAGCGCCAGAGCCTACACTATTCATCTGCTCTCTACAGTCCATCCTGCAAGCCGATACTGTCTTCTGGGGTCGCTACTTTCTTACAGACAACCGCATCATCTGCGAACAACCGCAAAGACCTGCTCACGGTTCCTATCAGATCAGTTACGTGCATTGTGAACAGTAACGGCGCTATCGCACTTCCTTGGAACACTCCAGAAATTATCTTTGTAGTTGTCGATTTTGTTCCGTTAAGAGCGACACGTTGAATTCTATCTGCAAGGAACCCTTGAATCTATTCACAAATCTGTGCCGAAAGATAATTTTAATTGTCACCCCCGGAAAAGCAAACTGCAGTCGGTGATAAAAAGTTTACCCTTCTTCGTATAGTCACCCATCAATCTAAGCATTTTCGCTAACTTGAAACAGAGGATATTCTGCATTTTTGCTCTTCAGGACTCGTTGCAAGTCGACAATTAAATCTTTCTCGTTCAGGAAATATGTGACGTAGGATGGTTTCTTCCTTCTAAGGAAAGAGGACATGGTCACCAGAGACGTCAGTGGCCTGGAACTGTACTGTATTCAGTGATGAGCCCGGCTTGAAACTGAGCCCCAATAACCATCGAACATGTATCAGGAGACACCACGGAGAGTGGTGGGGCACCAACATGAATACTGCTCGCCACACGGCCCGACAACCGGGACTCACAGTCTGGGCTGCCATTCCTCTCCATAGCAGCACCCATTTTGTTGTTACACTGTCAATTCTTTCCATAGCAGGACCCCTTTGGTGCTTACCCAGCCAATTCTTTCCATAGCAGGACCACTTTTGTTGTTACCCTGCCACTCTTTCCATAGCAGGACCCCTTTGATTGTTACTGTGGTGTCACAGCCAGACACCACACTTGCTAGGTGGTAGCTTAAATCGGCCACGGTCCATTAGTACATGTCGGACCCGCGTGTCGCCACTGGCAGTGATCGCAGACCGAGCGCCACCACACGGCAGGTCTCGAGAGACGGACTAGCACTCGTCCCAGTTGTACGACGACGTTGCTAGCGACTACACTGACGAAGCCTTTCTCTCATTTGACGAGAGACAGTTAGAATAGCCTTCAGCTAAGTTAATGGCTACGACCTAGCAAGGCGCCATTTGTACCATTGCATGTATCTCAAGATAGTCTCACTTGTATCATCAAGAATGCTGTGTCCAAAGGACGATATAAAAGTTACGTGTTCTAGTAGCTACGTTCTTTTCTTTATCACATTCATTACGAATCCTGTTCCAGAGTTAACGCCAGACGGCGTGAGTTGACGCGTGCCCTTTCGGCTACTTCACTGTGGACTGGCTGCCTTAACAGTCCACTACAGTTACCCCGCCAATTCTTTCCATAGCAGGACCCCTTTGATTCTTACCCTGCCAATTCTTTCCATAGCAGGACCCCTTTAGTTGTCATACGCAGCACCCTTACAGCGCAGCGGTTCGTCGACAACATTCTATGCGCCGTTTTGTTGCCGTTCATGGCAATCCATCCTGGGCTTGCATTTCAACAAGATAATGCCCACCCGCACACTGTGGGTGTTTCTACTGCTTGTGTTCGCGCTTGCCAAACCCTACCTTAGTCAGCAAGGTCGCGGTATTTCGCCCCAAACGAGAACGTTTGGACGACATAAAAGTTTTCTGGGTGTGGTACCGCGTTAAATGTATAAAACTATATTTTGTTTTTACTGCTCACTGCGCATGCCATTACGTCATAATTTTAAAAAGCTAGTTCGTTTCATTGTTCAGTTAAGGAAGAAGGAGAGGGAAGTTTATTTTGATAGGTTGTTGCGGTGGAGGGAGAACGTGACCTCTGTTGTCCATTGGCTCCTGTGTTATGTCCCGTGATTGGTGGTCACCGTGGAATGAGAAGTTTGCTGCTGTTTACCGACTGCTGGACGTCGGCCGCGCGGCGGCAGTTACTCGCCGGTAGCGCTCGCGCCTCGTGTTGGCCTCTGATTGCTGGCAGCCAAGATGGGGCAAGCCTTAATCCATTCTCCCTATACGTTAGGGTGTTTAAGTATTTCGATGGCCTCTCTGATTTTGCGTTTCGTCATAACCGGCTGCTCGACCAACACACAGGCTTCGCTGAATTTTATTTCTTTTCCGCAGTCCTGCTGATGTTCTGCCACTGCAGTGGTCGCAGGATCCAGGACGTGCTGGGCTCCACTTAGGACGAGGTGGATGCATTACGCAATTCAGGCGTGTACAAGGTGGAATGCGAGTGTGGAGAGACATACATCGGCGAGACTGGCAGGCCAATAGCAATGCGCATCGGGAACACGAGCGCTATATTCGTCTAGGGCAACAGGAGAAATTTACAGTGGCGGAACATCAGCAAGACTGCGGAAAAGAAATAAAATTCAGCGAAGCCTGTGTGTTGGCCAAGCAGCCGGTTATGACGAAACGCAAAATCAGAGAGGCCATCGAAATACTTAAACACCCTAATAACACGAACAGGGAGGATGGATCAGGCTTGCCCCATCTCGGCTGCCAGCAATCAGAGCCCAACAGACCGCACTGTCAACACGAGGCGCGAGCGCTACCGGCGAGTAACTGCCGCCGCGCGGCCGACGTCCAGCAGTCGGTAAACAGTGCTATATCGCCTACTGCAATCCCCTGACTTGAGCCCTCGTGAGTTCAACTCGATTTCTAAACTGAAGAAAACACTTCACCGCATTCGCTTCAGAACTGCTACAAATTCGTCGGGCAGTAGACCGCGCCGATCGAACTGTTAACACAACTGGCACTGCTAAGAGTATTCTACGACTTCCACATCGCTGACAACGGGTCGTACGCAATGCTGGTGACTACTTTGAAGGTCAGTAAAACTTTGAAACACGTATCTGTTTTGTACGAGTTGTAAATAGATAGTTGCCACTACTAAATTCCAACCCTCGTTGAAACGAGCAGTTCATTAGCAGAGCTGACATCTGCACTCGTGTGATCCACGTGAAAAAGTTTGCGATATGAATATGACCGCACAACGGGAATTAAGCGACTTTGAACGCGGAATGGTAGTTCGAGGTAGATGCATGTGATATTCGATTTTGAAAATCGTTAGGGAATTCAATATCCGCAGTGTACATAGTGTGCCGAAAATACCAAATATGAGGCATTACCTGGCTGGTTCGCATTGTTGGAATTTGCTATTGTAGTGTTGGGCAGTTGGATGTGAACAGCCCGTAGCATTGCGCAGTTGGAGGTGAGCCGCCAGCAGTGGTGGATGTGGGGAGAGAGATGGCGGAGTTTTGAGAGCGGACGGTCTGGACGTGTGTCCATCAGAGAGAGTAAATTTGTAAGACTGGATGCCATGAACTGATATATATATATATATATATATATATATATATATATATATATATATATATATATATAAGTTCATGGCATCCAGTCTTACAAATTTACTATAATTTATTATATATATATATAATGACTTTTCAATATTATTAAGGTAAATACGTTGTTTGTTCTCTATCAAAATATTTCATTTGCTAACTATGCCTATCAGTAGTTAGTGCCTTCAGTAGTTAGAATCTTTTATTTAGCTGGCAGTAGTGGCGCTCGCTGTATTGCAGTAGTTCGAGTAACGAAGATTTTTGTGAGGTAAATGATTCATGAAAGGTACAGGTTATTGTTAGTCAGGGCCATTCTTTTGTACGGATTATTGAAAGTCAGATTGCGTTGCGCAAAAAAAAAAAAAAAAATATTGTGAGTCAATTTAGTGATGATCAGAATAAGTAAAGAGAGAAATGTCTGAGTACGTTCAGTTTTGCTCAGCTGTTTGAAAATCAAATAACGTAAGAGATTTATCAGCACAGTAATTCATAAATTTTTCTAAGGGGACGTTTCACATTTACAGCCGTCCATGGACTTCATATTACAAAACAACAATGGAATTTTCACTTATGACAATGCTCTTATGTCACCGGGCAACAATTATTCGTCACTGGTTCGAATAACATTCTGGGCAGTCTAGCCGAATGATCTGGCTACCTATGGATTGTTTGTGGGACTTAATCGAGAGGTCAGTTCGCGCACAAAATCCTGCACCGGCAACACTTCCGCAATTATGGACGGCTGTGCAGGCAGGGTGGCTCAGTATTTTCGCTAGGGACTCGTTGAGTCTCCGCCACACGTGCTGCTGCGGTATGCCGGGCAAATGAGGTCCGACACGGTATGAGGAGGTGTCCCGTGGTTTTGGTCGCCTCAGTGTACATGAATTACATCTTTAACTCTTTTTGTTCCAGAAGTGCCATAATCTTTTATTAGAATATTATGTTTCCATATAATCTTTATGTGTGACTATCAATATAATTCATTACAAGGCGTACGGAATATCCGGTCTTATGGACCTCAAGTTGAGTGCAGAGTGTGGACGTTCGTGGACTCGTGACGAAACATTTATTCTCTGTCAAAATGAAATTACACCTTTTTTAAGCCTTTCTGATTATGTTTTGCAGATACTTGAAATTGGATTAATGCCAGCATTGCAATCGCAGAATAAAAACCTAGCAGCTGAAAGCAAGATGATATCACTTCAAAAATATTAGGATTTTTGGTCATTTCAGTTTACGTCGCTCCAGACGATTACTTAGGATTGTTATTATTTCCAGTTGTTCATAAGGTAATCGAACACTAGTGGAGTTTTCCACCTATTTATGCGTAATATGTTGCATGAGCTGCCGATCCTCGCATCAACAGTCGATTCTGAGTAAGACTTCTTGCATTTCGCCAGATTCTTCTGGCGTTTCAACCTTCCAACAGAAAACATCAACGGCTACAAACAGTGTCGAGCGGATTACAAGGTTCTCTACAAGATCATTTTAGCATATTTTAAACAACAGGTACAGTCAATAAGCACAACACATATTCAGCAACAAACAACAGCACAACGAAACACTACAGAAACAAGTACAAGCACATAACAACAACAACAACCATACATCGAATAGATGAAAATATGGAACAGGATTCAAGATGGTAAACAATGACATGCAACCACAAACTCACACATAAAATAACAAACATTTTCAAAAGATAAAACATTTTCAAAACAGACAATTGATTTCAGAAGTACATTCCAAAAAGAACAAAAGACAAGGACATCAACAAGAAAGCACGAAAAATGGAAAAGAAAAAAAAGAAAGAACTAAAAGAAATAATGATAATAATTATTATTGTTTATATTTCATGGCCTTCACTGCACCACTCTAGTCAGTTATACAAAGCTTTGTATAGGCTGTTGTCATTCAATAACACAATAAGTTCAATACTGATATAGTAAGATAATTCAATGGTGCAGTAGTTATACAGGGATTATTATAACTTGTTATTATATTAAGGGTGCTTTGCTCTTCTATCTGCCCAATACTTCTTCATTCTTTCAGATATTTTCTTTCTTTCTTTCTTTCTTTGAGATCACTCTTCCTGTAGCTCTTTTATTGATCTTTGTTTGTAGCATGGTTTGTGTTTCTTGCACTACTCTGGTTTTCTGTTTCCTTTTATTAAGTCGTCTACTGTAATTTGGAGTTTCCTACATCTTCGTTAATTACTGTGGTCCATTTAATGTTCCTTTTACTGTTCCACAGTTTTTCTATTATTCCCTTACTACTTATGTTTCCTGATGGTATCATCAGATGTCCAAAGAATGAGGTACGGTTCTTCCTGATCGAGCTCTTTAGTCGTTCTATTTTCTCGTACACTGTCTCATTTCAAGCTATTCCCTAATGCCCACAATAATAAATAAAAAACAAAAAGAGTACACCCACCCACCCACCCACCCACCCACCCCCCCCCCCCCCCCCCCCCACACACACACACACACACACACACAAAACTTATACAACAGACATACAGACAAACGAGAAACAATTGAAAGCAAAAACTGTGGAAGTTGGCAACACTAAACAGAAACGAATGACATTCTACACACAGAAAACGGCAGTTATAGTGCTAGTTTTCGAAAATAGAGTGACCGCAAAGCAATCTACAAGCTTTCAAGCATTTTTTCACGTGAGAGAAAGCTGAGCGGCTTATAAATAATGAATTAGACGCCAATCTGTAAGTACCTTTTCGTTTTGTTATAAAAAACTTCAACGAACAGTTTTAAATCTATAACCTACATGTGAAAACGATTACCTATATGTGGACACTCACTGAAGGTGCCATGTAAATAAGGCGGAACACGCAGAGTACACAAATTAAACGAAAAACGTACTGTGTAGCATGCAAAAGGCGTTTTTCTTTTGAGCTACTGCAGTTGATGTTGTAGGCTGTGATGGTGTTTTACTTCCCTGGCGTACTCCAGAAATTACGTCTACGTGTGTCGATTTCGTTCGTTATGGACAAAAGTCGAGTTTTATCTGCAAGGAAATCCTGAAGCCAGTTACGAATCTGGTCCGATACACTACAGTAAGGTCGTATTTTCTTCACGACAGTGCGGAACGGTATCAAAGTCCGAAAGTGAAGCAGCTCAGTTTAAATCTGGCCGCCTTTGTCTGCGGTGCTCTGAATCTCATAGACGAGCAGAGCGAGCCCTGCTGTCCGAACTCGTGTTGACTGTCATGTATTTCCACAAAAGATAGGTTTTCGAAGCTGGTAGCTTATGCTTCTTTTTAATTCAGTCTCTTCATAACAGTTGCCGTGTGTGTATTGTACCAGGGACCTAGAGACGACGGAGACGCTTCGTCCCCTCTGTAGCCCTCAGTGGTTCAGAACCCCACAACAGGCCACAGCAGTCCACCCACCCCACCGTCGCCCCACACCGAACTCAGGGTCATTGTGCGCTTTGCCCCCCCCCCCCCCCCCGTCCAGTGAACCCCCCTGGGAACGTCTCATACCAGACGAGCGCAGCCTCAAATGTTTGCACGGTAGATAATGACGGCGTACGCGTACGTGGAGACAGTGCGCAGCAATCGCCAACGTAGCGTAACTGAGGCAGAATAAGAGGAACCAGCCCACATTCGCCGAGGTAGATGGAAAACCGTCTTAAAAACCATCCACAGGCTGTCCAGCACAGAGGACCTAAACACTTATCCACCGGGCGGTTTTGTGCCGGGGACCGGCACGCCTTCCCATTCGGGAAGCAGCAGGTTAGACCACGTGGCTAGCCAGGCAGGCTACCGTTGCAGTACTGAGCACCTATAACGTTAGTAAAAAGCTGGGTGATATACCTCTGCCGAATGATACGAGGTGTGTTTTTTTAAGTCAGGTCCGTTTTGTTGTAGACACTAGTAGTTCATTTCCATACCACAGCGAGCGCATGCGTCGTGTACCGCCATGCTTCGGGAACAACTGCCCTCAGTTTCAGCTCTGTACCTAACCTGTACGGTTGTGTTCTGTGCTTTCAAAATGGTTAAGACTATCAACTACCCCCCCCCCCCTCCCCCGCGTGTGAGATTCGCTCAGTGATACGGTTTTTGTCAGCAACGAACCTGTCTGCAGCAGAAATTTATCGATAGATTTGAGAAGTATATGGTGATACTGTTATGAATGAAAGCAAAGTGCGTAAGTGCGTACGAGAATTCAAAGATGGCCGTGACAACGTCCATGATACGGACCGCTCCGGTCACCCTTCTTTGATTACAGATGATTTGGTGGCTTCAGTTGAAGCGAGGATTCGTGAGAACAGGCGCTTCGCAATAACAGGTCTCTGAAATGAATTTCCTGATGTGTCGAGATCAGTGCTTTACAACTTTGTTTCTGAACACCTAAAGTTTAGGAAACTGTACTCCCGTTGGGTCCCGAAACTCCTTCACGAAGACCACAAAAACCAATGATTTCAGTGTGCGATGAAGTTCTTGACTCGTTATCACAAAGTAGGTGACGGCTTCTTGAGTCAGATTACAACTGGAGACGAAACATGGGTTTCGCATATCACACCCGAATCGAAGCAACAGAGCATGGAATGGAGACACACACTCAAGCACTCACCTTTAAAGATGAAGGCTGAACAGACTCTGTTCCTGCATAAAATCATGGCGGCGGTGTTTTGGGATATTCATGGTGTTTTTTTGGTCGACTTCATGCAACGAGGAACCACTATCGATGCAGAAGCATACTTCCAAACCCTGAGAAATCTACGCAGGGCGAATCAAAACAAAAGACGCGGCATGCTGACAAAGTGAATTGTCCTTCTCCATGACAATGCAAGACACCACACTGCAGGTCAGACACGCGATTTATTGGACAGTTTTGGCTGGGAGGTTTTAGACCACCCACCCTGTTCCTCCACCTCAAACAACACCTCAGTGGCAACCGTTACAATGATGGCGACGACGTGAAAACGGCAGTGAAGTCTTGGTTATCGGAGCAGGCGGCAAGTTTTTATGGATACTTTAAAATTGGTTGAGAGGTGTGATATGTCTTTGAACAAACTTGGCAACTATATCGAAAAATAGAGTGAAGTATGTACGTTCTGAAAATAAATTTACTTTTTTGAAATAACCTTTCGTTATGTACTTATGTTGAAACGGACCTTACTTAAAAAACACACCTCGTATGTGTTTATTTTCTGTATGTATTGTTGTTCTCGAGCTGTCATTAAAACCCCTGCATTGTAAGCAAAGCGACAAATACAAAACTAAAAGAAAAATCCTCTACTTTGAGGACCCATTCTCAAATTGAGGCATCTACAAAATGATTTTCAGTAACTGTCCCTGTTATTATCAGGACAAACAGGTGCGGCAGCCAAAGTGAGGTAGAAACAAAGGTGATAATGCACACAATTCTGCCTTCACCGAACATGTACTTATTGGTGATCATTGTATCAGAAATTTAGAAGTTACCTTAGTTCTATGCAAAGAGGTAAAAGGAAGAAATCGACATTTTCAAAACTTAACTAACGTTAATGTTTTAAATGACCAGCTCCACCTTGCAAGTAGACATTTCCCTGAAGGCTTTAAGCCGCCACTTCTGGCCGAGTAGTCAATTTTACAGCTCGAGGTTGTCCCCCTTTTTTTCCCTTTATTGTGATTTGATTCCCCTGCCCCATTTGTCAGCGGCACAATCCGCCACTCCTCAGTTGAGTGACATGACAATGAAAACAAGAATAAAATATTACATACATAAGGCGATAAAAAGGGGAACATAAAACAGAGTAAGGGGATAAATTTGGAGGTAAAAATACATTGACATGGAGACGTTCATGGGGGACAGTTAAAAAAGTCACCAGAAATTTAAAAAACACAGTTCTTAAAACACAGAGAAGACACTGGATGCACATGCATAGGTTAAAAGTCGGCCACAGTATTAAAAACACTCCAGAACAACACACTTACACTTGGAGCACACACGGTGAAGTATAAGACTGCCAGGTGGGACCTGCCGAGGGAGAGGTCAGAGAGGATGGAGGGGAGAGCAAGGGGCAGCAGGGGAGGCGGTAGGATGAAGAGAGCAGGAGCATCAGCAGGTACACAAAGAGGCAGGAGACTGGTGGGGCAGGAGAAGAAGAGGGAAGACAAGGCAGAAGGGAGTGCAAAGACACGGAACACAAGAGAGGCGGAACTAGGAGGGGGAAGCCGCTCATGAGAAGGGAGGGGGAGGAGAGGGAGCTCTGAGGAGGAGGCAGGAAGATGGGGTTAGAGTTGGTAGGAAGGGTGGACGTCAGAGCGTAGCTCATCATGGGGGAGAGCTAGATGGTGAAAGTTGTGTTGGGAGGGTGTGGAGATGGAGAGGTGGGACACAATGGTAAAGGTGCGGCAACTAGTTGAGGGTGGAGAGGAAGGGAGTCACCAGGGGGTGAGGGGGATCAAGGCGGCAGACAATATATAGTGTGCGAATGTGTTCAAGGAAAAGGAGAAGGTGGGGGAAGGGGACGAGGTCGTAGAGGATGCGCGTAGGGGACGGAAGGCAGATGCGGAAGGCGAGGCGGAGCGCAAGGTGTTCGAGGATTTGGAGGGCTTTATAGAACCGGGGAGGGGCGGAAATCCAAGCTACGCTGGCATAACAGAGGATGGGTCGGATTTGTAGGTGTAAAGGATGGTGGAAGGATGCAGACTCCACGTCTGGCTGGACAGGAGTTTCAGGAGGCGGAGGCGGTTGTGAGCTTTGTATTGGATTGTAAGGAGATGGGGATTCCAGGTGAGGTGGCGGTCGAGGGTGAGGCCAAGGCATTTGAGGGTAAGAGTGAGGTGGCTAGGATGGCCATAAATGGTGAGGTAGAAATCAGGGAGGTGGAAGGAGTGGGTAGTGTGGCCTATGATGATCGGCTGGAGATTGCCCTCCGCATGATGTTCGTTTTATGTAAGTTGAAGGTGGAGGAGGGAGAAAGGAACGGATAGGGAAGAAATTATGGGTGTCAGCTGCATCAAGACTGAGCGAAATCAGCGAGGCGAATGAAAATGTGTGCTGGACCGGATCTCCTGCTTACTAGGTAGCTGCGTTAACCACTGCGCCAGCTCGACACGGCGTGTATTGCAAATGCGTGGACCGTCTTGACCCACTTTCCACCCAGCGCCACCTACCCACAGTCTCTGTCCATGCCATCCATACTCGCCGATTTCAGACTCTCTTTCTTTTTCGTTTATTGAGTTTTGATTCCTCCCCCCTCCCTCCCCCTCCCCCCAGAGGGGGCTGACAGCAGTTTAATACGCCGCTCTACAGTCGACAGAAGAGTTAAAGGAACACAATGGGAAGATAACAGACAATATAATGAAGGTGATAAAACGGTAACTTTGTTAAAAACAGAAAAGTTGCGGAAGTTAAAATAGAAAAAAACACGGGGTTGACGATGCTAAGTAAGACACAGTAAGGACACAGGCACAATTAAAAAAAAAAAAAACCATGGTGACAGTATGTTTTCTGTTCGCAACACTGTAAAAACGGGGCACACTACACTGAACACGCAAACACTGCACCAGTGATTAGACACGAAAATAACGCACCACAGCCTAATGCTGATGAAGGGGGGGGGGGGGGGCGAACCCGGACGGATGAGGGGAAGAAAGGGTGGGGAAAACAAAAAGAGGGGAGCCGAAGGAGGAAGAGGACGCAGAGAAAGGGGGGCGGGGCAGGGCGAACGCGAGAAGGAGGGGGGAAGGCTGTGGAGGGGAAGCAAGGACCCCGGGGGGTGGGGGTAGAATGAGATTCCTAGAGAAAGTCGAATGTAGTTCCATATCCGCAATGAAGGTGGTGGGTTCATTGCCTGTCCTCAGTTTACATAATACAGTAGAGTCTCGATTATCAGACCTGAACCGGCCACGGCAAGGTCGGATAAGCGGGAAGGTCGGATAACGCGGAAAATAATACCAAAAAAACACAAAATTATATTAAAGTAGGCCAAATGAGTTAAACATGTAATACAATACAAATCAAATTAGACTGAGTAGGTATTTACTGTGTGAAGAAGTTAGTAATTGTCTTTTGTTTGCCTGCTGTTTTCCGTTTCTTTTTGCCGATAAATCACCTCATCTCTTAAGAAGTAAAACCTCTGTAGACGATGTTTCCTCCAGTTGCTCTACATATTTTAAAGCAGTTTCTAAGGCCTTGTGTCCTTCGTTGTGAGAAATCTTGGGCGCACTTTCCTCCACTACATCCACTTCTTCTTGTTTTTCGTTTACCATGTTGACTATTTCTTCATCTGTCACTTCAAATTCTTCATCTTGGAAAATCCATTCATTTATGTCATCTCCTGTGGCGTCAGCACGTCCCGGAACTTTTCTTAACAATGAAAGCAGGGTAGGGTTTTCTGGTTCGGTCTGTTGCTGTAAATTTTCATCATCTGGAGAATTTTCTTGATTTTCCTGTAGCAAAATTTTCCAGGATTTTGCAATTGTATTTGCTCCAACACTCTCCCAAGATTGGGCCACATCATAAGCTACGTCTTTCAAATTAATACGGCGCAATTGCTCTAGCACGTCTTCTCCCTTGTCCATAGCATTAATTAAAGAGGAAAGCAAGGTTTTGCGGTAGTTTCTCTTTAGTGTCTCCAAGGCCCCTTGGTCCATAGGCTGACATCAGGATGTGACATTTGGAGGCAAAAGCATGGCCTTTTATCGTGACCTTGAAGTTCACCTTCATCAGGGTGACAGGTGGCATTGTCTAGAAGCAACAGGGCTTTGCGGGGCAAGATGTTGGCTTTCAAAAACTTTTCAGTCTGTGGCACGAAGTCGTTAGAAAAGCATTCTTTAAAAATGTCTGAGCTCATCGAAACATTTTTTTGGTTGTAATATTTCACCGGTAAAGCATTTCTAGATACATTTTTAAATGCTCTCGGTTTTTTTGGCTTATCTGTCATAGACAGTTTCATTTTCAAATTTGCTGTATACAAGAATTGTCACTCTTTCTTTGCTACGTTTCTAGCCTGGAGCTGCCTTTTCGGCCTTTGACGCTAAAGTTTTTTTCCGGTTACATTTTGTAATTGAGGCCAGTCTCGTCTAGGCGCTACAGTCTGGAACCGCGCGACCGCTACAGTAGCAGGTTTCAATCCTCCCTGGGGCATGGATGTGTGTGATGTCCTTAGGTTAGTTAGGTTTAAGTAGTTATAAGTTCTAGGGGACTGATGACCTCAGAAGTTAAGTCCCACAGCGCTCAGAGCCATGTTGTTGTTGTTGTGGTCTTCAGTCCTGAGACTGGTTTGATGCAGCTCTCCATGCTACTCTATCCTGTGCAAGCTTCTTCATCTCCCAGTACCTACTGCAACCTACATCCTTCTGAATCTGCTTAGTGTATGCATCTCTTGGTCTCCCCCTACGATTTTTACCCTCCACGCTGCCCTCCAATACTAAATTGGTGATCCCTTGATGCCTCAGAACATGTCCTACCAACCGATCCCTTCTTCTGGTCAAGTTGTGCCACAAACTCCTCTTCTCCCCAATCCTGTTCAGTACCTCCTCATTAATTATGTGATCTACCCATCTAATCTTCAGCATCCTTCTTTAGCACCACATTTCGAAAGCTTCTATTCTCTTCTTGTCCAAAGTATTTATCGTCCATGTTTCACTTCCATACATGGCTACACTCCATACAAATACTTTCAGAAAAGACTTCCTGACACTTAAATCTATACTCGATGTTAACAAATTTCTCTTCTTCAGAAACGCTTTCCTCGCCATTGCCAGTCTACATTTTATATCCTCTCTACTTCGACCATCATCAGTTATTTTGCTCCCCAAATAGCAAAACTCCTTTACTACTTTAAGTGTCTCATTTCCTAATCTAATACCCTCAACATCACCCGACTTAATTCGACTACATTCCATTATCCTTGTTTTGCTTTTGTTGATGTTCATCTTATATCCTCCCTTCAAGACACCATCCATTCCATTCAACTGCTCTTCCAAGTCCTTTGCTGTCTCTGACAGAATTACAATGTCATCGGCGAACCTCAAAGTTTTTATTTCTTCTCCATGGATTTTAATACCTACTCCGAATTTTTCTTTTGTTTCCTTTACTGCTTGCTCAATATACAGATTGAATAACATCGGGGAGAGGCTACAACCCTGTCTTACTCCCTTCCCAACCACTGCTTCCCTTTCATATCCCTCGACTCTTATAACTGCCATCTGGTTTCTGTACAAATTGTAAATAGCCTTTCGCTCCCTGTATTTTACCCCTGCCACCTTTAGAATTTGAAAGAGAGTATTCCAGTCAACATTGTCAAAAGCTTTCTCTAAGTCTACAAATGCTAGAAACGTAGGTTTGCCTTTCCTTAATCTTTCTTCTAAGATAAGTCGTAAGGTCAGTATTGCCTCACGTGTTCCAGTATTTCTACGGAATCCAAACTGATCTTCCCCGAGGTCGGCTTCTACTAGTTTTTCCATTCGTCTGTAAAGAATTCGTGTTAGTATTTTGCAGGTGTGGCTTATTAAACTGATTGTTCGGTAATTCTCACATCTGTCAACAGCTGCTTTCTTTGGGATTGGAATTATTATATTCTTCTTGAAGTCTGAGGGTATTTCGCCTGTTTCATACATCTTGCTCACCAGATGGTAGAGTGTTGTCAGGACTGGCTCTCCCAAGGCCGTCAGTAGTTCCAATGGAATGTTGTCTACTCCGGGGGCCCTGTTTCGACTCAGGTCTTTCAGTGCTCTGTCAAACTCTTCACGCAGTATCGTATCTCCCATTTCATCTTCATCTACATCCTCTTCCATTTCCATAATATTGTCCTCAAGTACATCGCCCTTGTATAGACCCTCTATATACTCCTTCCACCTTTCTGCTTTCCCTTCTTTGCTTAGAACTGGGTTTCCATCTGAGCTCTTGATGTTCATATAAGTGGTTCTCTTATCTCCAAAGGTCTCTTTAATTTTCCTGTAGGCAGTATCTATCTTACCCCTAGTGAGATAAGCCTCTACATCCTTACATTTGTCCTCTAGCCATCCCTGCTTAGCCATTTTGCACTTCCTGTCGATCTCATTTTTGAGACGTTTGCATTCCTTTTTGCCTGCTTCATTTACTGAATTTTTATATTTTCTCCTTTCATCAATTAAATTCAATATTTCTTCTGTTACCCAAGGATTTCTACTAGCCCTCGTCTTTTTACCTACTTGATCCTCTGCTGCCTGCACTACTTCATCCCTCAAAGCTACCCATTCTTCTTCTACTGTATTTCTTTCCCCCATTCCTGTCAATTGTTCCCTTATGCTCTCCCTGAAACTCTCTACAACCTCTCGTTCTTTCAGTTTATCCAGGTCCCATCTCCTTAAATTCCCACCTTTTTGCAGTTTCTTCAGTTTTAATCTACAGGTCATAACCAATAGATTGTGGTCAGAGTCCACATCTGCCCCTGGAAATGTCTTACAATTTAAAACCTGGTTCCCAAATCTCTGTCTTACCATTATATAATCTATCTGATACCTTTTAGTATCTCCAGGGTTCTTCCATGTATACAACCTCATATCAGAGCCATTTGAACTATTTTTTTTTTTTTGAACCAGTCTCGTCGCAGTTAAAAATTTGATCGCCTGTTAAGTTTTCCTTGTCCAGTATCTTGTCAAGTTTTTTCCTAAATTACTGAACAGCTTCAAAATGTGCTGAAAGCTTTTCACCACAGACATTAAGTTGCCGAATTCCGTATCTTTTCTGCCATCTATCGAGCCAGCCAACACTAACTGTGTAATCAGGTTCACCTTCGTTTCGTTCGTTACGAAACTTTAAGGCTTTTTCCTGAAAAATAGGTCCCGACATGGGCACACCTTTATCTCTATGTCGAGTAAACCACAGGAACAAAGCTTCACTTACTTTTTCATAATCACATTTTTTCATGGTTTTCCGATCTTCCAAAATAGCCGAGGTTGCTCGCTGAGAACGCCACTTCTCAATTTCATTGCAGTTCCTTTTCCAGTTTCCAACTGTTGTTTTCCCGACGTTATAATCTTGCGCCACTTTTAATAAAGTTTCACCATTGTCTGTTATTTTTAAAGCTTTTAAGTTTTTCTTGCATTGAGACGACCACCTTTTTCCGTTTTGAAGCCGTCACCACAAATTTTTACAATAAACGAGGCTCAACACGTCCACTCCGCTCCAGATCTGACGTAAGTTAGCAGTGAGGAGTGAGGAGTAGCAGACGGCGACAATGAACTGAGTATCAACAAGCAACACGTACGTCACTGACCTGTTGTCGGCTGGCGCACGGCCGGCGGGGTGACAGGGTGGGTCGGACAACACAGGAGGCCGGATAATCGAGACCCTACTGGATGTATCACAGCTACGGATTCCTCGTGGTACCCGTTCTTTCGGACACCACGCACTCATATAAATGATTCGCCTCGATGGGCAATGAAACCACCATCTTCATTGCGGACGCACAATTACGTTAGAATCTAGAAGTAAAGACCGTGGAGGACTGAATGGAGACTCTGCGCTAGCTGGCAGTGTGGGGCGGGCCGAGGCAGTACTCACAACTGCCTGGGTGGCCCAGTGGTTAACGCACCTGCCTAGTCAGCAGGAGATACCGGGTTCGTAACTTGAGCTGACACGCGTTTTCACCCGTCGCCACTGATTTCACGCAAACTTCCTGATGCACCTGATCAATAGTTCCTTCCCTTACCTTTCTGCCTCCTCCGCCATCCATTTTCATAACACTTGTCACTGCCATGGATTCTGTATGGAACAAATGGTTCAAATGGCTCTGAGAACTATGGGACTCAACTGCTGTGGTCATTAGTCCCCTAGAACTTAGAACTAGTTAAACCTAACTAACCTAAGGACATCACAAACATCCATGCCCAAGGCAGGATTCGAACCTGCGACCGTAGAGGTCTTGCGGTTCCAGACTGCAGCGCCTTTAACCGCACGGCCACTTCGGCCGGCTGTATGGAACATGTCCGATGATATTTGTTTCCCTCGGAATTCTATCTGCATTTATGAAGGCTACTTTCAATTTTGTATTTTCGTTCAGCATAATTTGTCATTCATTGATATTTTCTCTGTTTTATTATTTCCTATTTCATGTATCTCCTTGGTTCCTCCGCCCCCCCCCCCCTCCCCACTTCCTCCCCCCCATCTTTTCATCATATTTTAATCTTGCGAGCTAA
This sequence comes from Schistocerca nitens, assembly GCF_023898315.1. Classification (NCBI taxonomy): domain Eukaryota; kingdom Metazoa; phylum Arthropoda; class Insecta; order Orthoptera; family Acrididae; genus Schistocerca; species Schistocerca nitens. The sequence goes on along the minus strand of NC_064623.1, from coordinate 218,145,088 downwards.
CATCCCAAAGATATTCGGGCTCACATGCGGTTCCTGTTCGTCGAAATCTCTTGGCTCAAACTAATCTAGGGGTTGAACCGCATGTGTCGCATTACACGCCCTAAATTAGACACTTGTGACCCATTGGTGAAATTTATCGGGAACTAAATTAACGACCCATAAATGATGTAGGCTGCACAGTTGCGATTTGGTTACTGTGAGACAGGGCTGTAGCCTCTCCCCGATGTTATTCAATCTGTATATTGAGATAGCAGTAAAGGAAACAAAAGAAAAATTTGGAGTAAGTATTAAAATTCATGGAGAAGAAATAAAAACTGAGGTTCGCCAGTGAGATTGTAATTCTGTCACAGACAGCAAAGGACTTTGAAGAGTAGTGGAACGGAATGGACAGTCTCTTGATAGGAGGATATAAGATGAACATCAACAAAAGCAAAAAGAGGATAATGAAATGTAGTCGAATTAAGTCGGCTGATGCTGAGGGAATTAGATTAGGAAAAGATACACTTAAAATAGTAAAGGTGTTTTGCTATTTGGGGAGCAAAATAACTGATGATGGTTGAAGTAGAGAAGATATAAAGTCTACACTGGCAATCGAGTATAGATTTAAGTGTCAGGAAGTCGTTTCTGAAAATATTTGTATGGAATGTAGCTATGTATGGAAGTGAAACGTGGACGATAAATAATTTGGGCAAGAAGAGAATAGAAGCTTTCGAAATGTGGTGCTACAGAATAATGCTGAACATTAGATGGGTAGATCACATAACAAATGAGGAGGTATTGAATAGAATTGGGGAGAAGAGGAGTTTGTGGCACAAATTGACAAGAAGAAGGGACCGGTTGGTAGGACATGTTCTGAGGCATCAAGGGATCGCAAATTTAGCATTGGAGGGCAGTGTGGAGGGTAAAAATCGTAGACGGAGACCAAGAGATCAATACACAAAGCAGATTCAGAAGGATGTAGGTTGCAGTAGGTACTGGGAGATGAAGAAGCTTGCACAGGATAGAGTAGGATGGAGAGATGCATCAAACCAGTCTCAGGACTGAAGACCACAACAACGACAACATAGAATAATGTTTATTCAGAAAGAAAACTAATAGCGAATGTGGTCATATGTAGAGTTACAATCAAGCTCATAGCCATTTGACACAGATCATTCACAATCTAATCGCGATTTACAAGTTTGATGCTCCACCTCGTTAACTGTTCGAAAAGTTAGAGTTCACACCATGCACGCGGCTGCTCACCGCTCAGAGACCATGTCCCGCGATAGCACACAACGCGAAATTTTCTTTTCACTTCCTACCTACCTAAAGACCGACTGTCAGCTTTCGGGTCTGCGCACTTTGGTGTCACCAGTCGAACTGTCCGTTTTCGCGTCTCCAACCGAACTGTCCCCTTTGGTGTCTCGACCAGAACTGCCCTCTGTTCGTCTCCGACCGCGTTTCCTGCGCGCCGAACATCTTCGCTCAACTGACTAGCGCAGTTCCCTTTCCTGAAGCCGTCCATTTGAATGGCTACAGCTTATTCGGCATTAATTTTATTTTAACATATTTAAATAATCAAAGTTTGACTACTATCTCGTTCTAAATAAAGTAACAATAATATCCATTACATACTAAACGCTAAATTCCTTTACATAAAACCAATACAGTTTCCTTCCTCACTTTAAATTTCATGGCCAGTAGCTTTGCACCAGTGTGATAAATAAATAAGTAAAGAGCGAAAGTAACTATTAGGCACTAAACTTTACAACAAATATTCTATTACCTAATGATCCAATAAGGTGTCATGCTGTCATCGCTCAATGTGTTTTGTGTGGAGTAACTGATGATCTGATGCTTAACTGTAAATACTGATAATTTAATTTTACTATATCTTTTAAACAAATAAAGTTATAACGTTCGTCACAATGAGGCTCTTCTATATGAATTGTCGATCGTTAAGATCGACCAAAGCGTTCAGTTTTTAGCATTCAGGTCTTTGTTACAAAACGTGTTAATTTCAGTTTAACAGTAAATCCTAAACTATTATAGATATGATCAATATTTAAAATTTATTGGGATCACCATGAAACTTTACGGAGTATGGCAGATTTAAATTACTGTGGCTTCATTCCCTGCATTACTACTACAGAATTAAATACTTTCTATAAACGTTTCCCTTTGTGGTCGATCTTATGTCCACCATATTTGACACTGCAACGTCTTTCTGGCCACAAAAGCCATCTACTGGGTTCCCCTATGATGTACTAGTAGGTTCTCGTCTGTCTCACTCACACACTACAGCGCTTAGGCCTCAGTAGACAACAAGCGCCTGCGAGTCTCGTGGTGGATCTGCGCGGTCCTGAACGACGGGGTTCGTTTCACAATTCCTGTAGGCTGACTCTTTCGGCCATATATTTGAATGAGGCCGCAATGCTCGTTAATTCACAATCTGATTATATCTTTTGTAAGTATATTTACTGTCAAGTAATGTACGTACTGCTCAGTGGGAATTCACGCATTTTCGTTCTTATTTACTACTCAACAATATATTTTGCATTGTTTTTCGCAGAACAGTTGTTTCATCGGATTTCAGTTTATTTACATAGCTTGCTTTACCATTCACGGCTACTTCTCCTGGAATTTTACTTCATGGGTAATAATTAAACTCCCCCTTACCATCCCTCCCGCCCCCCCCCCTCCCCAACCGTCTTTTTGCTTGTATTTTAATCTCTTACATTCATTCTTATACGTATCTTCTCTTTCATGTTGGTTACGTGCTGATTAATACAGTGATAATGAAGGAAGCTGGAGAAACGAACCACGGTTTGTGCCATGGCTGGGAGTTGAAGCCGAGTCTCCTTCCTTACTAGGCAGGAATGCCAGCCGTTACAGCACCATAGCACCATAGCCACCATGACTGCACAGACTGTCCCAGTCCAATGTGCACCCTAACACAAATGTTAGTTCACGCCTGCAGCTTGTTTTCCCCTCCTTAGATCGTCACTACTGCCGAGGCTGTTGGTATTGGAACAGCACCCCACTGGTGGACGTAGTGGGGAATCCTTCGTGTACTTCAGGTGTTCAAATGTTCAAATGTGTGTGAATTCCTAAGGGACCAAACTGCGTAGGTCATCGGTCCCTAGACTTACACACTACTTAAACTAACTTATGCCAAGAACAAGACACACACACCCATGCCCGAGGGAGGACTCGAACCTTCGGCAGGAGGGACCGCGCAGTCCGTTACATGGCGCCTCAAACCGCGTGGCTACTCCGAGCGGCTCCTCAGGCCTAGCTGATCTATAGATCTGATATAATTAAGTTTCCCTTGAGACATTGCAATTCATTTCTTCAGCTTCCACCATTATCGTAGATAAAGATGAGACTCAAATATCTCTAGGAAAATTTAATTATGTCGGCTCTATAGATCATGTACGCCTGAAGTACAGGCTGGATTTCTCGCGTTATGTCCAGTGCTGGGGCGCTGTTCCAATACCGGAGGGGCTCGACAATACTGACGATTTAAAAAGGAGCAAATAAGCTGCAGGCGTGAATTTAAGTTTGTGCTAGGGAGGTCACTGGAGTACAGTAGTCTATGCACGTGTCTTACCTATAGTGCTATGATGATCTAATGGCTAGCATTTCTACATAATAATTAGAGACCTGGGTTCAAGTCCTGGCAAAGGCTCGGATTTTAATTAATTTCATCGACTTCCATCATTATCGTGGATAAAGATGAGGCTCAAATTTCTCGAGGAAAATTTAATTATATCAAATTAACACAGCCCTACGTATTTATTTGTATTGGCATAATGTACTGTTATTCCCATATTTATTCAAAAGTTTTTCTGGCACTGTTTTGTGCACACATACGCAGACAATTAGCAACTGATTACCTGAGCCTGCTTGCTCTTTACACGCTGTACGATTCTAACGACTCCCTCTCTCTCCCCCTCCTCACCACCTTCCCCTCAACTTTTTTTTTTTTTTGGTCATCAGTCTACTGACTAGTTTGATGCAGCCCGCCACGACTTTCTTTCCTGTGCTAACCTCTTCATCTCAGAGTAGCACTTGCAACCTACGTCCTCAATTATTTGCTTGACGTATTCCAATCTCTGTCTACAGCTCCCTCTAGTGCCATGGAAGTCATTACCTCATGTCTTAGCAGATGTCCTATCATCCTGTCCCTTCTCCTTATCAGTGTTTTCCATATATTCCTTTCTTCTCCGATTCTGCGTAGAACATCCTCATTCCTTACCTTATCAGTCCACCTAATTTTCAACATTCGTCTATAGCACCACATCTCAAATGCTTCGATTCTCTTCTGTTCCGGTTTTCCCACAGTCCATGTTTCACTACCATACAATGCTGTACTCCAGACGTACATCCTCAGAAATTTCTTCCTCAAATTAAGGCCGATATTTGATATTAGTAGACTTCTCTTGGCCAGAAATGCCTTTTTTGCCATAGCGAGTCTGCTTTTGATATCCTCCTTGCTCCGTCCGTCATTGGTTATTTTACTGCCTAGGTAGCAGAATTCCTTAACTTCATTGACTTCGTGACCATCAATCCTGATGTTAAGTTTCTCGCTGTTCTCATTTCTACTACTTCTCATTACCTTCGTCTTTCTCCGATTTACTCTCAAACCATACTGTGTGCTCATTAGACTGTTCATTCCGTTCAGCAGATCATTTAATTCTTCTTCACTTTCACTCAGGATAGCAATGTCATCAGCGAATCGTATCATTGATATCCTTTCACCTTGTATTTTCATTCCACTCCTGAACCTTTCTTTTATTTCCATCATGTACAGATTGGAGAGTAGGGGCGATAGGCTACAGCCTTGTCTTACACCCTTCTTAATACGAGCACTTCGTTCTTGATCGTCCACTCTTATTATTCCCTCTTGGTTGTTGTACATATTGTATATGACCCGTCTCTCCCTATAGCTTACCCCTACTTTTTTCAGAATCTCGAACAGCTTGCACCATTTTATATTGTCGAACGCTTTTTCCAGGTCGACAAATCCTATGAAAGTGTCTTGATTTTTCTTTAGCCTTGCTTCCATTATTAGCCGTAACGTCAGAATTGCCTCTCTCGTCCCTTTACTTTTCCTAAAACCAAACTGATCGTCACCTAGCGCATTCTCAATTTTCTTTTCCATTCTTCTGTATATTATTCTTGTAAGCAGCTTCGATGCATGAGCTGTTAAACTGATTGTGCGATAATTCTCGCACTTGTCAGCTCTTGCCGTCTTCGGAATTGTGTGGATGATGCTTTCCCGAAAGTCAGATGGTATGTCGCCAGACTCATATATTCTACACACCAACGTGAATAGTCATTTTGTTGCCACTTCCCCCAATGATTTTACAAATTCTGATGGAATGTTATCTATCCCTTCTGGATTATTTGACCGTAAGTCCTCCAAAGCTCTTTTAAATTCCTATTCTAATACTGGATACCCTATCTCTTCTAAATCGACTCCTGTTTCTTCTTCTATCACATCGGACAAATCTTCACCCTCATAGAGGCTTTCTATGTATTCTTTCCACCTATCTGCTCTCTCCTCTGCATTTAACAGTGGAATTCCCGTTGCACTCTTAATATTACCATCGTTGCTTTTAAAGTCACCAAAGGTTGTTTATACTTTCCTGTATGCTGAGTCTGTCCTTCCGACAATCATATCTTTTTCGATGTCTTCACATTTTTCCTGCAGCAATTTCGTCTTAGATTCCCTGCACTTCCTATTTATTTCATTCCTCAGCGACTTGTATTTCTGTATTCCTGATTTTCCCGGAACATGTTTGTACTTCCTCCTTTCATCAATCAGCTGATGTATTTCTTCTGTTACCCATGGTTTCTTTGCAGCTACCTTCTTTGTACCTATGTTTTCCTTCCCAACTTCTGTGATGGCCCTTTTTAGAGATGTCCATTCCTCTTCAACTGTACTGCCTACTGCGCTATTCCTTATTGCTGTATCTATAGCGTTAGAGAACTTCAAACGTATCTCGTCATTCCTTAGTACTTCTGTATCCCACTTCTTTGCGTATTGATTCTTCCTGACTAATGTCTTGAACTTCAGACTACTCTTCATCATTACTATATTGTGATCTGAGTCTATATCCAGTATCTGATTTCGGAATCTCTGTCTGAACATGATGTAATCTAATTGAAATCTTCCCGTATCTCCTGGCCTTTTGCAAGTATACCTCCTCCTCTTGTGATTCTTGAACAGGGTATTCGCTATTACTAGCTGAAACTTGTTACAGAACTCAATTAGTCTTTCTCCTCTTTCATTCCTTGTCCCAAGGCCATATTCTCCTGTAACCTTTTCTTCTACTCCTTCCCCTACCACTGCATTCCAGTTGCCCATGACTATTACATTTTCGTCGCCCTTTACATACTGCATTACCCTTTCAATATCCTCATACACTTTCTCTATCTGTTCATCTTCAGCTTGCGACGTCGGCATGTATGCCTGAACTATCGTTGTCGGTGTTGGTCTGCTGTCGATTCTGATTAGAACAACCCGGTCAACTGAACTGTTCACAGTAACACACCCTGCCCTACCTTCATAACGAATCCTACACCTGTTATACCATTTTCTGCTGCTGTTGATATTACCCGATACTAATCTGACCAGAAATCCTTGTCTTCCTTCCACTTCACTTCACTGACCCCTACTATATCTAGATTGAGCCTTTGCATTTCCCTTTTCAGATTTTCTAGTTTCCGTACCACGTTGAAGCTTCTGACATTCCACGCCCCGACTCGTAGAACGTTATCCTTTCGTTGATTATTCAATCTTTTCCTCATGGTAACCTCCCCCTTGGCAGTCCTCTCCCGGAGATCCGAATGGGGGACTATTCCGGAATCTTTTGCCAATGGAGAGATCATCATGACACTTCTTCAATTACAGGCCACATGTACTGTGGATACACGTTACGTGTCTTTAATGCAGTGGTTTCCATTGCCTTCTGCATCCTCATGTCGTTGATCATTGCTGATTCTTCCGCCTTTAGGGGCAATTTCCCATCCCTAGGACAAGAGAGTGCCCTGAACCTCCGCCCTCTTTGACAAGGCCGTTGCAGAATGAGGCTGACTTCTTATGCCGGAAGTCTTCGGCCGCCAATGCTGATTATTTATCAAAATTTAGGCAGTGGCGGGGATCGAACCCGGGACCGAAGACGTTTTTGATTATGAATCAAAGACGCTACCCCTACACCACGGGTAAAGCTCCAGTAGCGTTTCTATTTTCTTTACTCTTATTCTGTTTTAATTCTAGCTGTTAACAATTTTTTTGGCTGAATCAGGCATTGGCTATGCACACACTCGTTCCCGCAGTAAGCGCCACCTACCGTAACTTACCTATCACCAGTGCCTGCACGTCTTTGTCACTTGGCTCATGTCGCTAGCTTTGAATGTGCCATACTAAATGTCTGCTGGAGACAATGTTTTATTTTAAAATTTTCCTGGCAAAGCCCTACGGTATTGGGCTACTAACTTCAATTATGCGTTTTAACTGTTGATTTTTGTGATTCACATGCCCATTTATACTAGACAAGAGCCTTCTGACTCCACCATCTACTTTTGTCGATATATGATTCTTCTAAAAATTTTTGTAATTTATTGACAATGGAATTTGGTCCCTTCCCTGGTTGACGTCTGTAACTATTTTATAATAATTTGTTCAGTAGATCAATTTTCATTCTGAAGAAGAGAAATTGATGCAGATAAAACCTTCTGGGTTCTTAGACCGCGTCATATTTTTTTCAAACAATCAACGTTTCGACCCCTCTGCTGGGATCTTCTTCAGGATATTGTGGTATTCACTGTAGATAGAACATGTCAGAGACCAGTGCCGCCTTCTCTTATAAAGGGGTGTTTCCCCGCGCTTATGCTGGACAAATGGGATTATTGGGTGAAAAACTTTGGGCTACCATTGGTGGGTCATCGTCATTGGATAGTAAGAGAAATTTTCCAGCAGAAATGGCTCTGAGCACTATGCGACTTAACATATCAGGTCATCAGTCCCCTAGAACTTGAACTACTTAAACGTAATTAACCTAAGGACATCACACACATCCATGCCCGAGGCAGGATTCGAACCTGCGACCGTAGCGGTCGCGCGGTTCCACACTGAAGCGCCTAGAACCGCTCGGCCACCATCAGCCGGCGCTGGAGAAGAGTTATTGGTTATAATTCCTTCTGCTGCCAATGGTGATACCGTATTATTAGGTGCAAGCGAAACAGGCAGGGGATCAGAGGTGGTGCGTGTTTGTATTGCTCGCATACCGCAACTTCGTATTCACTTCCTTGATAGAGGGCAGCCATGATGCTGGAAGCCTATAGCCGTCCTCTCTATTGAAGTTACATGAGTTCTCAGACTTTCCTTCTACGAATGTTGGTTTCCTTAGCCAGCACACTTACGTTATTGACCTCGATGTGAAGGCCACAGTTATCGAGCACAACTCGAAAACTCCCCTGTGCAATAGAAGGCGACACAGGTCTCTGATAGTGCTCAATCTATGGTGGACACCACAGGATCCTGAAGAAGATTCCAGCAGAGGGATCGAAACGTCGATTGTTTGAAGAAATATGACGCCGCCTAACAATCCAGAATAATTTCAGTGACAGCGGTTACGGAAGCCTGCAGGCTTTCATGAGAGAAATTTAAGTTTGCCGAAAACATGGTAAAGGGTTCATAAACGTAAGAGAAATTTAAGTTTGTCGATCCATGGTGAAGGGTTAATGAACCATTAATTCTGCAACTGACTGGATGTTATTTCTAATCCCATCAAATTCAAAAGTAATTAATATCATCTGAATTCAAATTTTGCTTTTTTCAGAATCTGACCCCTGTCTTGTTTCTAATTGCAGTTGGAGGTGAGCCGGACCTGGCAGCAGATGTCTCCCTCTGGAGCAGGTTAACCTTCTGGTCTGTGGACGAGCCGCCCAAGGTGGACTTCCTGCCGGAGGACGAGGACTTGATCCGCGTGGCGAGACCGGCTGCCAAGCCCGCCGCTCCCAGGCCTCCAGCCGCCACCACTCACAGGAGGATCCTCTGGTTCGTCCCTGAGGATGGGAATCCCCACGTAGAAACTGACCCGACACGTGCAGCAGATTCAGCTCAGAGGTATCGACGAGCTGTGGAGAAGACGATGGTCACAGACGGAGGCCTCCAGGATTGGTTGGGTATTCCTGGTCCACCATTGGGAAACCCGACATTTGGTGCTCCAGTGTTCAGTGACACGGCTGGTGAGAAAATGTCCGCAATTCTCAAACGATCCGATCCTCTTCCTGAGCGTCACCAACCTGTCGAGATGCAGACAGAGATATTAAGTGCTGGTAGAAGAAAGGAACAACATCCGCAAGGTACTGTACATGTTGAGGGTTCCAAAAAGTTGTGTCCACCTGGAAGAGGAACCAAATCCCCAACTCAGTTTGCAGTTGGTAATCCGTCCGCGAGCTCAATCAGTCCTTCTGCTACGTCAGAAAGGGAAAGGAAACCCGAGGAAATATCCCCGTCAAATCAGAAAGAAATTCAATGGACTGTCAAGTCTCAGAACTTGGGGCAACTACGACGAGTCAGATCACAGTTTTACAATACTCTAGGATATGCAGCGCACGACGGTTCTGAAATTGGTGTGGGTAGACATAAAAATTGGTACGTTCCCTCGCCTTTGCAGAGCACAAAAACAACGAGCAACTTCACTGCAGTTTCAAGGAATTTGAAGGATGAAGACCAAAGATCTCTTAAGAGAATTAGTGCAGAAAGAAGTTCGCCACGGTTTCAGGAGGAAGACGATGGAAACAAGAGAACCAGTTTTCAGTACAGGGGAGACAGCAGCAGCAGTGGTGCATCTGGGCACAGCGAAAGGAATCACAGTAGTAACACGCTGAACCAATATGGTGATACCATACGAGCTGCTGATCTCCACAAACAGCCGCCCAATCGTGCATTCTTGAAATTAGAGAGAGACTCAATTTCCCCAGGACTATTGTCCTCAGTTGATGCGGATGCTACGGTAGTCCATTCAGGTAATCAGGAACTGATTAAAATGTTGTTGGCTAAGATACCTGAAGACCAAGGGAATAGTATAGAAAATAGGGAAAGTAAACAGCAAGCTTTACATACATTAGGTGGCATAAGCACGCCTCATCCTACAAGACGTAGTAGATCTCCTACACGGACCACTAATCCTTTGGATGAGACTGAAATCATACGTAAAATTGGAGACCGTGTAATGTCGACACATGACGAATTTTCAGAAATAAAAGACCCTACAAGCCTACTTGTAGATAACTCCGCGAGTGAACAGCATATGGTGGCAAAAAAATCATTAAGATCTCTGAGGAGCCTAGATGGAAGCTTAACTGAAGTACAAGAAAATCAAGATGGACTTGCTACACCAAATGACGCTAATCAGGACACAGGAAAACAGCGACGTATTGGGAGACACCTCATGGGAATTTCATTGGATGAAGCTACCCCTTCATTTCCTGAAGGCACGATTGCAGCGAACGACACTGACAGGGAGATGACGAAGGAGGAGGAGGCGGCGGTGAGGGAGCAGGTGGTCCACGACATCGTAGGGGACCTCCTGGGCGTCGACGGCAGCGGCGATGGGAGCGGCTGGGGGGCAGCCGACACCTGAGCCCCGGGGTCAGCTGACTGGGGCGAAGCGGCTGCACGCAGAGGCCGGCTCAGCGGAAGCTGTACACCATCTCAGACCACAAGACTCACCGAGCTTCTCTTATAAATTCCTACGTTAGTTACAAACAAAAACCAGTGGCTTTTTCCGAATTTACCATACATCACTTTAGAAACAAACGAATACTTGTGATTATCATTAGAGAAACATCAACTGGACAATCTACAGTTTGGGTTCCACTGGTCTTACACGTTCTGACAGCCTTATTTAACATGTATAACTGTTTCAACGATATTTCTTAGAAGATAAGCATCCTATGTTTGTACAATTTTGAACCATCTGTCAGTATATCACCAGATTCGAGAATATAGGATTGTGCGAACAAATGTAGCATTTCAGGTAACAAGTAGCGTGAATTGGTGCAGATGACAGGAAGAATGACGTACAGTGTGTGAGTGCTGTTTGAGAGACTGTGTGTGTGTTTAATGAGTACCAGAGATAGGAGGGGATGGCTTGTTAACTTTGAATATGATAATGTCTTGGGTGGTTCACTTTCGGCCACACGAATACATAAAGAGTGCTGTCCGCTTTATAAATGGCGTCTGTTTAACATGTATGTTTGGGAGCTTGTTTTGCCAAAATATGAACGGAATTGCAGACAAAGTAAACGATCAGATGTTGGACTTAACTCTGCTTTAGGAGACTTAAACAGAGACGGCATCGGAAATTAACAGACTGATAACGTAGGTAAATGTGGCTGCCTGGAACTAATTGTGAGAAATTCGCAGGTTGAACTGTATAACAAGTGAAGTACGGTCTAACGACCATAACGAGACCGTCTTCGTAAATCGTTGTCATTGGCATCATTAAGAGCGTGCGCAAGTCGATAACAAAAGACAAGGGGCGTTATATAAGTGTATGGGTTTTGTACTAAACAAATGTCATAAGTGGGACTTAAAATACGTCAGAAATAATCAGGGAAAGGGGGGAGGGGTGATAAAATACTGTACACGACACTGTCAGAGAAACTGGACAGGCAGGCAGAGAGGAAAGGTTTGTGTACATGTGTGCGTGCGTGTGTGTGGGTGTGGGGGAGAGAGAGAGAGAGAGAGAGACAGAGAGAGAGAGATAGATGCATGGAATTCTGTCGTAATTTAAAACTCATGTTCGTAGCCAGGTGACTAGATTCAGTAACAGCATTAAAATCATTCTATCCGTCTTGTTTATAATTCTTTGGTCTGCGGCGGCATTAAAAATAGGTGACAATAAAGAGCTACAGTTCTGCAGCATTTCGCTTCTATCCTGACTAAAAATAGGCAGAGATGTCGTTGATTTTGTTGTCATCTTGTATTAAATTAATGCATGATGAGACAAAATATCTTCGTCTTACAGTCAGACATTTTTTGTACCTGCGTCATTGACATTTTGAGAATAATAGGTTACTTAAATGAAATAAATATATGAATCTAGATTCCAGTATGTGGTGTTAAACGTAATTTCCAAAATTAGGGTGATGATGTGTCAGCCAGTCTTCGAAAGATTGTTTCAAGAGATGGTTGCAACGAAGTCAACGTTTTTTGTTATTTCTTTCTATGAAAGATTGATCATTTACTTTTGTTAAAAAAATAAATTGCTAAAAATTCTAAAATTTTTGTTTGGTGTACAATTTTCGCTTGTTCACTTCCTCTTCCGTGTACAGATAACCGTTTCGCTAATACATGTACCTACAAAACTACAAACCTGTTTGATTTTTTTCTTTCCCTTCAGAAGGGCGCTAAAGCAGCAGAGGGACGGCGCATGCTGTGAAGAGAAGCGGCAGATGGAATTGCTTGCGACGGATGTCCGTAAGTCGGTTGTCTCAAACTGCGAGTTATTTATCACAACTGCCACAGCCCACGTCGTTCCCGGTCCATAAATGATCCCAGTAATTTGTTTATTGTGCTCTGACGCGAGTCTGAGAGTCCTTCGGTGTTACTCCTGTCTCTGTCGAGGTACAGGACCTGTTGCTCTATTTAGTACTTTTTCCCCATGTCAGATATACAGGCACAATGTTTTTGAGTTATGTAATTTTAGCTCCGCTGTCAGGTGTTGGCTTCGAGGTTCACTAAGCGGAAAAGTATAAGTGTGTAGCAGAGCCCTCAGTTGAAGTGTGGTGCGTGACCAGGGAAAACAGAAAAAGAGGAGCCTCGAAAACTTTTTTTCTCCTACAAGTTCTTAAAAAACATTTTACATCAAGATCATAATGACGGTAGATGATCCACCTCAGATCATGAAGGCACGGTTGGAGCAGAGTAGTAGGTAGTCTTGGATGAGCAGAGGGTATGAAATATTGCAAGGGCAGGTCGATAAAGTGACCTTTGCATAATTTTTTTGCCCTGGAGGCTGCTGCTGCCTGCCCAGAAGGGGTTAAACTAGTTCTAATACGCACCACCATCGTCAAAGAGTTTGCCGGAGGAAAGTTATTCCGTTATTTTTTAGGAATAGCTAACGCGAATTCTTTAGAGACGAATGGAAAAACTGGTAGAAGCCGACTTCGGGGAAGATCAGATTGGATTCCGTAGAAATGTGGGAACACGGGAGGCAATACTGACCCTACGACTTATCTCAGAGGAAAGATTTAGGAAAGGCAAACCTACGTTTCTAGCATTTGTAGACTTAGAGAAAGCTTTTGACAATGTTGACTGGAATACTCTCTTTCAAATTCTGAAGGTGGCAGGAGTAAAATACAGGGAGCGAAAGGCTATTTACAATTTGTACAGAAACCAGATGGCAGTTATAAGAGGCGAGGGGCATGAAAGGGAAGCAGTGGTTGGTGAGGGAGTGAGACAGTGTTGTAGCCTCTCCCCGATGTTATTCAATCTGTATATTGAGCAAGCAGTAAAGGAAACGAAAGAAAAATTCGGAGTAGGTATTAAAATCCATGGAGAAGAAATAAAAACGTTGAGGTTCGCCGATGACATTGTAATTCTGTCAAGACAGCAAAGGACTTGGACGAGCAGTTGAATGGAATGGATAGTGTCTTGAAAGGAGGGTATAAGATGAACATCAACAAAATCAAAACGAGGATGATGGAATGTAGTCGAATTAAGTCGGGTGATGGTGAGGGAATTAGATTAGGAAATGAGACACTTAAAGTAGTAAAGGAGTTTCACTTTTTGGGGAGCAGAATAACTGATGATGGTCGAAGTAGAGAGGATATGAAATGTGGACTGGCAATGGCAAGGAAATCGTTTCTGAAGAAGAGAAATTTGTTAACATCGAGTATAGATTTAATTGTCAGGAAGTCGTTTCTGAAAGTATTTTTATGGAGTGTAGCCATGTATGGAAGTGAAACATGGACGATAAATAGTTTGGACAAGAAGACAATAGAAGCTTTCGAAATATGGTGCTACAGAAGAATGCTGAAGATTAGATGGGTAGATCACATAACTAATGAGGAGCTATTGAATAGAATTGGGAAGAAGAGGAGTTTGTGGCACAACTTGACAAGAAGAAGGGACCGGTTGGTAGGACATGTTCTGAGGCATAAAGGGATCACCAATTTAATATTGGAGGGCAGCGTGGAGGGTAAAAATCGTAGAGGGAGACCAAGAGATGTATATAGTAAGCAGATTCAGATGGATGTAGGTTGCAGTAGGTACTGGGAGATGAAGAATCTTGCACAGGATAGAGTAGCATGGAAAGCTGCATGAAACCAGTCTCAGGACTGAAGACCACAACAATAACAACAGCTTTTCTGATTTCCAGGTGTCTGATGTATGGTAAGAGATTTGTTTGATTCTTGTAACTTCATTTACACGCAAAGTATTACATTTTTTCTTTTGGTTCAAAACGTAGTTTCTTGTTGTTTTTTCAGTCATCTGCGTCAGGGACTGAGGACAGGTGGGGTCAGATGGGCGTGTGGGTCGGCCGAGAGGTGTGTCGATACAGTTCGCCGCGTTCAGCTGGAGGTCTGCTTAAACGAAGCAGGAGATCCCAGGTGCGAGACCCGGCCCCGAAAAACTGCTGATTCGAAACAGTCCTGATGCAGCTGAAATCAGTAACTCCTTCCCTTTCCTTTCCGTTCCCCTACCTCCAAATTCAGTTAACGTAACTCTTATCTCATTTTCTTACCTCTGGAGCAAACAGTTGAGACGAGCTTCTATGGAACAATAAGCTACAATAAAATAACCGCGTGGTCTAACGGTAGCGTCTTTCATTTTCTCATTTTCTCACCTCTGGAGCAAACAGTCGAGACGAACTTTCGTGGGAAAATAAGCTATAATAAAACGACGCTCTGGTCTAGGGGTAGCGCCTTTGATAAGTACTCAAAACGTGCTCGGTACCGGGTTCGAAATCTCCCATCATTTATATTTCGATTAATAAGCAGCATTGGTGGCCGAAGACTTCCGGCAGAAAAAGTCACCCTCATTCTCTATTGATTGTGATGGAAGCAGTTACCTTCAGCAAAATGATCATTAAAACCACCGAATATCAGCCGCGCACGACACTGACGTATGTTAGCTGAAACAATATTCATCGCAACTCGTGCGTAATTAATTTCGGCTCCATACATCGGTCAGAAAAGTTTGTTATATGGATCGTGCTATGGGCACTGTTTTTAAAGAACCAATCTGATTCGAATTATTTTCATTAAAATGAGTTCGGGACGACCGGTGCACATTTATTTTTACACATTTTTATTACCTTCGGCATTTATGGCTGCAGAGTTGCGTTATTTGAATTTGCTGTTGAGATAATTGTTCAGATGGCGGCAGACAATTGATAGAGACTTTCTATTGTTAGAGTAAATTTCCTTTCATCAGTATAAGTATTTCAAATGCTTATTAAACTTTACTTCCATAGTGTGCACTATTTAGATTAATTTTCATCAAACAAACCTTTGAAACACAGATAAAAACGCAAAACAAATCGCTGTCATCATTGGCTGCGCTCCTTGCAGCGGAAAGAAATAATTAACACAGATAATGCTTATTGAGAGAGGAATTAAAGTTACAAATAATTATTCACTCATATTTATAATAATAATGAACTCTATTCTCAAGTAATAATTAACAAATAATTACAATTTTTTAACAGACCTCAGTTTGATATGCGTCTTGCGTCCGCAACCTACAAAAGCAACCAACAAAAGGTAAAAACAAATGAAGACAAACGCAGATCATAAAAGGAATTTACAATTATCATTGTCTTTGTATGATACACATCGATATGTCCAATTACATCATAAAATATTATATGAATAATTAATATTTATCATCATTTACTTCACTGTTTTTTTAAATGCGGATAGATAATGTTTATAACTGGTAGTTTCCTCTCGTCGCACTGTAGCTAAAATTTATCTCGTGGATGTTACGATCTGGTGGTCAACTCCTGAGTGAATGGGCGTCAATTCAAAACTTTGGTATGGTGCATTTCCTATACCTAATGATTATACTGTTGTGTCCTATTCATTATGTAGTCCTAAATTTTTACTTGCAAATATTTAGAATATAAATACAGAATACCTGTTTTCTAGTGTTTGTCACTGGCGTCTGTTGAAGATTCCTGTAACACTCTTGCGATAATTAAACGAATGTGTGACGAAACGGAACTTTTATTTCGATTTCCTCCCGATCCTCTGTCAGTCATGTTTGCCTGGTAAATG
Organism: Schistocerca nitens; assembly: GCF_023898315.1. NCBI lineage: Eukaryota > Metazoa > Arthropoda > Insecta > Orthoptera > Acrididae > Schistocerca > Schistocerca nitens. The sequence continues at coordinate 218,128,798 of NC_064623.1, read as the reverse complement.
ATCCCAGAATGATGATCAGTATTCAAGAGTGGGTGAATGAGTGTTTCATAAGCAACTTGTTTTGTGAATGTATTACATTTCCGTATGATCCTTCCAATGATCTCTGAGCCTACCATCTGTTGTTTTGCAGTTTAGTCTTTCTGGTTCATTCACCTCACCCCATACTGATATACACACTCTAACACAAGAGAAACGAAGCACCATTGAGGAATCATCTGAATGCAGTAGAAATCGGTAGACGTGATGTACATGTACAGACAAACAGACGATTACAATTTCATAAAACTTGGATGATTTTTTCAAGAGGAAAAGCCTCACAAACTGAGCAAGTCAGTAATGTGTTAGTCCACCTCTGGCGCATATGCACGCAGTTTTTCGGCTTCACATAATTGTCACGGTTGTTAGATGTCCTCCTGAGGGACATAGTGGCGAATTCTGTCCAAGTGGCGCGTCTGATCGTCAGAATCCTGAAATGTTGGGCGGCTCCTGCCCTTAATGCTTCAAGCGTTCTCGATTTGGGAGAGACCTGCCGATCTTGCTCGCCAAGATAGTGTTTGCCAAGCAGTAGAAATTTTCACCGGGTTCCGGCAGTCATCATCATACTGAAAGGTAAGCGCAGCATGGATTGTCATGAAGGGCAACAAAACGGGTCATGGAATATCGCCGAGGTACCGCTCGCTATGCCGTAAGGCTGGGCCGCGGTGGCCGTGCGGTTCTGGCGCTGCAGTCCGGAACCGCGGGACTGCTACGGTCGCAGGTTCGAATCCTGCCTCGGGCATGGGTGTGTGTGATGTCCTTAGGTTAGTTAGGTTTAAGTAGTTCTAAGTTCTAGGGGACTTATGACCTAAGATGTTGAGTCCCATAGTGCTCAGAGCCATTTGAACCATTTTGAACCGTAAGGCTGACGCGGATGACGACCAAAGGGTTGCTGCTATTACAAGAAATGTCCGTCCCCGGTAGCTGAGTGCCGCCGCCACGGTAGCTCAGCGTGTTCGGTCAGAGGGTTAACTGCCCTCTGTAATAAAAAAAACTGAGTCAATGGATCAACGAACAACCTGAACGGGTGTCATGGGACGTCCGCCCCGAACATACACAACGAATAATATAGAACGAAATGAGGTAAAAAAAAAAAAAATAAGTTGGTCAGCGCTACAGACTGTCAATCCTAAGGGCCTGGGTTCGATTCCTGGCTGGCTCTGAGATTTTCTGCGCTCAGGGACTGGTTGTTGTGTTGTCCTAATCATCATCATTTCATCCCCATCGACGAGCAAGTCGCTGAAGTGGCGTCCAATCGAAAGGCGAGCGGCCTACTCGACGGGAGGCCCTCGTCACACGACATTTTTATTAAAAGAAAAGACACTGCAGACCATCCATCACTCATTGTTGTCAGGGACAACGGATTATTTTCGACAACTGATTGGCCTGTTAAGTGTTTTTCGTTTAGTCAGTTTTTTCAGTCGAATGAAACAACTGAACGAAACTTGTCTGCAGCCACATCACTCACCAGGTTTGAGTGGTTTAATTTAATGTGAGACGATTAACTGAGATTAGTTTCTGTCGGTTACGTCAGTTACTCGAATGTTTTTCACTCAGTCTCTTTACTTGAGTGATTTTATTTTACATACTTATTTTTTTTAACATTTTCCGTTGAGGGCGACGCCGCCGTAAAGCCTCCTCGCGCTCCTGCCAGGGCCAGGGCAGCAGCCGACGCGAGGAGGTGGCGCAGTGGCCGCTAACGCAGCGCCACACTCGTATCGGCCCAGGGCTGCAGCCGACAGGAGGAGGTGGCGCGGTGACCGCTAGCGCAGATCCTGGCAGCGCCACACTCGTATCGGCCAGGGCTTCAGCCGACACGAGGAGGTGGCGCGGTGGCTGTTAGCGCCAAGTCCTGGCAGCGCCACCTCCTAGCGTCGGCTGAAACCCTGGCCGATACGAGTGTGGTGCTGCCAGGATCTGCGTTAACGACCACCACGCCACCTCCTCGCGTCGGCTGCTGCCCTGGCCCGGGAAGCAGTCTTTAACTAACGGAAATCATCACTTCACACGTTTTCAGCAAAATGTAATGCAAACAATGACTAAAATTTGACAATGATCCTTTCTTCTGCACATACCCCTAAGAAAAATTTTATGGTTGCCAAATTTGTACTCTTAACAGGAAGTATCTGGAAACTATTTAATGCACAATAATCTATTTATCAGTTTTAAGTGGTGAAAACAAGAATTAGTCTTTCATTGCCAAATCCACTGGCATATTTTTGCTTAGTGGTGGTGGTTGTTGGGATGTTTAAGGGGGACTAAACAGCGAAGGTCATCAGTCCCCATATTTTTGCTTATCTCTGGGGGTAGGGATAAATGCAAATGTGTGACTAGGGCCTCCCATCGAGTAGACCGTTCACCAGGTGCAAGTCTTTCGATTTGACGCCACTTCGGTGGCACTGGGCGTCGAGGGGTAGGAATGATACCCTCTGGGGGTATGTGCAGCCCAGTTTGTATTGTATACCACTGCTTTACTTCACCTAGTTAGTGCGGACTGGTTTCAGTCAGAAGAATTTGATAACTTAGTCAAGTGACCCGCTAAATAGTAGTTTTAGTTGAATGAACGAATGAATACATGTTTCAATCGACAAAAAATTATAAACACAGGTTTCATTTGAGAAGAAGGAATGAACAACAGCAGTACACAAGAAACCAATGGACTGTGTCGACTGCTCTCATTTGATTGCTCCCAAGATACTGATTTCTCGCAAAAGAAATCAATGAACAATAATCAGATACATAAAACTACAACTGACTGATTCGGTTGCTTCCATTCACTTTCTCCCACAGATTGGTTTCACTCAAAAGAGTGAATGAAACACGCAACTGATACTTACAGCTCCACTGAATGAGTCGACTGTTTTCCAACAAACGATTCAATCAATTGTTTTCATTCAGTTTTCCCATCACTAGTGTCTGGAGCGTCTCTGGAATCCCATTGACTGTAGTTGAACTGTCTTCAGTGATGAGTCCCACTTCGAACAGAGCATCGATGACCAGCGAATACGTGTCTGGAGATACCCCAGAAAATGATGGTATACCACCTGACTGTCGTCTGTTGTGTAGCCCAATAACCAGGAGTGATGGTCAGGCGTTCTACTGCTTGTCTTCTTGTTTGCAAAACCCTAGTTTGGCCAACACAGTAGCTGGATGTCTCATGATTTGAGAACGTTTGGAGCATTATGGGCAGATCCCTCCAGTTAACTCAGGATTTCGGCGATCTAACCCCCCAATTGGATAGAAATTGGCACGGTACCATCCTGAAGGATATCCAATAACTTCATCAGTGAATGCCAAGTCCTTTCTCTTGAATAAATTATCAATTTTTTTCTGAAACTTTGATCATTTGTTTATGTGTACATGTATGTCATATCTATCGATTTCTGTGCCATTTTTATAATTCTTTCATGGTGCGCCGTTTTTTCGCTGTAGTGTGTATGTAGATTTGAAATATTATATGTATGCAAGAAATTTGCATCAGTCATCATGGTTTGGTGAAAATCCAGTTTTCCTTAGCATCGCTACTTTATCAAAATTGCCGATATCAGATGTGTACTTCAGTACATTACGTGACGTCACAGTTTACAATCACACCTGCTAAAGGAGGCATTCAAGTGGCGTCTTCACATATGGATGCAGTACTGCACTTGTCTCGTAGTGGGTTACAAATTCTGTCAAACACGGCCAGATATCATCTTGTGAATCACAGAAAGCTGTTCATTTCACTGCTCCTGTTCATCACTTGCATCAATGGGAATGTTAACACTTCACTTTTGAGGCGATCAAAGACTGAAAAATTCTGAAAGCCAGCCTGAAGATTAACTACACTATTCGATCTACCCATTTTGGTCCATAAACGCGCTTTACGTGTCCCGTATCAGAGGCAAAATGTGTGTGGCATCGTCCAGAGATGGCAGTGCCACACCATTGTTGGCAACGTGAGGTCTTGCTGCAATCCGGAACGACCAGTCGGAAGCACTCCAGAAGACGAAGCCTCGCTCCCAGCATAGAAACGCCCTCACACTGAGGACGATACAGTGTTGATGGCTCTGAGCACTATGGGACTCAACATCTTAGGTCATAAGTCCCCTAGAACTTAGAACTACTTAAACCTAACTAACCTAAGGACAGCACACAACACCCAGCCATCACGAGGCAGGATTCGAACCTGCGACCGTAGCAGTCCCGCGGTTCCGGACTGCAGCGCCAGAACCGCTAGACCACCGCGGCCGGCAATATACAGTGTTGAGCATGCAAGAACTTCGCCCCATACGTGACCTCAGCTGTAGCGCTCAACATCATTGTCGGACCAATGAGTAGTTAAAGGTTCTGATGAACTGTGTTCTTGTAATCGTTGCGTATTGTACTACAAGAGAACACTTTGTTAAATAGTGCACCAAGTGATGCTTTCATAGTCAATTACAGTTGAAAATTATGAAACAGTCCTGTGGTAAAGAAGTGTTCCGAAGTAGTCTTTTAATCATTTATGCAATAAAGTGAAATAATATTTCATGTGTACTGATTTGATGAGCCTTCTCCCAGAGAAATCAAAGAACCCACAGTTATGGCGGATGAAAGTAGTTTCATCTCCACACTCAACTAAGAGTTATGGGTGAAATTTTAGCCCAATTACACGCTGAATTATTGGAAAAGTTTATGTCTGAAATACATTTGTACTGACTAGTGCATTATTCTGCACCAAAATTAACGATGGCTAACAACCATGCATCTGCAGTTATCTCGTAAATGGATCGATGTGGTACTCATGTTTGATGGAATATTTTAGTTTCTACTATTGTATGAAACTTCCTGTCAGATTAAAACTGTTTGCCGGACCGAGAGTCCCCTTTCGTGGGCAAGTCCTCTACTTACTGAGCTACCCAAGCACAGCTCACGAGACGTCATCACAGCTTCACTTCCAGCAGTACCTCGCCTCCTACCTTCCAAACTTCACAGACGTTCTCCTGTGAAACTGGAAAGACTAGCACTTCTCGGAAAATGATATGGCGGAGACATAGGTTAGCCACAGCCTGGTGGATGTTTCCAGAATGAAATTCTGCAGTGGAGTGTGCCTGATATGAAACTTCCTGGCGGATTAAAACTGTGTTTCAGACCGAGACTCGAACTTTGAACCTTTGCCTTTCGCAGAGGAGTCCGCAGCGACGTCTGTTTTCTTATTCCTGTACTGTGTCTCGCATGTCAAGAGTGATAGTTTAGCTTACAAGAGATTTATTGTCCGTCTAGATTGTATGTATTTTAGGAATTTTTTGTGACAGCACGTAAATTTGACACTGAAACGGAGGGATTGTTCTTCTTAACAATGTGTTCACATCTGAGCATGGTTCACCTGGTATCTGTGACTAGTCACAATTTATGAAATACTTGCAACTTAGATGGACAATAAAATCTGTTTCAAGATTTACTGTGGATTTTCTTCTAAAAAGATAATGTCATTTTTAAATCAAGCTGTTTACAAAAAATCGAAATATAATAAGAGGAAAGGAGAGTTATCAATGACAATAGAGTTTATTAATGGAAAAAAACATAACTGGCGGTTTTGAGTTGTCTGGGAAACAGTGCACAGTCCTGAGCACTGAAACAATAGAAAAAACATCGTCCTAACATTTCAAAATATCAGCATTTATTTGGTCAAGAAAATATACACTCCTGGAAATTGAAATAAGAACACCGTGAATTCATTGTCCCAGAAAGGGGAAACTTTATTGACACATTCCTGGGGTCAGATACATCACATGATCACACTGACAGAACCACAGGCACATAGACACAGGCAACAGAGCATGCACAATGTCGGCACTAGTACAGTGTATATCCACCTTTCGCAGCAATGCAGGCTGCTATTCTCCCATGGAGACGATCGTAGAGATGCTGGATGTAGTCCTGTGGAACGGCTTGCCATGCCATTTCCACCTGGCGCCTCAGTTGGACCAGCGTTCGTGCTGGACGTGCAGACCGCGTGAGACGACGCTTCATCCAGTCCCAAACATGCTCAATGGGGGACAGATCCGGAGATCTTGCTGGCCAGGGTAGTTGACTTACACCTTCTAGAGCACGTTGGGTGGCACGGGATACATGCGGACGTGCATTGTCCTGTTGGAACAGCAAGTTCCCTTGCCGGTCTAGGAATGGTAGAACGATGGGTTCGATGACGGTTGGGATGTACCGTGCACTATTCAGTGTCCCCTCGACGATCACCAGTGGTGTACGGCCAGTGTAGGAGATCGCTCCCCACACCATGATGCCGGGTGTTGGCCCTGTGTGCCTCGGTCGTACGCAGTCCTGATTGTGGCGCTCACCTGCACGGCGCCAAACACGCATACGACCATCATTGGCACCAAGGCAGAAGCGACTCTCATCGCTGAAGACGACACGTCTCCATTCGTCCCTCCATTCACGCCTGTCGCGACACCACTGGAGGCGGGCTGCACGATGTTGGGGTGTGAGCGGAAGACGGCCTAACGGTGTGCGGGACCGTAGCCCAGCTTCATGGAGACGGTTGCGAATGGTCCTCGCCGATACCCCAGGAGCAACAGTGTCCCTAATTTGCTGCGAAGTGGCGGTGCGGTCCCCTACGGCACTGCGTAGGATCCTACGGTCTTGGCGTGCATCCGTGCGTCGCTGCGGTCCGGTCCCAGGTCGACGGGCACGTGCACCTTCCGCCGACCACTGGCGACAACATCGATGTACTGTGGAGACCTCACGCCCCACGTGTTGAGCAATTCGGCGGTACGTCCACCCGGCCTCCCGCATGCCCACTATACGCCCTCGCTCAAAGTCCGTCAACTGCACATACGGTTCACGTCCACGCTGTCGCGGCATGGTACCAGTGTTAAAGACTGCGATGGAGCTCCGTATGCCACGGCAAACTGGCTGACACTGACGGCGGCGGTGCACAAATGCTGCGCAGCTAGCGCCACTCGACGGTCAACACCGCGGTTCCTGGTGTGTCCGCTGTGCCGTGCGTGTGATCATTGCTTGTACAGCCCTGTCGCAGTGTGCAGAGCAAGTATGGTGGGTCTGACACACCGGTGACAATGTGTTCTTTTTTCCATTTCCAGGAGTGTATGATACATATACACAAAAAGTAATTAGATATTAAAAAGTGCCTTTCTACTACGTGCATTACTTTCTTTCTAAAAGGTACATTGTTGTAATTAGGTATAAGTACAACACTGAACACAACTTCATTCCACAGAAGCCTAAAGAACTTGAACACAGCATTTAAGTAACATTGAGCGGGAACCAGTTACGTACACAAAGAGCTGTAGTGATACACATAGAGAACTGACACTGAGCACAGCTTGGTTAGCCTAAAATAGACTGGCGACCATGGCAGGCTCTGATGGTGATATCTCTCTCTCTCTCTCTCTCTCTCTTTCTCTCTCTCTCTGTTTCACACACACACCCACACCCACCCACACACACACACAAGGGACCACAGAGCACTGCTGCAAACACTCTCTTTTGCAAGTACTTGTATGTGCAAACATCACTGTACTCCTCCATTCTTAGAGAAATCATGGATTCCTGGGACATCCATGTTGTCCTCCCGGTCCGCTGGGCTCTGGTTAGGGTGGCAGGCTGCAGCTGGAGTGTACAGTCCAAAGTGCGTCGGTCATGGGCAAATTTGGCGCCCGTCTTACTGTGTCAAACCATGTGGTGACACTGTCGAGGCCGGGGCTATTTCCATGACGACCTCAGGCATTGGTTCTGGTGACAGTGCTCATAGTACTGGTGACACTGGTATTGGTAGTTGCTCAGGAGTGGGTGATGGAATCACTGACAATGGTGTCCGAAGCAGTAGAGGACCTTCTGGTTTGTCCATCAAGGACGGATGTCCTCCCCTGCACGCTTGTGAAGACCCAGCAGCAAGTGATGTGTCGCCCGATGTAGACGGATCTCTAGGTGGTGGTGTGACGTCAGGGTGCGCCCAGCCATCCACGCGAAGGCGGAGCTAGTCATAGTGCCCTGAGCAGAGGCCATCTTGCACGCAGATGTTGTGGAGGCGTCACCACCTCCGACATCTGGAATTCATTTAGGCCCCCCGGCAGCGACACCCAGCCAGAAGAGGCGCGGCGGCTGCACAGGTTGATGCTCAGGTGGAGGACACAGGATGTGGAGCAGTGTCCTCCTATGGAATAGCTGCACGAGGAGAGAAATCGATCCGGGGCAACGTCGTTGGCAACATTCTTTCTCATCTGGCTTTTGAACGTTCGCACTAGGCGTACCACCTCACTGTTAGATTGTTGACGGAACGGCAGGGCAAGGATGTGACGGATTCCACAGAATCGCAAAATGCCGCAAACTCATGCAATGAAAATTGTAGACCATTATCGGACACTAACGTTGTGGGCAAGCCTTCGAGTGAAAAAATTTTGGTCGAGGCTGCGACGGCGGCAGCTGTGAATGTGGAGGCACAACGAGCGGTACATGGAAAACTAGAATATGGGTTAACGACCAACAGGCAATAAGCGTTGAGAAAGGGGACAGCGAAATCCCATGCATGTGATGGCGTTGGCCTAGGAGAGAACGACGACCAGGAGGCTTCTTGGTACATCACACGTTCTGAAAGGGAGGCAAACAGGTCTAACATCACCGTCCGAGCCGGGCCAAAACATGGGTCGAGGGGCCAACGCTTCTTTGCGTGATACACCCCAACGATCTGCATCTAATAAATGGAGAATCTCCAAACGAAGCACTGAGGGGGTCATTACCCGAGGGGTCAATCGATCTGTATCTAAAAGCAAAACACCGTTGGACCGATGACCAAGCAGTTTGGTCCCTTTCTCCCTCTTTTAAACCAACCAAAACACCGTCCACAACAGTGAATCGATGTCGAAAGTTGACATAATCGAGGAGGGGGTCAGACGCACGAGAAGGCAGTGAATGTGGCCAAACATGTACGAATGTTATGACCATCGACGAACCGGGATCACACAGTTACAGGAAAACCATCAACAGTATGGTGTGCGGTGACATCAACGTGGAGACAAAGCAACTCCTCTTGATCAAATCATGGGTGTGGACCAGCTGGCAGGAGGGACAAAGCATCAGCATTTGCTTGTTGACTCGTAGGACGGAAATGAATCACTTAGTTGTAGCCTGAAAGACATCGAACGCGGTGTGCTACCTTATATGGTAACGACACAGAAGGAATGAATAAGGAAACCACTGGCTTGCGATAGGTGACCAAGTGGAATTTGGAACCACAGAGGAAAACATTGTTTCTTCACAGCATATACAATGGCCAAAGCTTCCTTTTCTATATGAGAGTATCTACTTTGAGCATGTGTCAGTATTTTTGAGGCATGAACAGTAGGCCGATTAGGGCCCTCGGGATATCTAAGTCCCAGTATCGCTGCTGACCCGTACTGTGTAGCGTCCACTGCAAGGATCAAGTGGAAGTTCGGTTGGTACAAGCAGGGTGCAGACTGCGACGTGGTCTTAAGAATGGGAAACGCTGTTTCACAAGCCGGCGACAAGTGGAACTGAGTCCCTTTGCGCAACGACGCTTGTAGCGGCAGCTCGAGGCAAAACTTTGTGGTAGCGTGCCACTGCCTAGAAAAACTTGAAGTTCTCTGACTGACGTACGGCGTGGAGGCGACACAATAGCAGAAACTTGAAGTTCTGTGACTGATGTACGGCGTGGAGGCGACACAATAGCAGAAACTTGAAGTTCTGTGACTGATGTACGGCGTGGAGGCGACACAATAGCAGAAACTTGAAGTTCTCTGACTGATGTACGGCGTGGAGGCGACACAATAGCAGAAACTTGAAGTTCTGTGACTGATGTACGGCGTGGAGGCGACACAATAGCAGAAACTTGAAGTTCTGTGACTGATGTACGGCGTGGAGGCGACACAATAGCAGAAACTTGAAGTTCTCTGACTGATGTACGGCGTGGAGGCGACACAATAGCAGAAACTTGAAGTTCTGTGACTGATGTACGGCGTGGAGGCGACACAATAGTAAAAACTTGCTGATGCAGGAGTTTGAGACCCTCGTGAGAAACTTTAAACCCAAGGTGAACGATACAATGTTGAAAAAATTGAGATTTTTCTACGTCACACTTCAACCCGGCCGCTTGGAGGACAAGAAAGAAGAATACAGAGATTCTGTAAATGTTCTTCAGTTGAGGCACAACTCAGCACAGAAGCTGTAAGCTGTTCCAGGAAACGTTCAAAAATAGCAGGTGCGCTGCCGACTCCAAAAGACAACCGCAAGTATTGGCACAATTACAAAGGGGTATTAACAACTGACATACGTTGTGACTCTGTATCTGAAAGGAATTGTAAATTGGCATCCGACCAGACAATTTTTCACAAATATTGACCACCCGACAACTTGCCAAAGAGTTCGTCCGGGCACAGTATGAGGCATGTATCCATTACAGACTGTGTGTTCACAGAAACTTTAAAATCTCTGCACAGGCGCAACCGGCCCAACGGTTTCTTTGCTGTAACTAAGGGAGAAGATCATTTATTTGAGGAAGTTGGCCGAAGAACGTCGGATTCCGTCAGGCCATCCAATTCATCTTTGATCTGTTCACTGAGTGTCATTGGAACCGAACGGACCCGGAAACAAAAGGGGCCGAGCTGAAGGTTTCATGGTAATGTGTCCTTGAAAATTGTTGGTACGTACCAATCTAGGAGAGAACAAAGAGGAAACTCAGAACATAATGCAACTAACTGTGTATATGGCACTTCTTCACACACCTGAAAAGTACAACCAAATAACTTTAAAGCGTCTAACAGAGGAAGATTCTCTGTACGTGTGTCATCTACAACAAGAAATGTAAGTGACCAAACTACTGACTTATAGGTCACTGGGTCAGAGGATTGTCCGAGAGTAGGAATACTCTGTTTATTGCAATGTACTAACTTTCCCGACACAGGGAGAACCAGAGGGGTGTCCAAGTCTACATAAGTGTGTGAGTTTAACAAGATTATTGCAGCTACTGTATCAACTTGCACGTGCGGAACTTTACGAAAAACCGTAACAGCACCGAAAAACTTGTTTGGCGTTAAGAAATAGCCGATAAAATATTCCCACCATGACTCAGTTTGGATACCCGCAGCTCGCAACACCTCGAATCACTGTGCAATACCTAAAAACTGAGAGAGAGATGGACTTTCACTCTGGGGGACGCGCCCTTGCACCTCACCATCGGGAGCTAAACGAATGATAGCCTCTCAGAACATCTGATCAGCACACGGTTCTCTATGCACATCGGACACAAAATGACAACGACGGCTTAACTCACGCAGTTCAGCCATCTATGCTCGATAGGACTGATGTGGTTGCTTCCTACAGCAGTAAATCTCACCCGGGATGCAATATCGTTGGTGTGTTTACAGAAGTATTTTGCAAGAATTTCACTCATTTGGTCAAATGTTAAAGAAGACGGCTCCTACAAAGAGGCAAGCTGACGTGAGACTTGATGCATTCTTGGCGATGCTCATGAAAGGAACAAGGCACAACATAAAATACCGACAGCCCAAAAGCCTGAAAGTGTTGTCGGAGACGTTTCCCTCATGCGTCCCACTCCTCAAGTGACTCATCACATGCAGAAAAGAGAGGTGGATAAACCGTGGCGGCCGCAGAGGGCAAAATAGCAGGTGACACACTGAAGAGCAGCCGACAAGACAAAACAGAAGGCAATGACAGAAGTACCTGAGTTTGATTGTCCAGCGCCTATGATTGGTGATGCAGCACTGCGGGGAATAATTCTCGGTGTTTGATCAGCCTCTGTAGGATGTCCTCCGTAACACCACAGAGAGATTAAACAGAGGACCGACCAGAGCAAAAATTTGCGTGCAGAACAGGACCACACTCGTCACTCATCGTGTTGTAATCAGATATAACACGACCAGTAGACTGAACACAACTTGATCCCACAGAAGCCTTAACAACTTGAACACAGCGTTTAACATTGAGCAGGAACCAGTTACACACCCAAAGAGCTGTAGCAGTACGCATAGAGAAGTGAGGCTGAGCGCAGCTCGGCTAGCCTTAAACAGACTGGCGACCGTGGCGGGATGTGACGGTCATCTGACGCGCACGCGCACGCGCACACGCACGCGCACGGGCATGTGCACGCCAGTCTGAGGCGCCCTGTGCCTACGACACGGCACTGCTGCACGTGTGCCCTCTTGAAAGTACGGACACTCGTCACTGCACAAATAACAGTGACAATTCCTCATTCAATAGATCCTACTTTTTCACTGTCGAAACACTTTTCATTAAAAACGTTCATATATTCTTCCTTATGTACAGTTTAGGCATTTTCTTTGTGCAAGTATTGTGAAATGATAATAGTGTTTAGCATCCAGATATTTGGTTATGTGGGACAATACTTCTAATAAAAAGATATCTAGCACAACAATAAATAAAGAATTAAGAAGGCACAAAAGCACGGACCAGCAACACTGTAACCGGAGAGACTGTGGCGGGAATTGTTTCAACTTGCGATGTTAACAAACAGCTACCCAGTCGCATGCACAGTCTACAGCGTAGGCACTATTTTACACTCGGCACATTCACATCACAGACTCACTCGTGACGTGGCAGGTGGCTGATTTACACACAGGTTGGTGATGTGCAGCCGCTGTGCGTAGTAGTTTCTGGCCAGAGATCGCCTGAAGCGATTTAGGGAAATCACAGAAATCCTAAATCAGGATTGGAAGACGCAGGTTTGAACCGTCGTCCTTCCGAATGCGAGTCCATTGTGGTAAACAGTGCACCACCTCACTCGGTTGAGCTGAGGTGTTGCTGTACACACCATCCTGGCACTTCCTTCAAATGATTTAGGAAAACCACGGAAAACATAAATCTTCATGGGCAGAGATTATGAGGTCAGCGTCTTTGAACCGCGAATTTACTCTTTCAAAATGTTTTCTTAAAGAATTTACTTTATTTACTAGCGATTCATGAAGAACATTAACACAGTATGTGAACGTGGAAGTAGTTGCCAAGGAGTAACTGATGGAAACAAATTAAATTTCAGCCAATCGAAATTTTATTCATAAAAGCCTTTTCAAAAACAGATTTAAAATTTATAAGCAAAAAAGCGCCCCCGAAATATCAAGTTACAATTATTCAGAGGCAGATTTTTTTTTCTTTTTTTTTTGTTACAGTATGAGCCTTCGGGCTGAGAAGCTTGCCTGCTCCCTCTCAACACGGCCGGTAGTCACGACAGCTCAGAACGACCTCTGAAAGACTACACTGGTGCACATCTGCAACACACCAGATTACTTTAAACTAAAAATTTTAACAGCTCAAACAAACACATCAACTATGCACCCCGTAAGAGGGATGGAAATGGTACAAACACTCACACTAAGAAGTTATTTGCCACCAAAAGTGCAATTTGTTTTTAAAAAGGCTCTTACGGTGGAAGTGTGGCAACTTTATAAAAATGACTATTTAAATAAAACCCATGAAATTTAGACTTACATAAAGTGTGCAACATGCTCTACATTACACATATACCGCATCACAAGATGATAGGCAAGATAAAAACATACACTCCTGGAAATTGAAATAAGAACACCGTGAATTCATTGTCCCAGGAAGGGGAAACTTTATTGACACATTCCTGGGGTCAGATACATCACATGATCACACTGACAGAACCACAGGCACATAGACACAGGCAACAGAGCATGCACAATGTCGGCACTAGTACAGTGTATATCCACCTTTCGCAGCAATGCAGGCTGCTATTCTCCCATGGAGACGATCGTAGAGATGCTGGACGTTGTCCTGTGGAACGGCCTGCCATGCCATTTCCACCTGGCGCCTCAGTTGGACCAGCGTTCGTGCTGGACGTGCAGACCGCGTGAGACGACGCTTCATCCAGTCCCAAACATGCTCAATGGGGGACAGATCCGGAGATCTTGCTGGCCAGGGTAGTTGACTTACACCTTCTAGAGCACGTTGGGTGGCACGGGATACATGCGGACGTGCATTGTCCTGTTGGAACAGCCAGTTCCCTTGCCGGTCTAGGAATGGTAGAACGATGGGTTCGATGACGGTTTGGATGTACCGTGCACTATTCAGTGTCCCCTCGACGATCACCAGTGGTGTACGGCCAGTGTAGGAGATCGCTCCCCACACCATGATGCCGGGTGTTGGCCCTGTGTGCCTCGGTCGTATGCAGTCCTGATTGTGGCGCTCACCTGCACGGCGCCAAACACGCATACGACCATCGTTGGCACCAAGGCAGAAGCGACTCTCATCGCTGAAGACGACACGTCTCCATTCGTCCCTCCATTCACGCCTGTCGCGACACCACTGGAGGCGGGCTGCACGATGTTGGGGCGTGAGCGGAAGACGGCCTAACGGTGTGCGGGACCGTAGCCCAGCTTCATGGAGACGGTTGCGAATGGTCCTCGCCGATACCCCAGGAGCAACAGTGTCCCTAATTTGCTGCGAAGTGGCGGTGCGGTCCCCTACGGCACTGCGTAGGATCCTACGGTCTTGGCGTGCATCCGTGCGTCGCTGCGGTCCGGTCCCAGGTCGACGGGCACGTGCACCACTGGCGACAACATCGATGTACTGTGGAGACCACACGCCCCACGTGTTGAGCAATTCGGCGGTACGTCCACCCGGCCTCCCGCATGCCCACTATACGCCCTCGCTCAAAGTCCGTCAACTGCACATACGGTTCACGTCCACGCTGTCGCGGCATGGTACCAGTGTTAAAGACTGCGATGGAGCTCCGTATGCCACGGCAAACTGGCTGACACTGACGGCGGCGGTGCACAAATGCTGCGCAGCTAGCGCCATTCGACGGCCAACACCGCGGTTCCTGGTGTGTCCGCTGTGCCGTGCGTGTGATCATTGCTTGTACAGCCCTCTCGCAGTGTCCGGAGCAAGTATGGTGGGTCTGACACACCGGTGTCAATGTGTTCTTTTTTCCATTTCCAGGAGTGTATTTCAGGAATTCGGCCCTTACCTTAATTCTATAAATTCGTTAACACCGAATCCGACAAACATGACAGAGGCAGCTAATAACGTATGGCAGACCGACAGACAGACGGACCGACACTAACTGCCTAACAAATGCGGACGGGAGACAGACGAGCAAGCTGGGGACGAGACACTGACCAACTACACAAGTCGAACAAGTAGCTGAAACAACATATCAGTAATCACTCAGCTTCTAATAACTGCGATTTCTGGTGAAGACCTGGCGCAGCACCCCCAAAACACTCTCCCGAACCGTCCGCTGCCAGCCGCTCCAACGGACGCAGGAAGGCGCGCCGATCTCCCGTCTCACGGCGTCGCAGCTCGCCCCGGCCAGACCGATGTCGTGGGTTGACTCCTGTTGCTGTCGTGTCGGCCGCGAAGCCACTACCTCATTCTATACGGCGCGGTCCACTGGACTCACGTGGCGACCTCACACGCGCCGACGCTCAAGGCGGACAAGTCATCTCGTGTCTCAGTGTGCGACCGACCAACCGACCGATCCATCCGCCAATGACCGTTGCCCGAGGAACTCGAGCAGACTGGCGGCCTAACGCGCAGACTCAGATGCAGGAACTCAGCCCCGGCCGGGCGACCACTAGCTGAGTTCTGTTACTGGCGGAGTGGCAGGACTCTCATTTTCTGGCTTTAAGGTTTTGATCGAAAAATGCACAAATGCAAACGAGAGACAGACGCGAGAGTGACCCAGCCTCACTCCGACTGACCGACCTTCTAGACTCGCCGAGACTGACAGACTCGATCCCTGCGGAGCCCATAGCGCCCCTTAAATGCACGTGAACAGGCAACCTTTCCCCTTTCCCAGCAGACGGAGACACCAAAGCTGCGATTGCCACAGCGGCGCTACCGCCAGCAACGGAGGGCGACTGCTTTACACTACGCGCTGCAGCGCGCTTTTCGAAGCAGCAATTTTTACTACGGCTCAGTCTTAACAACTGCACTGCCTCATTCGACTGGTCCCTGTCGAACACCGGTCTTTTTCATTGGGACGTCCTGATCCCCCAAGTGACTCTAGATGTCACGAGAGGCGTATCCGCCAGCATACGAAGAGGCTGAGAGTGTCGTGTCGTCAGTAGAAGAGCTGTAACAGCAGGTAGGTCGGTCGAGAGAGCTCAGTGGCTTCGAACGTGGGCTGGTCTTTGGATGCCACCTGAGTAACAAATCGATCAGGCACATTTCAACCCTTCCACAGCTACCAAAATCGACAGAGGGAGAGGTGACCGTGAAGTGGAAGCTCGAAGGAACAGCCACATCTAAACCGAGAACCGGCAGAAACCGTCGAACATTGTGGAAAGTGTCTGTAAACAGTAGCACGATGTCAGCGGAATGGGTCACCTGTGAGGTCCAGAGCGCTGCCAGCAGTCCAGCTAACACAGGGAGTCGGTGTACAGTGGTCGAGCCGTTGCTCACAACCCACACTTTTCTGTAGTCAACACTGAGCGACTCGTGAGGTGGCGTGAATGGCGACCCCACAGGGCAGTGGATGACTGGTAATGAGCGATCAGGAGTCATGAGCACGCCATGCGCTGTGTCAGTGCGATGGAAGAGTTTGGCTTCGCCGAATACCAGGACAGTACCATCTGCCCTCGTGTATAGCGCCATTACTCAAGTGCAGAGACGGTATGGAGTTGTTTCTCGTGGTTAGGGCGAGGTCCCCTTATTGTATTTAGGAAAACGCTAAAAGCAGAAGGCTATAAACACGTCTTATAGCATTGTGTACGACGTACAGTAGAGGAACTATTCTGGAACGATGAGTGTTTGTATCACCTTGACAATGAACCCGTCAGAAGGATGAATCTGTGACGTAATGTTTTGTAGGCCTACCCAGGATCCCGACCCGAAGCCAATGGAATACTTTCGTGATGAGTTAAAACGCTGGCTTCGCTCCTGATCCCAGTGACCATCGTCACTACGTTCTCTGGTTTCAACCCCTGAGGAAGAATGGGCTGTCATTCCGCCACAAACATTCAGACATCTCGTTAAGAGTTGCACCAGCGGAGTTGAAGCCGTGAAGAGTGGAGGCACTCAATATTAATGTCCACTTATAAGTGTCCGGATACTTTTGATCAGTTACAGACGGGCCGTGTCAAACCAGTCAGAAGACTGATGACTCCAAAAAAGTGTATACAATAAAAAACAGTTCAGTGCCACAACAAGGACAGCCGCTGATGGCTCGCCGACAACGTATACGTTGCAACCCCGCTAGCACTAATTCCAGTCTGCTCGGAAAACTGACTCTAGGCCCATAAACGTGTAAATATGCAGAGAACACATCTTCAAGTCCTATCCTTAAATGTGAGTCAGTATCCCTCCAGAAAGAGTGAGATGTTGACCTCAGGAAACTGACACGATTTAAATAATGAAAAACTGAACTAGTTACTTACTTTCCCTAGTTCAGTACGACGCGTTTCGGGCATTTACTCTCATTTCCAGGTGCATTTCTTCACGTGAATATTTTTGATGAAGAAATACACTTGAAAATGAGAATCAGTTCTCGTAATGGGTTAAGCTAAGCACGAAAAAATAAGTAACTAGTGCACAGTTGCGGGCTTCCCTAAAACTATGACACGAGGTTTCTATCACGCACTACAGTTCTTCATACATGATTGTCTTGTAAAAGCATTACAATTTGATCATCCTTTTTAATGTCACATGATTTTGTAGCTATCGCCTTTCATCATTAACCACTACTCTCTGAGCCCTCTAACAAATCTTTAATTTTGTAGTATGCATTACTTTTTCTTTCATGGACCATAAGTCTTCAGACTGATTTGACGGGGCCCGCCACGAATTCCTCTCCTGTGTCAACCTCTTCAACAGAGAGTAGCACCTGCAATCTACGTCTTCAATCATTTGCTGGACGTATTCCTATCTCTGTCTTCCTCTACAGTTCTTACGCTCGTCAGCTCCCTTTAGTATCACGGAAGTCATTCCCTGATGCCTTAACAGATATTCTATCTCTTCTTCCTGTCAATGTTTTCCAGATGTTCCTTTCCTCGCCGATTCAGCGGAGAACTCCTGCACTCCTCAGCTTACCTGCCCTAATTTCAACATTCATCTGTAGCACCACGTCTCAAATGCTTCGATTCTCTCCAGTTCCGGTTTTCTCATAGTTCAAGTCTCAGTACATAACAATGCTATATTCGAAAAGTATATTCTCAGAAATTTCTTCCTCGAAATTAGAACCTATGCTTGGTGCTATTACACTTCTCTTTATCAGGAAAACGCTTTTCGCCAGTGCCAGTCTGCTTTTGATGTCTTCTTGCTCCGTACGTCATTGGTTATTTCGCTTGCTAGATAGCAGAATTCTTTAACTTCATCTACTTCGTGATTCGCCATTCCAATGTTAAGTTACTCACTGTTCTCACTTCAGCTGCTTCTCTCTACCTTCGTCTTTCTTCGATTTACTCTCAATCCATATTTCGTACTCATTAGACTGTTCATTCCATTCAACAGATCCTGTAATTCTTCTTCTCTTTCACTGATGAAACCAATGTCATCAGCGAATCTGAACATTGCTGTGCTTTTACATCGAATTTTAATGCCACTCTTAAACCTTTGTTTTACTTTCGTCATTGCTTCTTCGGTGTATAAAATTGTCTTACACCCTTTTTAATCCGAGCATTTAGTTTGTAACGTCTACGCTCGGGCGTACGTTAACTCTTTAAAGCCTGTACTATGGTAAGTTGACGGGCTTCACCTGTGTACCTGAATGGAGGCAAAATCAGACTTACACCCACTCAGTAACAACAATGATACGTGAAGCAAGTATAAAGTGCAACTACACGTTAGGACGGGCAAGGAACATACACAACAGATGCTACCAATTGTTAATAATACGGTCGCCAGCCTAATTAGGCATTAAGTGAGTTTTTTTTCTTGTACAAGTGGATGTACGTACAAGCATAACAACACGTAGCAATATTGCATTATATGGTAAATTTTAGAACCAGAAAAATCTACTGAACTAATATTTTCCCTTTCTGTACTAATTTGGACAAGCTATAAATACACAACATTACACTATAATGATTACTACAAACTGCGTTTTGTCTATTGATCCGACTGAAATCGGGCATAGGTTACCCTAGAAATAGCACTTTTGAAACACACATACAATGTCAATATTAATAAGGGTAAAACACTGATAAATTTAGATTTTATATTGACTTTAACTTTGCTGGTCAAATCAGTTCAGTATACTTCAGAATTTAAATGAATAGAAAAGAAAAGAGTGGAGGGGGGACCCTGAAACTGTTATGATCACTGTTTTGAAACTATTAACTATTGGAAGCATTAAGCACTCAAGATTTACAATATATGAGTTGCTACTCTTTTTGTCTTATTACTTCCTCATTTAACTACCATTATTTTTGTCTCAAATTAATTAAGCTTCATTACTAAACCAATTCCAAAATCATCTTCCAACTTTGTCAGACCTTTGCTCTTTGCTTATATATTCATTAACAATAAAGCTCCTTAAACATCTTTGTAACATAGATAGGTCTGCAGGTAATTCTTATTAACATAAACTTTAAATCTTCATTTCGGGACACTCGGATTGCACAACATGTGGAAAGGACCCTGTGTAGGTTAGTGATGAGGATAATTAATTGATAGGACAATTCTGGTAAAAGTTAAGTTGTTATTGAACAGTCAGGAACAAAATTAACACTGGTCCACACGAATACAATTCTAAAGATTCAACCTGTTCGTGTCGATGCGGCGGTTGGCGGGCGGCGAGATGGCGAGGCGCACAGCACACATACAATCACAGCTATGGCTCTTGGTATATCGGCACATTGCTTCTTCTTAGCGTCGCAATCCTTTTCCGTTTAGTGCCTATGGAATATAGCCATGCTGTGTAGTCGTCGGAAACGGCACATCCGAGGCTCAATTAATCCCGTTTTCCAGGAGAGCCTCCTCGATCCAGAGCGTGTTTCTCAGACCGATGCCCAACTCCGACTATTTGCTGAGCCCGTTATGCCGTACCGCGCCCGTGTGCATTTTCCCGCGCTCGCCTGCCATCCACCTTTTACCGCTCCCCTACAGACAGGGTATTCACCAAAGGTTTTACATTCCACATATCCTAATACATTGCCTACGTATGGACCAGACACACAATTACAATTTTAAACATGTTACAATAGATTCAACATGGGTTACACTTCAATTCTGTTACAGCATTGCTTGAAATTTGACATAAATATTAATATTCACATCGAAAGTTGCTTATAGTTTCTTTAACATAATGACACGAAAAGAAAAAGAAATGAAATCAAAACATTGCTTACACTAATTTATCGAAAATCAGAAGAAAAAATTATCATATGTACAGTTGTTGTTACAAGTTCTTGGTATTAGAGTGTTATTGTTCCCTCTTGGTCCTTGTACATCTTGTCTATTACCCACGTTTACCTACAGTTTATCTCTTTGGTTCTCATAATTTTGAAGATCTTGAATCATTTGACACTGCCGAACGTCTTTGCCAGGTAGACAAATCCTACGGAAGTGTCTCGATTTTTCATCAGCCTTACTTCCGTCATCAACCCGCCTCTCTGCTCCCTTTACCTTCCTAAAGCCAAACTGATCGCCATCTAACAGATCCTCAATTTTCTTTTCCATTCTTATGTGTATTATTTTTCTCAGAGTTTGGATGCATATGCTGTTAAGGTGACTGTCCAATAATTGTTGCACTTGTTAACTCTTGCTATACCCGCAGTTGTGTACATGATGTTCCTTTGAAAGTCAGATGGTATATCGCCAGACTCATACATTGTATTCACAAACGCGAAGAGTTCTTTTGTCGCCACTGTCCCCAATGATTTCAGAAATTACAATGGAATATAATCCATCCTTTCTGCCTTATTTGTTCTGAATTCTTCCAAAGCTCTTTTAAATTCTAGTTCTAATACTGTAGCCTCTATCTCTTCTATATCGACTCCTGTTTCTTATATCGAGTCATCAGATAACTCTTCCTTCTCACTGAGGTCTTTAACATACTCTTTCCACTTATCCACTCCCTCCTCTGCATTTAACAGCGGAATTCCAACTGCGCTGTTAATATTGTCGTGATTGCTTTTAATGTCACCGATGCTGATCCTGTCCATCTGACTTTTCCGTTTCTTCACATTTCTGATGCAGCCACTTTGCCTTAGCTTCTCTCCACTTCCTATTTATTTCGTTCCTATGTGACTTTTATTTCTGTATTACTTATGAACAATGTTTTAACCGTATTTTTTTAAAAAAATGTATTTTTCTCTCACCAGGGAATCTATCACATCGTTTTGTTACCATCATCGCTCTTTTCGGAAGAGGTGATTACCGTCACGGCGCTTCCGCACCGCGAGCTTGTTGCTTCGTTCTTGCTGCCACCACGACGCGTCCGACAGCTAGCCGGAGGTGCAGCGGTGCGGCGTTGACAGCCCTGTGTTGTTTACAGGGCTCGTTGTTTACCTGCACAGGCTGGCGAGCAGAGGTGATTAGCGGTCTGTTTGCGCACTGCACGGAGCTTGCGCTGTCGGTACTTGGCGCCAAACTGCCGCCCCGGGCGCTATTGACGCAAACGCAAACGCGCGGAGCTCAGAGGCCCAAACAAGTGACGCCAGAGATAGCGGCCGCACACGTCTGCGCTCCGGCCGCGGCCCGGCCACAGCGGTACAGCCGAGGAGCAGCCGCTTCTTCCTCGTAAGCTTTTTAACGAGAAACAGTAAAATAAGGATAATGCACTGCGATCGAATTACATCGATATGAATGCAGCGAGCGATATGGCGGTTTTTATCTTTGCGCGGTACCGACAGGATACCGTGTCATTCTCAGCCCTCATGCCGTGGACACACGGACCGTGCTGTTGAACGTGAACGTTCAGCGTGCCGAGTTCAACGTGCTGCTGAACGCTCAGGAACGATGCGACTTGCACGTAGGCGCCATCGTGGTATGAGCGATGGGGGCGCACTCCAGCGGCAGTTGTGGGATGTTTCTATTCGTAAGTCACACTGTTTACTCAACGGGCGCCAGTAAAATTCCCACGTTAGCTCTATTAAAACGCACGTTTCCTCCATTGTCCATATCCTACTCACGTTGTTCTACATGTAATATACACAAAAACTTCAAAATCGATGTACATGTTTTAAGACAAAAAGCAACGTACCATGTCTAATCAATGAGGACACAAGCTTATAAAAATTCCATTCCAAACAGTGCGACAGAAATTTGCAATAGTTCTCCACATAAGGTATACGTTATTTTATCTTTCCCACAGTTTGGTAAAACCCTGAGGTCATTCTTACTCGATCACCCGTCCTGCCCAGTAGAAGATACTTTAAAAGACGTGAATTACGAAAAAGGAACAAAATATCTTTGTACAAATAGCGCAAGCTGTCCTGTAGATTAAGCCAATCGAACAAACTCACTCCTCAAAAAAGGGTGAAGTTATATTTACGTAACATCAGATATGTAGTATATACTTACATTAAACTAACAATAAAGCATCAGAACCTATTAAATACGCGAATGTTAGGAAAAACAAAATATTTAAACTTCGCGAGACACGAACCATACTTTTAGCACCCATCTGGTCGTGGGTCAGTGACGCTACTCACCTCGCTAAGGCCAATTCTAATATGTTGCCACATGGTAAATGCTTTAATCGTAGCTACCTGAAATTTAATTATAACAAATTGTACCAAGAGCAGTGGATTTTTGGTGGATCCTCAGTGTGTCGCTACCTTCAAATGACATACTCTCATAATACGCAAGTTACAATAATTCTTTTGGCACGAAGATGATTTTTCTAATCACACAGTTAACAACGGGCTTTCGAGTGATTATCAATTCGCTGGTGCCCAGAAACGACATATACATATAGGCTTGAAATGAATGGCAATATGGTGCCTCACAACTCTTTACTCAAGGGAGGCGGCGTGCGTGTGACGTAGGTGGTGTTGTGCCATCTCATTGGTCAACGCTCAGACGCACGCTCAGAATATCTGACATGCCAGATACTGCTCTGCACGTTCTGATAGACTCCCGAACGTGCTGATCCACGCTATGACGTCAGAAAGTCGGCACGCTCAACGCTCAACGTTCGGATGCACGGTTCGTGTGCCGACGGCTTTATGTGTCATCGGGAAGGGATCGGGGCAGCATGTGCTGAGCACACCGCTCTACCAGACGTTGTCAGTTTTCGTCATTGGTGGCGCTACCTCTCAGTCCGGAAGCTCCTCAGTTGGCTCCCTGCACTTGGCAGACACGGACGGTGACCCGTCTAAGTACCAGCCGAGCCCACCAGTGCTTAACTTCGGTGATCTGAGAGGAACTGGTTTTACCACTGCTCAAAGGCCTTTGGCAGTACTTGGGAATTAGGGCAACAGAAAGGCGCTGCTGCAGCGTGTACATCACTGAGTGGGACTCCGTCATCAAACGAGGTGGTTATAATAAAAGTGCAGTTACTCACAGAGGTCCAATGTCGACTGTAGTTACCGTATGGCAGCGAAACTTGGTGGATATTCTCTTGCATTAATGTGGAACCGATTTATGCTGAAAAAACGTTAGTTCAAATCTTGACCACCAGGTGCAAATTTGGCATTCTAAATGTAAGAAAGACGTGTAGAAATTTGTAGGGGTTCTAGTTTACTTTTGGTATTCAAGCAATGTGATGTGTGTCGTACTTCACATCTGTGGTCTTCAATAGTCGATATGTTACGTCTCAGAGGATGCGACTACAATCACTCCGATCTTTGGTTGTCAGTAGGAGTCTGTGAAGAGCAGATACTCTAATGAGTTAACGTGGAACCGATTTACGCTGGGGGAAAAAAATCTTGGCGCCCAGGTGCAAGTCAGGCGTTGCAAATGCAAGAAAGCTGTATAGAAATTTGTAGCGGTCCTGGTTTATTTTTAGTGTTCTAGAGTTGTGATGTGAGCTCTATATTTCCATTCAGTGTCCCATATTTCACATTTGTAATTTGGATATTTTTCAAACAGTGGTCTTAAATAGTTGATGTGTTACACCTCAGAGGAAATGCCAACGATCACTGTGAGAAGGTAGTGGGTGAATCGGGTGCTGATCATGCTACTGAGTGGCCTGGAAATAGCTTGCAGAGCATAGGGATAAGGTTAAAGAGCGCGTTGAACTGTGAAAAAATGATTTGGTAGAGATTAATTTGAGCAGGAAGAAGATTTAGAGCGACATTGCTTGCCTGCATGATGCGTTTAGAAAACAGAAAGTTTTAGTGCGTTTTTTCTTTATTGGTTTGGGTAGGCTAGTTTCATTGTTCAGAGGGGAATAAAGGAAGTTCTCTTGGTTTGCACTCAGAACTTACAGATTTACCGTTTCAGTAATTAATTTGATGCTGAAGATCAGATGGGTAGATCACATAACTAATGAGGAGGTATTGAATAGAATTGGGGAGAAGAGGAGTTTGTGGCACAACTTGACAAGAAGAAGGGACTGGTTGGTAGGACATGTTCTGAGGCATCAAGGGATCACAAATTTAGCATTGGAGGGCAGCGTGGAGGGTAAAAATCGTAGAGGGAGACCAAGAGATAAATACACTAAGCAGATTCTGAAGGATGTAGGTTGCAGTAAGTACTGGGAGATGAAGAAGCTTGCACAGGATAGAGTAGCATGGAGAGCTGCATCAAACCAGTCTCAGGACTGAAGACAACAACAACAACAATTAATTTGATAACAGAGTCGTAGTTTCGATAAGAAGTAATTTTGTAAAGATGATTGTAATAGTGAAAGGAGGAGTTTCATTAACCAAAAATTAGTTTTTAATGGTAGTCTGTTTTTTAATCATTCACTAAATGCTACGTGTTCCATCGCCTCCTCGCGAATTTCATTTTTTCTTTTCGTGTGTAGCCGCAGTGCAGTGAGCGGAACACATTCGCTTAAAAGTGAAGCACCACCTGCTTAGCACGGTTACACGCCCCTGCATTTCACTAAGCAGGGCTTCCTTTTGTTTAGCTGCTTTGCTGCTGTGCTGTATCTTGACGTTCATCACTCTCGAGCAGTACAGAGTTCCAGTTGGTACAGGCAAGCCAAAAAAATTAGTTACGATTAGTTTAACCCTCTACTGCCCACCGTGACTCTGAAGTCACGCCAAATTTTATCGTTATATTTCGCATTAGGATCGTTATTTCTTTCTTGACCAGTGTGACTTGAGTGTTACAATATGGCTGCTTTATACACAAACAATGTAACTGCCCACTGTGACCTCAGAGTCACAGAACTATTTTTAAAAAATAATTTTTTTCAAAAACAAAAATTCACCTGATATGTGTTAAATACATTATTCTCTAACATTCTGTGCATATAAATATTTTTTTCTACAGCAGATAATAATTTGGGCAATAGAGGGTTAACATCACAGTCAGAACACAGCAAGTTCATTCACAGTTGGCTTTGTATTTCAGAATTATTGTCAGGTTAAGTTTAGGTAAAGTTCATTTCAGATTTAATTTCATGTGCAGACTGTCTTATTGTTACAATGCAGTATTAAATTAGTGTTTCAATCATTTCGTTGGTTTGCGCACACAGAAACACAGGTCAGTTTCACAGAAACGTTTTTGGTTATTTAATCTCCCAAAATTCGTTTTGTAATTTCGTGAAGCATTTTTATTCTGTTAGTTTTGTGTGTTGGTATTGCGGGTCACACATTGTTTTACTGTTCACTGAACTGCACAGTAGTTTCGCAAGACGCCTTACTCAACATAGTTATACCTTATGTAATTAATTTCATAATAGTTCAAATACAGTTATGCAGTTTGAGATAGTTTTGGTGAGTCTTTCTTACCAGACAGCACTTCCATAATTACACCACTCTCGTTGTTCGGTATTACATCACAGATACACACGAAGTTAAAGATAGGAAACCAGTTCAGTCCTGTATAGTTCACAATATACGATACATTATTTTGATTCAGAAAAGTTACAAATGTTTCCATTTCTGATCGATTAGGAATGGGACAGGTGTAGCAAAGGTCAAAAAAGTGAGAAAGGCATAATGATGATTTTATTGTTAATCGTCGATTACACAATTTGTTCACTATGAGCACCGGAGACGTTGACGAAACGCTGCATCCGTAAAACGACGTAATCAACAGTTGGTCGAGCGGTTCTGGTGGAATCTGAGCACGTGTTCAGGTACTGGCTTCCAGATCAGGTAGAGAGCGAACGTGTCTCTGGGAAACGCGTTCTTTTAGCTGTCGCCAGAGCCAAAATCCGCATGAGTTCACATTATGTGATCTTGCAGGCCGTGCATTTCGTAAATCTCTGGAGACACACGTTCGTGGGAGCTTCCACTAAGCAGACCTGGGAGAGCGACATGAGGTGTTGTCGTATCTTGCGAAACAGTGGTTTCCACACAGTTGCGCTCTTCAAAAGCAGGAGTCACTTACTGTACAAGGGGGGCGGAATAACGTGCAGGCCGTCTGTATGTATTCCCTTCAGAGAAGAACGGACCAATACAGGTGCTTATGAATCCAAACCGCACAGTCACATACGGCGAGTGCAGTTGCTCTTTGTGCACAACACGTGATTAACAGTACCAAACATTTGGTAGTCCTTTGTGTTCACTGCATCCCGTAGAATAAATGTTGTGCCTCGTCACTCCATAGAATGTCGCCTGACCGCGTGTCACCAACCTCGTGCCGCGTCCGCAGCCCGTGGTCCAGTGGCTGGCGCAGCTGCCTCTGGACCACGGGGTCCCGGGCTCTACTCCCGGGATTTTCTCTGTCTGGGGACTCGGCGTCTGCGTTGCCCTTATCATTTTATCATCATCCTCATCATTCGTGACAATGGCTAGATTCGGCTGTGAAAAAATTGGGACTTTGTACGGACGCTGATGACCACGTAGTTGAGTGCCTACGCAGTCTCGCCTACTGTCTGACCGACCCGGACTCGCCCTTTCAGACCTGATTTTTTATTTACTTATTAAAAAAATATCTGACATTATTTTTACATTCAGGTGAGTCTCCTGACAACATTTTTCCAAGAAAAACTTTCATATCATCCCCAGTTTTCTAGATATTTAATGTAGACAATTGTGTTCATCAGATCTCGAGTTTCATGTCATACATTATGGAGGTTAACACTATGGATCAAGTATGCCACTCTTTATTTCACTTTAAAACAGAAGAAACAATACAAATAATTCCAAATTACAGTTCTCATTTAAACAACAATGGTCAAAACACTGATTTTAAGGTTTCGTATGAAACTGCAAAAAAAAAAAAAAATTCTGTCTTTTTGGAGACATAAATGAACTTTACATTTTCTGCACTGAATTCTAGGACGCCCTGTACATTATGGAAATTTGCAGCGACTTGGAGCTCCTACATCGTGCAAAGGCAAATGGTGAGTGGAATCAAACTGTATCTCTGCAACTGGTCATGACTCTGATGTCTGAAACCAGTCCTTCATCAGACAGACGCCCCCTCTTCTTTTCAGTCACTTTCTTCTAGCACAGTATCAATCCATCTGCTACCCTGATACGAAAGGAAAGAAGGTCGATTTGCTTCTTCTTTGGGATAGACAGGTTGTCTGCATCTCGTCTGTGTGCCAACCAACATTGCACGATGGCAAAGTCAACAGCATGAAAAATCATATGGAAAGGCCATTATCGAGATCTGATGAAAACTCTGTAGTAGCTTATCAATTGATCAAATAGTTCGACACCATCCATTGCATAATTATATCTTCTGAATATTTCAGGTCTTTCTACTTTCACGTATTTGTGGTGTTTTTTGTCCCAACACTCAACTTCATCCACTGAGCCTTTACCAACAAAGTTTGAACAAACACAACTGGCCTATTGTCTAAACAATTACACATGATAATGTCATCAGCACTGTGATTTCTTCTCAGTAACCTCTGCTTTGTTTCATTATTCTTTTATCATCTGAAAAAGGCAAGTTCTCACCAAATCTGTTTTGACGGACAGTACCTGCTGCATTGATGCCTTGAGATTTCAGAACTTGAAACAGATGATAAGGTGAAAAGAAGTTGTCAAAGTATAATTTATGACCTTTAGCCTACCTTTTGAGAGTGGAACACAAAATTCTAAACCAACAGCAGGAACTAATCCAAATTTTTTACAGTATGCGGTATTTAGTTCAGTTGTAGCACCTTGATACAAAAGGAAATCATGCACTGTTCTACTCTTTTCACATGAAGACTTTGATTCCCCATGGACTTGGTTTCCCCTTGACATACTGCTTTGCAGAAAACTTCCCAGTGAAAGGAATAATTCCTTCACTGACACAAACATTCTCTTCTATAGGAAGTTCACTGCAGCGTTTTCGAATGGCTGAGTAAATTGGCCTGACTTTGTAAAATTAATCTTTATTTTCAGGTGGCTTTTCCAGATTGTTCACCAAGTGTAAATTTGTTCATCATTCTAAAAATCTGTCTCGTGACATGTTTTCCCAAAACACATTTACTTTCAAGCTTGTATCCCAATACATTCATAATCTGGGAAATTTGAAGGTGCCAGTCAATATATGCAAACCAAATAGCATCTCTAGTGCTTGAGGAGTTGTCTGCTTGAATGAGGATTTGCCTCATTGTAATGCATAAATATGTGCTGCCATGCTAGTGAACAAATCATCTGGTAGGCTGTATATCATCTGAAGTATTGCATTGGAGAACACAAGAGAGATTCTTCAAATTTGGAGATCTTTCTGCAATGGTACTTAGCGGCTGTTGTTTCTATTTTATGAATTCTTTAGGTGTCACCATTATGTTGTCACACAGGTTATTCAATTCTGGGTTGTTTTCATTGCATAAATAGTTCATTTCAGCATCCACCACCTCTCCATCATCTTCATCTTCAGATATGGTGTCTCTAGACACGCCCACTTTATTTGCTCCAGCACGTTTCACTATTTGTGGAGCCTGCCTTTCAATAAGTGGTACACTGTCATCCTCATCTCGCCGGCCGGAGTGACCGAACGGTTCTAGGCGCTACAGTTTGGAACCGCGCGACCGCTACGATCGCAGGTTCGAATCCTGCCTCGGGCATGGATGTGTGTGATGTCCTTAGGTTAGTTACGTTTAAGTAGTTCTAAGTTCTAGGGGACTGATGACCTCAGAAGTTAAGTCCCATAGTGCTCAGAGCCATTTGAACCATTTTTCATCCTCATCTCCACTCAAACTAATGTCAGAAACGCCACCATTTTCAATTATGTCCATAATCAAGTCCCAATCTTTCTCCACACAAAGACATTACTTATCCATATCTGTAAGTCAGAAGCCAGTAATATAAAATAAAATCATATGTACAGGTCACTTCTGAAATTAATGGAAAAATTACCACACACAACTACCATAGCCATGCAAATATAGCTGAGACACATTTTAGGCTATTTTTCCTATTTTACACCATTAAGAACCTGTTGTACACAAATGTGTATATTAATCTTACCTGGTACATAACACAAATATGAATTGAATGAAATTGCTGAAAATTCCACTGAAAGTGTCTAATGTTTCCAAAAGAAGGAAACCACACAAAAAATTCATAAACAAAACCAACAATGTGACTATTATAGCAATAAAGTCAACGAGTAATGGCTTTCCACAGAGAGACAACACCAGAGAGTATATTTTACTATGTGATTCACAGACTGCTCACAAGAGAGCAGCAGCTGCTGGAGCATGGCTAAAAGAAACATACACAAATGTGCACAGTGGGTTTGGATGCACTTGAAACTTCTTGTCAGCGAAATATTAGTGAACAAACTTTATGTACACAATTGTGACCACCAGGTCTGAAAGGGCTTGGAACACGTGCATGTTCCATATGTGTCGACCCCTTTAAGGGGAGTTAGAAAGGAATTTGTTTTCACATTTTCGGATTTTTATCTCATTATAAAATTTGCAATTTTCTGAAAAATCATATATATATATATATATATATATATATATATATATGACTTATGAACTCCCATGGGAAGTATTTTATTTTCTTAAATATAATCTACACCGATTGAAAATGCTAAAATTTTTATCTGCGTTACTTCCAGATCGAATAAAATCGGTAATTTTTTTACATAGAAGGCTGTGGATTGCTGTGTTATAAAGGTTAAATGTCATGTCATATCCAGAAGAGGATGGACACCAAGTTGAGGTAGTTGAAACAGAGTTTTCTGATGTCAAAACCATAAGAGGCAGGCTGACCGACAAAATGATTCATGAACTATAGAAGTATTATGGGATGGCCATTAGAAATAATATTGACGATTTGCTGAAAATGAAGCAGGCCATATGGGCTACCTTCTTCCACAAATCGTCAAATGTGTGTGAATAGTTACAGGACTTAACTGCTAAGGTCATCAGTCCCTAAGCTTACACACTACTTAACCTAAATTATCCTAAGGACAAACACACACACCCACGCACGCCCGAGGGAGGACTCGAACCTCCGCCGGGACCAGCCGCACAGCCCATGACTGCAGCGCCTAGACCGCTCGGCTAAACCCGCGCTGCTAGAATCGTCATCTGATGAGAAACCAGTACAGCACCATTGCCCTGCTGCACCTGATTCATGCTGTAATTACCGCAATGCCCAGTACTCAAACAGTTCATACCGCCATAAACATTCCATCCCAGCAGCAGCCATGGATATCTTAAACCCTATTTGCAGGCGGGAGTGGCCGAGCGGTACTAGGCGCTGCAGTCTGGAACCGCGCGACCGCTACGTTCGTAGGTTCGAATCCTGCCTCGGGCACGAATGTGTGTGATGTCCTTGGGGTAGTTAGGTTTAACTAGTTCTAAGTTCTAGGGGACTGATCAGAAGTTAAGTCCCATAGTGCTCAGAGCCATTTGAACCATTTTTTAAAATCTATTTACAGAGACCTGGAAAATCCTGAATTATTGAAGAAGTGTCTGCATGGGCGGAGTCTAAATCCCAATAAATTGTTCAATAATCTTATATGGACTCGCTTAGCAAAAAGTGGTTTTGTTGGAATGAAGAAACTAAACTGGGGGGTCAGTGATGATGTTATTGCTTTTAATGATGGCAACATTGGTGGGGTGAAAATGCTACAGCATATGGGAGTTAATCCTGGAGCAAACTGCATCAGCGAACTTGAATAGATGGACAAGGTTCGCATTGATAAAGCAGAGCATGCAGCACAGTCGGCGACTGAGGAGTCCAGAAAGAAGAAAAGAAGAAAAAACTTGGAAAGAGATCAAGAAGATGGTGTACAGTATGGTGCAGGGTGCTTCTGAGTGACGAAAAATAAAAAAATAAGCACACATTAAGCGAGTTACAGTCATTTGAAGCTTTAGAACCCGTTCCTGAAAATTTACATTTTTTGTTGCATTTTTCCCCTAAATCTCAGAAACCACTTTGAGTAGAGTAATCAAATTTTCAGGGAGTAATAACATACATATCCTGAGTCTACTAAACTAACAGAAGAACATAATGCTATGTATAATTAAAATTATTTAGGATAACATACAAAAAAAGTAAACAAAATTTTAACTGTGTAATTAAAAAACTGTATTTCGAAAAGCAGTTGCTGAATCGCAATTATTGTAGTTCAGTGGACTCAGAACATACAGTTTAATGTCTTGTAAAAGTTTCATGTCAATGGCTACTGTGGTTCCTGACATACAGGGAAGCCAAGTCACTACATTTAACATTGTTGGGATAGGGCGTTCCAACTGCCCTTAAATTCGTCTTTGAAATGAGAGCGACGTCAATCTTGTGGCATATCAGGGAGTCCATTACCTCCGTTTTCATCGTTTTGACACAAATAGCGTTCGATATTTAGATCTCGGTGTGCGTTGTACAGAGTCTGTGGTCCATTGCAGGGCGAAACGAACGTTTTGATGAGATTCTCTGCCAGTGAGAGAATTGAAATGTATATTCTTATAGGACAACTATCCAAGGAGTTCCACCCAATAATATCCAAACAGCCGACTCTCTACACAATTTATTAAATTGCCAATACTAAACTCTTTTAAATAACAACAAATTCATATAACTTACCGAACTTAACAAATCGTTAAAAGAGTGAGCTTTAAAAACAATAACGGCGGCTTGCTACCATAAAATCAAAGAACCTTTTAGAATAGTGCTTTTAGAGTTATCCAAAAGACCAAATTCAATAAGTTAACTTGGCATTACAATTTAAAATGATTTATATAAAGAAACTGAGAAAGATAATGGCGCTTGGCACCATAAAATGAAAGAAGCGCAACACACAGCCAATAAACATAGTAACAAAATAATAATTTGATACAACCAAAGGGCGAGGGCGACTCCCAACGCAATCACAGACGAGCGAGCTCTCAACACTTCGGAGCCTATCCCCCTAGAAACGTCCCAGAAATAAACCGCTGAGAGCTCCCCGACACGCCTCCCACAACTGACCATCACTTACGCACCTTGGTTACGTTCTGTAACACACGACAGATAATGTCAACACAAGATAAAATTCAAAAACACAGTACAACACCCCGACAGCACATGATAACCACAGCGCCGTCAACTGGGGCGTTCTGAATAAGTGCCGGAAGCCAACACACACAAATCTCAAACAATTCTCGCTTCCTAAAACGAAACAATAAAAGCCAAGCGCACATGAATAGTCAAACCACAGTCTTAGAAGTGCCTTAACGACACCAAACGTGACTATTCCACCAAGATAATAATAACACAGTTAAAAAAAAAATAAACAGAACATACCACTAAATGCTGTTACACAACCAAATTGACGAGATCGTGTTGTTCAGGTCCCAGAAGACCACATATGCCAAGCAGCAGTAATTCACTATGTATATACTGTACAAAACCGACCTTCTTAGGCAGACTTTACCTAACACATCGACTGCCAAATGTACCATACATGAACGCAAATCCGGGCAGGACTCCAGTTGAGCAAATAAATTCGTACCAACAAATATCGTAACGAGCCACACATACAGCAAAAAGTTCCAACAACACCGTCCCACATCAGGAAAGTTCAGAAACCGCTGCTGGAGCTTCCAGGGGAAAATCTGAAGAGCCAACCGAACCCACACCCTAAGCTGGCATACGACTCCAAAATTCAGCAACTAGTCGTCTCCGGGCCAGAGTATCACAGGACCCCACCGGACCTCCACATCAGACAGGCAGGCAGAACAAGTACGCCGACTCCACTTAATCACCACCGCACGGCCAGCACAGCGGCGAGTCGCCTCCGCCACAGACCACTCTGCTCATGTTGCGAGGCACAACAACCTTAAGCCGTCAGCACACGGACCGTGCTGTCGAACGTTAACGCTGAGCGTGCCAAGTTCAACGCGCTGCTGAACGCTCAGCAACGATGCGACTTGTGCATACGGTACGTGGGACCAACGTGGTATAAGCGATCGCAAATCACTCCAGCGGCAGAGGGATGTTTCTAGTTCGTAAATCACACTGTTTACTCAACGGGCGCGCGTAAAATTCCGACGTTTGCTCTATTAAAACGCACATTTCCTCCATCGTCCACGAAAAGGAAAGTACCATGTCCAATCAATAAGGACACAGGCTTATAAAATTTCCATTCTCCGCATAAGATAAACATTATTTCATCATTCCCACATTTTAGTAAAACCCCAAGGTCAGTCTTACTTGATCACTGTTCCTACCCAGTAGCAGAATCTCTGCAACATGTGAATTACGAAGCGTAAAAGGAAAGGAGCAAAATATCTTTATACAAGCAGCGCAAGCTGTCCTGTAGATTAAGCCAATCGAACAAAGTCACCCCTCAAAAAAAGGTGAACTTATATTTACATAACATCAAATATTATAGCATATACTTATATTAAGCTAATAATAAAGTATCAGAACCTAATAAAAAGACGAATGTTAGGAAAAAAATTGGAAGTGTTTAGACGCGAACCACCGCCACAACAAAAACTCATTATAAGACAGTAACGCTACTTATTACGCTAACAAACAAACACGCTCTTTGTTCTTAATCATATTATGTTATGCCTTGCTAAAAACGTGAATCGTAGATAATTATGTTAATAATTGAAATTTAATTATAACAAATTGTACCGAGAACAATGCGTTTTGGGTGGATCTTCAGTGTGTCGCTGCCTTCAAATAGCCTACTCTCATAATACGCAAGTTACAATTCTTTTGCCACGGATACAATGTTTCTCATTATTTTATTGGAACGAATTACACAGCTAAACGGGTTTTCCAGTGATTCTCAATTTGCTGGTGCTCAGAAACGGCATATATACATATAGGCTTGAAATGAATGCTAATATGGCGCCTCACAACTCTGTACTGAAGGGAGACGGCGGACGTATGACGTAAGTGGCATTGTGCCATGTCATAGGTCAACGCTCAGAATATCTGACATGCCAGATATTGCTCTGCGCGTTCTGAAAGACTCCCGAACGTGCTGTTCCACGCTATGACGTCAGAAACTCGGCACGCTCAACGCTCAACGTTCGGATGCACGGTCCGTGTGCCGACGGCTTTAGCGCTGGTCACTAGCAGGTCAGGCAGAGCGAACTTCACGTTCCGTGCAGTACCCGGAAAACCGACTACCCTCTCGGTTTCCGCCGGCCACCGCAAACACACGCCAGCGACGTCACAGCAAATCGCCACCGGAGCGCCACCCACACCAGGACAGCGAACTATAACCGATTACAGTGCGCGCTCTGAACAAGAATGGTGCTCAGTTTTGGATGCGGCGAGGTCAGAAGTGAGGCGTTATCCGTGATGTGTGGTGTCGCTCGTGCTCTGGCGGGTCGTGGAAGACATGGGGGGCGGGAGTCGGGCCGGGCCGTTGTCACTCGTGTGCGCAGGTGCTGTGTCGCCGCTTCGGCCACTGTAGAGGATTGTCTCGGGACCTTATCGTGCTGCTTTCCCTAGCTGGTGTTCTTCATGACGGGAGCTTCTGTCGTGGTGGTTGATGAACTGGCTTCACTTTACACTTCCTCGAAAGCGCTCGGTACGTCTCGAGCCTGTGGTACGGTCCTTTCCACAATTGGCGCACGTAGGTTTCTCTATTTTTTTGGCACTTCGCAGTTCGCTGATGTATGTTGGCCGCCACATCGGGCACGCCTCAGTAAAAGGCAGCAGCAACTGGCTGTGTATTCCCACTGTCTGCACGGTTTGCACTGTAATGGGCCGTCCTTGGACTTGTCGGTTTCTACACGCACTCTCGTGTGAACGAGATACTGCATGTCTTAAATCTTATGGTTATTTTTTCCCTTCGTTAGCGGTACGCAGTACGCCGTTTGCGCGATGAGTTTCTTTGCTTTTTCGTGTCTCTTGCGGTACCGATGGTGGTGATGGTGATGGTGGTGGTGGTGGTGGTAGTAAGGTCCTATGGGACCAAACTGCTGAGGTCATCCGTCCTTAGGCTTACACACTTCTTAATCTAACGTACGCTAAGGACAACACACACACCCATGGCCGAGGGAGGACTCGAACCTCCGGCGGGAGGGACCGCGCAGTCGGTGACATAAAGCCTCAAACCGCGCGGCCTATTAATCTTACCTTCAATGTCTTTGTCATAGTTAAAACTAATATCATGTTCTAGGAAACTGAAGTGGGAGACGTGTTCCAAAATTTTCTCGTTTATTGTTGCTTGCGATCGGACTGGATTCTTTCCTGTAAAAGCCATTATTTTTGTCTTACTTGCAGGTATAGTGAAGTTGTAATGTATCGGGTTTGACTCAATCTATGTACTGCTCTTTGTAAATTATCTTCTGTTTCCTACAGAATTACGTGGTCATCAGCACGTAACGGAGTATTTAATGGTACGCTAGATACTATTTTAATTCCTAAATGCAGGATACAAATATTTATAGGTACATACTTACAAGGATCGCCGATGCACTATTCTCTCAAGAACGACCAGGCTTCAGAATGGGACGTTATTGTAATCATAATATATTTATAATAACATAAATTATTGAAGAGGAATTTGGCTTAAAAACGCTTTTAGCATTATTGATTTTGAGAAAGCTTTTCATAAGGTAAAAAGAAGGAAGGAAGGAAGGAATGAAGGAAGGTTGAGTTTAACGGCCCGTCGACACTGAGATCGTTAGAGACGGAGCACAAGCTCGGAATGTGTCAGGCAGGGGGAAGGAGGTCGGCCGTGCCATTTGCCTGAAGCGAGTTAGGTTCTAATGGCTCTGACCACTATGGGTCTCAACTTCTGAGGTCATCAGTCCTCTAGAACTTAGAACAACTGGAACCTAACCAACCTAAGGACATCACACACATCCATGCCCGAGGCAGGATTCGAACCTGCGACCTTAGTGGTCGCACGGTTCCGGACTGTAGCGCCTAGAACCCCTCGGCCACTCCGGCCGGCTGAAGCGATATAGGGAAATCACGGAAAGCCCAAATCAGGATGGCCGGACGTGGTTTTGAACCGTCGTCCTCAGTGTGTTAACCACTGCACCACCTCCCTTGTCGAGGTAAAAAGACACCTTTTGCGGAGAATAGGCGAAGAAAAAGGTTTTTTTAAACATCTTATTAATGCCAATAAGTGTCTGTATGCAAACACAAAATAGTTATAAGTTCAGGTTTGAAAACGTCCTATGAAATTCTAATGAATCAAGCTTTTCGATAAGGATACAGTCTGTTATCCACTTTACTTGCGGAGTGGTTGGCACACTGGACTCGCCTGCGGGAGGACGACGGTTCAATCCCGTCTCCGGCAATCCTGATCTAGGTTTTCCGTGATTTCCCTAAATCGTTTCAGGCAAATGCCGGGATGGTTCCTTTGAAAGGGCACGGCCGATTTCCTTTCCAAACCTTCCCTAACCCGAGCTTGCGCTCCGTCTCTAATGACCTCGTTGTCGACGGGACGTTAAACACTAACCACCACCACCACCACTTTATTTAATTTATGCGTTGATGATCTAGTTATTCATGGTCAGTTTCGAAGTCTAAAGCTTCATCTTCAGGTAATTGCTAACAAAA
This sequence comes from Schistocerca nitens, assembly GCF_023898315.1. Classification (NCBI taxonomy): domain Eukaryota; kingdom Metazoa; phylum Arthropoda; class Insecta; order Orthoptera; family Acrididae; genus Schistocerca; species Schistocerca nitens. Next base: position 218,091,815 of record NC_064623.1, on the reverse strand, counting down.
ACAGGATCTGCTAGCGTAGAAGAACTATGGGGCTGGTATACCAGAATGAATAATAATGGAAAATTAATGTGAGACGCCACTTTTTAAGGCTTAACCTTTATTATAGGATGTCAACCGCATACTACTTCTACGCTAGTAGTATCCCCCCCCCCCCCCCCACCACTGTTGTTCGAAGCTGGTGGCGCCTGAAGATGAAGCTTTAGGCTTCGCAGTCGGTTATACAATAAATAACAAATTATTGGCAACTGAGGCAGATACTTCCATCTGTTAACACGTTCCTCAGTTGCTGATGTTTTCCAGACAAATATTTTGCGCAATGAATTAAGATTTTTGTCATTATTATTTCCTTCTGAATCTCTAGAATTTTATGTCTGAAATGGTGTTTAAATCTTGTTTATAGCGGCAAAAGAAGAATTTCATTTTTAAATAATTCCTTTCGTAACAGTTAGCCTGCTAGATATGAGTAAGGGCGCAGCCACAGATGTCAAACAGAAATTTTATGATAGTGATTCATTTTGAAATTTACCGCTGTTTGTATGAAATGCCAAGGTGAAGAAAGATATTTAGTTGTCATTCGCTCTGTCAGACCGAGAAAATTCTCTGCTGGTGAGTCAAATTTACCGCTATTCGCACGAAATATGAAGTCTGAAGACGGATATTTTTTTGTGTTGGTTAGCCTGATATGGCTTCGCTTTATGGGGCTCTACATTCTCTTGTTTCTTTCTTTCTGTTTGTGCACGTGTTTCCGGTGACAACGTGTTATTGTTAATTTGGAAAGTGATTAGTTTTGCTAACAGTAGGAGCATTTTAAATATGAAATAGATAGGAAAAATAACATAGGATTCAAACGGCGTGTTGACTGGAGAAGAGAATGAAAAAACAGCGAAGGAACCAATTTATCATCTGTTATTTCGCCAGTGCCTTCTAACCTTAATTGGCCTTCTGCTACACCAAAAGGAACTGAACACTGTCGACAATAAGCTGTCCACTCACATTAATGTGACATCCTGTCAAAATCTTGAATAAACACCTTTTGCAGCAAAGAGCCAGGCGAGACGCGCAGGAAGAGAGTGACTGAGGTTCTGGCACGTTCTCCGGTGGCGTCATCAGCTGCGCCAGCTTTCTCGGGTGACGATCCACGATGCGAACAGCCCGATAGATGCGGTCCCACAGATTCTCGACTGGGTTTATATCCAGGATGGCCAGCGGAGTACGATAAACACGTCCTGGTGTTCTTCGAACCACGCATGTACACTGCGAGCTTCGTGACATGCTGCATTATCTTGCTGGTAGATGCCATCACGTCGAGGAAAAATAAACTGCATGTAGGGCTGGACACGGTCCCCAAGGATAGCTGCATACTTGTGTTGATACAGTATGCCTTTCAAAATATCGAGATCACCCAGGAATGCCAAGAAATCACTCCCCATGTAACGCAGCAAGTTATTACGAGATGACATTCGTTGCAGCACGGCACGCAGCCGTCTAGTATGGTGGCTGCAGGATGGCTATGTTTCTTTTCCGCTCTGCTCGCAGCACAGCTGACGCTGCCTGCCGTGATAACTGCATAGCGTAACATTCAGTCGGTACGAAGATTCATACCCTCTACGAATCTGAATAATCCATATTAGTTGTTATCCGATTTTATTAAAATTTGGTACACAGCCTTTCGTCATTAATGGAATGAAGCTGGCAAAATTTCAGGTTTTTTATTTATTATGTTTCCGGAGATAAGGAGAATTACCTAACTGTCCTAAAACCTACGCCTCTTGGCCACTGCCGGATTCACTAGGTTTCTGCCTGACTCCCGAAATGTTGGCCCCTACAAGCCCGGGACCCGCCTGACGGACCTGTATTGCAGGTGGCCGGAATACGTAGGCGCTCGGCCGAGACGATTTGACAACTGTGGACACGGCAAAGTGGTTGATGCTGCTATCATGTCCAAATTTTGTAGTGTCCAGAAATACAAAAGGACTACGCTCTCAGCTATAGCTTCAATGGATTATAAATAACAGCCAAACAGTTGGAAAATACAGGTTTATTAATCCTTGGCCATTGTTTCGGCGGTTTTAAAACCGTCTTCTTCAGAAAATTTTGTACATAGAATCACATTACCTGTAGCCAGTCTGGGACTCGTTGACGCTGTCTAGTACGTATCATCTACTCAATCACGATTTAAAATACATTACATAATAAAGTGGTAGCAATCTTCTATAGATGTTTGTCTCTTAAAATATCACATATTCGACGCTGGATACAACAATATATAGTGCGCCACTTAAAAGATTTGTACAAAACAGACATTTAAATATAAAACGTGGCATCGGATTCCTTCTTCTTTTTCTGTTTCTTTTTGGGTCATCAGTTTTCTGACTGGTTTGATGCGACGCGCCACGAATTACTCTCTTGTGCCAACCTCTTCATCTCAGAGTAGCACTTGCAACACACGTGCTTAATTATTTGCTGCATGTATTCCAATCTCTACCTTCCTCCACAGTTTTTGCCCTCTACAGCTCCTTCTAGTTCCATGGAAGTCATTCTCTGATGTCTTAAGAGACGTCCTATCATTCATGGGCTGTGTGGCTGGTCCCGGCGGAGGTTCGAGTACTCCCTCGGCCATGGGTGTGTGTGTTTGTACTTAGGATAATTTAGGTTAAGTAGTATGTAAGGTTATGGACTGATGACCTTAGCAGTTAAGTCCCATAAGATTTCACACACATTTGAACATTTCGTCCTGTCATCCTGTCCCTTCTCCTTGTCAGTGTTTTCCACATACTCCTTTCATCTCCGATTCTGCGCAAAGCCTCCTCATTCCTTACCTTATCAGTCCACGTAATTTTCAAGATTCGTCTGCAGCACCGCATCTCAAACGCTTCGATACTCTTCTGTTCCGGTTTTCCCACAGTCCATGTTTCACTACCATACAATGCTGTGCTCCAAACGTACATTCTCAGAAATTTCTTCCTCAGATCAAGGCCTATGTTTGATACTAGTAGACTTCCCTTGGCCAGGAATGCCCTTTTTGCCAGTGCTGGTCTACTTTTGATGTCCTCCTTGCTTCGTCCGTCATTGGTTATTTTGTATGTTCTCATTTCACCTACATCTCATTGCTTTCGTCTTTCTTCGATTTGCTCTCAGTCCATATTCTGTACTCATTTGACTGCCCATTCCTTTCAGCAGATTCACTTTCGCTCAGGGTAGCAGTGTCATCAGCGAATCGTATCATTGTTATCCTTTCACCTTCAATTTTAATTTCACTCCTGAATCTTTCTTTTATTTACGTCATTGCTTCTTCGATGTACAGATTGAACAGTAAGCGTGAAAGACTACATCCCTGTCTTACACCCTTTTTAATCCGAGCACTTCGTTCTTGTTCGTCCACTGTCATTATTCACTCGGATTCTGTAGAGCGTAGGTATTCAGAGCTAGTGACTTACGCAGGCTGAGAGATCAAGATATAAGAAACGCGCTTTTTGCAAATGGTTGGGTGTCATTTCTAATCCATTGAAGTTCTAGCATACATTGTTGTTGAATCGCAGGGAGCTAAAAAAAAAAATAGCTCACAGCTACGTTTTGATATATTGTACATCAATTACTTCGACCAGTGGTCGTAAAATGTTTTTTTCTCGAGGGCATATACCAACGTTGTGAACCGGCACCTCGGCCCGCGTACGCACCGAACTTTTTGTTAGTTGGAAGCCTGCACGGATCAGTGTGTTAGGAGCCCCAATAGACCAGTATGGACGCATTAATTTGGTCGCAGATGCCCCACTACGAATTGTTAAAAGTCGGCAGAATTCGGAAATCTTCGTGTCGGCTATTCTCTGATGCAGACTGTTGCCATCCTGAGCGATCACAAAACTGTATCACTGTAATTTCCTGACGAAGTGTTGTCGTGTTGGCTGTTTGAGAAAATGATTAATTGATTAATAACAGTAATTATGCATCATTCAGTATGAAAAACGATCACACATGTTCACTAAACGCTTTTAGTATTATTTTCCTTCTACTCTTTGCGTTGTATTGCAACAGGCATAAATTATTTTCATATTCCTTGTTACATGTATGTACCGCATTTGAACATGACCGTATCCATAACTGGTATTCCCGAAATCGTGTTACTTCCGTTTAAAATTTATACCAAACGAGCCGATCGCTACGCACCACGTACGCCCGCCAGTTGTCAGTACTGGAAGACAAACAGTACATTTCCGCTCACACATCCTCTAATCCGACAGTACAGTAGCTGCGGGGTTCTTATGTCTCTACCCCTACTCCCTCCCCGCCCCCAAAGCATGCAGCCGACTTTACTTATCTCACGGTCGATTTCACCAGTGTCAATTCCAATTATAACCATCTTAAAAATTACTGTTTCCTTAAGTATTTTTTGTTCGTTAGTGAGGAGGAAAAATACACTCCTAAGGCCAGGTTCTAATTCTAATGAGCAAAAAATAGGCAAAGTTTGGCAATTTATTTGAGGCAATGAAAAGAGATGCAACGGATCTGTGTGGGGATTATGATTTATCATACTTTCAACTTTATTTTTGCTTTTTAATAATGTTCTGTGAGTGAAGCACGCAGACTGCGTGCGGTGTAGCCCCTCATGAGTTATCTGAAATCAAAAATGGATAAAATCAGGCGACGCTACATCAAACTTATTGGAGCCTACATCTAACCACAATGAAATAATCTTAGCTTTAACGATACGGTGCCAACTCGAAGTTTGAGTTCGATGTTTGGGGGTTGTTTTCACTATTTATAGTTTTACAAAAAACGGCTAATATTACAAATTTCACATGTTATAGATATAAGCTCCCAAGAAAAGTATTTACTTTTCGGTAGTCGAAGGAAGAAGATAATAGGTTGGCCCGTTTTTATTTTATCCTGCCTGCAGCTTTGAAAATTCGTTTCTCTAGAAAAACGTGTGTAAAGTTTGGGGAAAACTTTTAAATGCACACTACTGGCCATTAAAATTGCTACACCAAGAAGAAATGCAGATGATAAACGGGTATTCGTTGGTCAAATATATTATACTAGAACTGACATGTGATTACATTTTCACGCAATTTGGGTGCATAGATCCTTCGAAATCAGTACCCAGAACAACCACCTCTGGCCGTGATAACGGCCCTGATACGCCTGGGCATTGAGTCAAACAGAGCGTGGATGGCGTGTACAGGTACAGCTGCTCATGCAGCTTCAAAGCGATACCACAGTTCATCAAGATTAGTGACTGGCGTATTGTGACGAGCCAGTTGCTCGGCCACTGTTAACCAGACGTTTTCAATTGGTGAGAGATGTGGAGAATGTGCTGGCCACGGCAGCAGTCGAACATTTTCTGTATCCAGAAAGGCCCGTACAGGACCTGCAACATTCGGTCGTGCATTATCCTGCTGAAATGTAGGGTTTCGCAGGGATCGAATGAAGGGTAGAGCCACGGGTCGTAACACATCTGAAATATAACGTCCACTGTTGAAAGTGCCGTCAATATGAACAAGAGGTGACCGAGACGTGTAATCAGTGGCACCCCATACGATCAGGCCGGGTGATACGCCAGTATGGCGATGACGAATACACGCTTCGAATGTGCGTTCACCGCGATGTCGCCAAACACGGATGCGACCATCATGATGCTGTAAACAGAACCCGGATTCATCCGAAAAAATGACGTTTTGCCATTCGTGCACCCAGGTTCGTCGTTTCCTCGTTGAGCACACCATGGCAGGCGCTCCAGTCTCTGATGCAGCGTCAAGGGTAACCACAGCCACGGTCTCCGAGCTAATAGTCCATGCTGCTGCAAACGTCGTCGAACTGTTCGTGCAGGTGGCTGTTGTCTTGCAAACATCCCTATCTGTTGACTCAGGGATCGAGACGTGGCTGCACCATCCGTTACAGCCATGCGGATAAGATGCCTGTCATCTCGAGTGCTAGTGATACGAGGTCGTTGGGATCCAGCACGGCGTTCCGTATTACCCTCCTGAACCCACCAATTCCATATTCTGCTAACAGTCATTGGATCTCGACCAACGCGAGCAGCAATGTCGCGATACGATAAACCGCAATCGCGATAGGCTACAATCCGACCTTTATCAAAGTCGGAAACGTGATGGTACGCATTTCTCCTCCTTACACGAGGCATCACAACAATGTTTCACCAGGTAACGCCGGTCGACTGCTGTTTGTGTACGAGAAATCGGTTGGAAACTTTCCTCTCGTCAGCACGTTGTAGGTGTCGCCACCGGCGCCAACCTTGTGTCAATGCTCTGAAAAGCTAATCATTTGCATATAACAGCATCTTCTTCCTGTCGGTTAAATTTCGCGTCTGTAGCACGTCATCATCGTGATGTAGCAATTTTAATGGCCAGTAGTGTATTATTAGTTCAGTTTGTATAAGAACTCTCATGTTGTTCACATCTTTGATTTCGCTTAACAGCTGAACACAAATCTGAAGTTATATTTTTAAAATTTAAAATGGATAATCCGATGTGGCGGACCAAAAATTACGTTTTGACCAATTTAGACGAAGAAAAGTGTTACTTACATTTTTTTCAGCACCGTATGTCAACTCTTCCTCCAACTCCAATTGTTCCTGGAGAACAGTTGGCTCGTTCTTCTTGACGAGAAACGTCGACGTGACAGAGGCGGACACGCTGCTTTCGTCAGCTGTTTCGGCCAATGTGTTTGTACGTAGAGTGCGATGTGACTCGTTTTGTGGGCGCGTGTCGCGGCACAATTTTTCTTCCTGAGAGCATCCCACGGCTTCGAACAATGGCCTAAAGAAACTTTTGTTATGCCCCGATTAAAAAACTTCTTCGTCCCAAATGTCTAGATGCAAATAGATTTCAAAAAATACAATAAAAATCGAATTTTCGACCATTTTGAATTAGAGCCTGGTCTTAAGAGAAACTTAACATTAACTCAAGTTTTAAGATTGCTAGGTGCATAAAGCCACTAAACGCTGAATCTTTAAGGAATCGAACTCCCGTGTATGAAATAGCTTGGAACGTCTAATTACTTCACAAATAAATATTCGACTTCAAGCACGTACGCGTGAAGAAATCATGAAATGTTTAAAATTATGTTCTTTCAAATTCTAAAGATGGCAGGGGTAAAATACAGGGAGCGTAAGGCTATTTATAATTTGTACAGAAACCAGATGGCAGTTATAAGAGTCGAAGGGCATGAAAGGGAAGCAGTGGTTGGGAAGGGAGTGAGACAGGGTTGTAGCCTCTCCCTGGTGTTATTCAATCTGTATATTGAGCAAGCAGTAGAGGAAACAAAAGAAAAACTTGGAGTAGGTATTAAAATCCACGGAGAAGAAGGTTCGCCGATGATATTGTAATTCTGTCAGAGACAGCAAAGGACCTGGAAGAGCAGCTCAACGGAATGGACATGGTCTTGAAAGGAGGATTTAAGATGAACATCAACAAAAGCAAAACGAGGATAATGGAACGTAGTCGAATTAAATCGGGTGATGCTGAGGGAATTAGATTAGGAAATGAGACACTTATAGTAGCAAAGGAGTTTTGCTATTTGGGGAGCAAAATAATTGATGATGGTCGAAGTAGAGTGGATATAAAATGTAGACTGGCAATGGCAAGGAAAGCTTTTCTGAAGAAGAGAAATTTGTTAACAGGAAGTCGTTTCTGAAAGTATTTGTATGGAGTGTAGCCATGTATGGAAGTGAAACATGGATGATAAATAGTTTGGACAAGAAGAGAATAGAAGTTTTCGAAATGTGGTGCTACAGAAGAATGCTTAAGATTACATAGGTAGATCACATAACTAATGAGGACGTATTGAATAGAATTGGGGAGAAGAGTAGTTTGTGGCACAACTTGACTAGAAGAAGGGCTCGCTTGGTAGGACATATTCTGAGCCATCAAGGGATCACAAATTTAGGATTGGAGGGCAGCGTGGAGGGTAAAAATGGTAGAGGGAAACCAAGAGCTGAATACACTAAACAGATTCAGAAGGATGTAGGTTGCAGTAGGTACTGGGAGATGAAGAAGCTTGCACAGGATAGAATAGCATGGAGAGCTGCATCAAACCAGTCTCAGGACTGAAGACCACAACAACAACAACAACAACAACGCTAAAAGTTTGTTGGAAGCCGCTAAATAGCCTCATTACAAACCAATAGATGATTACAATCTCTGTAATTTGCGCTCCATTTTAAGGAAAAACTAATTTTCCACACATCTAAATCTTTATGACGGTATGTCATCTCAACTACGTGTTTTACAAAGATATAACTTTGCTGGTAGATTCCGTGATCTATGTGGATACTGTCTGCAACTGTGTTGCGAATCAAGCTGAGAGTAACGTAATAGTAAGTTAAAACGTGATGCCCGATGCTCAGGTTCCACTGCATGAACAGTGAAAATGTAGATTTTTTTCCCTTTTGTCATTTTGTGTGGGTTGTCGGCGAGAAAAAGTTTCGTATAGGTTTGACGTTATGTGTGAAAATTGTTCGTTAAATTCCGGAACTTTGTGCACAAAATTTTCCTGCGCTTACCTTTTACTTGTTGTGCACGGTCTCCTTCGAAATACTCTTCGGCTCGATGCGCCAATTGCTGGATCGCGCGGAGCGTCGTCTGCGAATTTTCTTCTATCTCGTCTATCGTTGCAAATGTTCGTCCTTTAAACGGTGAGTTCAACTTTGTAAATAAAAAGGAGTCCACTGCGGCCAGTCCTGGAGAGTATGGAGCACAGTGATTCCGTTTCTTGTGCAACAGTCATGCACCAACAGCGATGATTGTCTGGGTGCGTTATCGTGATGGAAAAGTCACGAGTTGTCTCGCCACATTTCAGGCCGTTTCCCTCTCAAATTTTGTCGCAGGCGTAGTAACATATCCGCATAGTACCCTCGATCAACTGTTTGTCCCTGTGGAACGAAATCATGATGAACAAATCCTTCAAAGTCAAAGAAAACTATCACCGTGGCTTCGACATTTGACCAGACCTGACCATATTTGTTTGGTCTTGGAAAACCTTTACTGACCGATTGTGAAGATGGAACCTTGGTCTCAACACCATAACCGTAGACCCACGTCTCACAACCAGTTATGACTCTCTTAAGGAACGTCTCGTTGTCATTTGCGCGAGCCAAAAGCTCTTCACGGGTTGCGATCCGAAGGTCTTTCTTGTCTAGACTCATCAGCCGTCGGACGAACTTTGCGCTAACACGATGAATCCCACGACATTATGTCAGGATTTGATGACATGATCCAACTACAATGTTGCATTCTTCTGCAACCTCTCGGACAGTCAGTCTTCGATTGGCAACCACAGTTTCGTTGACGTTCCGGCTTGAGCTCGTCGGTAGACGTCGAAGGGCGTCCTGGACGAGGGTCGTCTTTAACTTCCGTCCGGCCGTTTTTGAACCGTGTTAAGCATTCGTAACACCGAGCACCGCTTAAGCAGTCATCACCGCAGACTGACTTCCTGCATCATTTGCCGTCTCTCTGTAATGGTTTTCGCGAGTTTCACGCAAAATTTAATGCAGACGCGTTGTTCCTCTAACTCTGCAACTGTGCGGCACAACGTTCTTTCTACTCATTACAGCACCGAACAATGACTAACAGACATACAACAATGAAAGTTCCGGCAGTTAGACATTAAAAACGGGCATGTGCAAGGATGCCAACCACATTTCGCCCCGACATACCATTGGCGTGAAATTACGGGTGTTGCAGAATTTTTTGAACAGACCTCGTATACTGATGAATATGAATATGATACGGACACCTGCAGGCTTTCACTTATGCTGTGTCAAGTTGAATGTGTTCTATCTCGGAAACCGTCGGGACTAGGACCTATGTCCATGTGAAGTGCAACCTCCCTGTTAAATTGTTAGGAGCTCAGTCAGCCAGTGTCGTAATTTTGAAATGAGAGTTGTTATGGTGGTCGCATGATGAGTATTTCGCGTGAAGCGCCGTTGCGACACAGGCAAAGGTCAATTGTGGAAACTAACCCACAGAATATTATAAGTAACGTTACTGCAGAATACACTCGACTGACTACACAAAATAACAGGGCACGTACTTTCAAGAGTGAATGCTTCAAAATAAGAATTAATACTGTGAAGTAAATGGGTCATAAGTATAGTTACGTTGATCCACACTGAAATGTATGCGAACGTACTATCGCGATAGAGGTCCGCACGTTCTAAATACTATTATTCCCCGTTGCCTGGGTAAAAAGAATTGCGGTTAAAATGCATTTATTCATCTGAGAAAGAAAATAATCGGACTTCGTAAGTAAATGAAAAGGAAGACTGCAAGTTCTGAATGTCGCGGCAAATATATTGAAATTGACATTGGCGGCCACGAAGGGAAAGAGATGGACACATCCACGTACCTCTGTTGTTGAGCAGCGCCGTCGCGAAGCTCGGCACCTCCACCTAAATTCTCCATAAAAAATTAAAGTAATAATAATCTTCCAGAGTTACAGGAGCTGGCGTCCATGGTATCGTAAATCATACTGTTCGTGAATTGCTTTCACTGTATAACACACTTTCACTTTAAAATTACACAGCACGTCTTATCACCGGGACGTGAGAACAATGAAAGGTAACTAACAGTAAAACTAATAAACGACGAGCGTAAATCTTCTTTTGTCAGTCACTGTTAAATACTTTTCAACTGGATCTTTGGTGTGAGAGTCGGAATTATCTATACATTTATCAATAAGAAAAAATATTACTAAGCTCGTTTATAGTAATTTTTTGTTTCAAGTTAACGCTTCTTTTCATGTATCTGAATATCGACCGTTCCTTCTGCGGCACCCAGTTGACACGGCCGCGAACCGAAGGCCGCACTAATACCTGACTTAGGCGATGGTCGCTGTTAAGCCTGTAACGAAGCTGTGGCATCCACGCCATGCAGGGATGGTGTAGAAATAAAGGAACTTGAGTGTGTGTATGGGCTCCCGTCTCCAAAAACTCAAGTTGTCGCTAGGGGAAACCAGCTGGTGGCAAAAATAGACTGACAATAACATCTGTAAAGAGACTCCAAGATTATTATTCTTTAGCAATTGGGCAAAATACTCATTACGTACAAGCAATGAAGAAAGGTGTACCGGCAGTATACTCTCATACACTGTCCAACATTGATGAATGTGACCGGAAGGTATGGAAAGCTGGTGCCAATACAGTAAGGGCATAGTAACTGGTGAGCAGCATGATCATCGATACATCTCCCTATGGCAGTTCTGGTCGATACAAAGTTAATATTTAAAGACCTGAGAAACACTAATTTACTTCGAAAGTATTTGCGTGGCAGAACACAGCAAAAGATTATGTGAACAATGTCATCTGACTCGCTTAAACAACAGACAAAGAGAAATACTACATAACACAGAAAAACCCACAAGCACCAACACTCCGCAGTCAACCGAAAGTACATAAAGACGGAATGCCAATGAGAGCTGTTATCTACTTCAAGAAAGCCCCAACATACCACATAGCCAAACACCTCCAAAAGTTAGTTACAAAACACTATAAAGTAGAAAACAACAGAACAGTGATAAACTCAGGAAACCTAATAGAAAACATACAGAACATACAGGTACCACACACAGAATCACTGATTTCATTCGACATAGAAAATATGTATACCACCATCCCTATCACAGAAACAATAGAAATCATAGAACAAAATCTCTCATCCCACAGCAACCTCACCACAGACTCAATAAAAGAAATAGCAGATATGCTCAGACTGACAACTGAACAAAACTACTTGCAGTTTGAGAAAGAATATTATCTACAAACTGATGGACTGCCCATGGGATCCCCACTATCAGGAACACTAGCAAACATTTTCATCAGTCACCTAGAAAATCAGATATTTGATAAGATAACCACAAATGAAAGTTTCAAAAACATAATTAGTACAGATACGTGGATGACATTATTTGCCTGGTAGATGAGTCAAGTGAAAAAATAGATGAACTCCATTCGGAAATAAACAAAGCTCATCAGAACATAAAATTCACACTTGAAAAAGAAAAAGAAAATCAAATAAATTTTCTTGACATTACAATAAAAAAAGAAAATGGCAAACACACATTTAACGTCTTTAGAAAACCAACAGCCACAGACACAATAATACATTCCACATCCAACCACCCCCACAGCCAGAAACTTGTAGCACTAAGACACATGTTACATAGATTAAACAGAATCCCACTCAGCAAGAGAAACTATAAACAACAAATGAGTACAATCATACAAATAGCTAGGAACAACGGGTATGACACACGTGTGGTACACAAGCTCATTCAAAAAATAAAAACACAAAAAACAAACACAAATAAAAAACAAACACAACATTTCCAGAATACAAAAGAACTCACAAACTGAAAACTTACAAACACACTCAACAAACACACACAATGACACCACACAGAAAAGAACCAGATGGTACACCATGACCTACACACATAAACTAACACACAGAGTTGCAAACATCCTAAAGACACAGGGCTTCAAAATAGCATATAAGCCTGGGCAAAGCCTCCAATCACACCTAAGCCAGCCAGCTACCAAGAGGGACAAATTCCAACAATCAGGAATATATAAACTTGAATGTCAAAGTTGTGATGCAGTATACATAGGCATGTCATGCAGGAATTTTGAAACAAGATACAAAGAACACATCAGATGTTGGAAGTATGAAACAAACCATTCCACATTTGCAGAGCATTTAAAACACCATAACTATCATCCTACAAACATATAACAAGAAATGAAAATGATGAGAATAAGCAACCATGAGAAATATCTTATACAAATGCAAGAAAACTTCCACATCCAGAAAGTCATAGCAGAAAACAAACATGAGATAAATGAACAAACACACACCAGCACAGGCTCCCTACTACACTTAATAAAGGAAATGATAACATAAAACAAAAAAACTCTTCCATACACCATCTGGACACACACACACACACACACACACACACACACACACACACACACACACACACACAGACGCGCGCGCGCGCCTTGCAGAAAATAAAGGCGAAACGCGTATGGCACTAAAATTGTGCTTTATTCGGTTGCTGTCAGACAGTCCATAAGTAAAAATTATCAGTATACCGTGATACATTTTCTCAGTTTCTACCGAAAGCTGAAATTTTCGAGATGTACTGAAACATATATTTTTGCATCACGTGAACTTATTTTTAACATGAATCTGGAAAACAAGACTAGAATTTAAAAGAAAAAATCAAACTTACAGAAAAAAATTTATATCTTCCCTTAAAAGAGACACTATTAGGTGCCTATACCTTTAACAGTTACACAAGGAATTTATGCACGATTCCTACAAATTTCAAAACTTTTGCTTGCATAGTTTCTGAGATTATGTACCTTATGGAGAACCTAATTTTACATTATGCTGATAGAGCTTTCAGTTTCTCCTTAACATACTTTCCGTCTTTCTAGTGCACATTTTGAGGTTATTCTTAATGTCTTTAATTAACCACAGTGGCTGAAATGCATTGTGCAGTTAAAGGTATTTTCTAAATGACGTTGAGTTTGATTAAAGACGGCTGTTATCTTTCATTCAGGCGTTATGCCGGGTTATAACGAGAGATTGATTTTGGGTATAAAAGTGGGGATGAAATAAGGATTTCATAACAAGGCAAATCATTGAAAGCAATTTTAAGAATCAGTTTTTTTAATATTCATCAATAACTTCTTAAGCAGTACATAACAAGCATAATTATCATATAACAAGAAGCGAACAATGAGTTCACACAGAGGAGCGAGAAAGAACATCAGGAGAGAGTGAACAATTTTGTAAGCACTGATAGTGACTGACCAATTTGCAAAGGATTTGAAAACAGCAATGTCATTAAGATAACTACTGCTGACACTCGAAACTTGGAAGAAAAAATGCAGTTTGTAATCACACAGGAGACATGCTAACAGCTCTGTGCTTCCTCGTGTCGGGCAGTGAAGCTTTCAGACAGGATAATATATTTAGGATAATGTGCAATAAGTTGATTGCTCCCTCGTTCACAATGTAAGAATTGTAAAGCTGTTTCGGCAAATGCCTTGAAAATACTATGTTATGCGCGTGAAACGCCTACTGTGTAGAAGAAAATATTTTGTTTGTGATTGGTCGGTGTATTCCAGAATATTTCTAAACAGCAGAATGCTCTCTTTCAACTACCAGCTGCGAGATGAATTTGTCAAATTGTTCCCAACTGTTGCAATTAATTTTCTACCCTGACTGATGTATAAAGTCGATAAAATTAGATTGAACCCTGTAGATAACACTCAGATTGTGCCCTGCACTTGGTCTCAAAATATGTTCCCTGCTTTACGTTTTGCAGTACTCGAGTTGTTAGTATTCCAGTACTAATTTCTATCTTTGTCAGACCATCAACTGTTTTGACGAGGATGAAAAGTACCTCGAAGCTCATTTCTACGAATTAGAGATTTTTTTTCGTACGTACTTTGACAAGTCATCCTTGAATGTTCGGGTGTGTTTACATCTAGGAATCCAGCAGTTAGCAGTGAGACATTATTGAGTGGTTGCAATTGGTTCGTGTTTTCCAATTCAACAGCTCTCCCGTTTTTGCATTAAATTGACTCGTTTGAGGCACCTAGAAAAAAGAAAGGCGTGTGACTAAAATCTCTTTTATTAATTACTGCTTCACTCTGTGTATGTCTTAGAAGATTACCAAATGAAGTTGCCCTATACAGGATTATTTCTAAGTAACACTACGCAAGATAATTAAAGGACTGCTTTTTCGAAACCCCATAATTGTCTCCCATTGCGGCGTATAAGTTTGAAATTTGTCTCAAAGTTGCCCACAACCTTCCTACGTAACGGGGAACGAGTTTAGCGACCTGCGACGTCAGCCGTGGGCTCGACAGCCCTTGAAACAACGAGGTGTCGACACGTGCGATAAAATGGCCATAGCTCAGAAGTTCGTATGAGGTGAGGCGTGGGTTAATGACGACACACTGGCACCAAATTTCACCATAATTCCTCCGAACGCCACCGTGCACGTGGAGTGGGAAGGTGTGGTAAGCCCTCTCACCCGTATTTCTCCCCTTCTTTTGACGACTCTGCGATGGAGATCAGAACCGCGACGCACAGCGTTGAAATTACGCGGCTTTCCTACGGGCGGCCGAGGGAAACATGGCAGACGAACAGCCGGTCAGAATCGACACGAAAAGGCCCCAGGGGGTAGATGAAGGTTGGTTGGTTTTGGGGTTTGATGGGGGCTAAACATCGAGGTCAGCAGTCCCCTGTTCCAAACAGACATACTTGTAAAAGGCCTATACAGTACCCAGAGGGAGGGAACACCAAGGGGTACAGAGCTAAAATGAACACCGCAATAACACATAATAGAGGACACTTAAAAGGAGTAGAGCAAATAGTTGACTAGAGTAAAACAGACTACAGTGGTTGATGGATCAGGTAATAGGTCAACCACTCAACTACAAGCGAAGAACCTCCAGCTGGAAGCGTTGATAGAGGTACCAACACAACTTGGTACCATAAAGTACACTATCCGCATCACAATTAAAAGTCGCTGGAGTGGGTGTAGCCTGGGAAACCATGCGAGAGCGCCCACACTTGAGTGAGTGATAAAACCCAGCTGCACGGATTAAACGTAAAACTGAGTCAGCTATAGAGGCATCGTCACCGAGAATTAAAGGAAGTGCAGCTGGTAAATTAAAGGGCTGCCGCAAGGGGGCTAAAAGCGGGCAGTCCATTGCCGAACTGGGAGAGAGGTGTCTTAGGAAAGATGAAGGGCATCAAAGAATCTACTTGGGGCTTTCATTCCCAGACATTTCACGATCGAAAACGACACTTTGCAGTGTGTTGAGCAACAGGAAAATGTTCTTTGACAACAGACACTGCTGCCACCCCTGGGACGTTTCAACCCTACTGTAAGGACACTGTGGGCTGCAGCTCCAATCAACGTGGTCTGACCCCTACGAGGTGTACTGTGAAGGCAAGTTTCGATGTAGTGTACAGGGTGGAACCACTAGGGACTCTTGAAAACCAATAGACGAAATTTGAGCGTGATCCGAAGCAGCAAACGGTGTATATGGGTTTTCGTTCCTCCTGCTTCACAGCCTGCTGTGTCGTGACCACAGTGGGATGCAAAATTGACGTGATCCACTGGAGCGGCACAGGGTCGCTCTAAGCCCCCCCCCCCCCTTTTCCCCGTTCGTCAAAACCGTCGGCGCCACCCACTTACCTTTGTGGAGCACGTTAAAAATATACCTGTTAAAGACTTCGAAGGACATTTAGCTTCGTAGCCGCTCTAGCGCGTGAAGTCAGGCAAGCCACACATGAGGGGTGTCGAGGGGGTCACATAACACTCAGGCGCTACAGTAACCGTGAGGCTGAATGTGTGTCGAAGCCTATGACAGGGATAGTTCTAATATGCTCAACAGTGCGTGGGTGGCATTGGTGGTATTGCCGAACTTGGAGAGAGGTGTCTTAGGAAAGAAAGGAAAATTAGGTTTAACGTCCCGTCGACAGCGAAGTCATTGAGACGGAGCACAAGCTCGGATTGTGTAAAGGACGGTGTAGGAAATCGGATGCGCCCTTCAATGGAACAGCCCCAGCATTTGCTTCGAGCGATTTAGGGAAATCACACAGAAAACCTAAATCTGGACGACCGGATGTGTGTTTGATCTGTCGTCTTGCCGAGCGTGAGTCCGAGGTGCTAACCACTGCGCCACCTTGCTCGGTTGCGAGGGGCAGGGGTATTAGCGTGCGAATGGGGATGGGAGAGCATAAACACCCTTTGCTGCTTCGGATCACATTTCGATTTCGTCGAATGATTTTGGACGGATCCAAGTGGTTCCACACTCTGCACAAGATCAACAACTGTGCTCGCATTATTCTCCATAGCAGTCAGATGAGATCCAATGGGGCTGCAGCCCGACGACGTACTTACAGTACGGTTGAAACGCCCAAAGGTGTTGTTGTGAATGAATATGAAGGTCAAACCTGTGATCTTTCGATACAGTATTACTAGTTTTCTGCTCGACACATTAGCGTCGTTTAATTATTTGGGCGAGCTGAGTTCGGTTTATTCGGAGAATTTCAGGAAAGAGTGGTTCACTTGTGAAGGAGACTGGATATTGCACGCTCGTGCGACCTCTTGTCGAGTACTGATGGAGTGTTTGCGATCCGTAGCAGGTTTGATAGAGGGAAGATATCGAAGCAATTCAGAGGCGGGCTACTGGATTTGTTATCAGTAGGTTCAAACAACATGCAGGTGTTACGGAGATGCTTCAGGAACTCAAATGCGAATCCCTGCAGGGAAGGCGGACGTTCTTTTCGAGAAACACCACTGAGAACATTTAGAGAACATGCATTTGAAGCTGACTGCCGCCAAGATACATCGCTCATAAGGACCACGAAGATAAGATTCGAGAAATTAGGGCTCATACGGAGGCATTTGGACAATCGTTTTTCCGGATGGAACAGGAAAGAAAATGTCTAGTAGTGGTACGGAGTAACCTCCACTACGCACCATACGGTGCCGCCCTCTGAGGTTTTTTCATGTCGATTATGAGCGACGGTGTGTCCCAATTATTTCCCTCAGTCGCCCGTAGGAAAACCGCGCTATTTCAACACTCGGTGTCAGAATTCTGACCTTCAGCGCATAGGCATCAAAAGATGTGGTGAAATATGTGTAAGAGCGGGGTTTGACGACCTTTCCATCGCGTGTCACGTCCACTGCTGCGCGGCAGATGATTGGGGTGAAGTTTGGTACCAACGTGACGCCATTAACCCACCTTACACCTCACGTGAACTTCTGATATGTGGCCATTTCTTTTCCCCACTTGTCGACACATTCCTGTCTCCAGTCGCCGATTCGATGGTGACGTCACAGAGCTTCACGCTACTGCAGTATTACAGCCTAATTTCAAAGTTATGTGTAGTAGCGGGAGAAAATTAGGGGGTTTCGAGAAAGTCATCCTGTAATTTTGTTGCACAGTGTGCTTCCCGTGTTTCAGAAGGCTACCGCGCAAAAGCTACATACCGAAAAATGACACACATCAGTGGATATAATATCTCTCCAAGTTTAGATTCGTAATATACACCGTGACATAGCCGGAAAATGCTCCACTAAAGGGGTGTGTGTCGGAACACGTAGGTGTATCATCCGCTCCATGTCGTGCTTTCAAGAAGGCTCGTCGAGCAGATGTGCAAAACAGTAGGCCTATATCTCTGACATCGATCTGTTGTAGAATTTTAGAACATGTTTTTTGCTCGCGTATCATGTCGTTTCTGGAAACCCAGAATCTACTCTGTAGGAATCAACATGGATTCCGGAAACAGCGATCGTGTGAGACCCAACTCGCTTTATTTGTTCATGAGACCCAGAAAATATTAGATACAGGCTCCCAGGTAGATGCTATTTTCCTTGACTTCCGGAAGGCGTTCGATACAGTTCCGCACTGTCGCATGATAAACAAAGTAAGAGCCTACGGAATATCAGACCAGCTGTGTGGCTGGATTGAAGAGATTTAGCAAACAGAACACAGCATGTTGTTCTCAATGGAGAGACGTCTACAGACGTTAAAGTAACCTCTGGCGTGAGACGGGGGAGTTTCACAATATATATATAAATGACCTAGTGGATAGTGTCGGAAGTTCCATACGGCTTTTCGCGGATGATGCTGTAGTATACAGAGAACTTGCAGCATTAGAAAATTGCAGCGAAATGCAGGAAGATCTGCAGCGTATAGGCACTTGGTGCAGAAAGTGGCAACTGACCCTTAACATAGACAAATGTAATGTATTGCGAATACATAGAAAGAAGGATCCTTTATTGTATGATTATATGATAGCGGAACAAACACTGGTAGCAGTTACTTCTGTAAAATAGCTGGGAGTATGCATGCGGAACGATTTGAAGTCAAATGATCACATAAAATTAATTGTTGGTAAGGCGGGTACCAGGTTGAGATTCATTGAGAGAGTGCTTAGAAAATGTAGTCCATCAACAAAGGAGGTGGCTTACAAAACACTCGTTCGACCTATACTTGAGTATTGCTCATCAGTGTGGGATCCGTACCAGATCGGGTTGACGGAGGAGATAGAGAAGATCCAAACAAGAGCGGCGCGTTTCGTCACAGGGTTATTTGGTAACCGTGATAGCGTTACGGGTATGTTTAGCAAACTCGAGTGGCAGACTCTGCAAGAGAGGCGCTCTGCATCGCGGTGTAGCTTGCTGTCCAGGTTTCGAGAGGGTGCGTTTCTGGATGAGGTATCGAATATATTGCTTCCCCCTACTTATACCTCCCGAGGAGATCACGAATGTGAGAAAGTAGAGAGATTCGAGCACGCACGGAGGCTTTCCGGCAGTCATTCTTCCCGCGAACCGTACGCGACTGGAACAGGAAAGTGCCCTCCGCCACACACCGTTTGGTGGCTCGTGGAGTTTAAATGTGGATGTAGATGTCAGTCAAACCACTGAGCAGGTTTCTGAAACGGGCTGCTGTCTTTGCGGCTTCCCAGGCAGCACCAGCGGCAGCAGCAGATTCGGTGATCTGCACACACGTCTTCACGTTTGGTGCACCACAAACAGGTCTGTACTGAGCACCTGTACCGTGAGCTGAAAACTTGGGCGAGATGCTCTGTCCACTGATGTCTGCCTGCTTTCTGTCGCGTAGTTTTCACGCAGTCGTCTTCTGAACCCCTTGAGCTACTTAGGAATAATCCTGTATTTCTCGGAAAAATGCTTAGGGAAGTGCAAAAACAGACATTTAAAGCGCTGTCTCAAAGGTGCTCATTCCTGAGAGGTCGTGACTACACGATTAGATTTGTAAGTCTGGTACAGACTATCATCCTTCCAAAATTCTATCAGTGCAACGCAGCAGGAAGAAACCTTAATACATGTTCCTATAAAAACAACCGTTTGCCACATAGGTTAAAGATAATTTGCACAGTACAGGTGTAGATATAATCTGTCACTGCCTTCTATTAATGTTCAAGGGTTAAAATTAGTTTGAGTCAAAATCACAATAACAATAAAAAAAAACAAATCTCGGTGACTATAGACAAATTTAAGCTTTGACTTCTGTCTCCTTTGTCACTGTCACTATGAACACACTGGAAAATTCTTTGGGGAATTTTACAGTGCAGTCATATAGGTAAATACTTTATGTAAACACTTTGCCAACTTCTGCCACAGTGACTTTTAATCATTTGTCGATATACTATTATGCACCAAGTCCACTAACATACCCGCTACACCAAGTGCACTGCAATTCCTTTTCCTACCCGCTAAAAGGATAAAATATTCTTAAATACAACCCAGCTTTTGACAGTTTTCACTACTACCATCACCGCCTGTGAGAATGCGTCTCAGTCGTGAATTTTTCCCCGCCCACTTACATAGAATCAGCGTATGGCAGACATCCCAGTGTGCATGTGATGAAGTAACAATTCGGGAAGTAAATCACATCTTATTTCAGCGCAAGTGCCACGAGAACGGCAGAGTTAAATTTTTAAAAGAGCTCTCTAGACTTCGTTACTACCCCCACTTTGTCTCAGTTCTTGGAGATTCAACCAGGAGTGCATATGATGCCATAACCAGGTTTATAGCACAAGAAGACATCAGAATATAAAAGGTGTGGTCGATACTGAACTTAATTCACGAACTGAATTAACTGCTTTGATACAAACGAGTAGTCATCTCTCAGCAGTATTTAGTAGTCTAAATGAATACATGTAACAGTTTCATTCTGAAGAATGCCCTAAAGTATATGTGTGCTGAACGTCAAATGTTACCTTGCTATAGTTGTTAGTCCTTTTAATTAGTGGTAGCTAGAAAATATGTATACCAGAAGGAGATAATAAATAAAATAGATTGGTTAATATTTCTTTGCCGATGGCAGGGAGGAGTCCGCGCAAACGTCATTCACTTCCACACTCTCTACCATTTCGGTAACAATCGCGTGTCTGCGTACAATACGTTTGTCCTTAATGCTGAGCCTTTATTTGAAACAATGAGGATATTTCGTCGTCACTTTAATTGCAGAGCTCCAACCCTCAGTTCAATCCAGTGATGGGTTACTGCGTTCGGAACAGCAGGAATCATTCTAAAGAGAAGCTCTCGTGTCCTGATAAAAATAAGACACGGGGAAAGCATGGCCACTGTGAAAGAGAGGCAGCCATGAAGAGTTCAAGACGATGCGCAAGCCAACATCCTCATGTCTACGGATGAAATGTGAGTCTGTGAGAAGAATTTTACGTTTTAAAAACTCCTTCCGTATAAAATTCTGGGAATCCAACAGGTCAAAGATTGCGAATTACAACACTACTATACCTAAACAAATGGCACCAAAACGTACGCTGATGTCTCTGCACTATTCAAACGCTGCCGCGACCAGAATTACATGAACCAAGCAATTATGTTAACCACCAAACTCAAGCTCTCTAATCGCCAACTCGCACGGACTTGACTGGGTGTGACTCGGGCAGATACCTCAGACGTAGTACAGACAAGAAACTCTTTTGGAGATGGCGCATAACTGGTATGGTCAATTAGATTTTCAGGGTATTTTATGGTCAGTACCGCTGTTTGAGAGTGATAAACTATCAGAGGACCCACAACTGAGAATCTGACCTGCCATCCTGTATCGTGGTCAACCCAATTACCTGAAACGAGTGAAAATCATACAAAATAAGATATTTCGGAGTCTAACACTATCTATACTTTCAACACTGACATTACACTAGCGACAATCATCAGTTTGCCACATCATCCGACAAAAGTCCATTATATTTTATTAAAAAAAATTCTTCTCCCCATAATCTCATAAGGCTAATAAACCACAAATTCCATTCATTAATTAATATGACACTCATTTACAGCCTACACAAACAGTAGCTACACAAATCGTAACTACTGGATTTTTTAAAATTATCTGCAGCAGTCAGAATTCGCAGGCCCCAATGCCCAGTGTTGCTTCTGCCGCATGAGGATGACATCGGTTTTCCCCTGATGATGATGTCAGTGAGAACTGTCGATAGCTCAAGTGTATGTTATCAGAAATGATGCGCCATGAACATTCAATAAATGTTATAGAGGCTACTGGATACCCAAAGAATCTCGCTTCATCTTCTCTCTGCTCACAGTAACCAATTTACATGCAAAAAACACGCTTCCATTATTACTCCTTAGCACGAAATAGTGAAGTAATTCCAAGTGGCTGTGTTTCAATATGTGGGTAAGACAAACTACGAGGGGGAAAAGATTTACAGAGACGTCACAGGAAAACATGAAAAACGATCCAACAATGGCACTTTGCCACTCGGAGCGCAGCAGAAGACGAGGGACCGTCCGGAGGCACGAACTCATGTCCAGGCCAGGTGGGGTGTGGCCTTCCAAGACTCCAGCCGCGGTCCCGTCGCCCATTGGCTACTCCAGTCTGGAGCCCTCAGCTGATCAAAGCACCGAGCCCGTCGGCTTGATGACGACGTCATGCACCTGAAAAAGAAAACAAGTCTTTCATTTACGACTGTACTAGCTGAGCACTCTTGCAATGAATTTGTCTGGCAGCTGGCTTTACTGCGATTAATTTTATGTAGTACATCTGTGCACACGCTCCAGATTACCGTATCTATTCGACTTTTTAAAATTATCAGTAGGTGTCAGAATTAGCAGGCCCCAGTGACCAGTGGAGGTTCTGCCGCATGAAGATGTGATTACATCCATTGCTTGTTCACTCCTGTGTGGAAACAGATCGCCACTTATGCACAAACAAGAAGAGAAAACTCACGATGTGTTATATCATCAGATTCGCTTTCGGAAAGGTAAGATAGCAGAGAGGTAGTTTTAGCGATACAGTAGGTTTTAATGTTGGTAACGCCACGTAGCGCTCTGTATGAAAATCACTGACTGTGCTGTGTGCAGCCTGTGGCCGGTTGGCATTGTTGGAATATTCGCTATTGTAGTGTTGGGCAGTTGGATGTGAACAACACGTAGAGTTGGGCAGTTGGAGGTGAGCCGCCAGCAGTGGTGGATGTGGGGAGAGAGATGGCGGAGTTTGGAGAGGTTACTATAAGCGAACGATCTGGACGTTTGTCCGTCAGAAAAGAGAAATTTGTTTAATTGGATGTCACGAAATTATATATATAATGACTTTTGAACGCTGTTAAGATAAATACATTGTTTGTTCTCTATCAAAATCTTTCATTTGCTAACTATGCCTATCAGTAGTTAGAATCTTTTATTTAGCTGGCAGTAATGGTGCAGTATTGCAGTAGTTCGAGTAACGAAGGTTTATGTGAGGTAAGTGATTCATGAAAGGTATCGGTTTATGTTAGTCAGGGCCATTCTTTTGTAGGGATTATTGACAGTCAGACTGCGTTGCGCTAAAAATATTGTGTGTCAGTTTAGTGGTTGGTTCAAATGGCTCTGAGCACTATGGGACTCAACATCTCAGGGCATAAGTTCCCTAGAACTTAGAACTACTTAAACCCAACTAACCTAAGGACATCACACACATCCATGCCCGAAGCAGGATTCGAACCTGCGACCGTAGCAGTCCCGCGGTTCCGGACTGAAGCGCCTAGAACCGCACGGCCACCGAGACCGGTGGGTCAGTTTTTAGTGATGATCAGAATAAGTAAATAGAAAACTGTTTGAATACGTTGAGTTTTTCTCAGCTGTTTGAAAATCAAATACGTAGAAGTTTACCAGTACAGTAATATGTTATTTTTCAAAGGGGACGTTTCAAATGGAAGCAAAACTTAACAAAAGTCAAGACACCTTTACAATATTTTTCGACAATGTAAAATGGTGCAAGATATTCAAAATTCCCAGAGGAGTAGGTCTAGGCTGGAGTGAAAGGCTGATAATATACAATATACAGGGTGAAAAAAAAAATCGCGCACTGTGCAGCGCGATTGCTCAAAACACAAATACAAAAATGTCTGTCACAAAATTTCGTCACGCACATATTTGGGGTAGTAAATGGACGTTGAGGATTGGAAATATGGCAACGCAATAATCACATAGAGCACTGCTGTGCAGTGGATAGCGTTTTGGGTGAGCATGGTGGAGGTCGAGGGTTCGATTCAGGGTCGAGGCTGATTAGTTTTTATTTGCTAAAAGTTGTCTGCGTGGTACGGGATCTGGCGTCTTAATCGTTACATAGCGATTATAGTGAGTCTTAGATAAAACATCTTCTGTTACGTACTACGAAGGCATAAATGAAAATACAATCGTTTCCAGTGGGCCAGCTTTTAAAGCAGCCTTTTTCACGTCGTGGACGCGAACTGTTTCGCACCACTGCATTTAGTAGATTCCAAAATTGTTTTGTGTGTAAACTTTCCCATTGGTCCCATCGATTATTCTTGCCACATTCAGGTCCATTACATTTCGTTAGGGGCTTACTTCACCAACAGGGCTAGCAAAGTGCTTTGCAAATAATTTCGATGGCACCATTGAGGGAGGGTACACAGAAAACAGTTTTGGAATCTAGTAGATGCAGTAGTGCGAAACAATTTGCGTCCACAAAGTGCAAATAGCTGCTTTAAAATACGATCAATGAAAACTATTGTACTTCCATTTCTGTGTTCGTAGTACGTAACTGCAGATGTTTTGTAGAAGACTCTCTGTAATCGCTGCATGACGATTAAGTCTCAAGGTACCGTAACTCGCAGACTACTTTTAGAAAATAAAAATAAGTAAGCCTCGACGTAGAATCGAATCCTCGACCTCCTGCATGCAAACACAAAACGCTATTTGACTGCAGCAGTTACCGCACATGTGGTAGCACTGCTGCCAGAATGCCAATCTCTAACGTCCATTCACTGCCTGAAATATACGCAGGACGAAATTCTGTGTGACATTTTCGTACTGCTAGTATGTGAGCAATCGGGAAGTCCGAGTGCGTGAATTTTTCTTTGTCTTATATACAAGAACCAAGAGTATATGATAAAAAATGGAACGAAGTGCTCGGTTTGAGAAGGTTGTAAAAAAGGAATGCTGTATTTCGCCTCTACTGTTCAATCTGTACATCGAAGAAGCAATGACGGAAATAAAGGATAGGTTAATGGGCGAGATTAAAATGCAGGGTGAAAGGATGTCCGTGACGAGATTCACTGACGGCATTACTGCCCTCAGCGAAACTGAAGAGGAATTACATGTCCTGTTTACCGAAACGAACGGTCTAATGATTGAGAGTACACTAAAGAAAGACGAAAGTGGAAGAATTGAGTACAGCGAGAAATTTAACGTCAGAATTAGGGATCAAGTAGTGGACGAAGCTAAGGAATTCTGCTACTTTGGCGGCAAAATAACCCAAGATGGACGGAGCAAGGAGGGCACAAAACGCAGACTGGCGCTGGCAAAAAGGGAAATCTGGCCAAGAGGAGTCTAACGATATCAAACATAGGCCTTAATTAGACGAAGAAACAAAAGAGAGTCGAAATATTTGAGATGCGGTGCAACAGAAGACTGTGGAAAATCAGCTGGACTGATGAGGTAAGGAATTAGGTTCTCCGGATAGTCGGAGAAGAAAAGAGTATGCGGAAAAAGCTGACAAGAAGAAGCGACAGTAAGGTAGGACATGTGTGAAGACGTCAGGGAGCAATGTTCATGTTACTGGAGACATACTGTGGAGAATAAAAACTGCAGGGAAGAAAGAGGTTAGAATACAGCCAACAAATAAGTTACGAGATGGGGTGCAAGTGATACTCTGAGGTGAAGAGGCTGTCACCAGAGAGGAATTCGTGGCGGACAGTCAGAAAAAGAAATGGACATTGTCGAGACAATATGAGAGGGAAGTGACAATACTAGCTAATCAGAGAAAGCCTGAGAGACCACTACGTCGTCACCCTTCTATTCTCGCCTTCTGCTAAACCGTATGGAGATACATGAATTTGGTAAGTGACTTCATAATAACTACATCTACATGAATTGTCTGCAGTTCACTCCTGTTTGTTTGACAGAGTGTCCTTAGAACCACTTTCATACCATCTCCGTACCGTTCCACTCTGCTATAGCACGTGGGAAAAAAGAACAGCCGGCCGGAGTGGCCGAGCGGTTCTAGGCGCTTCAGTCTGGAACCGCGCGACCGCTACGGTCGCAGGTTCGAATCCTGCCTCGGGCGTGGATGTGTGTGATGTCCTTAGGTTAATTACGTTTAAGTAGTTCCAAGTTCTAGGGGACTGATGACCTCAGATGTTAGGTCCCTTACTGTTCAAAGCCATTTGAACCTTAAAACATTTTCACGCGTTCGGAGGCGAAAGCTGGAGATTGAAATTTCTTGAAAAGCTCTCACAACAACGAAAAACGCCTTTATTTTAATGACTGCTAGCCACTACTGGTTTATCATATCCGTGACACTGTCTCCCCATGTCTCGTTACATGTCAGTCTTACATGGTAAGGATCACACACCGTGCAGAAATACTCCAGAAGGGGAAGTACAAGTGCAGTATAGGTAGTCTTTTCAGTACACTGATGAGCCAAAACACAATGACCACTGTCCACCGCCGCGTTAGATGGTCGTGGTGGCTCTGCGGGCACGTGGCGCGGGATCAAAAATTGGAAATTTGTGGTTAGGACTATGGGACCAAACTGCTGAGGTCATCGGTCCCTAGGCCTACGATCTACTTACTGTAACTTAAACTAACTTACGCTAAGGACAGCACACACACCCATGCTCGAGGAAGGACTCGAACCTCCGACGGGGCAGCTGTGCGAACCGTGACAAGACGCCTGATACCGCCGGGCTACCCCGCGCTGCTGGGATCAGCCTAGGGAAGATACGGGCTGCAAATGGAGAAATCTATTGACATACGCTTCCCTGACAAAGGTCAAATTATTACGCAGAGCCTATGAACGAGTATCTTGGAAACGGCGAAGTTGGTCGAATGTCCACGTGCTACTGTCGTGAGCATCTACGGAAAAAGGTAGAAGACAGTGAAACTACAACTAGGCGCTAAATAGTTGGACGTCCACGAGTCTTCACTGAACGTCAGGTTCGTAGGATTTTCTGCTCTGTAAAGCAAGATATATGGTATCTGTGGCACCTCTGCCGAAAGAGCACAATGCTGGTGCACGCACAACTGTTTCGAAGCAGACCGTTCATCGTACTTTGTTGAACACGGAGCTCGGCAGCAGACGTATGCACATGTTGATCCAAAGACATCGTCAATTACGACTGCAGTGGGCACGGGACAGCCGGTATTCGACCGTCAATCAATGGAAACGTGTCAGCTCTTCGGGTGCATTACATCTTTGCTACACAAGGTCGCTGGTCGTCTCCACAAACGCCGATATCGAGGCAAACGGCGGCTCGGAACGTGCAGCGCGCCACGGCCGCAGGCCGGTGGGACCGGTGTTATGCTGAGGGGACATTCTCCTGTGCTGGCGTGAGACGTGTGGTAGCAATCGAAGACACGCTGACAGCTGCAAACCACCTGCATCCCATCATGCTTGATGGCTTCCCCCACGTCGAAGTCATCTTTATAACTGCCAGAACTGTGCTACAGTGGTTTGAGGGGCATTCTAGTGAAGTCAGTCGATCGCTCCGTTATTTACGCGAATTACATGACCTGTGCGTAGGCATCTACTGCCACATGCCCCCACAAACCTACCAACAAAGTGTCGGATCCCGGATACGCAGAATCAGTTATGTATTTCGTTCCAAAGACGGACAGCAAGGTATGACGCATCTTCTATGTGTTCAACCAATAAAACGGAGTCTTTGTTTCATTACCCTGAATAGCTTCCAGTTCGTAATTGTAATCCCCAGGTGTTTACAGTCGAATAGACAACCTTTAAATTTGTGTAATTTATCGTACTAACTAAATTTAACGAATTTTTTTAGTAGTCATGTGAAGATCTTTAAGGACACTTGCCACATTCAACACCATAGCGATATCCCAAAGAAAGCAGGTGTTGACAGACGTGAAAATTACCGAACTATCAGTTTAATAAGTCTCGGCTGCAAAATATTAAGAATAATTCTTTCAGACGAATGGAAAGAAGCCGACCTCGGGGAAGATCAGTTTGGATTCAGTAGAGATGTTGGAACACGCGAGGCAATACTGACCCTGCGACTTACTTTAAAAGCATTTGTAGACTTACAGAAAGCTTTGGACAATGTTGACTGCAATACTCTATTTCAAATTCTGAAGGTGGCAGGCGTAAAATACAGGGAGCGAAAGGCTATTTACAATTTGTACAGAAACCAGATGGCAGTTATAAGAGTCGAGGGGCATGAAAGGGAAGCAGTGGTTGGGAAGGGAGTTAGACACGGTTGTAACCTATCCCCGATGTTATTCAATCTGTATATTGAGGAAGCAGTAAGGGAAACAAAAGAAAAATTCGGAGTAGGAATTAAAATCCATGGAGAAAAAATAAAAACTTTCAGGTTCGCCGATGACATCATAATTTTGTCAGAGACAGCAAAGGACGTATAAGAGCAGTTGAACGGAATGGACGGTGTCTTGAAAGGCGGTTATAAGATGAACATCAACAAAAACAAAACGAGGATAATGGAATGTAGTCGAATTAAATCGGGTGATGCTGCGGGAATCAGACTAAGAAATGAGACACTTAAAGTAGTAAATAAGTTTTCCAATTTGGGGAGCAAAATAACTGATGATGGTCGAAGTAGAGAGGATATAAAGTGTAGACTGGCAATGGCAACGAAAGCGTTTCTGAAGAATCGAAATTTGTTAACATCGAGTATAGATTTAAATTTCAGGAAGTCGTTTCTGAAAGGAAAGTATTTGTGTGGAGTGTAGCCATGTACGGAAGTGAAAGATGAACGATAAATAGTTTAGACAAGAAGAGAACAGAAGCTTTCGAAATGTGGTGCTACAGAAGAATGCTGAAGATTAGATGGGTAGACCACATAACTAATGAGGTATTGAATGGAATTAGGGAGAAGACTAATTTGTCGCACAACTTGACTAGAAGAAGGGATCGGTTGATAGGACATGTTCTGATGCAACAAGGGATCGCCAATTTAGTACTGGATGGCAGCGTGAAGGGTAAAAATCGTAGAGGGAGACCAAGAGATGAATACACAAAACAGATTCTGAAGGATGTAGGTTGAAGTAGGTACTGGGAGATGAAGAAGCTTGCACAGGATAACAGGATAAAGGAGCATGGAAAGTTGCATCAAACCAGTCTCTGGACTGAAGACCAGAACAACAACAGCGATATCCTTTCAAAATCATTTGGTTATTCATTTTCATCTTCTGATGACTTCCATAGACGGTAAACGACGCCGCATCTGCAAACAAACAGGGCTTCTGAGGTAGCATCCTAATTTCTTTTACAAGTTAAGGACAGCGGAGTACCTATAAAGCTTCTCTGGGGAACGGCATACATAATTTCAGATTGGAAGCAGTGTTACGTAAAGCATTTTCGCGTAGCTGTAACGCGAACTTACGACCGCTTTTCCTTAGCCATGACCAGACTGCAGGTTGTGTGGTCGTCGTAGTGACCACACAGCGGAGTGTTGCGTTTCGGCCGGTTTCCCTTACACTTCCGCAGCACTATAAAATGCTTCAGGAAACATCTTTATGGTGCTTCGTAAACGGTTGCGTATGTTACGCAGCTATTACGTAACAGCTGGGGAGGCAGGTCGGACAAAATCATACAGGCAACGTGAAAACGTCGGTTATATTTTTGGCCACCACAGTGATATGTAATGAAGCTAAGACGAAATGGCTACAGAAAAAAGTGTGAATAATTGGAACATATAGAAAGTATTTGCACTTATGTTTTTATGGTTTTCGTGATTTTGTTTGTGCAATGGTTGACGCTGCCACTTAGCGACCATCTGGCACAGTTAGTGTCAGACTACTATAGATTTTTTTATATTATGCATTAATGGTTTCAGTGTAGTTTTCTGTGGGAAAATCTGGCACATTTTTACTGGCACGTTTTTCCGCTCTTTTAAAGACGTGCGATTTGCATTTGACTCAGCTTCATCCACACTGCATGATGTTCGTAAGAGGCAGAGGCACCTTTCTTACAATACATAAATGCTATTCATCGGTCTCTGGTTGTCTCAAGATAACACTACTTTATCTTTTTGTTGTTAAGCGTGCTAGAGTTTTTTCTTCTTGACAAAAAACTATTAGATATACTTGTACACAAAATGTTAACGGTTCTTGCAGACTACCAGTGCTTCAAGTTGTCGAAGAAGTGTGAAATCGATGAACAGGATCAGATATCGTGCAACTCTTTGCCATAAGATGATGCTTCTCGGGCACTATGAAACGGAGTCTTTAGATGATTTTATAAAAGAGCAACTACAGCTTCAAGCTGATGACTGTTCTAGAGGTTCTGTGTTTCCACTTGTTCCACAAATTAACATTTTGGCGCAGTTGGAAGTACGCTAGATTTTTGATCACGCACCCACAATATTTTCGCCAGCATGGCTCCTACGACGAGATTCAGCATTGTGGAGACTGATTACCCAACCCAAAATGTTGGATGCTCCAGAAAAATGATAAAAACGATGCGAGATGAGTGGTCCTAATGGGTGCTATTTAAAGATTCATTCCCCTGCAAGGAGAGGCCACACTGTCGTAGTTGGCACTATTTTATATCACCGCCCTAGCAGGCTAGCCGTTAAAAACTGTCTGGGCCATCTGTGTAAGCGAGTGCTGAGGGAAGGCTACGGGCCGCTCGCGCTGCCATTTCTGCGAGCTGCCTTCCATCGTAGTTATCCGATTAGCCATCTGGTCCTCCTTCATACAAGGGACCCTACCCGATATAAGTCACTGTAATGCTGAAATGCTGAAATCTGCGTTATTAAACGGCTAAAAGCCAGCCAATTCCAGTTTTAGGTTGCAGATGTAAGACTTGCAGGGGCAACAAAAAATAAATTTTCAGTATTTCACGTAATTAGTGGCCAAATTTAAAAATTTAAAATGCTCTCATAATATACTTATTAACAGGTGAAATATTATCTTAATGGAGCAACACAATAAGTATCGAAATTAGAAAGTGTGTAAATGTCTCGATGTGCGTTGCTCAAGGCGCGCAAATTACCCACACTGTATCGATCCAGCATTTGGGAATGAGGGCATTTAGCGACTTACTCTACACATAATTTGAAGACGTATAGAAATTTTTCTGTCACTCACAGCCGCACTAAATAATGAGAGATTCGTGTGACCGGCGCACGTGACGCAAATCAGCAGCTAATGGTCTAGTGGTTAGTGTTGCTGCGTCTGGATCACAGGATCTCGAGATCGATTCCCGGCCGGGTTGGGGATTTTCTCTGCCCAGACTCTGGATGTTGTCCGCATCATCATTCGTGAACTTGGCGAGATTGGACTGTGTAAAGATTGGGGCTTTCTAAGGGCGCTCATAATTGCGGAGTTGACCGCTCCTCAAACCAAACATAAACATCATCATCATCATCATCATCACCATCATCATCACTTACACAATCCAGAGATGGAACCAGCTATATCTGACAGAGTGCGCTATAAACTGTGAAGGAGAACTGGAAGATGTGACAGGGTGGGTGGTAACAACATTCAGCACTGCCCACAGTGTCTGCTTCTACATAACAGACAGATGGGAAATGGAGAGCCAATTGGTCAATCGCTCAACTGATATTTGTTTCTGGACATGTAATTACAAACTTTCCTTCTAGTTTTAACCAGTGCTACTGCCTACCTACATTCTTCAGCTTCGTTATTTGCTGCTAATAATAGTTTCATTGAGAAGTCGCATATTTATCGCCGCATATGGTACGGCATTGTCCTGCTAAAAATAGCATTTGTAATGGCTGGAGGGATGAGCTGTATCATCGACAATGAATGTTTGGCCCCTGGTAGATTGGTAATTCCCGATTAGGACAGGTCAGCGGATCCGGTTAACTGCAGAGTAAGAGATTCCAAAGGACGTGCTCCCTCTGGTTACGCCTGATGCTGCCTTTGCAGGCGACGAGCGAATTAGAGGCCAGGAGGGACGAAGATAATGGTGCATGCACGCAGAAATATAAGCAAAACGTTAAAAAATAAGATGAGGAACCACAGAAAATCAAAGTTTTACAAAACATCTTGAAAGAGCGTACAATTCGCTGAAATTAGATTTCTAAGCTAAAGTGGCTCTAGGAGGAATTTTGTAAGAATAATAATAAATATTCAACTTATGCGACAAAATCTCAGGAAAAACAGACGCTGGAGATCCAAGAAAAAATTGTTCCTAGAACTGTGCAGTCGAAATAGGCATATTGTCGAAACCCTGAAGTGTAGAAGAAGAACAAGAGAAGAAAATGCTCAGTGCTTTGGTCCAATCGGGTGTGAGTCAGTACTCAATTCGTAACAGAGGCAATACAGCGGACGCTAATAGTCTCGGAGCTGAGGAAAACTTTGGAAATTTGTGGTAGGGTCTTATGGGACCAAACTGCTGAGGTCTTCGCTCCCTAAGCCTACACACTGCTTAATCTAACTTAAACTAACTTACGAAATGGACAACACACACACACGCACACCCATGCCCGAGGGAGGACTCGAACCTCCGACGGGGGGAGCCCCACGGACCGTGACAAGGCGCCTGGGACCGCGCGGCTACCCCGCGAGGCTGCCCTGGAGCTGAGGACTTTCACACTCTGACCCACAGGGAGCAGAAAGTCTAACAGTAAGAGGTGTCTGTGAGACAATAAGAGGGCTGCTCTGTCACTCCGACAGACAACGCAGTGCTGGGTATAATGGTAATAGTCGCTGACACCTTACATGTGTAGGACGCAGCTCTTCGTTGATTACGCTGCGGACCTTATCTTGGATTGTGAGATTGGCTTATGATGACTTAGCTTCTGATTTGATTTAAATTTGCATCTCAGTACATATTCCAAACACTCTGATGGAAATGTAAATGTTACCACGAACACCTCCACTGATAGTTACCGAGCTGACAGTCTAGTATTCCCGTGGCCATGGTATAGCTACATTAAAAATTGATCTGCACAAATCTTCAGTCACCTCATTTGGCAGCCACATTCTTACCAGCTTTCAGCCAGCAGTACTCAAGAACTGACACAGCACGGGTTTCAGGTACAGCCAAAAATTCATCATTAACACAACTGGAGGCTGTTTGCTTCCATGCCACAAAAAATACAAGAAATTAGTTAGTATCCTGTGTTCCGCACTCTATACGGATGTTCATGACGTATATCAGCCCAGAATGGAATGAATATTTAACCATGAAATATATGTTATGTGATGGAAGTCTGCACAAAGTTTCTATAAACATTGGACTGCTACTGGATGATGTAACACATTCCATTTCAATCCGTGTATTTTGTAGCAAGTATTGTATAACGGTCGTTCAAAAAGAAACGAGCCTGCGGGATAACTACAGAAACAAGTACCTGTATGTTGGAAGTACTGACCCTGGCTGTTGAGACACTTGTCCCACTGTGACACAAGGCGGTGAATGGCTGTCCCATAAAATCCCCGGGGCTGCGATGTTAACCAGTTCCGCACGTACAGCTGGACGTCGCCGTCCACACGAGTGCAGGGAAGGTTATGCTGACGTTCTTCTTTGACCAAGATGGCCGCCTTCTGATTCGCTTCCTGCAGCACGGGACAACAGTGACTGCCCAGCGTTACTCGCAAACCTTGACCACCCTTCGCCAAGCGATCAAATAAAAACGACCAGGCAGTCCCACCCGTGGGTTCATTCTGCTAGATGACAACGCAAAGCCTCATATGGTCAACACAGTCGCGGCACTCCTGCAGAAATTCAAATGGGAGTTTCTCTGCAAAGTCCGGACCTCTCTCCCAGTGATTACGCCATTTTTGGTTCCTTTAAAAAGGCACTGAGAGGCAAACGATTCACCTCGGACGACGACGCCCAGCTTGTCTTGCGGAACTGGTTAACATCTTTTTTTTCTTTTTCCTTTATTGAGTTTCGATTCCCCCTAAAGGGGTCGGGCTGGCAGCAGCTTAGTATGCCGTTCTTCAGCCTACAGAATTTGTTTTAAAAAGAGGAAGACAATAAACAATAAAAACACGTGATAAAACCGGAGACTTAAATTGTAACATGGCGGAAAAAATCGTGGAACTTAAAACATAGAAACAGGGATGATGATGCTAATAAAATACATACGAAGCAGACAGGTAAAATAATAGACAGACAATTGAAAAACACGGCGACAGTCTGGTTTCTGTTGGCAAGAGACATAACATTCACACCCAGCGACAGCATGATTTCTGTTCGCAACACTTAGGAAAGACGAACAACACTGAACATTCATTTGAACACTGCACTAAAAAGTTGGCAAATATGACATACCACAGCCGAGGGCAGTTGGGGAGTGATTAACATCGCAGCTCCGGGAATTTTACGGGACAGCCATTCACCGCCTTGTGTCACAGTGGGACAAGTGTCTCAACAGCCAGGGTCAGTACTTGTAACAGAGGTACTGGTTTCTGTAATTATGCCTCCAGCTCGTTACTTTTTCAACGCCCGTTATATGTGTCGGTACCTTCTTTTTGTAATTTTGTTGTAGGAAGATTAGGAACGGAGATTTGGGCTTCACATCCAACGACAATGTCATTACGGATGGAGCCATGGGATGGTTGGTACCTCGTGATAAAACAAGCAAACATAGTCGCTACCACAAGTAACGACGAATGACCGAAAATGGAGTAGACACTC
Source organism: Schistocerca nitens (assembly GCF_023898315.1). NCBI lineage: Eukaryota > Metazoa > Arthropoda > Insecta > Orthoptera > Acrididae > Schistocerca > Schistocerca nitens. The sequence continues at coordinate 218,057,149 of NC_064623.1, read as the reverse complement.
TGCAAAATGGTTCAAATCTTATATCTCTGGCAGGAAACAAAGGGTGTTATTAGGAAAGAGACATGGATCAAGCTATCAGGCATCATCCAACTGGGAACTAATTACATGTGGGGTCCCACAAGGTTCCAGTTTGGGGCCCTTACTTTTTCTTGTGTATATCAATGACCTTTCATCAGTAACATTACCAAATGCCAAGTTCGTTTTGTTTGCCGATGATACAAACATTGCAATAAATAGCAAATCAAGTGTATTCTTAGAAAGATCAACTAATAAAATATTTGTGGACATTAATCCCTGGTTCCTAGCCAATTCTTTGTCACTAAACTTTTAAAAAACACACTACATGCAGTTCAGAACTTTTAAGGGGTGTCCCACGAGTATATGCCTAACATACGATGACAAGCAGATAGAAGAAGTGGACTGTGTTAAATTCTTGGGATTACAGCTTGATAATAAATTCAACTGGGAGGAGCACCCCACAGAACTGCTGAAGTGTCTTAACAAATCTCTATTTGCAATGCGAATTGTGTCATACATAGGGGATATAAAAATGAAAAAGCTGCCATACTATGCTTACTTTCATTCCATAATGTCATATGGGATTATTTTTTGGGGTAATTCATCAAGCCAAGGTAAAGGTTCCCGGGTACAAAAACGTGCAGTAAGAGTTATATGTGGTGTGAACTCAAGAACATGCTGCAGAAGCATGTTTAGAGAACTAGGGATACTAACTACTGCTTCCCAATATATTTATTCCTTAATGAAATTTGTCATTAAAAATATATCACTTTTTCAAACCAACAGCTCAATTCATGGAATCAATACTAGAAATATGAATAATCTTCACAAGGATTTGAAGTCACGTAGTCCTGTACAAAAAGGTGTGCATTATTCAGGAACACACATTTTCAATAATTTGCGAGTAGCCATAAAAAGCTTAACAACCAATTAAATTCAGTTTAAGAGAAGCCTAAAGGATTTATTGGTGGCCAACTCCTTCTACTCGATTGATGAATTTCTCAGTAAAATCAACTGATTTGTGTGTATAACATTATATATATATATATATATATATATATATATATATATATATATATATATTGTGTGAGTGTGTGTGTGTGTGTGTGTGTGTGTGTGTGTGTGTGTGTGTGTGTGTGTGTGTGTGAGAGAGAGAGAGAGAGAGAGAGTGTACAATATAACTTCTGCACCATTGCAGTGATGTGTTCATTGTAAATAAGTATTATAGTAGTTGTATTACACGTTTGTTACCTTATAAATAAATAAAAATCTTTTTATTTTAAATTCAGTGCATCAGTATTTGTAAAATGACTCTTTCATATAGTGTTCATTAAAAAATGACGATCCTTCCACTTGGGACCTGTGGAATGGTACATTAGCTTATTTGTTTTAGTTGTAAACATTTGTCATGTATTGTTGTTTTTCTGACATGTTCTGCATCCTCGAGGGCCTCCTCACTACGGATCATAAATCTAATCTAATATAATCATAGGTGTTTGCGTACGCCACCGGATCAGCATGCTTACTGAGGTCTGTGTGCAGTACAACTCAGCCTGCAATTATAGTTGTGATATAGTTGTATTAGACAGAACCCTGTATAAATTTTTATACTCAATTTTACGTTGTGATAAGAGACTAGTACCTCGTTCTGCATCAAGTGATATGTTACCGTTCAGTATTAAATATAACATTCCTGTAGGTATGGATTGTTACAAAGTTAAGTTTTTAATCTTGTTCAAGTTGTAATAAAATGATGTACTACTTCGTGTGTTGTAGAATCATCTCGGTCTCCTCCAGGGGTAAAGTTAAGAACCTACCACTGTATCGTAGAGGTTTATTTTGCCCAGTACAACAGAGGACATACGCAACTCTGCGGCCGTTAGAGTTTCTGTGCTTTGCTTCTGTCGAATGTGACATGCAAACAGCACCCACTGACTGGTGCATAAACTGCCTGCTAACGCATACTTAACTCTCACAGCAGATTGCTACACACGAGGAGAAATGTGATGATACGATTGATTTGTTGATTTGGGGGCGGGGACCAAACAGCGAGCTCATCGCTCCCAAGGCTTACACACTACTTAGTAAATAAAACTAACTTATCCTAAGGGCAACACACACACCCATGCCCGAGGGAGGACTCGAACGTCCGACGGGGCAGCCGCGCGAACCCTGGCAAGGTGTCTAAGACCGCAGTGCTACCTCGCGCAACCAATTGGGGAAGGAAGTCGGCTGTGATGATATCGCTAGCCCATTTTCCAGACATCAATCACTCCACATCATTAGAACACACTCACATTCGATATTACATACTGTGATGTCGGAAAATGTTTTTACGTTTATTACACTGAAAATAAGCCGACATAATATAACATAATGCATTTATTAATGTCTTATACAATAATTATGATACAATGCATTTACTCATATTTTCGCAAAGGCATTAGAAGGAATTTTTTGACTGATGTGATGAAGCCTAAAGTTAAGGAGAGCAAACAAATCTCTGCCGTCCTAGTAAAGCGAATCCCCCTTCCCCGCCCCCTCCCCCCCCCCCCCCATCAATGCACTCCGCTGGTGCAACCCTGTGGTGTCCATTTTTATCGTCAGACAATTTGATCAGAAAGCTTCAAACTGCCCTTATCTCACAGGCAGAGGAAGAGAAACCACATAGCGAGTAGACTGTTTGTTTGTAAATGCTGTCGATTGTCATCTAGTAAACTCACCGGAAGATCAAAAACAGCTGCAAAATGATTTAGATATCTGTATCGTGCGAAAATTGACAACTGATTATAATTAATGAATAGTGTGGGGTTGTCCACATGGGTGCTAAAACGAATCCGTTATATTTCGGTTACACGATAAACCAGTCAAATCTAAAGACCGTAAACTCTACTAAATATCTAGGAATTACGAACAAATTAAACTGAAAAGAAAACACAGAAAATGGCGAATCGAAGACTGCGATTCATTGGCAGAATACTGGGAAGACGCAGCAGATCTACTAAGGAGACTGCCTACACCACGCTTGTTTGTCCTCTTTTGGAGTGATGCTGCGCGCTGTGGGATCCTTACCAGGCAGGTTTAACGGAGTACATCGAGAAAGTTCAAAGAAAGGCAGCAAGTTTTGTATTACAGAGAAAAAGGTTAGGGACATGACACAGGACTTGAGGTGGACATCATTAAAACAGAGGCGTTTCTCGTCGTGCTAGATTCTTCTCACGAAACTTCAAGCACCAACTTTCTCTTCCGAATGAGAAAATACTTTGCTGACACCGACCTACATAGGGAGAAACAATCATCATAATAAAATAAGGGAATTCATAACTCGCAAGGAAAAATTTAGGTGTCCGTTTTTTCAGCGCGCTGTTCCAGGTTGGTGTCATAGAGAATTATTGTACAGGTGGTTCGATGATCCCTCTGCCAGAACTACGTTTGATCCGCAGAGTAGCGATGTAGATGGCTACATAATGCAGTCCACTGTACATCAGCAACTATGCCGGATATATTTGGCGAAATGATGCGTTACGTGTGTTTTGCTGCTAAACTGTGCGATGAGAGCGAATGTTTTGTGGATGTAAATACAGTTTGAATTTCTAGAGAAACTTTAAAAGCACAATGTAATTGCAAAAATGCGATGTTTTTTAACGAGTGGAAAGATGCCGCGAAAGTTACTGCTTTCCCTGTTGTTACGATGAATGTCACCGCAGCACCCCAGCAACTGTAAAAAGACAAACGTATCTAGTTTTATACACGAAATTCTCGTGCACGCCTCACAATAACTTTCTCGAAATTTATTTCCAGTACCACATTGTTCCTTTCATTTTACTTTTCACACATTTTATGAAAATATTAATAAATACAATATCTTGATCATTATTTCGGTTTATTTCTAATAATTAAAAAGTGATAAAAAGTTCCCAAGTGGCTATTCGACCCCACGACCCTCGGATTGCCGTTCTGCGCTCCTTCCGCTGCTTACAAAGTACGCTAAAAAGTGACTCATGGCTTACGTGACCCGCGCAGAAAGTGGTATTTTTTCTACACACTGGGTGTCCCACTTCTGTCACGTATTACTGGCCGAGCGCTGTGTATCCCGTAGATCTGGAACAAATCGATGGTGACGAGTGGGCGCTCTCCCCTTGTCGGCTGATTTGGCGCCTCTCTCTCTCTCTCTCTCTCTCTCTCTCTCTCTCTTCCTCGTACCTCACCTCAACGGAGAGTCGATCACACAGCTACAGTCGTCTACCTCCCAGGCCTGCACGTATGACAGTGGCGGCTGCTACGTAAGAGCACAACAGCAGGTGAACACTCTAAATTGTGACATTCTGTTAAACGGAACGTAGATGCTGCTATCTGAAATACACTACTCTAAATCTACCGCCCCCCCTCCCCCCCCCCCCCATGAGGCTTGCGTGCTTCAACGATACAGATAGCCGTGCCGTAGGTGCAACCACAACGGAGGGGTATCTGTTGAGAGGCCAGACAAACGTGTGGTTCCTGAAGAGGGGCAGCAGCCTTTTCAGTAGTTGCAGGGGCAACAGTATAGATGATTGACTGATCTGGCCCTGTAACACTAACCAAAATGGCCTTGCTGTTCTGGTACTGCGAACGGCTGAAAGCAAGGGGAAACTACAGCCGTAATTTTTCCCGAGGGCATGCAGCTTTACTGTATGATTAAATGATGATGGCGACCTCTTGGGTAAAATATTCCGGAGGTAAATTAGTCCCCCATTCGGATCTCCGGGCGGGGACTACTCATGAGGACGTCGTTATCAGGAGAAAGAAAACTGGCATTCTATGGATCGGAGCGTGGAATGTCAGATCCCTTAATCGAGCAGGTAGGTTAGAAAATTTAAAAAGGGAAAT